>NC_133326.1:528588369-529788369 GCF_042186555.1 Aquarana catesbeiana
GATAGATAGATAGATAGATAGATAGAGATTGACGAGATGGCACTACACACCCCTGTGGTGCTGCACAAGACCTTTCCACAAGCATCACCTCTGTGCTGGAGGGGATGCGGTGAACAAGCAACACATGCTCACATCTGGTGGTTTTGCCCACTTATACGCCCATATTGGCTAGCTATTCTACACTGGGCCAAGGAGATCCAAGGTTATGAGATTCCCAATGATCCGTGGATTGTATTACTACATTGTACAGACAAACCAATGGGAACGTATAAGAAATCTATAACACCACACCTCCTTAACGCTGCAAAGGCACTTATCTCCCAATATTGGAAGCAACCGACCATACCTACGCTACGCCAATGGCTAGTGAAAGTAGACCATATATACTATATGGAAGACTTGATTCTCTCCCTTAGAAATAAATCTTACCTAGCAAAGAAAATATGGTCCTGCTGGTTTGCCTTCAAATACACATCTGCTTACGCTGAAATTATGTCTCAACCTAGGTAATGTGATGTTGGCTAATTATATTGCATAAGAGGGATTGGACCGAGGCGGACACACTCCCCCTCCCTCCCCACCTTGTCTCTTGTTCTCTACTTTCACTCTTCTCTTTTACTTACATTCTGTCTTCTCAAGGTTCTATGCCTAAGTAAAGGGCTTTTACAGGGAAGATACTGGAGCCTATGCCCTGTGTTTTGTGGATATGTCGCCGATTTTGACAAGCTGGTAAGAACTGAGCGCATTGAGCCTCGATATATGTCATAGATGGTATTTGAATATGTATATAGATGTTTATTCCTGCATATATGGTTAACTGACTGTTCTGTTACTACAAGGTTCACTCGTCAACTTGTTTAAATCTTCTCTGTGTTGTACATTGTGCATTATACATACTATTCTTCAATAAAAACTAATTAAACAAAAAATAAAAGTTGTATACCTTTAACTTATTACACAGCAACAACTCCTTTTTTTCTATGTCTAGCGGCTTGTGAAAACCAAAGCGGCAGGGATTGGTCTTTCAATCTACATATCTAGTAGTATTTATTACTGTGTCTGCGTATCCACTTGGGGACTGAAGGCTGTGAAGGTTGTGCTTATCTGACACTACAAAATTACCCAGAGTAGGGATTACTGCTTGCAGTGATCTCCATTCGAGGAAATAATGGTGAAAAAGGGAACTAAAGCAAACCAGGCGGAAGTGGGGAGCCGTAACACCAATAAAACCATACTTGGTCCAGGAGGGGTTAGACCAAACAGTAGAAAATATAGGTGCGAACGTAACACCATTGCTGACAGGGTATAACTTGCCTTTGCAGTAAGGTGCACATGGAAGGAGCAAAAAGCAAATCCACACAAAAACCTCCTGCGCTTGGGAGTGAACCCACACAATGTAAGTTGGCTATATATCCGTCCTGACTTGTATAGATGCACTTCGTCTTGCTGCCTCTTAGGACTGGGGGAGTCTGGAACAACAGACCATAAAAAGACAGAGAGGGCGCCCAGACTTAGTGCTGTAGACCCCTTTCACACAGGAGGCAGTTTTCAGTCGTTTTAGCGCTAGAAATATCGCCTGTAAACTGCCTCCCATGCGCCCGAATGTGAAAGCCTGAGTGCTTACACACTGGGGCTTGTGGGACGTTACAAAAAGTCCTGCAAGCAGCATCTTTGGGGAGGTTTTGGAGCATTATATACAGCGCTCCCAAACTGCCCCTGCCCATTGGAATGAATGGGCAGTGATTCCGAAGCGCCTGAAAAGCCATTTGGACGCGCCGCAAACACGGGTGCTTTTAACCCCATCTTCGGCCGCTATCGGGGTTAAAAGCGCCCCACTAGCGGCCCAAAAACACTGATTAAACAGCGCTAAAGCGCCGCTAAAACAAGCGGCGCTTTAGCGCTAACGCAGCCCCAGTGTGAAAGTAGCCTTATCCTTAACCACTTACCGACCGCCGCACGACGATGTACGTCCAAACTTTGGCGGCGGATATCGTGGTTATGGCAGCAGCTAGCTGCCATAACCACGATATCCCCGTTTTCGTGCGGCGGCCGGCTTCCAGATAAAAGTGGTCCTTGCGGCGGATTCGCCGCGAGATCACTTTTATCGGTGGCGGGAGAGGGGCCCCCCTCCCGCCGCAATCCGGTGCCCTCCGCCGCTTCCCAGAGCCGTCAGTAGCAGCGGAGGCGATCGCATCCGTCTCCGTCCTGTGTCTGGAGATGAGTGAGGCTAAGATGGCGCCCACTCGTCACCATGACACTGCTGGGCGGAAGCGACGTCAAAATGTCATTTCTGTCCACGCCTCTTAACCACTTCAGCCCCGGAAGGATTTACCCTCTTCCTGACCAGAGCACTTTTTACAATTTGGCACTGCGTCGCTTTAACTGCTAATTGCGCGGTCATGCAATGCTGTACCCAAACGAAATTTGCGTCCTTTTCTTCCCACAAATAGAGCTTTCTTTTGATGCTATTTGATCACCTCTGCGGTTTTTATTTTTTGCGCTATAAACGGAAAAAGACCGAAAATTTTGAAAAAAAATGACATTTTCTACTTTTTGTTATAAAAAAAAATCCAATAAACTCAATTTTAGTCATACATTTAGGCCAAAATGTATTCGGCCACATGCCTTTGGTAAAAAAAATGTCAATAAGCGTATATTTATTGGTTTGCGCAAAAGTTATAGCGTCTACAAACTAGGGTACATTTTCTGGAATTTACACAGCTTTTAGTTTATGACTGCCTATGTCATTTCTTGAGGTGCTAAAATGGCAGGGCAGTACAAACCCCCCCCCCCAAATGACCCCATTTTGGAAAGTAGACACCCCAAGGAAATTGCTAAGAGGCATGTTGAGTCCATTGAATATTAATTTTTTTTGTCCCAAGTGATTGAATAATGACAAAAAAAAAAAAAAATTACAAAAAGTTGTCACTAAATGAAGGCCATAGTTTTGAAGTCCATAAAATGCCCAGACGGCACAAATCCCCCCCTCCCCCCCAAATGACCCCATTTTGGAAAGTAGACACCCCAAGCTATTTGCTGAGAGGCATGTTGAGTCCATGGAATATTTTATATTTTGACACAAGTTGCGGGAAAGTGACACTTTTTTTTTTTGCACAAAGTTGTCACTAAATGATATATTGCTCACACAGGCCATGGGCATATGTGGAATTGCATCCCAAAATACATTTAGCCGCTTCTCCTGAGTATGGGGATACCACATGTGTGGGACTTTTTGGGAGCCTAACCGCGTACGGGGCCCCGAAAACCAAGTACCACCTTCAGGATTTCTAAGGGTGTACATTTTTGATTTCACTCTTCACTGCCTATCACAGTTTCGGAGGCCATGGAATGCCCAGGCACAAACCACCCCCAAATGACCCCATTTTGGAAAGTAGACACCCCAAGCTCTTTTCTGGGAGGCATGGTGAGTATTTTGCAGCTCTCATTTGTTTTTGAAAATGAAGAAAGACAAGAAAAAAAATGTTTTTTTTCTTTTTTAAATTTTCAAAACTTTGTGACAAAAAGTGAGGTCTGCAAAATACTCACTATACCTCTCAGCAAATAGCTTGGGGTGTCTACTTTCCAAAATAGGGTCATTTGGGGGGGTTTTGTGCCACCTGGGCATTCCATGGCCTCCGAAACTGTGATAGGCAGTGAAGAGTGAAATCAAAAATTTACGCCCTTAGAAAGCCTGAAGGCAGTGATTGGTTTCAGGGTCCCGTACGCGGCTAGGCTCCCAAAAAGTCCCACACATGTGGTATCCCCGTACTCAGGAGAAGCAACAGAATGTATTTTGGGGTGCAATTCCACATATTCCCATGGCATGTTTGAGCAATATATCATTTAGTGACAACTTTGTGCAAAAAAAAAAAAAAAAATTGTTTTTTTCCCGCAACTTGTGTCACAATATAAAATATTCCATGGACTCGACATGCCTCTCAGCAAATAGCTTGGGGTGTCTACTTTCCAAAATGGGGTCATTTGGGGGGGTTGAACTGTCCTGGCATTTTATGCACAACATTTAAAAGCTTATGTCACACAACACCCACTCTTCTAACCACTTGAAGACAAAGCCCTTTCTGACACTTTTTGTTTACATGAAAAAATTATTTTTTTTTGCAAGAAAATTACTTTGAACCCCCAAACATTATATATTTTTTAAAGCAAATGCCCTACAGATTAAAATGGTGAGTGTTTCATTTTTTTTTTCACACAGTATTTGCGCAGCGATTTTTCAAATGCATTTTTGGGTTAACAAACACACTTTTTAACATTTTAATGCACTAACACGCACTATATTGCCCAAATGTTTGATGAAATAAAAAAGATGATCTTAGGCCGAGTACATGGATACCAAACATGACATGCTTTAAAATTGCACACAAATGTGCAGTGGCAACAAAATAAATACATTTTTAAAAGCCTTTACAGGTTACCACTTTAGATTTACAGAGGAGGTCTACTGCTAAAATTACTGCCCTCGATCTGACCGTCGCGGTGATACCTCACATGCATGGTGTAATTGCTGTTTACATTTGACGCCAGACCGACGCTTGCGTTCGCCTTAGCGCGAGAGCAGGGGGGGACAGGGGTGCTTTTTTTTTTTTCCTTTATTATTTTTTTGCTTTTTTATCTTATTTTTAAACTGTTCCTTTCATTTTTTTTTTTTTAATCATTTTTATTGTTATCTCAGGGAATGTAAATATCCCCTATGATAGCAATAGGTAGTGACAGGTACTCTTTTTTGAAAAAATTGGGGTCTATTAGACCCTAGATCTCTCCTCTGCCCTCAAAGCATCTGACCACACCAAGATCGGTGTGATAAAATGCTTTCCCAATTTCCCAATGGCGCTATTTACATCCGGCGAAATCTAAGTCATGAAATGCTCGTAGCTTCCGGTTTCTTAGGCCATAGAGATGTTTGGAGCCGCTCTGGTCTCTGATCCGCTCTATGGTCAGCTGGCTGAATCACCGGTTGCATTCTCAGGTTCCCTGTTGAGACAGAAGAGCCAGAGAAAAACACGGAAGACAGTGGGGGGGGGGGGGGGGGGGGGGGGGCATTCCCTCCCACTGCTTGTAAAAGCAGTCTAGAGGCGCTAGGATTGCTTTTACATGAAAGTTGACTGGCTGGCTGAAAAGAATGATACCAAGATGATACCTAAACCTGCAGGCATCATTCTGGTATAACCACTCAAAGTTGTGAATTGCGTACCTGAAGACAAAAAAATGGTTAACAATAAAACACAGTAAACAGTAAAGTATAAAAAATTGCATACCTGAAAAGCAAACGTGATAAAACATAACAATAAAACATTGCAGAACAGAATACAGTAAAAAAGAGCAGAACAATAGAGAGAGAACAATAAAACAACAACTATTATTTTTTATTTTATATATTTTTTTTTTTCTTTACACTTTTTTTTGTAACTAACTTTTATAACGGTAACCGGTTCCAGGTTTGGGTCTCTCAAAATGCGATGGCATCTTGGGAGACCCTGTGAAAGTGTGCCTAGTCTGTGTAATGCTGTACCCTACGCTAATACTCAACTAGTGTATGGTAGCGTTCAAAACATTCACCAATGCAAAGACCAGGATTGTCAGGACAGGAGGGACAATAATAACGGGTGTCACGCCTATATCCGCGCTTGCTGCAGGCATGACATCTTTTTTGGGGGGGTTCGTTGGGTAGGGGTACTCGGGAGGACATAAAGAAAATGCCTCTCATGCAGCCGACTGCATTTGGTTGGGGATGTGAATGGGGGAAGTACGGGCGCTGCAGAAGCGGTGGGTTCCCAATTAGGATTGGCGAATGCAGCAGGAAGGGCATTATGGGCATGACGGGCCTGTTTGTCTTCTTCTTGGTGGCAGCGGGACACTACTTGTGCTTGCCACCTCACCAGCTTGAACTGCACTTATGGGACTCGCCACGTCACCAAGTGTTACTGCAGTGCTGGTTTGACTATGACCGGGGTGTACTAGGCCGCTGGTGCTTGCCAGTTCACCAAAATGCTACCAAAAAAACTGTTAGCGATCGCAGGGATCAGGCCTGACTCTGCGAACGCTGCAGTTATGCGTTTAGTGTTTTGTAAGTGACAGTGATCGATCGATACTGCACTTGGATGGGATGGGCTGGGCGGAGGGGCAAAATGCAGGTCCTAGCAGGTATCTGCGCTGATCCCGCTAACACTGCGTTTTTGGGAACCCTAAACTGCTGGGGACGCTAGTATAAATCTGATCGGATCAGATATTGATCTGTTCAGATACTATACCACTAAGGGAGGTGTACGGTGCGTGCGTGGGTGTTAGCGGTACTGTCGCTAACCTGACGCTGCCTGGGGCTGGTGCTTGCCAGTTCACCAAAATGCTACCAAAAAAAACTGTTAGCGATCGCAGGGATCAGGCCTGACTCTGCGAATGCTGCAGTTATGCGTTTAGTGTTTTGTAAGTGACAGTGATCGATTGATACTACACTTGAGTGGGCTGGGCCGGGCGGAGGGGCAAAACGCAGGTGCTAGCAGGTATCTGGGCTGATCCCGCTAACACTGCGTTTTTGGGAACCCTAAACTGCTGGGGACGCTAGTATAGATTGGATCAGATATTGATCCGTACAGATACTATAACACTAAGGGAGGCGTATGCTGCGTGCGTGGGTGTTAGCGGTACTGGCGCTAATCTGACGCTGCCTGGGGCAACGCATATCACCGCCGGGCGATCAGGGGGCTAAACCTTTATTCGGTAATAAACGGCGGGTGCCCTGACACTATAAAAAATAAACTAACTAACCAGCGTCACCCGTAACAGTTATACGGTGATCAGTGGTGTTAACTAGGGGGCAATCAAGGGGTTAAAACCTTTATTAGATAGTATATGGGGGTCCCTGTCGCTATAAAATGCTGACGGCGAACCTAAATATTTACCTCCCTAACTAGCGTCACCAGTGACACTAATACAGCGATCAGAAAAATGATCGCTTAGTGACACTGGCGACGGGGGGTGATCAAGGGGTTAAAACTTTATTAGGGGGGGTTAGGGGGGTACCCTAGACCTAAAGGGGGCTACCACTAACTGCCCTACCACACTAACTGTCACAAACTGACACCAATGCAGTAATCAGAAAAAAAAAACTGCTTGGTGTCAGTGTGACAGGGGGGGGGAGGGGTGATTGGTGGGTAATCGGGGGGGGGGGGAATCGGGGATGTATTGTGTGCCTGGCATGTTCTACTGTGTGTGTATGTGTTGTGCACTCACAGTGAAGTCTTCTCTCCTCGGCGTCGGAACGGAAAATACCGAGCCGAGGAGAGATGACGTCATTTCCTTTGCTGCTGTTTAGCATACAGCAGCAGAGGAAGATTCACATTGGCTGGGAGCGATCGCGAGGGGGGGGGCCACGAATGGATGGTCTCTCCCTCACCTCTCATCGCTCCCTTACAGAAGCCGACCGCCTCGGGCACCGGGGGGGGTCCGATCGGACCCCCCGCTCGTGGGAGGCAGATCACGTACAGGTACGTGATTCTGCCTGCCCGTGCCATACTGCCGACGTATATAGTCGTGAGGCAGTCGGCAAGTGGTTAAAGGCACATTTTTTCAAATGTCATTTTTTTAAATGACTTTTTTTTTTTGCATTTTAGTGTAAATATGAGATCTGAGGTCTTTTTGACCCCAGATCTCATATTTAAGAGGTCCTGTCATACTTTTTTCTATTACAAGGGATATTTACATTCCTTGTAATAGGAATAAAAGTGACACCATTTTTTTTTTTGAAAACAGCGTAAAAATAAATAAAATATTGTAAAATAAATAATTAAAAAAAAAATTTTTAAATCCCCCCGTCCCGACGAGCTCGCGCCCAGAAGCGAATGCATACGCGAGTAGCGCCCGCATATGAAAACGGTGGTCAAACCACACATGTGAGGTATCGCAGCGACCGGTAGAGCAAGAGCAATAATTCTAGCCCTAGACCTTCTCTGTACCGCAAAATATGCAACCTGTAGAATTTTTTAAACGCCGCCTATGGAGATTTTTGAGGGTAAAAGTTTGACGCCATTCCACGAGCAGGCGCAATTTTCAAGCGTGACATGTTGGGTATCAATTTACTTGGCGTAACATTATATTTCACAATATAAAAAAAAATGGGCTAACTTTACTGTTGTCTTATTTTTTTATTCAAAAAAGTGAATTTTTTCCAAAAAAAGTGCACTTTTCAGACCGCTGCGCAAATACGGTGCAAAAAAAAAGTATTGCAACGACCGCCATTTTATTCTCTAGGGTGTTAGAAGAAAAACCATATATAATGTTTGGGGGTTCTAAGTAATTTTCTTGCAAAAAAACCTGTTTTAAACATGTAAACACCTGAAAAATCCAAAACGAGGCTGGTCCTTAACCACTTGACGACCGCCTCACGCCGATTTACGTCGGCAAGGTGGCACGGACAGGCAAAATCACGTACATATACGTGATTTGCCTTCCGCGGGTGGGGGGTCCGATCGGACCCCCCCCGGTGCCCGAGGCGGTCGTCTTTTGTCCCATGGCGATCGGAGATGAGGGGGAGGCCATCCGTTCGTGGCCCCCCCCTCGCGATCGCCGCCGGCCAATCACATCATTCCTTTGCTGCTGTATGCTAAACAGCAGCAAAGGAAATGATGTCATCTCTCCTCGGCTCGGTAATTTCCGTTCCGGCCCGAGGAGAGAAGACAGGTATGTGAGTGCACAACACTACACACACACAGTAGAACATGCCAGGCACACAAAACACCCCGATCCCCCCCCCGATCGCCCCCCGATCCCCCCCCAATCACCCCCCCCCCCCGTCACAAACTGACACCAGCAGTTTTTTTTTTTTTTTCTGATTACTGCATTGGTGTCAGTTTGTGACAGTTACAGTGTTGGGACAGTTAGTATTACCCACCCTGTAGGTCTAGGATACCCCCCTAACCCCCCCTAATAAAGTTTTAACCCCTTGATCACCCCCTGTCACCAGTGTCGCTAAGCGATCATTTTTCTGATCGCTGTATTAGTGTCGCTGGTGACGCTAGTTAGGGACCTAAATATTTAGGTTCGCCGTCAGCGTTTTATAGCGACAGGGACCCCCATATACTACCGAATAAATGTTTTAACCCCTTGATGGCCCCCTAGTTAACCCTTTCACCACTGATCACCGTATAACTGTTACGGGTGACGCTGGTTAGTTTGTTTATTTTTTATAGTGTCAGGGCACCCGCCGTTTATTACCAAATAAAGGTTTAGCCCCCTGATCGCCCGGCGGTGATATGCGTCGCCCCAGGCAGCGTCAGATTAGCGCCAGTACCGCTAACACCCACGCACGCAGCATACGCCTCCCTTAGTGGTATAGTATCTGATCGGATCAATATCTGATCCGATCAGATCTATACTAGCGTCCCCAGCAGTTTAGGGTTCCCAAAAACACAGTGTTAGCGGGATCAGCCCAGATACCTGCTAGCACCTGCGTTTTGCCCCTCCGCCCGGCCCAGCCCAAGTGCAGTATCGATCACTGACACTTACAAAACACTAAACGCATAACTCTCTTATTATCATTTTCCTTTCTTTCCTGTTTGCACCCACACCTATTATGTCATGGATTTCTTTACGAGAGCGATATCATACTATTTATACCCTTATATTACTCTAGAAGATACATACATATATATAATTTTTATTACAGTTGTCATGACATATGTGGCCTCTGGGACATCCTAGGATATACAACATTCCTTTTCTTCCTTTTCCTCGCCATGTCTGCCTCCTACTGGACCCCCGCTCGGCTTACTGCGGGCTACGCACCTTCAGCTCCCGGTTGGAGTACCTTCCGCTGTTGCCTTTGTAGATCAGTCCTATGGACCCATTGACCATAATGCAAGTATGGGGTATTTCCTTTAGGCCATGTACTTCTTCTTTGACCATTATCATTATTGAATGTTATATCTTATTGATACCTATTATTTTGTAGATATCCTGCATATACACCAACTCCTGAAGAAGCGAGCAGAGCTCGCGAAACGCGTCGAGTACTAAGTTGTATATGTATACTATGTATTTTTATACTGTAATCAATATGTCAATGGTCTAATCATGCCCTATGATGTTTTTATGCTCATTATAAATTATGTTTTTGGAACTTCAATAAATCTTTATACTACTCATCATGACCTATATGACCAACTCATTTAAAGTCCCATGGGCGAATTTTCTCTTGTTTTGAATGTTTAATAGGGATGGAGTTGTGTTATATTAAGAGGCAGCATCCAGACCGCCCTCTTTTTCTAAACGCATAACTGCAGCGTTCGCAGAGTCAGGCCTGATCCCTGCGATCGCTAACAGTTTTTTTGGTAGTATTTTGGTGAACTGGCAAGCACCAGCCCCAAGCAGCGTCAGATTAGCGCCAGTACCGCTAACACCCACGCACGCACCGTACAGCTCCCTTAGTGGTATAGTATCTGAACGGATCAATATCTGATCCGATCAGATCTATACTAGCGTCCCCAGCAGTTTAGGGTTCCCAAAAACGCAGTGTTAGCGGGATCAGCCCAGATACCTGCTAGCACCTGCGTTTTGCCCCTCCGCCCGGCCCAGCCCACCCAAGTGCAGTATCGATCGATCACTGACACTTACAAAACACTAAATGCATAACTGCAGCGTTCGCAGAGTCAGGCCTGATCCCTGCGATCGCTAACAGTTTTTTTGGTAGTATTTTGGTGAACTGGCAAGCACCAGCCCCAAGCAGCGTCAGATTAGCGCCAGTACCGCTAACACCCACGCACGCACCGTACACCTCCCTTAGTGGTATAGTATCTGAACGGATCAATATCTGATCCGATCAGATCTATACTGGCGTCCCCAGCAGTTTAGGGTTCCCAAAAACGCAGTGTTAGCGGGATCAGCCCAGTTACCTGCTAGCACCTGCATTTTGCCCCTCCGCCCGGCCCAGCCCACCCAAGTGCAGTATCGATCGATCACTGTCACTTACAAAACACTTAACGCATAACTGCAGCATGTTTTTTTTTTCACTGTGATCCCTGCGATCGCTAACAGTTTTTTTGGTAGCTTTTTATTGAACTGGCAAGCGCCAGCGGCCTAGTACACCCCGGTCGTAGTCAAACCAGCACTGCAGTAACACTTGGTGACGTGGCGAGTCCCATAAGTGCAGTTCAAACTGGTGAGGTGGCAAGCACAAGTAGTGTCCCGCTGCCACCAAAAAGACAAACACAGGCCCGTCGTGCCCATAGTGCCCTTCCTGCTGCATTCGCCAATCCTAACTGGGGAACCCACCGCTTCTGCAGCGCCCGTACTTCCCCCATTCACATCCCCAACCAAATGCAGTCGGCTGCGTGAGAGGCATTTTCTTTTTGTCCTCCCGAGTACCCCTACCCAACGAACCCCCCAAAAAAGATGTCGTGTCTGCAGCAAGCGCGAATATAGGCGTGACACCCGCTATTATTGTCCCTCCTGTCCTGACAATCCTGGTCTTTGCATTGGTGAATGTTTTGAACGCTACCATTCATTAGTTGAGTATTAGCGTAGGGTACAGCATTCCACAGACTAGGCACACTTTCACAGGGTCTCCCAAGATGCCATCGCATTTTGAGAGACCCGAACCTGGAACCGGTTACCGTTATAAAAGTTAGTTACAAAAACAGTGTAAAAAAAAAAAATATATATATATAAAATAAAAAAAAATAGTTGTCGTTTTATTGTTCTCTCTCTCTCTATTCTCACTCTCTTGTTCTGCTCTTTTTTTACTGTATTCTATTCTGCAATGTTTTATTGTTATTATGTTTTATCATGTTTGCTTTTCAGGTATGCAATTTTTTATACTTTACCGTTTACTGTGCTTTATTGTTAACCATTTTTTTGTCTTCAGGTACGCCATTCACGACTTTGAATGGTTATACCAGAATGATGCCTGCAGGTTTAGCTATCATCTTGGTATCATTCTTTTCAGCCAGCGGTCGGCTTTCATGTAAAAGCAATCCTAGTGGCTAATTAGCCTCTAGACTGCTTTTACAAGCCGTGGGAGGGAATGCCCCCCCCCCCCCCCCCCACCGTCTTCCGTGTTTTTCTCTGGCTCTCCTGTCTCAACAGGGAACCTGAGAATGCAGCCGGTGATTCAGCCAGCTGACCATAGAGCTGATCAGAGACCAGAGTGGCTCCAAACATCTCTATGGCCTAAGAAACCGGAAGCTACGAGCATTTTATGACTTAGATTTCGCCGGATGTAAATAGCGCCATTGGGAAATTGGGGAAGCATTTTATCACACCGATCTTGGTGTCATCAGATGCTTTGAGGGCAGAGGAGAGATCTAGGGTCTAATAGACCCCAATTTTTTCAAAAAAGAGTACCTGTCACTACCTATTGCTATCATAGGGGATATTTACATTCCCCGAGATAACAATAAAAATGATTAAAAAAAAAAAAAATGAAAGGAACAGTTTAAAAATAAGATAAAAAAGCAAAAAAAATAATAAAGAAAAAAAAAAAAAAAGAAAAAAAGCACCCGTCGCCCCCTGCTCTCGTGCTAAGGCGAACGCAAGCGGCGGTCTGTCGTCAAATGTAAACAGCAATTGCACCATGCATGTGAGGTATCGCCGCGAAGGTCAGATCGAGGGCAGTAATTTTTGCAGTAGACCTCCTCTGTAAATCTAAAGTGGTAACCTGTAAAGGCTTTTAAAGGCTTTTAAAAATGTATTTATTTTGTTGCCACTGCACGTTTGTGCGCAATTTTAAAGCATGTCATGTTTGGTATCCATGTACTCGGCCTAAGATCATCTTTTTTATTTCATCAAACATTTGGGCAATATAGTGTGTTTTAGTGCATTAAAATTTAAAAAAGTGTGTTTTTTCCCCAAAAAATGCGTTTGAAAAATCGCTGCGCAAATACTGTGTGAAAAAAAAAATGAAACACCCACCATTTTAATCTGTAGGGCATTTGCTTTAAAAAAATATATAATGTTTGGGGGTTCAAAGTAATTTTTTTGCAAAAAAAATAACTTTTTCATGTAAACAATGAGTGTCAGAAAGGGCTTTGTCTTCAAGTGGTTAGAAGAGTTGGTGATGTGTGACATAAGCTTCTAAATGTTGTGCATAAAATGCCAGGACAGTTCAAAACCCCTCCAAATGACCCCATTTTGGAAAGTAGACACCCCAAGCTATTTGCTGAGAGGCATGTCGAGTCCATGGAATATTTTATATTGCGACACAAGTTGCGGGAAAGAGACAAATTTTTTTTTTTTTTTTTCACAAAGTTGTCACTAAATGATATATTGCTCAAACATGCCATGGAAATATGTGAAATTACACCCCAAAATACATTCTGCTGCTTCTCCTGAGTACGGGGATACCACATGTGTGAGACTTTTTGGGAGCCTAGCCGCGTACGGGACCCCGAAAACCAAGCACCGCCTTCAGGCTTTCTAAGGGCGTGAATTTTTTATTTCACTCTTCACTGCCTATCACGGTTTCAGAGGCCATGGAAAGCCCAGGTGGCACAAAACCCCCCCAAATGACCCTATTTTGGAAAGTAGACACCCCAAGCTATTTGCTGAGAGGTATAGTGAGTATTTTGCAGACCTCACTTTTTGTCACAAAGTTTTGAAAATTGAAAAAAGAAAAAAAAAAAAGTTTTTTCTTGTCTTTCTTCATTTTCAAAAACAAATGAGAGCTGCAAAATACTCACCATGCCTCTCAGCAAATAGCTTGGGGTGTCTACTTTCCAAAATGGGGTCATTTGGGGGGGTTTTGTGCCACCTGGGCATTCCATGGCCTCCAAAACTGTGATAGGCAGTGAAGAGTGAAATCAAAAATTTACACCCTTAGAAATCCTGAAGGCGGTGCTTGGTTTTCGGGGCCCCGTACGCGGCTAAGCTCCCAAAAAGTCCCACACATGTGGTATCCCCATACTCAGGAGAAGCAGCTGAATGTATTTTGGGGTGCAATTCCACATAGGCCCATGGCCTGTGTGAGCAATATATCATTTAGTGACAACTTTTTGTAAATATTTTTTTTTTTTTTGTCATTATTCAATCACTTGGGACAAAAAAAAAAAAATATTCAATGGGTTCAACATGCCTCTCAGCAATTTCCTTGGGGTGTCTACTTTCCAAAATGGGGTCATTTGGGGGGGTTTTGTACTGCCCTGCCATTTTAGCACCTCAAGAAATGACATAGGCAGTCATAAACTAAAAGCTGTGTAAATTACAGAAAATGTACCCTAGTTTGTAGACGCTATAACTTTTGCGCAAACCAATAAATATATGCTTATTGACATTTTTTTTACCAAAGACATGTGGCCGAATACATTTTGGCCTAAATGTATGACTAAAATTTAGTTTATTGGATTTTTTTATAACAAAAAGTAGAAAATATCATTTTTTTTCAAAATTTTCGGTCTTTTTCCGTTTATAGCGCAAAAAATAAAAACTGCAGAGGTGATCAAATACCATCAAAAGAAAGCTCTATTTGTGGGAAGAAAAGGACGCAAATTTTGTTTGGGTACAGCATTGCATGACCGCGCAATTAGCAGTTAAAGCGACGCAGTGCCAAATTGGAAAAAGACCTCTGGTCCTTAGGCAGCATAATGGTCCGGGGCTCAAGTGGTTAAAGTGGTGTTCCACCCGAAGAAAAAAAAAACATGAATAAATCCTAAAAAAAAAAAAAAAAATACAAAAAAAACATTTGGATATTTTTTTTTTTTTTTTACTCACCTCTAAATGCCTGTTGCTAGGGGGTCCCTCGTAGTCTGCCTCTTTCAGTGCCTGGGCTGGTGACATCACTTCCGTCTCGGCACAGGAAAGGCTCAGCTCTGCTCCCTCCCTCCTGTCAATCATCTGGGACGCATTACAGGTCCCAGGTGACTAAGCGGCCAATCACGGCGCTCTGCGCCACTCGCTCATGCGCAGTGGGTGCCAGGCTGTGAAGCCACAGCCCGGCGCCCACAGTTGCAATGCCGGTGCCGCCGGAGGGGGAGACGAGCAGGGCTTCCACCCCCTGCATCGCTGGGGACAGGTAAGTGTCCAATTAAAAGTCAGCAGCTGCAGTATTTGTAGCTGCTGACTTTTCTTTTTTTTTTTGATGGGCCCTCCCCTTTAAGTGTTTAAACCATCACTTTATTAATATAAAAAGTGGTAAGTATTATACTCACAAGATGACAAATGTATCAAGCACATCACATAGTACACTGTCATTCAATCCACATTGCATCAGATCATGTGGTAGGAGAAGGTGAAGAGCCAATAGGCTAACATGTTTCGAGGACTAGCCTCTTCCTCAGAGCCCTGAAGAAGCTAGCCCTCGAAATGCATTAGCGTATTGGATCTTCACCTTCTCCTACCACATGATGCAATGTGGATTGGATGACGGTGTACTATGTGATGTGCTTGATACATTTGTCATTTTGTGAGTATAATACTTACCACTTTTTATATTAATAAAGGGATGGTTTTAGGATAAAGCACTAGGTCTGGGCGCCCCTTTCTGTCTTTTTATGGTTACACATGGAAGGAGATTGCACAATACAGGCAAAAAAAAATTCCCAGCAGACTTACCAGCCAGCCAGCAAAAGAAACAAATTGTCCTGTCTAACAATTCAGGGTAAAAACAGAGGCTTTTGTTGCACTCATTTGCAAATCTATGTGGAAGCCGCAGCGCCCCGCCAAGGCTCCTCTGTAAAGTGCGGCCCTAACTCTATATATATATGTTTAGTTGCAGGTTTGTCCCTACATAAGATTGTTACTCTTTATTGCTTTCACTAAATATCCTATAAAGAGACCCAGTCACCAGCTACAACTTTTCAATTTACGGGATTTTATTGACGCATAAATGTACTTTATTTATCACAAGTATTTCTATAATGCCGACAATTTACACATTTATATTGCACATTCATATCAGCCCTCTCGGATCTTACAATCTATAGCCGGCCACAGAAGGATTGAACCTCGGCTGGCCTCAGACAGGCCTGAGATTCAATCTGTCCATGGGCAGGCTGGTTGTACTGAAATCGATTGACTTCAGTACAACCAGTCTGTGGGATTTTTATTCAGGCAATCACAGCTGGCAATGATCATTCTGTTCTGCCAGCAGGGAAAGCACCCCGCTGGCAAAACACAATAGCGCTATGGGAGGGATTCCCCCATCTGTGTTGATGGGGGAAATCAAGCAATTTTCTTTCCATTCACCCATTGTGTAAAAGAAAGTTGCATAATCTATGGGCTGCTAAAGTCCTTAAGGTTGGCCAAAGAAGTGTATTATTTTTTTTTTCAATCAGGCAGTGGGCGGATCGGAAAAACCAAATGGAATCCCCATCTGTTTACATAAAGCAAACACCCTAAAGAACACAGTTATATAGAAATGTAACAGTACCACACCAGTATTGTTAAGTAATAGTAGTCAAATTTTATTACAATATCCAATAAAAAAAATCCCATAGATGCGACTATATTGCAAATGTAGAAAACACTTTACAGTAAAAGGCATTGCCACCCTTGGTGGTAGATCAGTGGGTGTAGCTGAGCCTAAGAGGTATTGCCACCCTTGCTGGTACAAAAAAGTGGTTACTGCCCGCCCCCACCTGTAACTGGTCACTGCAGAAAGGAGCACTGCAAAGGCAAACACATAAAAATAAGACATTTCCACACTCAACTTACCGATCAGCCTGTGACCAACCAAACTGTCCTGTTGAGCAGTATATGTCAAAGACAGGGGTTTAGTTGCACACATTTACAAATGCATGCATAAGCCACAGAGCCACGGCAAGGCACCCCATTTTCTGTGGAACCTTAGAGGCATTGCCACCATTGGTGGTAGATGAGTGTATGTAGGTGGGAGCAGGGGGTACGCTGGGCATGAGGGAGTGAGGGCAGAAACTTGGGGGGAAGTTCCACTGGCCACACTCACCCCATACCCAGGGTGGTAGCGTCCCCTCTTGGTGGGAGCATATTTAATATAAGGTATTTGGAGGGGGAGAAGGGAAAGTTTTTTTTTTTTTTTTTTACCCAGGGTGGTAGCGTCCCCTCTTGGTGGTAGATGAGTGGGTGTAGGTGGGGGCAGGGGGTATTACAAGTATGCTGGGCGTGGGGGAGTGAGGGTAGGTGAAACTTGGGGGGAAGTTCCACTGGCCACACTAACCCACTACCCAGGGTGGTAGCGACCCCTCTTGGTGGTAGATGGGTGGGTGTAGGTGGGGGCAGGGGGTATTACCAGTATGCTGGGCATGGGGAAGTGAGGGTAGGTGAAACTTGGGGGGAAGTTCCACTGGCCACACTAACCCCCTACCCAGGGTGGTAGCATCCCCTCTTGGTGGTAGATGGGTGGGTGTAGGTGGGGGCAGGGGGTATTACCAGTATGCTGGGCATGGGGAAGTGAGGGTAGGTGAAACTTGGGGGGAAGTTCCACTGGCCACACTCACCCCCTACCCAGGGTGGTAGTGTCCCCTCTTGGTGGTAGATGGGTGGGTGTATTGGGTTGTGAGGCAGTTGATCCAGAGGAAGGCGAAAAACCTCAGCAAAGCATGATCTAATACGCTCCAGCTGGGGAAAAAATTCCTTCCTTATCCCCCGAGAGGCAATCGAATATTTCCTGGATCGGCCCTGTGTGTGGGGGAGGGCGGGCAATTGGAGCCCCACCCTCGGTGGTAGGTGAGTGGAGATGTGGGTGTCACTGTGTGGAAAGCGGGGGAGGAGGCACCATCCCCCACACAGAGCTCTGGAGGGAGGAGCCAATGTCCGGACTACAGCCGGGTCACGGCGTGTCTGTGTGATCTGCCTCCTCTGTTCAGGCTCTAAAGAAACTACAAGTCCCAGCAATCTGGGAGTTGTAGTTCCTCAGAGCCTGAGCAGAGGAGGCAGGTTCCCCGGACACACAGACACGCTGTGACCCGGCTGTAGTCCGGACAATGGCTCCTCCCTCCGGAGCTCTGTGGTGGAGATGTTTCCTGGATCGGCCCCGTGGGGGGGGGGGGAGGGCGAGCAATTGGAGCCCCACCCTCGGTGGTAGGTGAGTGGAGATGTGGGTGTCAGTGTGTGGAGAGCGGGGGAGGAGGGACCATCCCCCACACAGAGCTCTGGAGGGAGGAGCCATTGTCCGGACTACAGCCGGGTCACGGCATGTCTGTGTGATCTGCCTCCTCTGCTCAGGCTCTAAAGGAACTACAAGTCCCAGCAATCTCTGTCCACATGAGGAACTACAATTCCCAGCATGCACTGTGTAAGTGATGGGGGTTCCGCTCCCAGCCTGGAATAAGATGCTGTGGGACTACATATCCCAGCATGATTTTCTCTATGGAGATATTACAGGTCCAGTGATCTCTACATACCCCAGTCTGCTCCCCGGCCCCTCCCCCTCCTCAGGGGGAATCGCACCCCCCCAGTCCCCGACCAGCCCTCCCCCATCCTGGGGGGAGGGGACCCACCACCTGTGGTGGGAGAGGATGGTGGGGTGCAATTACCCCTGAGGAGGGGGAGGGAAGCAGGCTGGGGTATGTAGAGATTGCTGGGACTTGTAGTACATCTATAGAAGAAATCATGCTGGGATATGTAGTCCTGTAACATCCTATTCCAGGCTGGGAGCTGAACCCCCATTACTTACACAGTACATGCTGGGAGTTGTAGTTCTTCAGAGGTTGAGCAGAGGAGGCAGGTTCCCCGGACACACAGACACGCTGTGACCCGGCTGTAGTCCGGACACTGGCTCCTCCCTCCGGAGCTCTGTAGCGGCGATGTTCCCTCCTCTCCACTCTCCCCACACTGACGCGCTCCCTTCCCCCGCTCGGCTATTTATCTGATCAAGCCGTGACGTCACAAGTGTAACGGCTCCAGCCTCCAGCTCCTGATTGGCTACTCATCCTCTGGTCACGCCCGTCCCATGCGCTGATCACGCCCACTCCCACCTGAGCCGTTAGGTCGCGCTCTGCAGCAGTCACGTGTTGCACGTAACGGTCAGAACGAGGCCACGTGACTTGACAGGAGGAGACGCATGAAATCCTCCCTGCAGCTACTGCGCATGTGCGGCTCAGAGACGGCAGAAGATAAACAAGCCGAGGTGATGATTTCCATGGAAACTATTAGCCCCGTAAATGGCAGACACTGGAGTCCCCGCCCCCTGCAGGTTCCCAGCCTATCTCCTGCAGGCTGCTGCTTGAGTGGGCGGGATGGGGGGTGTGGCCTGGAAGAGGGAGGAGTTCCTGGAGGTGCATTACTTTCCAGGCCTGAAACTCCACCTCGTCAGTGTTGTGGTTGGTCAGGGTGAGTAGGAAGCTTTCTTCAGCTCCTCCCCCCTGAGTCCTGACCTCTGACCCCACTCCCTCCAGATCATACTGTCACTGAACTCCAGGCTTTGGATGGAGTAGTACTTCTGCTGGGGGAGGGGAACAAAGTCACAAAACTTTAGGATTTTGGAGAGAGGTGAATATGAAGCCAGCCTAGAAGTGCAGAGAGTTGTCACTGCAGTGCTGAGCAAGAAGCCAGTGAAGACATCTCTATGTCTCTCCATGTGCCAGGAATCTCTGCCCAGCCATTTCTATATCCCATCCCTCAGATCCCTGTATACTTCACAGAACAAACATTCCTCATCACATTTCTATATCCCATCCCTCAGATCCCTGTATACTTCACAGAACAAACATTCCTCATCACATTTCTATATCCCATCCCTCAGATCCCTGTATACTTCACAGAACAAACATTCCTCATCACATTTCTATATACCATCCCTCAGATCCCTGTATACTTCACAGAACAAACATTCCTCATCACATTTCTATATCCCATCCCTCAGATCCCTGTATACTTCACACAACAAACATTCCTCATCACATTTCTATATACCATCCCTCAGATCCCTGTATACTTCACAGAACAAACATTCCTCATCACATTTCTATATACCATCCCTCAGATCCCTGTATACTTCACAGAACAAACATTCCTCATCACATTTCTATATACCATCCCTCAGATCCCTGTATACTTCACATAACAAACATTCCTCATCACATTTCTATATACCATCCCTCAGATCCCTGTATACTTCACAGAACAAACATTCCTCATCACATTTCTATATACCATCCCTCAGGTCCCTGTATACTTCATAGAACAAACATTCCTCATCACATTTCTATATACCATCCCTCAGATCCCTGTATACTTCACATAACAAACATTCCTCATCACATTTCTATATACCATCCCTCAGATCCCTGTATACTTCACATAACAAACATTCCTCATCACATTTCTATATACCATCCCTCAGATCCCTGTATACTTCACAGAACAAACATTCCTCATCACATTTCTATATACCATCCCTCAGATCCCTGTATACTTCACAGAACAAACATTCCTCATCACATTTCTATATACCATCCCTCAGATCCCTGTATACTTCACAGAACAAACATTCCTCATCACATTTCTATATACCATCCCTCAGATCCCTGTATACTTCACAGAACAAACATTCCTCATCACATTTCTATATACCATCCCTCAGATCCCTGTATACTTCACAGAACAAACATTCCTCATCACATTTCCTTGTATTTCGCACATAGGGGAACCTGTTCACTTGAATGGGCCGCCATATATGTGACAAACACATCATAGAGGCTTTAGAAACTTTTAAGGCATGCAGCTTTTCCACAAGACAGAACACACGTCTGATCATCGCATTTGGGGCGCCATTAACAATTATTGGGCACCTCAAGTTCTTTGCGCATGTGAAGTACATTTCTGAAATGCGCTGCAGATTGCCCGTTACCTGTGCACTTTGTCACACATTCAGGTGACCTCAAATGTCAATGTGGCCCAATGTCTCGTATACACGGCTAGTTTTCTTTTCATTTCCGGGGGGGCGGGGGGCATTGATTTATAACAACGGCCCTGCGTGACCAATGGGGTGCCATCTCCTTCTCATGTATCCCGTGTGTCATGCTGTGACCAACTTGTGATCATGTATGTAATTTGTGACTGTCCCTTGTGTCATGTATGTAATCTGTGACCGTCCCGTGTGTCATGTATGTAATCTGTGACCGTCTCGTGATCATGTATGTAATTTGTGACTGTCCCGTGTGTCATGTATGTAATCTGTGACCATCTCGTGATCATGTATGTAATTTGTGACTGTCCCGTGTGTCATGTATGTAATCTGTGACTGTCCCTTGTGTCATGTATGTAATCTGTGACCGTCATGTGTGTCATGCATGTAATCTGTGACTGTCCCTTGTGTCATGTATGTAATCTGTGACCGTCCCGTGTGTCATGTATGTAATCTGTGACCGTCTCGTGATCATGTATGTAATTTGTGACTGTCTCGTGTGTCATGTATGTAATCTGTGACTGTCCCGTGTGCCATGTATGTAATCTGTGACCATCTCGTGATCATGTATGTAATTTGTGACTGTCCCGTGTGTCATGTATGTAATCTGTGACTGTCCCTTGTGTCATGTATGTAATCTGTGACCGTCCCGTGTGTCATGCATGTAATCTGTGACTGTCCCTTGTGTCATGTATGTAATCTATGACTGTCCCTTGTGTCTTGTATGCAATCTCTGACCATCCCATGTGTCATGTATGTAATCTATGACTGTCCCGTGTGTCATGTATGTAATTTGTGACTGTCCCTTGTGTCATGTATGTAATCTATGATTGTCCCTTGTGTCTTGTATGCAATCTCTGACCATCCCATGTGTCATGTATGTAATCTATGACTGTCCCGTGTGTCATGTATGTAATTTGTGACTGTCCCTTGTGTCATGTATGTAATCTATGACTGTCCCTTGTGTCTTGTATGCAATCTCTGACCATCCCGTGTGTCATGTATGTAATCTTTGACTGTCCCTTGTGTCATGTATGTAATCTCTGACCGTCCCTTGTGTCATGTATGCAATCTCTGACCGTCCCGTGTGTCATGTATGTAATCTGTGACTGTCCCGTGTGTCATATATATAATCTATGATCGTCCCGTGTGTCATGTATGTAATCTCTGACTCTTGTATCATGTATGTAATCTCTGACTGTCCCAAGGGTTTCCCCTGGGGGGGTATTGCTCTCCTCTGATCATACAGAATGGAATCAGGGGGGCCCCAGCTAAACCCCCCCTAAAATGTCTGATAGATCCCCCATCAGGGGGCACTCTGGGCTCCTCCGGGGACAAAGTTCCCCCTTTGGTGTCATAATGAGTGGCGGCAGAATCGCCTCTTGAAGCGCACATGTGACTTTCCCTGACAATGGCGCGGTCATGTGACGCCGTACACAAATCTCATTTCTATCATTTTATCCCACAAATAGCGCTTTTTATTGGTGGGATTTCATCACCTCGCTGCTTTTTTACATTTTTTGCACCATAAACAGGAAAAAAACTACAGTTTTGAAAAAAATATATATCTTTTTACTTCCCGCTATAAAACATTTCCAATAATTGTTTTTTTTTTTTTTTAAATCGAATTTCTTCATCAATTTAAGCGAAATGCTTTTGGTAAAAATATCCCAATAAGGCCCCTTTCACACGGGGGTGGCGTCGGCGGTGAAGCGCCGCTATTGTTAGCAGCGCTTTACCGTGGGTATTCGGCCGCTAGTAGGGCAATTTTACACCCCCCCCCCCGCTAGCGGCCGAGAAAGGCAGAGGCGCTTTGCCGGTGGAATAGCCGTGCTGTCCCATTGATTTCAATGGGAAGAAGCGGTGAAGGAGCGGTGTATACAACGCTCCTCCACCGCTCCGAAGATGCAGCTAGCAGGACTTTTTTTCCCGGCCTGCTAGCGCACCGCTCCCTCGGGGCTTTCATACTGGAGAGACAGCAGCGCCTGTTTTGGGTCGGTTTGCGGGCGCTATTTTTAGCGCAATAGCGCCTGCAAACCGCCCCAGTGTGAAAGGGGCCTAAGTGTAAATTGATTGGTTTATAGAAACGTTATCACATCTACAAACTATGCGATATATACTGGATTTTATATTTGTTTATTCATACTAGTAATGGCGGCGATCAGCCACTTCTAGCGGGACTGCAATATTGCGGCGGACAATCTGACACTGACTGACACATTGTGGGAACCAGTGACACCAATACAGTGATCACTGCTAATATTATATGCCCAACTGCTGGCCCACACCGCCCTCTGATGTGACCCGCCACCTCCTGCTCTGGGGTGGCTGGTCAGCAAGCCCAGATCACGGGTTCTCCGACCCGCCATCCCCGAGAATCGTGTGAATGGAGCCGTCGCTAGAGTAAGCATGCGGCTGCAGTAGAGAGCAGAGCCAATGAGTCCTGTATAGTGCCGGCTCCTGTCACAGGCGGAGTGATACCAAATGTACTCTGCCTGGGACACCAGCCGCCAGCGATACCCACCAGGAGTACCCAGCAGCAATACCCGCTAGCAGTAACTGCTAACAGTACCCACCAGTAGTACCAGCAAAACCCACCAGCACCTGCCAACAGTACCCACCAGCAGTATCCACAATACCCACCAGAAGTACCAGCAAAACTGACCACCTGTATTCATCCAGGGGGACAGCCAGCAGCAGCCGCCAGCCATACCCGCCTGGGGGACAGCAACCGCCAACGATACCTGCAGGAATCCTGAGGAAGAAGTGAAGATTGAGGTCAGTTTTTAATAAAAAATCAAACAGCAATGGGGATATCTGCACTCTGTACTCGCTACACTGGGCTGCTTTCACACTGA
The DNA here is from genome assembly GCF_042186555.1 of Aquarana catesbeiana. Classification (NCBI taxonomy): domain Eukaryota; kingdom Metazoa; phylum Chordata; class Amphibia; order Anura; family Ranidae; genus Aquarana; species Aquarana catesbeiana. The sequence continues at coordinate 528,612,055 of NC_133326.1, forward strand.
TCTGCAGGTGCTGTGCAATGTACCTGTACTGACCCATAGACTTCTGTTATTACCTGTACTGACCCATAGACTTCTGTTATTACCTGTACTGAGCCATAGACTTCTGTTATTACCTGTACTGACCCATAGACTTCTATTATTACCTGTACTGACCCATAGACTTCTATTATTACCTGTACTGACCCATAGACTTCTGTTATTACCTGTACTGACCCATAGACTTCTGTTATTACCTGTACTGACCCATAGACTTCTATTATTACCTGTACTGACCCATAGACTTCTGTTATTACCTGTACTGACCCATAGACTTCTATTATTACCTGTACTGACCCATAGACTTCTGTTATTACCTGTACTGACCCATAGACTTCTGTTATTACCTGTACTGACCCATAGACTTCTATTATTACCTGTACTGACCCATAGACTTCTGTTATTACCTGTACTGACCCATAGACTTCTGTTATTACCTGTACTGACCCATAGACTTCTATTATTACCTGTACTGACCCATAGACTTCTGTTATTACCCGTACTGAGCCATAGACTTCTGTTATTACCTGTACTGACCCATAGACTTCTATTATTACCTGTACTGACCCATAGACTTCTGTTATTACCCGTACTGAGCCATAGACTTCTGTTATTACCCGTACTGAGCCATAGACTTCTGTTATTACCTGTACTGACCCATAGACTTCTGTTATTACCTGTACTGATCCATAGACTTCTGTTATTACCTGTACTGACCCATAGACTTCTGTTATTACCTGTACTAACCCATAGACTTCTATTATTACCTGTACTGACCAATAGACTTCTGTTATTACCTGTACGGACCCATAGACTTCTATTATTACCCGTACTGAGCCATAGACTTCTGTTATTACCTGTACTGACCCATAGACTTCTATTATTACCTGTACTGACCCATAGACTTCTATTATTACCTGTACTGACCCATAGACTTCTATTATTACCTGTACTGACCCATAGACTTCTGTTATTACCTGTACTGACCCATAGACTTCTGTTATTACCCGTACTGAGCCATAGACTTCTATTATTACCCGTACTGGGCCATAGACTTCTATTATTACCCGTACTGAGCCATAGACTTCTATTATTACCCGTACTGAGCCATAGACTTCTATTATTACCCATACTGGGCCATAGACTTATATTATTACCCGTACTGAGCCATAGACTTCTGTTATTACCTGTACTGATCCATAGACTTCTGTTATTACCTGTACTGACCCATAGACTTCTGTTATTACCTGTACTGACCCATAGACTTCTATTATTACCTGTACTGACCAATAGACTTCTGTTATTACCTGTACGGACCCATAGACTTCTATTATTACCCGTACTGAGCCATAGACTTCTGTTATTACCTGTACTGACCCATAGACTTCTATTATTACCTGTACTGACCCATAGACTTCTATTATTACCTGTACTGACCCATAGACTTCTGTTATTACCTGTACTGACCCATAGACTTCTGTTATTACCCGTACTGAGCCATAGACTTCTGTTATTACCTGTACTGACCCATAGACTTCTATTATTACCTGTACTGACCCATAGACTTCTATTATTACCTGTACTGACCCATAGACTTCTATTATTACCTGTACTGACCCATAGACTTCTGTTATTACCTGTACTGACCCATAGACTTCTGTTATTACCTGTACTGACCCATAGACTTCTATTATTACCTGTACTGACCCATAGACTTCTGTTATTACCTGTACTGACCCATAGACTTCTGTTATTACCTGTACTGACCCATAGACTTCTATTATTACCTGTACTGACCCATAGACTTCTGTTATTACCCGTACTGAGCCATAGACTTCTGTTATTACCTGTACTGACCCATAGACTTCTATTATTACCTGTACTGACCCATAGACTTCTGTTATTACCCGTACTGAGCCATAGACTTCTGTTATTACCCGTACTGAGCCATAGACTTCTGTTATTACCCGTACTGAGCCATAGACTTCTGTTATTACCTGTACTGACCCATAGACTTCTGTTATTACCTGTACTGATCCATAGACTTCTGTTATTACCTGTACTGACCCATAGACTTCTGTTATTACCTGTACTGACCCATAGACTTCTATTATTACCTGTACTGACCAATAGACTTCTGTTATTACCTGTACGGACCCATAGACTTCTATTATTACCCGTACTGAGCCATAGACTTCTGTTATTACCTGTACTGACCCATAGACTTCTATTATTACCTGTACTGACCCATAGACTTCTATTATTACCTGTACTGACCCATAGACTTCTATTATTACCTGTACTGACCCATAGACTTCTGTTATTACCTGTACTGACCCATAGACTTCTGTTATTACCCGTACTGAGCCATAGACTTCTATTATTACCCGTACTGGGCCATAGACTTCTATTATTACCCGTACTGAGCCATAGACTTCTATTATTACCCGTACTGAGCCATAGACTTCTATTATTACCCATACTGGGCCATAGACTTATATTATTACCCGTACTGACCCATAGACTTCTATTATTACCTGTACTGAGCCATAGACTTCTGTTATTACCTGTACTGATCCATAGACTTCTGTTATTACCTGTACTGACCCATAGACTTCTGTTATTACCTGTACTGACCCATAGACTTCTGTTATTACCTGTACTGACCCATAGACTTCTGTTATTACCCGTACTGAGCCATAGACTTCTGTTATTACCTGTACTGACCCATAGACTTCTATTATTACCTGTACTGACCCATAGACTTCTATTATTACCTGTACTGACCCATAGACTTCTATTATTACCTGTACTGACCCATAGACTTCTGTTATTACCCGTACTGAGCCATAGACTTCTGTTATTACCCGTACTGACCCATAGACTTCTATTATTACCTGTACTGACCCATAGACTTCTGTTATTACCTGTACTGACCCATAGACTTCTGTTATTACCCGTACTGAGCCATAGACTTCTATTATTACCCGTACTGGGCCATAGACTTCTATTATTACCCGTACTGAGCCATAGACTTCTGTTATTACCTGCGGGTTTGGTGTGCTTTCAGAAAGTGCATCACACCTGCAGGATATAATAGAATTCTATGGCAAAGTGCAGCTAACCCACAGGAAAGCCACAGGCGCACTGCGTTGAACCCACGGTGCAGGTAAACTGTAGCCCATCAGTGTGAAAGCAGCCTTAGCACTCATTCATACAATCGGTCCCTGCTTTGCAGGGAACCGAAATCCAGCACATCCCCCACTGACAGGACAGAGCTCTGCCTTGTTTACATAGGCAGAGCTCTGTTCTGTGTCTCTCCTCGCTAATCAGCAGGTGTCGGAGGACATGCATTGGCTGGAGGACATGCTTACTTACCTCCTCTATGCAGTTGGTTTTGCACAGAGCAGCCCGGATCCTCCTCTTCTCGGGTCCCTCATCGGTGCTCCTGGCCCCTCCCTCCTGTTGAGTGCCCACACAGCAAGCAGCTTGCTATGGGGGCACCTGAGCCGAGTCACCAGGGCCGCTGTTAGAAATCATGGGGCCTCCGCACAGCCTACCCGATGGGGCCTCTTTCAACCACACCCTTGACCCCACTCCTGACCTCGGCTCAAAACAAAATGCAGGTTTGTTGCCATTTACATATATGTGTGTGTTTGCAATTGCACAAAGGAGTGGGGCCAGTTTAAATTGTATTTTATTTTATTTTTTTTTTTAAATAAAGAAATCTTACACTGTATCTTTTACATTTTTTTCTTTGTTCTTTCCTTTCACAAGGGATGTACAACATCCCTTGTGATAGTATAGGCCATGACAGGTCCTCTTTATGGAGATATCTGGGGTCTTTTAGACCCTCTTATCTGTCCTCTGGCCTCCAAAGCACGTGATCAAACCAAGATCAGTCTGATCAGATGCTTGTTCAGGCCGGTAATGGATTGTTTACATGATAACAAAACCGGAAGTGATACAATTCTCGCCACTCCTGGTTTGTGACGTCACACAGTGGGAGGAACGACATCCACCCCTCTCACTGTATCTCAGGAACTGGATGCTACTGGTCCCATCTTAAAGGTGGTGGTTGGGGGACCCCCTTCCGCTGCCTGGAAAAATAATCCAGCGCTTCTTAGCCGCTAGGATTACTTTTAGTTTGTGCAGAATTGCTGGGGCTAAAAAATGATATCATTGCTGCAGTGATATCACCCTTCCAATCCAGAGACGTACTGGTAAATCGCTGGACGGGAAGAGGTTAAAGTGGATTTGTTTGGGGGGCAGTAAAAATGCAGCTCTGCTGTACATCTTTACTGCTCCACCCAAATGAAGTGTAAAGTAGCAGCATCTCACCGTCTTATGATCATCAGCATTACAGTAATCACACAGACAGCACAGTAAGCAGGTGCTCTATCATGGCCCTATCATGGCCCTACCATGCCTCTATCATGGCTCTAACATATCCCTATCATGGCCCTATCATGCCTCTATCATGGCTCTAACATATCCCTATCATGGTCCTATCATGGCCCTATCATGGCTCTATCATATCCCTATTATGGTCCTATCATGGCCCTATCATATCCCTATTATGGCCCTATCATGGCCCTATCATATCCCTATTATGGTCCTATCATGGCCTTATCATATCCCTATTATGGCCCTATCATGGCCCTATCATATCCCTATTATGGCCCTATCATGGCCTTATCATAGCTCTATCATATCCCTATCATGCCTCTACCATGGCCCTATCATGGCCTTATCATAGCGCTATCATATCTCTACCATGGCTTTACCATGGTTCTTTTTTTTTTTTTTAATAATCAAAAATTTTTATTGTTTATTTAATTTATATATACACCATTTATACTACATTCTATACCCCTTTGTTCAATCAAAAAAAACATACTACACATTACATCCTACATCACCTACCACCGTTTTCCCCCCTGTCCCAGCGGTCGACATTTACATATGCGAGGAGCATAAAAACCCCCCTCCGTCTATAATAGTGCTTAAAATTAAAAAAAAAAAAAAAAAAAAAGGGGACCCACCCCACCGTGTTTATCGTGCTTATATTTATAAAGTGTTTAAAAATAAGATTATAAATAAGTTCCTCCTTATTCTTATTAGTGTCATTAATCACTTTAATTCATAATTATATAATGTGAAAAAAAAAAAAAATGGGGACCCACCCCACCGTGTTTATCATGCTTATATTTATAAAGTGTTTAAAAATAGAATTATAAATAAGTTCCTCCTTATTCTTATTAGTATCATTAATCACTTCAATTCATAATTATATATTGTGAAAAACCATGGTTCTACCATGGCCCTATTATATCCCTATCATGCCTCTACCATGCCTCTACCATGGCCCTACCATGGCTCTATCATATCTCCATCATATCCCTCCACCATGGCTATATCATACCTCTATCATGGCTATATCATACCTCTATCATGGCTATATCATGCCTCTATCATGGCTATATCATGCCTCTATCATGGCTATATCATGCCTCTATTATGGCTCTACCATGGCCCTACCATGCCTCTATCATATCTCCATCATATCCCTCCATCATGGCTATATCATACCTCTATCATGGCTATATCATGCCTCTATCATGGCTATATCATGCCTCTATCATGGCTATATCATGCCTCTATCATGGCTATATCATGCCTCTATCATGGCTATATCATGCCTCTATCATGGCTCTATCATATCCCTATCATGGCTATATCATGCCTCTATCATGGCTATATCATGCCTCTATCATGGCTATATCATGCCTCTATCATGGCCCTACCATGGTTTTATCATGGCTCTATCATATCCCTATTATGGCCCTATCATGGCCTTATCATAGCTCTATCATATCCCTACCATGGCTCTATGATGACTCTACCATGGCCCTACCATGGCCCTACAATGGCTCTATAATATCTCTATCATATCCCTATCATGGCTCTATCATATCCCTATCATATCCCTATCATGGTCCTATCATAGCTCTATAATATCTCTATCATATCCCTATCATGGCCCTATCATAGCTCTATAATATCTCTATCATATCCCTATCATGGCTCTATCATATCCCTATCATATCCCTCTAATGGTCCTATCATAGCTCTATAATATCTCTATCATATCCCTATCATGGCCCTATCATGGCCCTATCATAGCTCTATAATATCTCTATCATGGCTCTATCATGGCCCTATCATAGCTCTATAATATCTCTATCATATCCCTATCATGGCTCTATCATGGCTCTGCTTTTGAATGAACGAAAGACTATTTGAATTTTGAAAAAAAAAAATTTCTAAAACGAAATTTGAAAGAACGAAAAACATTTGGATAATTTTGTTTTTCGTATTTTCTAACATAATTAAATTATTAACCATTATTATAGTTTTTATTATTATTATTTTAATAATCAATAATAATAACCTATAATAATAGTTATAAACTATTAAATTATAGGTATTGGAATTTCCTTCCAAATTTGGCAAACTGAACGTAACGAATTTATCTGAAATAACGAATGCCGCATGTAAATGAAATGATCTGATAAACGAAAAAAAAACAAAAAAACAAATAAAACGAGCACTTACTGTGCTGCCTGTGTGATTTATTATAATATTGATACCCTGCTGTGCTGGGAGTTCTATAATAGGACACAGTGAGGGTTCAATGCTCTATTATTCACTCGCTGTGTCCAGTGCAGCTACGCTCTCCTTCTGATGTTCCCTGGCAGCCTTTTACGTCACGTAAGGGAATTTAACAAAACTCGTGGCCACTCATTAAAATTAGAAGAAAAGCAGTTTTACTGCGTAGAGGGTTCTTTACTGTAAGAGCGGCAAGGATGTGGAATCTCCTTCCACAGGCGGTGGTCTCAGCGGGGAGCATCGATAATTTAAAAAAAAACTATTAGATAAGCACCTGAACGACCGCAACATACAGGGATATACAATGTAATACTGACATATAATCACACACATAGGTTGGCCTTGATGGACTTGTGTCTTTTTTTAACCTCACCTACTATGTAACTATGTTTTTTGAGAAGCGCAGCTCCTTACGTTTATCTATTTATGCTTGTGTACATTTCACTTTGAGCTGCAGCTGTAGTTGTAGGTTTGGAAACAGCACAGTTTTTTTCTTTTACATACTACAGGAGATGGTCAGAGACTGCAGACATGATACAGGAGATGGTCAGAGACTGCAGACATGATACAGGAGACAGTCAGAGACTGCAGACATGATAAAGGAGACGGTCAGAGACTGCAGACATGATACAGGAGACGGTCAGAGACTGCAGACATGATACAGGAGACGGTCAGAGACTGCAGACATGATACAGGAGATGGTCAGAGACTGCAGACATGATACAGGAGATGGTCAGAGACTGCAGACATGATACAGGATATGGTCAGAGACTGCAGACATGATACAGGAGATGGTCAGAGACTGCAGACATATTATAGGAGATGGTTAGAGACTGCAGACATATTACAGGAGATGGTCAGAGAATGCAGACATGATACAGGAGATGGTCAGAGACTGCAGACATGGTACAGGAGATGGTCAGAGACTGCAGACATGGTACAGGAGATGGTCAGAGACTGCAGACATGGTACAGGAGATGGTCAGAGACTGCAGACATATTACAGGAGATGTTCAGAGACTGCAGACATAGTACAGGAGATGGTCAGAGACTGCAGACATATTATAGGAGATGGTCAGAGGCTGCAGACATGATACAGGAGATGGTCAGAGAATTCGGGCATTTAATGTCCAATTGAACTTTCAGTTAAAATCAGCTAAATGCATTTCAGGTGCATCAAAATAAAAGATCCCCCCCCCCCCTCCATCCTTTCTTTCCCCCCTCCATCCTTTCTTTCCCCCTCTCCTCCCCCCTTCTCCCCTTCCTTCCCTACTTGTCATCTTCCATCCCTTATTTTCCTTTTCCTAGTCCTTTCTCCGCCCCCTCCCCTCACTCCCTTTCACTTAAATTATTTTTTATAGTAGATTTATATTTCACTTAGGATATTTTCATTTATTAATTTTTGCACTACTCCTTTGGCTAGATTCCAGCCGAACAATTTTTTCGGGCCCTATTTGGCGTCTCCCTATGTGCACTACCCAGTGACGGTTTTACTTGACATTGAGTCGCAGGCAAAAGATCCTCATATGGGTGAGCGATTGGTGATGGGCGTGGTAGTCGACAGCCGACTCTACCGTGCCATTATTATTTTTATTTACTATTTTTTTTTTTGTATTGTATTCTAAGTCAATGTAATGTTTTTAATTTTGTTTCGTTCTATGCAGTGTTACATCTAATTGTCTTTAAAACATCCCTTGATGAGCCCAGAGTGGCGAAACATGTCGGGACAATCACTCCAGTGATATTGCCGAGTGATTCAATGTTGTCATCTGCTTTGAATTCTAGATGTTTCCTTGTAAATGTGCACATAATTTATACAGTGGAACCGCGGATTAGGAGCATAATCCCTTCCAGGATAATGCTCGTAATCCAAAGTACTCGCATATCAAAGCGAGTTTTCCCATTGAAGTCAATGGAAACGAAAATAATTCATTCCGCATTGACTTCAATGGGATGCAATACCGCATGCAGGCAGAGGCGGGGGGGAGGCTGGAGAGCCTCGGAAACGGCCGAAAAGGCCCGAGAACAGTTCGGCTGACCTCGGCAAACCTCGGAAAGACTTCCTACCACGAGATTTGCCGAGGTCAGCCGTGCTGTACTCGGGGCCTTTCCGTGCATTTCCGAAAGGGACGTTCGGCTCTGCTCGGCTCCGGCGCCCCCCCCCACCTCAAGCCAAAAGCGGTACTGCCCACCACTTTGGCCTGAATCATGCTCGCTTTGCGAGACAACACTCATAAACCGAGTTACGTTTTTTAAAAAAATACAGTGCTCGTATTGCGAAATGCTCGTTAACCGCGTTACTCGCAATCCGAGGTTCCACTGTACCAAAAAAATCTTTTAACTTTGTCTTATATGTAGCAATAAAAATCTTGTCATTTTTTTATACATATTGCGGAGTATTGAAATGACTTCTTCTTATTTTGCCGGCACCCTCAAAAATTTCCCTTGTCTACACTTATCTACAGGGATGTTGGTGCCATTTCCTTGTCATTGTCACCTACCCACATTGCTACTTCCCAAAAGATGCGCAAAGTTTTTACAGTTGTGTTTCTTTTTCTTTTTTTTTATAAAGCAGCCACAGCCTGAGTAGAAAATCCTGTCCTCTGCCAGCATGCTGCAGAGTGGCACCCTTGCTGTGGTCTTCAGAGGCTCAACACAACCCCTATAAGCCTCTCAATTGAAAAGCTCCTGCTCCCTGCTGATTGGAGAGCTCCTGGTCTGACTCAGCGGGGGGGGGCATGTGCAGAGAGGCTGCTGCTTCCGCATACAGAGGGCATGGGTGCTACTCTGCAGCATGCTGGCAGGGGACTGGCTTTTCTACTCAGGCTGTGCACACCTTTTGCTTTTATGAACCTGACATGTATTTAGCAGATTTAAACTAAAAGTTCAATTGGCCTTTAACTGCTGGAAGTCAGTCTAGGCAAGAACATACAAACACAGTTGGCAGGGGCCCAGGGGCTGCACATTGAACTGCCAAAGGGCCGCCACTTGGGCACCAGGGGGTTAGAACCTCTGTCAAAATTGCTATTGGTGTTTGTGTCCCCATTGGGAACATTCACCCTGATTTCCTGTCCCAGTGAATGCACAGGAAATTACATTTTCTGATTGGAAGAAATCTCTTTCTGAATACCTGATCTTTTGTTTCTCTTCCAGTTATTGAAGGACGCTTCCCTGAATGCAGATGATGGTTGTTTTCTTCAGCAGCCTTCAGGCTTTTCCAAAGACCTCCAAACTCCTGGCCCATCTCCATGGAGCCTCTTTCCGCTTATAACCTCAGTACGAGGCTCGGCCTACACACATCCAGCCAATAGCAGAAGAGGGAGGCCAAGGAAAGAATCCTTATCACCGCAGTGCAGCGTCACTGCTAGGAAATAAAGAAGACCCCCTGTGCCTGAGACTGTACTGGTCTAAATACCACCAATCGTGCAACTTTGTCCATAGGCAGTGTCATCGGTCTGGAAACTCTGATGCAGCTGGCTATGTTGGGGCCTTGAAAAAAAATGTTGGTTTCCTCCTTCGACCTATTAAAATATATCTGAACTGTTCACTTGTGGTGTGTGGAGCATCTACCACAGATCTCTAGCCAGCAAAGGGGACCTTATTCAATTCTGTTTGTAACATATTAACCACTTGCTGCCTGCTGGGGCAATTTTTTTTACTTTTTCACTTAGAACCCCTAAATATTATAGTGCCTTGAAAAAGTATTCATACCCCTTGACATTTTCCACATTTTGTCATGTTACAACCAGAAATGTAAATATATTTTATTGGGATTTTATGTGATAGACCAACACAAAGTGGCACATAATTGTGAAGTGGAAGGAAAATGATAAATGGTTTTCAAGATTTTTCACAATAAAATATGTGAAAAGTGTGGGGGGCATTTGTATGGCGCCCCCCTGAGTCAATACTTTGTAGAACCTCCTTTCACTACAATTACAGCTGCAAGTCTTTTTGGGGATGTCTCTACCAGCTTTGTACATCTAGAGAGGGACATTTTTGCCCATTCTTTTTTGCAAAATATCTCAAGCTCTGTCAGATTGGATGGAGAACGTCTGTGAACAGCAAGTCTTTCCACAGATTCTCAATGTGATTTAGGTCTGGACTGTGACTGGGCCATTCTAACACATGAATATGCTTTGATCTAAACCATTCCATTGTAGCTCTGGCTGTATGTTTAGGGTCGTTGTCCTGCTGGAAGGTGAACCTCCGCCCCACTCTCAAGTCTTTTGCAGACTCTAACAGGTTTTCTAAGATTGTCCTGTATTTGGCTCCATCCATCTTCCCATCAACTCTGACCAGCTTCCCTGTCCCTGCTGAAGAAAAGCATCCCCACAACACGATGCTGCCACCACCATGTTTCACGGAGGGGATGGTGTGTTCAGGGAGATGTGCAGTGTTAGTTTTCCCCCCACATAGCGTTTTGCATTCAGGCAAAAAAGTTAAATTTTGGTCTCATCTGACCAGAGGACCTTCTTCCACATGTTTGCCGTGTCCCCCACATGGCTTCTCACAAACAGGGCTTCTTATGGCTTTCTTCTTGCCACTCTTCCATTAAGGGCAGATTTGTGGAGAGCACGACTAATAGTTGTCCTGTGGACAGATTCTCCCACCTGAGCTGTGGATCTCTGCAGCTCCTCCAGAGTTACCATGGGCCTCTTGGCTCTTCTCTGATGAATGCTCTCCTTGCCCGGCCGGTCAGTTTAGGTGGACGGCCATGTCTTGGTAGGTTTGCAGTTGTGCCATACTCTTTCCATTTTCTGAAAGCTTGGGATATTTTTTTTATAACCTAACACTGCTTTAACCACTTCAGCCCTGGAAGATTTTGCCCCCTTAATGACCAGGCCATTTTTTGTGATCCGGCACTGTGTCGCTTTGACTGACAATTGCGCGGTCCTGCGGCGGCTGCACCCAAACAAAATTGACATCCTTTTTTTTCCACAAATAGAGATTTCTTTTGGTGGTATTTGAACACCTCTGCGGTTTTTAATCTTTTGCACTATAAACAAAAAAAAGACTGACAGTTTTGAAAAAACATTTTTTTTTTAAATTTCTGATATAATACATATCCCCCCCCCCCAAAAAAAAAAAAATAAAAAAACAAACTTATTCGTCAGTTTAGGCCGAAATATATTCTTCTACATATTTTTGGTAAAAAAAAGCGTAAATTGATTGGTTTGCGCAAAAGTTATCTACAAACTATGGGGTAGATTTAGGGACTTTTATTTATTGTTTTTACTAGTAATGGCGGCGATCTGCGACATTGCGGCGGACAAATCTGACCCCAAATTACACTTTTTGGGGACCAGTGACATTATTACATTGATCAGTGCTATAAAAAATGCACTGATCAATGTATAAATGGCACTGGCAGGGAAGGGGTTAACACTGGGGGGCAATCAAGGGGTTAAGTGTGTTCCCTGGGTGTGTTCTAACTGTAGGGGGGATGGGCTGCAAGGAACATGACAGAGATCACTGGGAACAGAAGATCTCTGACATGTCATCTGGCAGAACAGGGAATCGCCAGTTACCCGTTCTGCCTCTGTGCATAACGATCGCGGGTCGCCGGCGACCATCAAGTACTCCGGACCCACGGGCAACGCTCCCGCAGGGCACGCCAACTATCTCCTGTGCAAAGACTGACATACACCTACGGCGGTTAGCGCAGAAGAGCCAACCCGCTGCAGTATAATGACGGCGGCTGGCCGGAAAGCGGTTAAACTTCTCCACAACTTTATCCCTGACCTGTCTGGTGTGTTCCTTGGCCTTCATGATGCTGTTTGTGCACTAAGGTTCTCTAACAATCCTATGAGGGCTTCACAGAACAGTTGTATTTATACTGAGATTAAATGACACACAGGTGGACTCTATTTACTAATTAGGTGACTTCTGAAGGCAATTGGTTCCACTGGATTTTAGTTAGGGGTATCAGAGTACAGGGGGCTGAATACAAATGTACCCCCCACACTTTTCACATATTTATTTGTAAAAAAAAAATTAAAACCATTTATCATTTTCCTTCCACTTCACAATTATGTGCCACTTTGTGTTGGTCTATCACATAAAATCCCAATAAAATACATTTACGTTTTTGGTTGTAACATGAGATAATGTGGAAAATTTCAAGGGGTATGAATACTTTTTCAAGTCACTGTATATACATTATATTACCAAAAGTATTGGGACGCCTGCCTTTACACACACATGAACTTTAATGACATCCCAGTCTTAGTCCGTAGGGTTCAATATTGAGTTGGTCCACCCTTTGCAGCTATAACAGCTTCAACTCTTCTGTGAAGGCCGTCCACAAGGTTTAGGAGTGTCTATGGGAATGTTTGACCAATTGTTCCAGAAGCGCATTTGTGAGGTCAGGCACTGATGTTGGATGAGAAGGCCTGGCTCGCAGTCTCCGCTCTAATTCATCCCAAAGGTGTTCTATCGGGTTGAGGTCAACCTTCCGGAGGTCAAGTCGTTAAAGAAGAACTGCAGTCCGCTCACATAATTTGTAATAAAAACATCTTTGCCATTCTGAAGCTTCCCTCCAACCCCTTTGCATATTATTTTATATATATATATATAGTGATTCTGTACTTGCCAAATATGCTGCAGAAATCTCCCGCCACTGAGTCTGGCTGCAGCCATTTTAACTGTGGGCAGCTCAAGCTGCTGTCTGCTCACTTCCTGGATTTACACAGACACAGAGGCACACCTCCCGCTCTGCAGCTCTCATTGGTCCTCTTATGACTCACCCCCCTCTCCCTTCATGAGAGTGAGAGAGAGAGCTGTGCATGATGTCATAAGCCTAGGCTAATGACCAGACAAGAAACAGGAAGTGGGCTGTATAAGGGATTTACTGGCAGAAAAAAAAATGTTTTACAATCCAAAGGTAAAACAACAGCAAAGGCAGAAGATTTAATAGATGGAAAGATGAAAAAATGACTGAAGGTTCCGCTTTACCGTAAACTGTCATGAATGGCTTTTATTCATGAACCGCTTGGTCACTGTTGTGATGCTGTGATTGGTCTGCTGTGGGTACCTGGGCCAATCACAGCGCCCTGTAACATGTGATGTAGATGTTGCCGATCATAACAGTAAGCAAGCTGTAGTGAATGGAAAGCCAGTCATGACAGTTAACTATTACTTATAACAGTGATCATCACTATTATAAGCAATAACAGTTTAAAAAAAATACCCGTTCAACCCCCCCCCCCCCCCCCCAGTGTAAAACAGTGTCACAACTACTCTGATGACAGGATGTAAAATAGTAAAAAAAAAAAAGACAGAAAAAAAGGTTCATTACTAAATGTATACAAAATGTAATAAAAAATGTTTTTTTTTCTTTACATACTGTCACCAGTCCATATTTATTATCACTAACACACAAGTCATATGATGACATTGTACTGCACTGGTGACAGTATGGAAAAAAAAAATGATGAAAAAAAAAAAACTGATTTTATTTAATTTCTTTATTTTCCAAAAAATTGAGACAAAAAAAATGACAATTTCAAAAAAACTCGCCGTGCCTCTTACTAAATACCTCGGACTGTCTAAATATCTGTCAGCTTCCCGAAAAGGGGGGATTTGGGGGATATTTTTACAGTCCTTGGCGTTTTCAGGTTGTTGAGAAATTAGATAGTCCATCAGTTCATCAAGATTGATCAATCAAAAATATTCAAGATATCAATCGATATTCAGATATACTGTATTTACCGGTGTATAACACGCGCCCCAAGTTTAGGAAGGAATTTTAAGGAAAAAAACTTTTAGGAGGGAAGTTTCAGGAAAAAAAAACTTACATTAAAATGCCCATCAATGCAGCCTTATCTGTCCATCTGCAGCCTTTTCAGTGTCAGTGCAGCCTTGTCAGTGCAGCTTTGCCTCAGTGCAGCCTTCTCAGTGCAGCCTTGCCCCCAGTGGTCAGTGCAGCCTTGCCCCCAGTGGTCAGTGCAGCCTTGCCCCCAGTGGTCAGTGCAGCCTTGCCCCCAGTGTCCATTACATTATCGCCGCTGACATACACAAGTTTAGTGTGTAGTTTTAAATATGGCACCGCGGAGTTCGGAGGGACTCGGTGGAGCTGAACGAGCGCCGCGGAGAACACAGTGGCTGGGTGGAGCCGAGATACACATAGCCGAGGGTTCTCGGCGCTGTTCACAGTCACGCCCAGTCCCTATGATGGACATAACACAGGTCCAATGGGGGGACTGGGCGTGACTGTGAACGGCGCCGAGAAGAGCCGAGAACCCTCGGCTATGTGTATCTCGGCTCCGCCCAGTCACTGTGTTCTCGTGCGCTCGTTCAGCTCCGCCGAGTCCCTCTGAACTCCGCGGCGCCATATTTAAAACTACACGCTATGTGAATGTCGGTGGCGATCGCTCCGATAGATCACAAAATAGCGGGGATCGCCGTATAACACGCTCCCACGATTTTCCCCTGATTTTAAGGGGTAAAAAGTGCGTGTTATACGCCGATAAATACGGTATTTCATAGTTTGTGGACTCTATACATTTTCTACAGACTAAATAGAATACACTGATTTGGGTAATTCTCACCAAAGGAATGTAGCAGATTACATTTTGAATTTATGAATTTTTGAATTTATGAAAAAAGATTATTTATTTGCTAAATGTTATGACAGAAACAAAGAAACATTTTTTTTTTTTTTTTAATTTTGGATATTTTTTCATTCACATAGCAAAAAAAATATAAACCCATTGGTGAATAAATACCACCAAAAGAAAGCTCTATTTGTGTGAAGAAAAAAAAAAGATACAAATTTCATTTGGGTACGGTGATGCATGACCGCATAATTACCAGTTAAAGTAGTGCAGTGCTGAATAGCAAAAAATGGCCTGGTCATGAAGGGGGGGGGTAAAACTTTCCGGAGGTCAAGTCGTTAAAAAGTTGTTGCAGTCGAAAGAGCGGGGATTCATTTTGTTTTAATTTTTTTTATAAATCAGTTCCTGATCACTTCTGTATTTTAGAACAAAGAGACACCGGCAGACAGGATCTCTTCACACTTGTAAAGTTTAATCGGGTCATTTAGATACACAATTTAGATACTTTTTGGTAAAATCGTTTCTATATCATTTCATATTCTACAATGTGTACAAAATCTACAGATCGGTAATCTATCAGTCTAAGCCATATTGCACATCATACTTTACAGACTTGACCTACAAAACTATTTTTTATTGATTTTTTTGCTTTTTTTTTATGACGGGATCAGCCGCAGTCCTCCACCCACATAGGGGGGACTACAAGTCCCAGCATTCCCAGGCACCCCACAGCATGCTGGAACCTGTAGGCGGTTGGGGTGCTGTAGGATGTAGAATCTCAGTGGTAGGCCGATCCCACGCGGTTTATTTGTACATAAAACTTGTGACGTGACACAGATTTGTTACTATTTACATTTAACGGAAGCGGCGACACTCTATACAGCAGGGGGGAGGCAACCTGGGGGACCTCCAGCTGTTGTGGAACTACATTTCCCATGAGGCATTGCAAGGCTGGCAGTTCCAATTACTCCCAGAGGCACGAGTTCTGCAGCAGCTGGAGAGCCCCAGGTTCCCTACCCCTGCTATACAGTGACTGTGATCATGTGACCTGCGTCCCTCAGACTGATTTATTAACCACTTAAGGACCAGCCTCGTTTTGGATTTTAGGTGTTTACATGTTTAAAACAGTTTTTTTTGCTAGAAAATTACTTAGAACCCCCAAACATTATATGTGGGTTTTTTTTTTCGAACACCCTAGAGAATAAAATGGCGGTCGTTGCAATACTTTTTTTTGCACCGTATTTGCGCAGCGGTCTTATAATCGCACTTTTTTTGGAAAAAATTCACTTTTTTGAATAAAAAAATAAGACAACAGTAAAGTTAGCCCAATTTTTTTTTTATATTGTGAAATATAATGTTACGCCAAGTAAATTCATGCTCAACATGTCACGCTTCAAAATTGCGCCCGCTCGTGGAATGGCGTCAAACTTTTACCCTCAAAAATCTCCATAGGCGACGTTTAAAAAATTCTACAGGTTGCGTGTTTTGCGTTACAGAGGAGGTCTAGGGCTAGATTTATTGCTCTCGCTCTACCGGTCGCGGCGATACCTCACATGTGTGGTTTGACCACCGTTTTCATATGCGGGAGCTACTAGCGTATGCGTTCGCTTCTGCACGCGAGCTCGTCGGGACAGGGGGTTTTTAAAAAAAAATTATTTATTTTACATTATTTTATTTATTTTTACACTGTTTAAAAAAAAAAAAAAATGTGTCACTTTTATTCCTATTACAAGGAATGTAA
The DNA here is from genome assembly GCF_042186555.1 of Aquarana catesbeiana. Classification (NCBI taxonomy): domain Eukaryota; kingdom Metazoa; phylum Chordata; class Amphibia; order Anura; family Ranidae; genus Aquarana; species Aquarana catesbeiana. Next base: position 528,629,061 of record NC_133326.1, read on the forward strand.
ACATAGAAAAAAGCATGACAGGACCTCTTAAATATGAAATCTGGGGTCAAAAAGACCTCAGATCTCATATTTACACTAAAATGCAATAAAAAAAAAAAAAAAGTAATTTAAAAAAATGACATTGAAAAAAATATGCCTTTAAGAGGCGTGGAGACGACTGGGCGCCATCTTAGCCTCACTCGTCTCCAGGCACAGCACTGAGAAGGACGCGATCGCCTCCGCCGCTACCGACGGCTCCAGTAAGCGGCGGAGGGCACCGGATCGCGGCGTGAGGGGGGGCCCCCTCTCCCGCCACCGATAAAAATGATCTTGCGGCGAACCTGCCGCAGGGACCACTTTTATCAGAAAGCCGACTGCCGCACGAAAACGGGGATACCGTGGTTATGGCAGCTAGCTGCTACCATAACAACTATATCCGCCGGCAAAAGTTGGACGTACATCGGCATGCTGCGGTCCGGAAGTGGTTAAAGGGCCAGTCCAGCCGGAACGTCTATCTCAGGGCCGTCTTTAATTTTGATTGGGCCCTGGGCAAACATTTTCTTGCCCCCCCCCTCCATTCTGAGACATACAAAAAATAGCAGGTAGAGTCAAAATCAGTTTACTGCAGCAGATCACGCAGCAATTGCAATTGTTTGCCAGAGGTTACAGCCTATCCTTACTGCTCACTGGCTGGTTTCTAGAGTTTACAACACATAATTTCTGCTTGCCGATTGGTTGCTAGAGGTTGATGTACATTATTAGCGCTCAGTAATTGGTTGCTAGGGGTTACAGCACATCATTACCACTTACTGATTGGTTGCTAGAGATTAAAGCAGATCACTACTGTTCGCTGATTGGTTGCTAGAGGTTAATGCACATCATTACCTCTCACTGAGCAGTGGAGCAATCCCAAATAATTGAGCAAGTAAAGGGGCACAATAATACACATACTACAGGAGAGTGTCAGAGAGTGCAGACATACTACAGGAGAGGTTCAGAGACTGCGGACATACTGCAGGAGACAATCAGAGACTGCGGACATACTGCAGGAGACAATCAGAGACTGCGGATATACTGCAGGAGACAATCAGAGACTGTGGACATACTGCAGGAGACAATCAGAGACTGCGGACATACTGCAGGAGACAATCAGAGACTGCGGACATACTGCAGGAGACAATCAGAGACTGCAGACATACTGCAGGAGATTACCAGAGACTGCGGACATACTGCAGGAGACAATCAGAGACTGCGGACATACTGCAGGAGACAATCAGAGACTGCGGACATACTGCAGGAGACAATCAGAGATTGCGGACATACTGCAGGAGACAATCAGAGACTGCGGACATACTGCAGGAGACAATCAGAGACTGCAGACATACTGCAGGAGACAATCAGAGACTGCGGACATACTGCAGGAGACAATCAGAGACTGCGGACATACTGCAGGAGATTACCAGAGACTGCGGACATACTGCAGGAGACAATCAGAGACTGCGGACATACTGCAGGAGACAATCAGAGACTGCGGACATACTGCAGGAGACAATCAGAGACTGCGGACATACTGCAGGAGACAATCAGAGACTGCAGACATACTGCAGGAGATTACCAGAGACTGCGGACATACTGCAGGAGACAATCAGAGACTGCGGACATACTGCAGGAGACAATCAGAGACTGCAGACATTATACAGGAGATGGTCAGAGAACTTCCAGCAATGCACAGCTTTACAGTTTAATAACACAGCTCAGGGTTTAAACAGTCAGACATTTTATGGGTGTAAGTTCATACCTGGCCAGCCAAACTCACTACATACATTCAGGTGTGTGGGCGGGGCTTCCACTCTCTGCTCTCACTACAACAGCTCCACTGATGCTTTGTTGGGGGGCCCGCGTCTCCTGTGAATTGGGGCCCCGATGACAGCTTTGCAGAGCGCACAGAGGACACGGGAGGATGTAATCCCGCGCTAGCCAGCTGAGAGGGGAGGGGCCGGGAGCTCCACTGACGCTCTGACCCCCCCCACGTGCAGCCTGTGTACTCGGAATAGAGAGTCTGTAGTGAGAGCCAGTGATCGGAGTGGGAGTGTCATTGGAGATCCCAGCCCCGTCCCCGGACCTCTGTATTCACCAGCCAGTATAGAGGGGGCGGGGCCGGGAGCTCCACTGATGCTCCCACTCCAATCACTGGCTCTCACTACAGACGCTCTTTTCCGAGTACACAGGCTGCATGTAGGCGGGGTCAGAGCGTCAGTGGAGCTCCCGGCCCCGCCCCCTCTCAGCTGGCTAGTGCGGAATACATCCTCCCGTGTCCTCTGTGCGCTCTGCAAAGCCGTCATTGAGGCCCCAATTCACGGCTAATGCGGGCCCCCCAACAAAGATTGGGCCCTGGGCAAGTGCCCCGTTTGCCCTGCGCTAAAGACGGCCCTGCCTGGATGGCTTAGACATTTGTGGAGAGAGATGGGGATCAGGTAAGAAATTAGGGGGTTCTGGGGAAGCTGCTACAAAGAAAAGGTTTTTTTTTTATCTTAATGCATACAATGCATTAAGATTAAAAAAACCTTCTGGATTAATCCTTTAAAGCGGAGCGCCGCCGAAATTTTTTTTTTTTTAAAGTCAGCAGCTACAAATACTGCAGCTGCTGACTTTTAAAACATGGACACTTACCTGTCCAGGGCGCCCGCGATGTCGGCAACTGAGGCCGAACCGTCTCTCCGTCCTCAGGTGCTGCCGCCTCCATCTTCGGTAAGGGAATCAGGAAGTGAAGCCGTGCGGCTTCACTTCCCGGTTCCCTACTGCGCATGCGCGAGTCGCGCAGCGCAATACGGATGGTCCCTGCTGTCTCTGGGACCCGTGTGTTTCCCAGCAGGCAGCTGGGAGGGAGCAGGAAGTGGCGTAAATAACCGCAGATTCTGCGGCTATCTATGCCAGAAGTGGGTACAGATACCTGTAATATACAGGTATCTGTACCCCCCTCCCCCCTGAAAGGTGCCAACTGTGACACCGGAGGGGGGAGGAATCTGATGAGTGGAAGTTCCACTTTTGGATGGAACTCCACTTTAAGCATTGCTCGCCACCAGTTGCCCCACCCAGCCCCTACTCCGCCCCTAAACACGCCCTCGTAAATTATCCCATGAAAGGACAGTTAAATGTGTTATGCAGAATTAAGTTACAAAAATAAATATGAACAACTTTATTAGTGCCCATCAGTACAGCCTCATCAGTGCATGGGGATCATACAGAGCGGGGATTTCCCGCTGTGGCACAGCTTGGATCTGAAACCCTGGCCGCTGTCAAAGTCCCGCCTTCTATTAAAGATGTCACATTGCTTAAATTTCCCAGCATTGGACCAGTGTGCTGTCTATCATAGGAGCCGGTCCAGGAGGCGGGACTTTGACAGCGGCTGGCATTTACAGATCCAAGCTGGGTCACTGTGGAAGATCTCCGCTCTGTGTGATCCGACCGGCTCTCCTCTTTCTCTCCTCTCCCCACAGTTTCTGGCTGATCGCTGGGAAGAGAATAGGCGTCCGTCCCTCTCCTCCAATTCACACTCGCCTTCACATTATTTCCACTCTCCAAATGCGAGTAGGGGAGTGGAAATTTTGATGGCGGTCATTATATAGGAATATTATTGAGCTCTCTATACTGGAAGATTGTTCTAGGGACACCACAGTTTCTGGCCGTTCCCTTTGAAGAGAATAGGCGTCTGTCCCTCTCCTCCAATTCACACTCGCCTTCACATTATTTCCACTCGCCAAATGTGAGCAGGCGAGTGGAAATTTTGAGGGCTGCCCCTATATAAGAATATTATTGAGCGCTCTATACTGGAAGGTTGTTCTAGGGACACCAGTTATTTATTCACAGCCTATCAACAGTGTGAAGAAATGGTACAGGCAGAGACGATTGTAGCAATTTATCCAGCAGCCTCTGAAGTTTTAGTAGCCAGTTCCACTGTGTATTGCAGCGTTTCTCAACCTTATTTCAGTCAAGGCACCCTCCAAAATTATGGACAGTCTTGAGGCACCCCATTCTAAAATGTAAGACCCCCTTTTCACACTGAGGCGCTTTCATGCTAAAAAAAGCATATAAAAAGCTCATGAGAACCTATTTTCATTAAAATCAATGAATGCTTTCACACTGGAGGCAGTGCACTGGCAGGATGGTGAAAAAAACGGCCCCTCTCCATTGAAATGAATGGAAAGTGCTTCAAAAAGTGCCTGAAAAGCTCTTCAAAAGTGCTCAGTGTTTTACTGGTGGTTTACAAGCGCCTCAGTGTGAAAGGGGACTAATAGTTTTACTTAATGCAGCAACATCCCAACATTAGAGGTGATTTATTCTTCCAAAGCAAATACACTTTTGCAAACTGGTACGGACTAGTATTCCAATGTTTCTCTTCTCCCTCACTTTTTTTTTTTTTCCATCACTCAGCTGAGACCCCAAAACTGATGGAGAGGGGCAAGGGAGGGTCAAACAAGGATGCTATATAGGCAACATCCTCCTTATCAGCTGATGATGTCATAGGTCATCAGGTAGAAGGTCGTAATGGTGCACAATAAGAACCTGTGGCTTTGTGACACTATAAGGAAGGCTTCATCCACCCGCTAGCTTGTATATCATTTTTTGTCAATTTTTAGGCATTTTGCCAAGGCACCACCTGGAGAAACCTCAGGGCACCCTGGTTGAAAAAGGATTGATTAGAAGCCAGTGAAACAGGGTAACATTTAATAACTCATTTAGGAATCCTGCAAACCTTTTGGTACCTTCATTGCTCAATTATTAGAGGTCAATGTGAGAAGTCATATTCACAAGGCTGTTATTTTATTGCCATGGTTTATGCAGTTGGTTTCACACAGCCCACACCTCTTAGGCCCCTTTCACACTGAGGCGCTTGTAAACTGCCAGTAAAACACTGAGCACTTTTGAAGAGCTTTTCAGGCGCTTTTGAAGCACTCTACATTCATTTCAATGGAGAGGGGCGTTTTTTCACCACCCTGCCAATGCACTGCCCCAGTGTGAAAGCATTCATTGATTTTAATGAAAATAGGTTTTCGTGAGCTTTTTAGCGTGAAAGAGGTCTTAGTGCAAAACTTGTGCTTTGCAGGGAAAATTCCCTTATCTTTGGTTGCAGAGCGGGGACCTGTATAGGTTCTCTTTTTCTCTCAGATTAGAGAGGGACACCTACAAGATTGCAGAGCAGAACTCTTCTCACCTCAGGGGCGGATCCGGGGGGGGGGGGGGCAATAGGGCAATTGCCCCCCCCCCCCCCCCCCGAGAAATTAGCAATGAGCCGGCGGGTGAGCGGGCAGGCCAGTCAGTAGGTGAGTAAACAGGCAGGTGAGCGGGCGGGCCAGCCAGCGCGTGAGCGAGCGGGAAGGTGGGCCAGTCAGCGGGTGAGTGAGTGGGCGAGTCAACGGGTGAGTGAGCGGGCGGGCCAGTCGGCAGGTGAGCAGATAGGCTGGTCAGTCAGTGAGCCAGCAGGTGGAGGAGCAGAGAGATGACATCTCTCACCGCCTGCCCTGCATCACTACAGTTCCGCCCTCATTGTGCAGCTGCAGGCAGCTGAGAGATTACATCATCTTTCTGCTGCCTGTCTTCACTCTGGCAAGTGACAATCTGCACCTTAGCAGGCAGGTGGCAATCTGTACCTTGTAGCAGGCAAGTGACAATCTGCAATGTGTGGCAGGTGACATAGCAATTTACAATCAGCAACGTGTGGCAGGTGACGTACCAAGTGACAATCCGCAATGTGTGGCAAGTGACAATTCGCAACATGTGGCAGGTGACGTGGCAAGTGACAATCCGCAACGTGAGGCAAGTGACAATCTGCATCTGGTGGCAGATGACGTGGCAAGTGACAATCCACAACATGTGGCAGGCAACATGGCAAGTGACAATCAGCAACGTGTGGCATGTGATGTGACAATCTGCATCTAATGGCAGGCGACATGGCAAGTGACAATCCGCATCTGAAGGCAGATGACGTGGCAAGTGACAATCTGCATCTAATGGCAGGCGACATGGCAAGTGACAATCCGCAACTTATGGCAGGTGACGTGGCAAGTGACAATCTGCATCTAATGGCAGGCGACATGGCAAGTGACAATCCGCATCTGGGGCAGGCAAGTGACAATCCGCTACTTGTGGCAGGGACATGGCAAGTGACAATCCGCATCTGAAGGCAGATGACATGGCAAGTGACAATCCGCATCTGAAGGCAGATGACATGGCAAGTGACACACTCAGGGCTCCCACTGATTCTGCATTATGGTGAGTTGAACGATTTAATTCTATATAACAATGCGATAATAGAAATAATGCGCTTCAAACAGCCTGACACCATATCAACCATGGTGCCGTGCTGACGGAAGTGCTAACACCAGCTATTGCCCCGATACATTGCCCGCAAAAAAACGTATTTTCTGACAGTGCCCCTCCTGAGACTAGACTGGATCCGCCCCTGTCTCCGCCCCTGTCTCACCTGTGATAAATACTGACCAACACTTAATCAATCTAATTCTCCCCTGAAGTAGAAAACACACAGTGGTTTATATACAATTTATTTTTAAAAACCTGTAATAAAAGGTTAAAATCAAGACTCCTCAGACCGGGCCACGTTTTTCCAATTTTCTGCCATCCAGTTTTGGTCAGCCTGTGTGGATTGCAGACTCAGTTTCCTGTTCTTGGCTGCCAGGTGTGGTCTTTTGGTGTAGCCCATCTGCTTCAAGGCCCGACGTGTTGTGCGCTCAGAGATGGTATTCTGCCTACCTTGGTTGTACCGAGTGGTTATTTCCGTTACTGTTGCCTTCCTATCACCTTGAATCAGTTAGTCAATTCTCCTCTGACCTTTGACATCAACCAGGCATTTTCGTCCACACAACCGCCGCGCACTGGATATTTTCTCTTTTTCGGACCATTCTCTATAAACCCGAGAGACGGTGGTGCGTGAAAATCCCAGTAGTTCGGCGGTTTCTGAAACGCTCAGACCAGCCTGCCTGGCGCCAACAACCACGCCACGTTCAAGGTCACTTTAATCCCCTTTCTTCCCCATTCTGATGCTCGGGTTTGAAATTCACTAAGTCGTCTTCACCACGTCTAGATGCCTAAATACATTCAGTTGCTGCCATGTGATTGGCTGATTAGCAATTTGTGTTACCAAGCGATTGAACAGGTGTACCTAATAAAGTGGCCGGTGCGTGTATATAGCTTACCCTTGGGATTATTCTGGCTGTGAGTAATCTGAAAAAGAAAATAGAAAAGAAAATGTTACTGTTGGAAGGTCGGGGTAATAAACCAAAAAAATCATCTTCTCTCTGTCCCTCCTCATCATCCGAACCCGGCAATGCCTGCTCAGGTTTCAACAGTTTCAACAGATATACTGCGGCAGAAGGGCACGTACAGGCAGATTAGCGTACCTGTACATTGCCCTTCAAGAGGAGGCTTGCGGGCGCGCGCTCGCCCGCCGTGAGCGTGGGTCCCGTAGATTCGATACCCGTGATCGTCTCACAGTGAGGAAGAACGGGGAAATGCTAATGTAAACAAGCATCTCCCCGTTCTGCCTAATGACAGGACACTGATCATAGCTCCCTGTAATCGGGAGGGCTGATCAGTGTCGTGTCACACATAGCTCATCCCCCCTACAGTTAGAATCACTTCCTAGGACACACTTAACCCCTACAGCGCCACCTAGTGTTAACCTCTTCACTGCCAGTCACATTTACACAGTAATCAATGCCTTTTTAACTGCACTGATCACTGTATAAATGTGAATGGTCCCAAAATCGCACCCAAAGTGTCCGATGTGTCCGCCATAATGTCGCAGTCACAATAAAAATCGCTGATCGCTGCCATTACTAGTAAAAAAAAAAAAATTATTAATAAAAATGCCATAAAACTATCCCCTATTCCATAGACACTATAACTTTTGTGCAAACCAATTAATAAACGCTTATTGCGATTTTTTTTTTACCAAAAATATGTAGAAGAATACGTATCGGCCTAAACTGAGGAAAAAAAAATTTTGATATATATTTTTTGGGGATATTTATTATAGCAAAAAGTAAAAAATAATGGGTTTTTTTTTCAAAATTGTCGCTCTGTTTTTGTTTATAGCGCAAAAAATATAAACCGCATAGGTGATCAAATACCATCAAAAGAAAGCTCTATTTGTGGGGGGAAAAAAAACATCAATTTTGTTTGGGAGCCATGTCGCACGACCGCGCAATTGTTAGTTAAAGCGACGCAGTGCCGAATCGCAAAAAGTGCTCTGGTCTTTGGGCAGCCAAATGGTCCGGGGCTTAAGTGGTTAATGTGTTCAAAAACTTGAGTGGTTCAGATGACTTTTCATCTTGGCAAACAATCCGAAGACTCATCCGTTCCTCTAAAGACACTTTCACACGATCTGTCCGATTAGATCCACCTGTCAGTTTTTGAGGCGGACCTGATCAGACCTTGCAGCCTCCTATGGAGCGATGTCCGCTGACGCCCGCCGCTAGGGTTGCACCGATACCACTTTTTTAAGATCGAATACAAGTACCGATACTTTTTTTTCTATGTACTCTCCGATACTGATACTTTTTTGTAATGTCAAGTGACGGTTTTCAAAGCACAATACAGACGAACGATATCTTTTTTTATAATTATGAAAACTGAAGGGAATTGATTTGCAGCAATGACAGGTGGCACTGACTGATGGGCACTGATTTGCGGCAATGATGGGTGGCACTTATGGGCACTGATATGTGGCACTTACTGATAGGCACTGACTGATGGGCACTGATTTACAGCACTGATAGGTGGCACGTATGGGCACTAATAGGTGGCACTTATGGGCAATGATATGTGGCACTGACTGATGGGCACTGATTTACAGCACTGATTGGTGGCACGTATGGGCACTAATAGGTGGCACTTATGGGCAATGATAGGTCAAACTGATTGGCAGGCAGTGGCGCTGAAATGCAGCACTGATAATTGCTGGCAGCCTGGCATGATAAAATTAAATCGATAAAGAGTAGAGTATACAAGAGCCCATCTTTATACACCCTGCACTCAACCCCAGTAATGGCCCGTACACACGATCCGAATATCGTACGATAGATCGTATGACCGTTTTCGCTTAATAATCGCAAGTAGAAATAGAATGGGTTAAGTCACGAAAATTCTTGTACGACTGAAAAAAAAAAAAAAAATCAGAAGTGATGTCATGTGTTGTAATGTATTTGTATTGTATTTTCGGACAACAACCATACTGACTAAACGAAAATCGTACGATGTGGAAACGTACAAGGAAAATTTTCGTGCATGCCCGATCGAATGATATCGGATGAAGGGTCGCGATCGGCTGTCGAAAGTAGTGTACACACGATCCGAATATCGTACGATTCTTCCTCAGACGACAGTTTTCGTGCGATATTCGGAACGTGTGTACAGGCCATAAGCCTGGTCAAAATTCAGTAGCGGACATCTTGTTACACCCAGCCCAAATAGTTAGTAGAGGTGCACGATTAATCGTCAAGAATCGTTATCGTGATTTTTTTCCCCCGTTGCGATCTTGACAAAAGTGTTTCACGATTCTGTCTATGCAAAGAATTCTCTCTGCTCTTCTGAAGCCACAGCCATCAAAAGAAAGGAAGAAAAAAAAAAAAAAACGGGCAGTCTGCCAAGAATCACAACATTCTTTATCAGTGAAACTTAAGTATAAACATTGTAACAATTTGTCAATGGAATAGACTTTGGTGTGTAAAAGAAGAAAGTTTAACCACTTAAACACTAAACCTTTTTCTGACATTTGTTGATTTCAAGTTAAAACCTTTTTTTTTTTTTTTTTGCTAGAAAATTACTTAGAATCCCCGAACGTTATATATATATATTTTTTTAGTAGAGACCCTAGAGAAAAAAATGGTGGTTGTTGCAATATCACATTGTATTTGCGCAGCGGTCTTTCAAATGCAATTTTTTTGGAAAAAATTACTTTAATGAATTAAAAAAAAAAAAAACAGTAAAGTTGGTGTAGCGGGTAGCACTTTCACCTAGCAGTATGAAGGGTCGCTGGTTCGAATCCCAACCACGACACTACCTGCCTGGAGTTTGCATGTTCTCCCTGTGTCTGCGTGGGTTTCCTCCGGGTACTCCGGTTTCCTCCCACACTCCAAAGACATGCTGGTAGGTTAATTGGATCCTGTCTAAACTGTCTCTAGTATGTATGAATGCGAGTTAGGGACCTTAGATTGTAAGCTCCTTGAGGGCAGGGACTGATGTGAATGTACAATGTATATGTAAAGCGCTGCGTAAATTGACGGCGCTATATAAGTATCTGAAATAAAAATAAAGTTAGCCCAATTTTTTTGTATAATGTGAAAGACTTTACGTTGCAAGAAACGTGATCTTTTTATTCTAAGCAAAAAAAAAATTGTGATTCTCATTTTGGCCAGAATCGTGCAGCTCTGTTAGTGAACTATATGGGCTGGGTGTAACAAGATGTCCGCTGCCGCCTTGTGACTGCAGGCTTACTGAGGCCGAGTGCAGGGTGTGCGAAGATCGAGCGCTGCGGTGTACAGTCTCTGACGGAGACTCGGGCCGTCACTTCTGTTATCGATTCTGATGGGCGGCACATGCGACTGCGACCCACATCCCTGCCCCCCATAAGCTTCCCTTCCGCTGCAAGGACTCGCTCTCACTGTGCCAGGACTCGAGCTCCGTTCCACCTTCTCCACCCTCTGACTTCCGGGAGACTCGGCCTGTAAAAGGTATCGGGTGAAGCATTGGGAACATTTGCCCGAGTACAAGTACTTGGGCAAATTCTCGGTATCGGCACCGATACTCAGGGCCGATCCTAGGGTCACAGGAGCCTGGGTGCAGAAATATTTCTGGCGCCCCCACGTGGGCGTGGTCATCTTACCAACACCTCCCTTTTACAAATGTTTCTATGGCAACGACTCAAACACGGAGATGTTCCCACTCTTTGTTACCCTGGGATCCTCCCATGATCTTTTAACAATAAAGAAAATACAGGAAGAGCGTACACTAATGAGACCTGGAGGGGAGTCTCTCTGATGCAGACAGAGCGGGCTTCTGTTAGAGAATCTGTTAGAAAGAGCCCCCAGACATAGTACAGGAGATGGTCAGAGACTGCAGACATGGTACAGGAGATGGTCAGAGACTGCAGACATAGTACAGGAGATGATCAGAGACTGCAGACATGGTACAGGAGATGATCAGAGACTGCAGACATGGTACAGGGGATGATTAGAGACTGCAGACATGGTACAGGAGATGATCAGAGACTGCAGACATAATACAACAGATGGTCAGAGACTGCAGACATAATACAACAGATGGTCAGAGACTGCAGACATAATACAAGAGATGATCAGAGACTGCAGACATAGTACAGGAGATGATCAGAGACTGCAGACATAGTACAGGAGATGGTCAGAGACTGCAGATATGGCACAGAAGATGGTCATAGACTGCAGACATGGTACAGGAGCTGGTCAGAGACTACAGACATGGTACAGGAGCTGGTCAGAGACTACAGACATAGTACAGGAGATGGTTAGAGACTGCAGACATAGTACAGGAGATGGTCAGAGACTGCAGACATGATATAGGAGACGGTTAGAGACCGAAGGCTTAGTACAGGAGATGGTCAGAGACTGCAGACATAGTACAGGAGATAGTCAGAGACCGCAGACATAGTACAGGAGATGGTCAGAGACTGCAGACATAGTATAGGAGATGGTCCGAGACTGCAGACATGATACAGGAGATGGTCCGAGACTGCAGACATAGTACAGGTGATGATCAGAGACTGCAGACATAGTACAGGAGATGGTCAGAGACTACAGACATAGTACAGGAGATGGTTAGAGACTGCAGACAAAGTACAGGAGACGGTCAAAGACCGCAGATATAGTACAGGAGATGGTCAGAGACTGCAGACATGATATAGGAGACGGTTAGAGACTGCAGACATAGTACAGGAGATGGTCAAAGACTGCAGACATAGTACAGGAGATGATCAGAGACTGCAGACATAGTACAGGAGATGATCAGAGACTGCAGACATAATACAACAGATGATCAGAGACTGCAGACATAATACAACAGATGGTCAGAGACTGCAGACATGGTACAAGAGATGATCAGAGACTACAGACATAGTACAGGAGATGGTCAGAGACTGCAGACATAATACAAGAGATGATCAGAGACTGCAGACATAGTACAGGAGATGATCAGAGACTGCAGACATAGTACAGGAGATGGTCATAGACTGCAGATATGGCACAGAAGATGGTCATAGACTGCAGACATGGTACAGGAGCTGGTCAGAGACTGCAGACATAGTACAGGAGATGGTCAGAGACTGCAGACATAGTACAGGTGATAATCAGAGACTGCAGACATAGTACAGGAGATGGTCAGGGACTACAGACATAGTACAGGAGATGGTTAGAGACTGCAGACATAGTACAGGAGATAGTCAGAGACCGCAGACATAGTACAGGAGATGGTCAGAGACTGCAGACATAGTATAGGAGATGGTCCGAGACTGCAGACATGATACAGGAGATGGTCAGAGACTGCAGACATAGTACAGGTGATGATCAGAGACTGCAGACATACTACAGGAGATGGTCCGAGACTGCAGACTAAGGATGAGCTCCGGCGTGTTCGCAAGCTGCACTTGCAGAGCCCACCAGGAAGTCAGCAATGCTCAGCGCTAATCACGGGCAGTGACACATTTCCCAATCTCTGCAGCCGCACATGTCTCACCGGAAATGTCTCACTGCCTGTGATTAGCGCTGTGCAGTGCCAACTTCCTTGCAGCTTGCGAACACGCTGGAGCTCATCCTTACTGCAGATATAGTACAGGAGATGGTCCATTAGACCCCTTTCACACTGGAGGCGTTTTTCAGGCGCTTCAGTTTTAAAAATAGCGCCTGGAAAAAGCCCTATCTACAATCCCAGTGTGAGAGCCTGAATGCTTTCACACTGGAGCAGAGCACTGGCACGACGTCCAAAAAATTCCTGCAAGTAGCTTCTTTGAGTCAGGAGCGGTGTATACACAAAGCACCCTGCGCACCCCGGGTAGGATCGGCCCTGGTAGGGATGGTGTTCTTAGGGTCATAATCAGCATTTTTCTTCCTCCAAACACGGTGAGTCAAGTTAATACCAAAGAGCTCAATTTTGGTCTTGTCTGACCACAGCACTTTCTCCCAATCCTAATCTGAATCATTTAGATGTTCATTGGAAAAACTTCAGACGGGCCTTTACATGTACCTTCTTGAGGAGGGGGACCTTGCGGGTGCTGCAGGATTTCAATCCACGGCTACGTATTGTGTTACCAATGGTTTGTTTGGTGACTGTGGTACCAACTGCCTTGAAATCATTCACAAGCTCCTCCCGTGTAGTTCTCGGCGGATCCCTCACTTTTCTCATGATCATCCTCACCCCATGAGGCAAAACCTTCCATGGAGCTTCAGACTGAGCAATTGATGGTTATTTTGTATTTCTTCCATTTGCGAATAATCGCTTCAACAGTTGTCACCAAGCTTCTTGCTGATGGTCTTGTAGCCCATTCCAGCCTTGTGCAGGTCTACAATCTTATTCCTGACGTCCTTTGACAGCTCTTTGGTCTTGGCCGTGATCAGGCCCGGATTTACACCCTTTGCCGCCCCAAGGCCGGGTCCTTCAATGCCGCCCCCCCCCCCCACACACACACACACACACCACACCATCATTCTCATCCTTTATCGATGACTGCTACAATAGATCAATTAAAAACATATCTCCACTATATACTCCCCTCTATCATCTCTATATACTCCCCCCTATCATCTCTATATACACCCCTCTATCATCTCTATATACACCCATCTAACATCTCTATATACAGGTATACAGGCAGGCCAGGACGGTATACAGGCAGGCCAGGACGGTATACAGGCAGGCTAGGACGGTATACAGGCAGGCTAGAACGGTATACAGGCAGGCTAGAACGGTATACAGGCAGGCTAGAACGGTATACAGGCAGGCTAGAACGGTATACAGGCAGGCTAGGACGGTATACAGGCAGGCTAGGATGGTATACAGGCAGCCTACGACGGTATACAGGCAGGCTAGGACGGTATACAGACAGGCTAGGACGGTATACAGGCAGGCCAGGGCAATATACAGGCAGGCTAGTACGGTATACAGGCAGGCTAGGACGGTATACAGGCAGGCTAGGACTGTATACAGGCAGGCTAGGACTGTATACAGGCAGGCTAGAACAGTATACAGGCAGGCTAGAACGGTATACAGGCAGGCTAGAACGGTATACAGGCAGACTAGGACGATATACAGGCAGGCTAGGATGGTATATAGGCAGGCTAGGAGGGTATATAGACAGGTTGGAACAGTATACAGGCAGGCTAGGATGGTATAAAGGCAGGCTAGGACGGTATATAGGCAGGCTAGGAGGGTATATAGACAGGTTAGAACAGTATACAGGCAGGCTAGGACGGTATATAGGCAGGCTAGGACGGTATATAGGCAGGCTAGGAGGGTATATAGACAGGTTAGAACAATATACAGGCAGGCTAGGACGGTATACAGGCAGGCTAGGACGGTATACAGGCAGGCAAGGACGGTATACAGGCAGACCAGGACAATATACAGGCAGGCTAGGACGGTATACAGGCAGGCTAGAACGGTATACAGGCAGGCTAGGACGGTATACAGGCAGGCCAGGACGGTATACAGGCAGGCCAGGACGGTATACAGGCAGGCCAGGACAATATACAGGCAGGCCAGGACGGTATACAGGCAGGCCAGGACAATATACAGGCAGGCCAGGACGGTATACAGGCAGGCTAGGACGGTATACAGACAGGCTAGGATGGTATATAGACAGGTTAGAACAGTATACAGGCAGGCTAGGACGGTATACAGGCAGGCTAGAACGGTATACAGGCAGGCTAGGACGGTATATAGGCAGGCTAGGAGGGTATATAGACAGGTTGGAACAGTATACAGGCAGGCTAGGACGGTATAAAGGCAGGCTAGGACGGTATATAGGCAGGCTAGGAGGGTATATCGACAGGTTAGAACAGTATACAGGCAGGCTAGGACGGTATATAGACAGGTTAGAACAGTATACAGGCAGGCTAGGACGGTATACAGGCAGGCTAGAATGGTATACAGGCAGGCTAGGGCGATATACAGGCAGGCTAGAACAGTATACAGGCAGGCTAGAACAGTATACAGGCAGGCTAGGACGGTATACAGGCAGGCTAGGACGATATACAGGCAGGCTAGGACGATATACAGGCAGGCTAGGACGGTATACAGGCAGGCTAGGACGGTATACAGGCAGGCTAGGACGGTATACAGGCAGGCTAGGACGGTATGCAGGCAGGCTAGGACAATATACAGGCAGGCTAGAACAGTATACAGGCAGGCCAGGACAATATACAGGCAGGCTAGGACGGTATACAGGCAGGCTAGGACGGTATACAGGCAGGCTAGGACGGTATGCAGGCAGGCTAGGACAATATACAGGCAGGCTAGAACAGTATACAGGCAGGCCAGGACAATATACAGGCAGGCTAGGACGGTATACAGGCAGGCTAGGACAGTATACAGGCAGGCTAGGACGATATACAGGCAGGCTAGAATAGTATACAGGCAGGCTAGGACGATATACAGGCAGGCTAGGACTGTATATAGGCAGGCTAGGACGGTATACAGGCAGGCTAGAATGGTATACAGGCAGGCTAGAACAGTATACAGGCAGGCTAGGACGATATACAGGCAGGCTAGAACGGTATACAGGCAGGCTAGAACAGTATACAGGCAGACTAGGACGGTATACAGGCAGGCTAGAACGGAATACAGGCAGGCTAGGACGATATACAGGCAGGCTAGAACAGTATGCAGGCAGGCTAGGACGATATACAGGCAGGCCAGGACGGTAGACAGGCAAGCTAGGACAGTATACAGGCAGGCTAGGACAGTATACAGGCAGGCTAGGACAGTATACAGGCAGGCTAGAACAGTATACAGGTAGGCTAGGACGATATACAGGCAGGCCAGGACGGTATACAGGCAGGCTAGGACGGTATACAGGCAGTCTAGAACAGTATACAGGCAGGCTAGGATGATATACAGGCAGGCTAGGATGGTATATAGGCAGGCTAGGAGGGTATAAAGGCAGGCTAGGACGGTATATAGGCAGGCTAGGAGGGTATATAGACAGGTTAGAACAGGATACAGGCAGGCTAGGACGGTATACAGGCAGGCCAGGACAATATACAGGCAGGCCAGGACAATATACAGGCAGGCTATGACGATATACAGGCAGGCTAGGACGGTATACAGGCAGGCTAGGACGGTATACAGGCAGGCTAGGACGATATACAGGCAGGCTAGGACGGTATACAGGCAGGCTAGGATGGTATACAGGCAGGCCAGGACAATATACAGGCAGGCCGGGACAATATACAGGCAGGCTATGACGATATACAGGCAGGCTAGGACAGTATACAGGCAGGCTAGGACGGTATACAGGCAGGCTAGAACGGTATACAGGCAGGTTAGGACAATATACAGGCAGGCTAGGAGGGTATATAGACAGGTTGGAACAGTATGCAGGCAGGCTAGGACGGTATAAAGGCAGGCTAGGACGGTATATAGGCAGGCTAGGAGGGTATATAGACAGGTTAGAACAGTATACAGGCAGGCTAGGACGGTATATAGACAGGTTAGAACAATATAAAGGCAGGCTAGGACGGTATACAGGCAGGCCAGGACAATATACAGGCAGGCCAGGACAATATACAGGCAGGCTATGACGATATACAGTCAGGCTAGGACGGTATACAGGCAGGCTAGGACGATATACAGGCAGGCTAGGACGGTATACAGGCAGGCTAGGATGGTATACAGGCAGGCCAGGACAATATACAGGCAGGCTAGGACGGTATACAGGCAGGCCGGGACAATATACAGGCAGGCTATGACGATATACAGGCAGGCTAGGACGGTATACAGGCAGGCTAGAACGGTATACAGGCAGGCTAGGACGATATACAGGCAGGCTAGGACGATATACAGGCAGGCTAGGACGGTATACAGGCAGGCTAGGACGGTATACAGGCAGGCTAGGACGGTATACAGGCAGGCCAGGATGGTATACAGGCAGGCCAGGACAATATACAGGCAGGCCAGGACGGTATACAGGTAGGCCAGGACGGTATACAGGCAGGCCAGGACGGTATACAGGCAGGCTAGGACGGTATATAGACAGGCTAGGATGGTATATAGACAGGTTAGAACAGTATACAGGCAGGCTATGACGATATACAGGCAGGCTAGGACGGTATACAGGCAGGCTAGGACGGTATACAGGCAGGCTAGGACGGTATACAGGCAGGCTAGGACGATATACAGGCAGGCTAGGACGGTATACAGGCAGGCCAAGACAATATACAGGCAGGCCAGGACGGTATACAGGCAGGCCAGGACGGTATACAGGCAGGCTATGACGATATACAGGCAGGCTAGGACGGTATACAGGCAGGCTAGGACAGTATACAGGCAGGCTAGGACGGTATACAGGCAGGCTAGAATGGTATACATGTAGGCTAGAACGGTATACAGGCAGGCTAGGACGATATACAGGCAGGCTAGGACGATATACAGGCAGGCTAGGACGGTATACAGGCAGGCTAGAACGGTATACAGGCAGGCTAGGACGGTATACAGGCAGGCCAGGACGGTATACAGGCAGGCCAGGACGGTATACAGGCAGGCCAGGACGGTATACAGGCAGGCCAGGGCGGTATACAGGCAGGCCAGGACAATATACAGGCAGGCCAGGACGGTATACAGGCAGGCCAGGACGGTATACAGGCAGGCCAGGACGGTATACAGGCAGGCCAGGACAATATACAGGCAGGCCAGGACGGTATACAGGCAGGCCAGGACGGTATATAGACAGGCTAGGATGGTATATAGACAGGTTAGAACAGTATACAGGCAGGCTAGGACGGTATACAGGCAGGCTAGAACGGTATACAGGCAGGCTAGGATGGTATATAGACAGGTTGGAACAGTATGCAGGCAGGCTGGGACGGTATATAGGCAGGCTAGGAGGGTATATAGACAGGTTAGAACAGTATACAGGCAGGCTAGGACGGTATACAGGCAGGCTAGGACGGTATACAGGCAGGCTAGGCTCTAGCCTAGGGGAGAGAGAGAGAGAAGGTGATGATCATGAGGAAGAGAGGGGGAGGGAAGAAGGTGCATAGAACAAAGGGGTGGGAACAGAGACGGGGGTTATTCTGGGGGTCTCACTCATCAATTATGCTCTCCCATTCAGGCTGGTCTCCCCCAGGGCTGTGGCAGCCATTGTTTGAAAACAGAACTCCCCTCACAGCACAGTACAGTGCATTGCATGCATGTGGCTGGAGTGTGGGCGGGCATAAATAGGAGGCGGAGTATTGGATTGGACAAGCAGTGCAGTGAGGGAGGGGTTAGGAAGACAGCGGAGACAGAACACAGCCCGACTCCTGCACAAGCTGGCTTTCCACGCTCTCACTATATCACTGTGACAGGATGCCAGAGGCTGTGGAGCGCCGGAACTAGAGGGGAATAGTTATCCTTGATCTCCACTCCATACAAGTCTTGCTGCCTGGGGGAGAAGACGCTCCTCCCGCAGCTGCCCACAGGCTCCGCGCCCTGCTCTCCTTTCTAGTCAGAACAGCTTGTTTATCCTCATCCCCGCCCTGCTCATACAGAGCTCCGAATGATGTTAGTGCAGGGGGGCGGCCGCAAAAGCCGAGAAGTCGCCGCAGGAGCGGCGCCGCCCCTGCACCACTGCCGCCCCGAGGCCTGGCCTCGGTGGCCTTGTGGGAAATCCGGCCCTGGCCGTGATGGTGACGTTTGAATGGAAGCAAGAGATTCTGTGGACAGGTGTCATTTATACACATAACGAGTCGTCGTTAGGAGCACCTTATTATATTGACAGGACTAATCTGTGTACCACATGAGCACCTACTGTAGTCAGTCTGTGGAGGGCAGAATTATTGTTGGTTGGTAGGGGATCAAATACTTATTTTACTCACTGAACTGCAACCCCATTTATAACATTTGTATCGTGTTTATAATGAGAAAAGAAAAAGAATTTTGGGACTTTAACTGAGGCAGGAACCAAAGGGGTAACTGCCTCCATCCCTATCATTGATTAACCACTAGGCGTCCGCGCTATAGCCGAAAGACGGCTACAGCGCGGACTCCAATTGCCGGGAGGGCGTCCCTGGACGTCCTCCTGTTCACTTCCGCAATGCGCGCTCCCGGGAGCGGGGAAATTTTGCTCTTGCCGTGTCCCTTGGACACAGCCAGTCACAGATCGCCGTAAACGGCCAATCACAGCGGCCGTTTACAGCGCGATCCGAGCTTCCAATGAGAGATGATCTCAAATGTAAACATATGAGATCATCTCTCATTGCCGGCTTTCTCTCCTCACACAGAGACAGTGTGTGAGGAGAGAGAGCGATCTGTCATTACTGTGAGTTGCCGAGCCTTCAGTGAAACACCCTACAGTGCCCATACAGTGCCCATACAGTGCCACATCAGTGCCACAGTGCTTCCATCTGTCATCAGTGCCATCTGTCAGTGCCATCTGTCGTTAGTGCCACCTGTCAGTGTCACCTGCCACATCAGTGCCACCTGTCAGTGTCACCTGCCACATCAGTGCCACCTGTCAGTGTCACCTGCCACATCAGTGTCACCTGTCAGTGTCACCTGCCACATCAGTGTCACCTGTCACATCAGTGCCACCTGTGACATCAGTGCCACCTGCCACATCAGTGCCACCTGTCAGTGTCACCTGCCACGTATCAGTGCCACATAGTGCAATCTTTCAGTGCCATCTGTCGTTAGTGCCACCTGTCTGTCACCTGCCACATCAGTGTCACCAGTGTCACCTACCATATCAGTGTCACGTATCAGTGCCATCTATCACCAGTGCAATCTGCCAGTGTCACGTGTCATCAGTGCCACATATCTGCCATTTTTCATCACTATGTCACAAAGAGTATATTCAGCCGAAGAGGCATATAATATTCTTGCGGCCGACGAGAGCAACGGGGAGCTCTCCGCTTCAGATTCCTATTCAGATTCTGAGTCTGACGTGGACTACGAGCCTGTCCTCAGCAGTGGTACACTGACAGCCTCAGAGGAGGATGAGAGTCCGCCCGCCAGACGAAGACGTACTGGTGAGGATGCAGTGCCATCCACCAGCACCGCAATGCCATCCACTATCACCACAATGCCATCCACTATCACCGCAATGCCATCCACCAGCACCGCAATGCCATCCACCAGCACCTCAGTACCTCGACAAAGTCCACGTACCAGTGGGGTGTCACCTCAGGCCCAAAGGGTTAGGTCCCATGCCAGCCTTCCCTACTCCCTTGAGAACCCCTTATGGCTGCCACCCAATTCAGGAGAAGCTATCATTCCCCCTTTTACTGCCCAGCCAGGAGTCCAGATGGATACAGAAAATTTTTCACCATTAGATTTTTTCAACCTTATTTTTACTGAGGACATGCTTGCATCGATTGTGGCCCAGTGCAATCTATATGCCCAACAATACATAGCAAGTAACCCAACGTCCTATTATGCCCGTCCCTACGAATGGAGAGCCCTAACAGTGGAGGAGTTTAGAATTTTTTTGGGCCTCACATTCTGTATGGGACTAACCAAAAAAAATGTATTACGTTCCTATTGGTCTACCCTCCCCATCCACCACATGCCCATCTTTTCCTCTGTAATGCCCAGAACCAGGTATCTCATGATTATGAGATTCCTACACTACAATGACAATACCCAGTGCCCTCCCCGAAATGACCCACATTTTGACAAGCTATATAAAATTCGCCCACTACTAAAATATTTTTCTGATATCTTCCCCCAGTTATTTACCCCAAACCAGCACATATGTGTGGATGAGTCCCTGGTCAAATTTAGTGGCAGATTGGGCATAAAACAATTTATTCCCACCAAAAGGGCCCGCTATGGGGTGAAAATGTATAAATTATGCGACCGAGCTACAGGATATACCTATGCCTTCATGGTATACGAAGGGAAGGACACCCAGCTACATCCCCCTAATTGCCCAGAATATATCGGATCGAGTGGGAAAGTCGTTTGGGAACTCATAAACCCACTCCTGGAAAAAGGCTACCATCTATATGTGGACAATTTTTATTCTAGTCTGCCCCTGTTCCGAAATCTTCACAGACAGAAGACTTCAGCGTGTGGCACCATAAGGAAGAACCGGAAGGGCTTTCCTCAAAGCCTTGTGAACAAAAAGCTAAGAAGAGGGGAAATGGCGAGCTTGAGGAATGAGGAAATTCTGGCTGTGAAGTGGAGGGACAGAAGGGTCGTCTACGTGCTTTCATCAATCCACAATAACACCGTCGTGGAGATAACCAGGAGGAATGGGGTAATCCAAAAGCCCACATGCATCTTTGAATACAACAAGTATATGGGGGGTGTCGACTTCAACGACCAGATGCTCGAACCCTATCTTGCCACGAGAAGAACATACCAGTGGTATAAAAAAGTTTCGATATATTTGTTCAATTTGGCCATATATAACAGCTATGTTATTTATCATAAATCCACTGCAAGCCCCAAATCCTTCCTTGGATACCAGGAGGAAATCATCACTGTCCTTATATACCCGAACGGCCCACCAGAAACCATTCGATCCGATGTGATTAGTAGACTGTCTGAACGCCACTTTCCTGAAAAAATCCCCCCCAGACTAACAGGCCAAAAACGGCAGAAAAAATGCCGGGTGTGCACCAAAGGAGGAGTGAGAAGAGACACTACTTTTTATTGTCCCCAATGTCCTTCCCAACCAGGCCTCTGTATAGTTAACTGTTTCCGCCGTTACCATACTTCACTAAATTATTAGTGAAGTATGGTAAACATAACCCTCACTTCCTGCCATTTACCTTCACACCCCTTATGCCTCTGCTTGCTCTGTAACTGACCCTGGCTTGTTTTTCAACCACGCTTCTGCCTACCGATTCTGTTTATATCTCTGCCTGATCTGGAACTGACCCTGGCTTGTTTTTCAACCACGCTTCTGCCTACCGATTCTGTTCATACCTCTGCCTGATCTGGAACTGACCCTGGACTGTTTGACCATCCTTTTTGCCTGCCTCTTGGACTGATCTTGTACCCTGCTACTGGACTAGTGGTATTCATAACACAGGGGTCTCACATATGTGAGGGGCTCCAGAATAGTTTTTCTGGATGAAGAAAACATTTTTTTTTGTTTTCTCATTCCTAGATTAGGGTCTGGAGACTCGGAGGCTTCAAAGAGATTTGGGTGGGAGAAGCCTCTACCCCTGTCCCCATTCTGTCCTGAACGAGGCCCTACTTCTGCCTGCTGCCTGTAGGACCTATGCCATCATGCCTCTGCCTGTCGCATGAACTGACCACACCACATGGATGGACCATGTTCCTGCCTACTACCAGGATCAATATTTTGGCACTGCTGACAATCTCTGCCTGCACTGACCCTGGACTGTATATGGACAGTATCCCTGCCTGCTGCCTGTACTGACTATGGACAGTGTTCCTGTCTGTTGCCTGGACAATTGCGTTCGCTTTTGCTGACCAAGTCCCTGCCTGCTGCCTGGACCAGTGCTATCCTCCTGTGGACAACTGTGCTACTAAAACCACAGGTAATCTTTTTTTTTACCCTTTGCTCAGCAGAATGTATTTTGGGGTGTAATTCTTGGTATGTGCATGCTATGTGTCCCTAGAACACCTGACGGTGTTCCTTGTATGTGGCCAGGCTGTGTAAAAGTCTTACACATGTGGTATCGCTATACTCAGGAGGAGTAGCAGAATGTATTTTGAGGTGTCATTTTTGCTATGTACATGCTATGTGTTGGAAATAGCTTATAAATGGACAACTTTGTGTAAAAAAATGCGTTTTCATTTTTTTCCACACTTTCCAAAAACTTCTGGAAAAAAATGAACCGTTCAAAAGACTCATTATGCCTCATAGATTATACGTTGGGGTGTTAGCTTTCCAAAATGGGGTCATTTTGTGGGCGTTTCCATTGTCCTGGTGCTCCAGGGCCTTCAAAAGTGTAATAGGTGGGTGAGAAATGAGATGTGTAATTTATGCTCCTAAAACCCTTGAAGGTGCTGTTTCAATATTGTGCCTCTGTATGTGGCCAGGCTGTGTAAAAGTCTCACACATGTGGTATCGCCATACTCAGGAGGAGTAGCAGAATGTATTTTGGGGTGTCTCTTTTGCTATGTACATGCTATGTGTTGGAAATAGCTTATAAATGGACAACTTTGTGTAAAAAAAAATGCGTTTTCATTTTTTTCCACATTTTCCAAAAACTTCTGGAAAAAAATGAACCGTTCAAAAGACTCATTATGCCTCATAGATTATACGTTGGGGTGTTAGCTTTCCAAAATGGGGTCATTTTGTGGGAGTTTCCATTGTCCTGGTGCTCCAGGACCTTCAAAAGTGTAATAGGTAGTTAACAAGTTAGATGTGTCATTTATGCTCATAGAACACTTGATGGTGCTCCCTGCATGTTGGACCTCTCTATGTGGCTTGGCTGTGAAAAAGTCCCACACATGTGGTATCGCCATACTTAGAAGGAGTAGCAGAATGTATTTTGGGGCGTCATTTTTGGTATACACATGCCATGTGAGAGAAATAACCAATTACAATGACAATTTTATGGGAGGAAAAAAAAAAATCTTCATTTTGCAAAGAATTGTGGGAAAAAATGACAACATCAAAAACCTCACCATGCATCTTACTGAATACCTTGGAATGTCTACTTTCAAAAAAGGGGTCATTTGGGGGGTATTTGTACTGTCCTGACTTGTTCGGGTCACAAGAAATGAGATAGGCCACCAGTACATCAGGTGTGATCAATTTTTTATGATTTGCACCACAACTTGTAGACTCTATAACTTTCACACAGACCAAATAATATCCACTAATTTTGGTTATTTTTACCAAAGATATGTAGCAGTATAAATTGTGGCCAAAATTTATGAAGAAAAATTAATAATTTGCAAAATTTTATCACAGAAACGAAGAAAAATGCGTTTTTTTTTCTAAATTTTTGGTCTTTTTTCATTTATAGCGCAAAAAATATAAAGCCCAGAGGTGATCAAATACCACCAAAAGAAAGCTCTATTTGTATGAAAAAAAGGACACAAAATTAATTTGGGTACAGTATTACATGACTGAGTAATTGTCATTCAAAGTGTGAGAGCGCTGAAAACTGAAAATTGGTCTGGTCACGAAGGGGGTTTAAGTGCCCAGTTGTCAAGTGGTTAAAATTGAGAGCAAATGGTGGGACTTTATATGAAGCACACAGCAGTACAAAAGGAAGTCATGTGACTGGGAAACACTGTTTATTCATGTTGTATAATATAACATACAACTTAATGGGTATATAACCTCCAAATGCATTAGACCATTTACAACATAACATACCAATGGGTACAGATCTTTACCAGAGTGACAGTAGAGTAGCTTGGAATTGATTGGTTGCTTTGGGGCGATAATGATTTCCTCTAAAATGAATGATATTTGTATTTAATATCTTATATATATTTTATATATATATATATAAATAAATATATATATATATATGAAAAAAATGCTGTATATCTTTATTTCTTCAAATGCTCTTTATTCTAATTTCATGTTTTTTTTTTTTTATTTTATATATATTAGTTAATATTATAATAATATTTATGTATATATTTATTTTCTTCAAATGCACATTATTCTAAATTATTTTTTTTATTTAACTTCTTTAGTATATAATATTTATTATATATATTTTATTTATATACATATATATTTATTTTACTTATATCTTTATTGTCTTTAAATAGTCTTTATTCAGAAATAATTTTATCTCTATTGTATACCTTTTTTAATTTATATAATATTTATTATACAATTTTATATGTGTATATATATATATATCTATATATATATATATATAGATATATATATATACACGTGTATGTATGTATGTATATATATATATATATATATATATATATATATATATATATATTATATCTCAATTAGCTTTAAATGCTCTTTATTCAATTTTTTTAAACAACCTTATTATATAGAATAGAAAAATAGAATAAAGGGCATTTAAAGCTAATTAAGATATAAGATAAAAAAAAAAAAAAAATATATATATATATATATATATATATATATATATATATATATATACACACACACAGTATCTCCAAAATGGATGGAGTACACCCCTCACAATTTTTGTAAATATTTTATTCTATCTTTTCATGTGAAGAAATTACACTTTGCTACAATGTAAAGTAGTGAGTCTACAGCTTGTATAACAGTGTAAATTCGTTGTTCCCCCAAAATAACTCAACACACAGCCATTAATGTCTAAACCGCTGGCAACAAGAGTGAGTTCACCCCTAAGTGAAAATGTCCAAATTGGGCCCAATTAGCCATTTTCCCTCCCCAATGTCATGTGACTCGTTAGTGTTACAAGGTCTCAGGTGTGAACGGGGAGCAGGTGTGTCAACATGGCACCTCATGGCAAAGAACTCTCTAAAGATCTGAAAAAAAGAATTGTTGCTCTACATAAAGATGGCCTAGGCTATAAGAAGATTGCCAAGACCCTGAAACAGCTGCAGCACGGTGGCTAAGACCATACAGTGGTTTAACAGGACAGGTTCCACTCAGAACAGGCCTCGCTATGGTCCACCAAAGGAGTTGAGTTCACGTGCTCAGCGTCATATCCAGAGGTTGTCTTTGGGAAATAGACGTATGAGTGCTGCCAGCATTGCTGCAGAGGTTGAAGGGGTGGGGGGTCAGCCTGTCAGTGCTCAGACCATACGCCGCACTCTGCATCAAATTGGTCTGCATGGCTGTCATCCCAGAAGGAAGCCTCTTCTAAAGACAGGCCGCCACTGCCTACAGTAAAGCATGGTGGTGGGAGTGTCATGGTCTGGGGCTGCATGAGTGCTGCCGGCACTGGGGAGCTACAGTTCACTGAGGGAACCATGAATGCCAACATGTACTGTGACATACTGAAGCAGAGCATGATCCCCTCCCTTCGGAGACTGGGCCGCAGGGCAGTATTCCAACATGATAACGACCCCAAACACACCTCCAAGACGACCACTGCCTTGCTACACAAGCTGAGGGTAAAGGTGATGGACTGGCCAAACATGTCTCCAGACCTAAACCCTACTGAGCATCTGTGGGACATCCTCAAACGGAAGGTGGAGGAGCGCAAGGTCTCTAACATCCACCAGCTCCATGATGTTGTCATGGAGGAGTGGAAGAGGACTCCAGTGGCAACCTGTGAAGCTCTGGTGAACTCCATGCCCAAGAGGGTTAAGGCAGTGCTGGAAAATAATGGTGGCCACACAAAGTATTGACACTTTGGGCCCAATTTGGACATTTTCACTTAGGGGTGTACTGACTTTTGTTGCCAGCGGTTTAGACATTAATGGCTGTGTGTTGGGTTATTTTGAGGGGACAGGAAATTTACACTGTTATACAAGCTGTACACTCACTACTTTACATTGTAGCAAAGTGTCATTTCTTCAGTGCTGTCACATGAAAAGATAGAATAAAATATTTACAAAAATGCGAGGGGTGTACTCACTTTTGTGAGCTACTGTAGATAGATAGATAGATAGATAGATAGATAGATAGATAGATAGATAGAGATTGACGAGATGGCACTACACACCCCTGTGGTGCTGCACAAGACCTTTCCACAAGCATCACCTCTGTGCTGGAGGGGATGCGGTGAACAAGCAACACATGCTCACATCTGGTGGTTTTGCCCACTTATACGCCCATATTGGCTAGCTATTCTACACTGGGCCAAGGAGATCCAAGGTTATGAGATTCCCAATGATCCGTGGATTGTATTACTACATTGTACAGACAAACCAGTGGGAACGTATAAGAAATCTATAACACCACACCTCCTTAACGCTGCAAAGGCACTTATCTCCCAATATTGGAAGCAACCGACCATACCTACGCTACGCCAATGGCTAGTGAAAGTAGACCATATATACTATATGGAAGACTTGATTCTCTCCCTTAGAAATAAATCTTACCTAGCAAAGAAAATATGGTCCTGCTGGTTTGCCTTCAAATACACATCTGCTTACGCTGAAATTATGTCTCAACCTAGGTAATGTGATGTTGGCTAATTATATTGCATAAGAGGGATTGGACCGAGGCGGACACACTCCCCCTCCCTCCCCACCTTGTCTCTTGTTCTCTACTTTCACTCTTCTCTTTTACTTACATTCTGTCTTCTCAAGGTTCTATGCCTAAGTAAAGGGCTTTTACAGGGAAGATACTGGAGCCTATGCCCTGTGTTTTGTGGATATGTCGCCGATTTTGACAAGCTGGTAAGAACTGAGCGCATTGAGCCTCGATATATGTCATAGATGGTATTTGAATATGTATATAGATGTTTATTCCTGCATATATGGTTAACTGACTGTTCTGTTACTACAAGGTTCACTCGTCAACTTGTTTAAATCTTCTCTGTGTTGTACATTGTGCATTATACATACTATTCTTCAATAAAAACTAATTAAACAAAAAATAAAAGTTGTATACCTTTAACTTATTACACAGCAACAACTCCTTTTTTTCTATGTCTAGCGGCTTGTGAAAACCAAAGCGGCAGGGATTGGTCTTTCAATCTACATATCTAGTAGTATTTATTACTGTGTCTGCGTATCCACTTGGGGACTGAAGGCTGTGAAGGTTGTGCTTATCTGACACTACAAAATTACCCAGAGTAGGGATTACTGCTTGCAGTGATCTCCATTCGAGGAAATAATGGTGAAAAAGGGAACTAAAGCAAACCAGGCGGAAGTGGGGAGCCGTAACACCAATAAAACCATACTTGGTCCAGGAGGGGTTAGACCAAACAGTAGAAAATATAGGTGCGAACGTAACACCATTGCTGACAGGGTATAACTTGCCTTTGCAGTAAGGTGCACATGGAAGGAGCAAAAAGCAAATCCACACAAAAACCTCCTGCGCTTGGGAGTGAACCCACACAATGTAAGTTGGCTATATATCCGTCCTGACTTATATAGTTTCACTTCGTCTTGCTGCCTCTTAGGACTGGGGGAGTCTGGAACAACAGACCATAAAAAGACAGAGAGGGCGCCCAGACTTAGTGCTGTAGACCCCTTTCACACAGGAGGCAGTTTTCAGTCGTTTTAGCGCTAGAAATATCGCCTGTAAACTGCCTCCCATGCGCCCGAATGTGAAAGCCTGAGTGCTTACACACTGGGGCTTGTGGGACGTTACAAAAAGTCCTGCAAGCAGCATCTTTGGGGAGGTTTTGGAGCATTATATACAGCGCTCCCAAACTGCCCCTGCCCATTGGAATGAATGGGCAGTGATTCCGAAGCGCCTGAAAAGCCATTTGGACGCGCTGCAAACACGGGTGCTTTTAACCCCATCTTCGGCCGCTATCGGGGTTAAAAGCGCCCCACTAGCGGCCCAAAAACACTGATTAAACAGCGCTAAAGCGCCGCTAAAACAAGCGGCGCTTTAGCGCTAACGCAGCCCCAGTGTGAAAGTAGCCTTATCCTTAACCACTTACCGACCGCCGCACGACGATGTACGTCCAAACTTTGGCGGCGGATATCGTGGTTATGGCAGCAGCTAGCTGCCATAACCACGATATCCCCGTTTTCGTGCGGCGGCCGGCTTCCAGATAAAAGTGGTCCTTGCGGCGGATTCGCCGCGAGATCACTTTTATCGGTGGCGGGAGAGGGGCCCCCCTCCCGCCGCAATCCGGTGCCCTCCGCCGCTTCCCAGAGCCGTCAGTAGCAGCGGAGGCGATCGCATATGTCTCCGTCCTGTGTCTGGAGATGAGTGAGGCTAAGATGGCGCCCACTCGTCACCATGACACTGCTGGGCGGAAGCGACGTCAAAATGTCATTTCTGTCCACGCCTCTTAACCACTTCAGCCCCGGAAGGATTTACCCTCTTCCTGACCAGAGCACTTTTTACAATTTGGCACTGCGTCGCTTTAACTGCTAATTGCGCGGTCATGCAATGCTGTACCCAAACGAAATTTGCGTCCTTTTCTTCCTTTTGCGTCCTTTTCTTTCTTTTGATGCTATTTGATCACCTCTGCGGTTTTTATTTTTTGCGCTATAAACGGAAAAAGACCGAAAATTTTGAAAAAAAATGACATTTTCTACTTTTTGTTATAAAAAAAAATCCAATAAACTCAATTTTAGTCATACATTTAGGCCAAAATGTATTCGGCCACATGCCTTTGGTAAAAAAAATGTCAATAAGCGTATATTTATTGGTTTGCGCAAAAGTTATAGCGTCTACAAACTAGGGTACATTTTCTGGAATTTACACAGCTTTTAGTTTATGACTGCCTATGTCATTTCTTGAGGTGCTAAAATGGCAGGGCAGTACAAACCCCCCCCCCAAATGACCCCATTTTGGAAAGTAGACACCCCAAGGAAATTGCTAAGAGGCATGTTGAGTCCATTGAATATTAATTTTTTTTGTCCCAAGTGATTGAATAATGACAAAAAAAAAAAAAAATTACAAAAAGTTGTCACTAAATGAAGGCCATAGTTTTGAAGTCCATAAAATGCCCAGACGGCACAAATCCCCCCCCCCCCAAATGACCCCATTTTGGAAAGTAGACACCCCAAGCTATTTGCTGAGAGGCATGTTGAGTCCATGGAATATTTTATATTTTGACACAAGTTGCGGGAAAGTGACACTTTTTTTTTTTTTTTTTTGCACAAAGTTGTCACTAAATGATATATTGCTCACACAGGCCATGGGCATATGTGGAATTGCATCCCAAAATACATTTAGCCGCTTCTCCTGAGTATGGGGATACCACATGTGTGGGACTTTTTGGGAGCCTAACCGCGTACGGGGCCCCGAAAACCAAGTACCACCTTCAGGATTTCTAAGGGTGTACATTTTTGATTTCACTCTTCACTGCCTATCACAGTTTCGGAGGCCATGGAATGCCCAGGTGGCACAAACCACCCCCAAATGACCCCATTTTGGAAAGTAGACACCCCAAGCTCTTTTCTGGGAGGCATGGTGAGTATTTTGCAGCTCTCATTTGTTTTTGAAAATGAAGAAAGACAAGAAAAAAAATGTTTTTTTTCTTTTTTAAATTTTCAAAACTTTGTGACAAAAAGTGAGGTCTGCAAAATACTCACTATACCTCTCAGCAAATAGCTTGGGGTGTCTACTTTCCAAAATAGGGTCATTTGGGGGGGTTTTGTGCCACCTGGGCATTCCATGGCCTCCGAAACTGTGATAGGCAGTGAAGAGTGAAATCAAAAATTTACGCCCTTAGAAAGCCTGAAGGCAGTGATTGGTTTTCAGGGTCCCGTACGCGGCTAGGCTCCCAAAAAGTCCCACACATGTGGTATGCACGTACTCAGGAGAAGCAACAGAATGTATTTTGGGGTGCAATTCCACATATTCCCATGGCATGTTTGAGCAATATATCATTTAGTGACAACTTTGTGCAAAAAAAAAAAAAAAAATTGTTTTTTTCCCGCAACTTGTGTCACAATATAAAATATTCCATGGACTCGACATGCCTCTCAGCAAATAGCTTGGGGTGTCTACTTTCCAAAATGGGGTCATTTGGGGGGGTTGAACTGTCCTGGCATTTTATGCACAACATTTAGAAGCTTATGTCACACAACACCCACTCTTCTAACCACTTGAAGACAAAGCCCTTTCTGACACTTTTTGTTTACATGAAAAAATTATTTTTTTTTGCAAGAAAATTACTTTGAACCCCCAAACATTATATATTTTTTAAAGCAAATGCCCTACAGATTAAAATGGTGAGTGTTTCATTTTTTTTTTCACACAGTATTTGCGCAGCGATTTTTCAAATGCATTTTTGGGTTAAAAAACACACTTTTTAACATTTTAATGCACTAACACGCACTATATTGCCCAAATGTTTGATGAAATAAAAAAGATGATCTTAGGCCGAGTACATGGATACCAAACATGACATGCTTTAAAATTGCACACAAATGTGCAGTGGCAACAAAATAAATACATTTTTAAAAGCCTTTACAGGTTACCACTTTAGATTTACAGAGGAGGTCTACTGCTAAAATTACTGCCCTCGATCTGACCGTCGCGGTGATACCTCACATGCATGGTGTAATTGCTGTTTACATTTGACGCCAGACCGACGCTTGCGTTCGCCTTAGCGCGAGAGCAGGGGGGGACAGGGGTGCTTTTTTTTTTTTCCTTTATTATTTTTTTGCTTTTTTATCTTATTTTTAAACTGTTCCTTTCATTTTTTTTTTAATCATTTTTATTGTTATCTCAGGGAATGTAAATATCCCCTATGATAGCAATAGGTAGTGACAGGTACTCTTTTTTGAAAAAATTGGGGTCTATTAGACCCTAGATCTCTCCTCTGCCCTCAAAGCATCTGACCACACCAAGATCGGTGTGATAAAATGCTTTCCCAATTTCCCAATGGCGCTGTTTACATCCGGCGAAATCTAAGTCATGAAATGCTCGTAGCTTCCGGTTTCTTAGGCCATAGAGATGTTTGGAGCCGCTCTGGTCTCTGATCCGCTCTATGGTCAGCTGGCTGAATCACCGGCTGCATTCTCAGGTTCCCTGTTGAGACAGAAGAGCCATAGAAAAACACGGAAGACAGGGGGGGGGGCATTCCCTCCCACTGCTTGTAAAAGCAGTCTAGAGGCGCTAGGATTGCTTTTACATGAAAGTTGACTGGCTGGCTGAAAAGAATGATACCAAGATGATACCTAAACCTGCAGGCATCATTCTGGTATAACCACTCAAAGTCGTGAATTGCGTACCTGAAGACAAAAAAATGGTTAACAATAAAACACAGTAAACAGTAAAGTATAAAAAATTGCATACCTGAAAAGCAAACGTGATAAAACATAACAATAAAACATTGCAGAACAGAATACAGTAAAAAAGAGCAGAACAATAGAGAGAGAACAATAAAACAACAACTATTATTTTTTATTTTATATATTTTTTTTTTTTCTTTACACTTTTTTTTGTAACTAACTTTTATAGCGGTAACCGGTTCCAGGTTTGGGTCTCTCAAAATGCGATGGCATCTTGGGAGACCCTGTGAAAGTGTGCCTAGTCTGTGTAATGCTGTACCCTACGCTAATACTCAACTAGTGTATGGTAGCGTTCAAAACATTCACCAATGCAAAGACCAGGATTGTCAGGACAGGAGGGACAATAATAACGGGTGTCACGCCTATATCCGCGCTTGCTGCAGGCATGACATCTTTTTTGGGGGGTTCGTTGGGTAGGGGTACTCGGGAGGACATAAAGAAAATGCCTCTCATGCAGCCGACTGCATTTGGTTGGGGATGTGAATGGGGGAAGTACGGGCGCTGCAGAAGCGGTGGGTTCCCAATTAGGATTGGCGAATGCAGCAGGAAGGGCATTATGGGCATGACGGGCCTGTTTGTCTTCTTCTTGGTGGCAGCGGGACACTACTTGTGCTTGCCACCTCACCAGCTTGAACTGCACTTATGGGACTCGCCACATCACCAAGTGTTACTGCAGTGCTGGTTTGACTATGACCGGGGTGTACTAGGCCGCTGGTGCTTGCCAGTTCACCAAAATGCTACCAAAAAAACTGTTAGCGATCGCAGGGATCAGGCCTGACTCTGCGAACGCTGCAGTTATGCGTTTAGTGTTTTGTAAGTGACAGTGATCGATCGATACTGCACTTGGATGGGATGGGCTGGGCGGAGGGGCAAAATGCAGGTCCTAGCAGGTATCTGCGCTGATCCCGCTAACACTGCGTTTTTGGGAACCCTAAACTGCTGGGGACGCTAGTATAAATCTGATCGGATCAGATATTGATCCGTTCAGATACTATACCACTAAGGGAGGTGTACGGTGCGTGCGTGGGTGTTAGCGGTACTGTCGCTAACCTGACGCTGCCTGGGGCTGGTGCTTGCCAGTTCACCAAAATGCTACCAAAAAAAACTGTTAGCGATCGCAGGGATCAGGCCTGACTCTGCGAATGCTGCAGTTATGCGTTTAGTGTTTTGTAAGTGACAGTGATCGATTGATACTACACTTGAGTGGGCTGGGCCGGGCGGAGGGGCAAAACGCAGGTGCTAGCAGGTATCTGGGTTGATCCCGCTAACACTGCGTTTTTGGGAACCCTAAACTGCTGGGGACGCTAGTATAGATTGGATCAGATATTGATCCGTACAGATACTATAACACTAAGGGAGGCGTATGCTGCGTGCGTGGGTGTTAGCGGTACTGGCGCTAATCTGACGCTGCCTGGGGCGACGCATATCACCGCCGGGCGATCAGGGGGCTAAACCTTTATTCGGCAATAAACGGCGGGTGCCCTGACACTATAAAAAATAAACTAACTAACCAGCGTCACCCGTAACAGTTATACGGTGATCAGTGGTGTTAACTAGGGGGCAATCAAGGGGTTAAAACCTTTATTAGATAGTATATGGGGGTCCCTGTCGCTATAAAATGCTGACGGCGAACCTAAATATTTACCTCCCTAACTAGCGTCACCAGTGACACTAATACAGCGATCAGAAAAATGATCGCTTAGTGACACTGGCGACGGGGGGTGATCAAGGGGTTAAAACTTTATTAGGGGGGGTTAGGGGGGTACCCTAGACCTAAAGGGGGCTACCACTAACTGCCCTACCACACTAACTGTCACAAACTGACACCAATGCAGTAATCAGAAAAAAAAAACTGCTTGGTGTCAGTGTGACAGGGGGGGGGGGGGGTGATTGGTGGGTAATCGGGGGGGGGGGGATCGGGGATGTATTGTGTGCCTGGCATGTTCTACTGTGTGTGTATGTGTTGTGCACTCACAGTGAAGTCTTCTCTCCTCGGCGTCGGAACGGAAAATACCGAGCCGAGGAGAGATGACGTAATTTCCTTTGCTGCTGTTTAGCATACAGCAGCAGAGGAAGATTCACATTGGCTGGGAGCGATCGCGAGGGGGGGGGCCACGAATGGATGGTCTCTCCCTCACCTCTCATCGCTCCCTGACAGAAGCCGACCGCCTCGGGCACCGGGGGGGGTCCGATCGGACCCCCCGCTCGTGGGAGGCAGATCACGTACAGGTACGTGATTCTGCCTGCCCGTGCCATACTGCCGACGTATATAGTCGTGAGGCAGTCGGCAAGTGGTTAAAGGCACATTTTTTCAAATGTCATTTTTTTAAATGACTTTTTTTTTTTGCATTTTAGTGTAAATATGAGATCTGAGGTCTTTTTGACCCCAGATCTCATATTTAAGAGGTCCTGTCATACTTTTTTCTATTACAAGGGATATTTACATTCCTTGTAATAGGAATAAAAGTGACACCATTTTTTTTTTGAAAACAGCGTAAAAATAAATAAAATATTGTAAAATAAATAATTAAAAAAAAAAATTTTAAATCCCCCCGTCCCGACGAGCTCGCGCCCAGAAGCGAATGCATACGCGAGTAGCGCCCGCATATGAAAACGGTGGTCAAACCACACATGTGAGGTATCGCAGCGACCGGTAGAGCAAGAGCAATAATTCTAGCCCTAGACCTCCTCTGTACCGCAAAATATGCAACCTGTAGAATTTTTTAAACGCCGCCTATGGAGATTTTTGAGGGTAAAAGTTTGACGCCATTCCACGAGCAGGCGCAATTTTCAAGCGTGACATGTTGGGTATCAATTTACTTGGCGTAACATTATATTTCACAATATAAAAAAAAATGGGCTAACTTTACTGTTGTCTTATTTTTTTATTCAAAAAAGTGAATTTTTTCCAAAAAAAGTGCACTTTTCAGACCGCTGCGCAAATACGGTGCAAAAAAAAAGTATTGCAACGACCGCCATTTTATTCTCTAGGGTGTTAGAAGAAAAACCATATATAATGTTTGGGGGTTCTAAGTAATTTTCTTGCAAAAAAACCTGTTTTAAACATGTAAACACCTGAAAAATCCAAAACGAGGCTGGTCCTTAACCACTTGACGACCGCCTCACGCCGATTTACGTCGGCAAGGTGGCACGGACAGGCAAAATCACGTACATATACGTGATTTGCCTTCCGCGGGTGGGGGGTCCGATCGGAGCGGTGCCCGAGGCGGTCGTCTTTTGTCCCATGGCGATCGGAGATGAGGGGGAGGCCATCCGTTCGTGGCCCCCCCTCGCGATCGCCGCCGGCCAATCACATCATTCCTTTGCTGCTGCATGCTAAACAGCAGCAAAGGAAATGATGTCATCTCTCCTCGGCTCGGTAATTTCCGTTCCGGCCCGAGGAGAGAAGACAGGTATGTGAGTGCACAACACTACACACACACAGTAGAACATGCCAGGCACACAAAACACCCCGATCCCCCCCCCGATCGCCCCCCGATCCCCCCCCAATCACCCCCCCCTGTCACAAACTGACACCAGCAGTTTTTTTTTTTTTTTTTCTGATTACTGCATTGGTGTCAGTTTGTGACAGTTACAGTGTTGGGACAGTTAGTATTACCCACCCTGTAGGTCTAGGATACCCCCCTAACCCCCCCTAATAAAGTTTTAACCCCTTGATCACCCCCTGTCACCAGTGTCGCTAAGCGATCATTTTTCTGATCGCTGTATTAGTGTCGCTGGTGATGCTAGTTAGGGACCTAAATATTTAGGTTCGCCGTCAGCGTTTTATAGCGACAGGGACCCCCATATACTACCGAATAAATGTTTTAACCCCTTGATGGCCCCCTAGTTAACCCTTTCACCACTGATCACCGTATAACTGTTACGGGTGACGCTGGTTAGTTTGTTTATTTTTTATAGTGTCAGGGCACCGCCGTTTATTACCAAATAAAGGTTTAGCCCCCTGATCGCCCGGCGGTGATATGCGTCGCCCCAGGCAGCGTCAGATTAGCGCCAGTACCGCTAACACCCACGCACGCAGCATACGCCTCCCTTAGTGGTATAGTATCTGATCGGATCAATATCTGATCCGATCAGATCTATACTAGCGTCCCCAGCAGTTTAGGGTTCCCAAAAACACAGTGTTAGCGGGATCAGCCCAGATACCTGCTAGCACCTGCGTTTTGCCCCTCCGCCCGGCCCAGCCCAAGTGCAGTATCGATCACTGACACTTACAAAACACTAAACGCATAACTCTCTTATTATCATTTTCCTTTCTTTCCTGTTTGCACCCACACCTATTATGTCATGGATTTCTTTACGAGAGCGATATCATACTATTTATACCCTTATATTACTCTACAAGATACATACATATATATAATTTTTATTACAGTTGTCATGACATATGTGGCCTCTGGGACATCCTAGGATATACAACATTCCTTTTCTTCCTTTTCCTCGCCATGTCTGCCTCCTACTGGACCCCCGCTCGGCTTACTGCGGGCTACGCACCTTCAGCTCCCGGTTGGAGTACCTTCCGCTGTTGCCTTTGTAGATCAGTCCTATGGACCCATTGACCATAATGCAAGTATGGGGTATTTCCTTTAGGCCATGTACTTCTTCTTTGACCATTATCATTATTGAATGTTATATCTTATTGATACCTATTATTTTGTAGATATCCTGCATATACACCAACTCCTGAAGAAGCGAGCAGAGCTCGCGAAACGCGTCGAGTACTAAGTTGTATATGTATACTATGTATTTTTATACTGTAATCAATATGTCAATGGTCTAATCATGCCCTATGATGTTTTTATGCTCATTATAAATTATGTTTTTGGAACTTCAATAAATCTTTATACTACTCATCATGACCTATATGACCAACTCATTTAAAGTCCCATGGGCGAATTTTCTCTTGTTTTGAATGTTTAATAGGGATGGAGTTGTGTTATATTAAGAGGTAGCATCCAGACCGCCCTCTTTTTCTATTGAATTATTAAGGTGGAAGACACCTACTAGCCCACTTGGTCTGTTTGCTGCTCTCGTGGTCATATTTACTATTACCAATTGCCATTATACATTATATATGAGTACTATATCATTCATTTATGCCACTCTAGCTGATTTATGGTAGTGTCTCCTATGTGCTGTATCCATCGGTGGCCGCGGTTTTGTTTCTCTTTTCCGGGAGCTGCGATGTATAAATGGGGGGCTACCCTCTCCCCTGCTGTCCCCTCCCCTCCTAATTTGTATGGGCGGGGCCACCTTTACATCGGCGCCATACACCTGCATCCATCGTGTGACTTCCGCATCCTTGCGGCTCCACGATTTGGCGTGCAGTGCGTCATCACGTTGGCTGGAGGAGCTCACGCATGCGCAGCGTGGGCATCCACCTCAGCCACGTTCGTATGGCGTTAGGGGCGTAGCCCAACGCTCCCGCTCGGGGGTTTAAGTTTAGAGGCTGTGACATGGCGAACTCTCCTCTCTTTCCTCACTTGGCTTGTTCCCTCGTACCTGAGAGGTCCTACACATGGGTAAGCACATCACTATCATGCAAAATGTTATTTTATTTTTACTCAACCTCACTTGCACATACTATGTGTGGAATGCTATACTCATTACTTATTACTAAGATACATCTCTCTAGTTTTCTTTCTATATCTTGGTTTGTCTTCATCTTACTCCTCGTATTGTGTTCATATCCACCCTTGCTTGTTTGTGTTCTCTCTTCATTCTAGTATACTACATGGACATCCAAAGATACCTTATCTCTATATATTTATCTCACCTTTATGGTGTTTACCATTAGATCTACATACATTTTATTGCCAACATTGTGAACATACTATATATGGCTATTGAGACACACCAAGGAACACAATTCTTTTCTTTTCCTTTCACACCATGCATCCTTTACACTCTCTTATTATCATTTTCCTTTCTTTCCTGTTTGCACCCACACCTATTATGTCATGGATTTCTTTACGAGAGCGATATCATACTATTTATACCCTTATATTACTCTAGAAGATACATACATATATATAATTTTTATTACAGTTGTCATGACATATGTGGCCTCTGGGACATCCTAGGATATACAACATTCCTTTTCTTCCATTTTCCTCGCCATGTCCGCCTCCTACTGGACCCCCGCTCGGCTTACTGCGGGCTACGCACCTTCAGCTCCCGGTTGGAGTACCTTCCGCTGTTGCCTTTGTAGATCAGTCCTATGGACCCATTGACCATAATGCAAGTATGGGGTATTTCCTTTAGGCCATGTACTTCTTCTTTGACCATTATCATTATTGAATGTTATATCTTTTTGATACCTATTATTTTGTAGATATCCTGCATATACACCAACTCCTGAAGAAGCGAGCAGAGCTCGCGAAACGCGTCGAGTACTAAGTTGTATATGTATACTATGTATTTTTATACTGTAATCAATATGTCAATGGTCTAATCATGCCCTATGATGTTTTTATGCTCATTATAAATTATGTTTTTGGAACTTCAATAAATCTTTATACTACTCATCATGACCTATATGACCAACTCATTTAAAGTCCCATGGGCGAATTTTCTCTTGTTTTGAATGTTTAATAGGGATGGAGTTGTGTTATATTAAGAGGCAGCATCCAGACCGCCCTCTTTTTCTATTGAATTATTAAGGTGGAAGACACCTACTAGCCCACTTGGTCCGTTTGCTGCTCTCGTGGTCATATTTACTATTACCAATTGCCATTATACATTATATATGAGTACTATATCATTCATTTATGCCACTCTAGCTGATTTATGGTAGTGTCTCCTATGTGCTGTATCCATCGGTGGCCGCGGTTTTGTTTCTCTTTTCCGGGAGCTGCGATGTATAAATGGGGGGCTACCCTCTCCCCTGCTGTCCCCTCCCCTCCTAATTTGTATGGGCGGGGCCACCTTTACATCGGCGCCATACACCTGCACCCATCGTGTGACTTCCGCATCCTTGCGGCTCCATGATTTGGCGTGCAGTGCGTCATCACGTTGGCTGGAGCAGCTCGCGCATGCGCAGCGTGGGCATCCACCTCAGCCACGTTCGTATGGCGTTAGGGGCGTAGCCCAACGCTCCCGCTCGGGGGTTTAAGTTTAGAGGCTGTGACATGGCGAACTCTCCTCTCTTTCCTCACTTGGCTTGTTCCCTCGTACCTGAGAGGTCCTACACATGGGTAAGCACATCACTATCATGCAAAATGTTATTTTATTTTTACTCAACCTCACTTGCACATACTATGTGTGGAATGCTATACTCATTACTTATTACTAAGATACATCTCTCTAGTTTTCTTTCTATATCTTGGTTTGTCTTCATCTTACTCCTCGTATTGTGTTCATATCCACCCTTGCTTGTTTGTGTTCTCTCTTCATTCTAGTATACTACATGGACATCCAAAGATGCCTTATCTCTATATATTTATCTCACCTTTATGGTGTTTACCATTAGATCTACATACATTTTATTGCCAACATTGTGAACATACTATATATGGCTATTGAGACACACCAAGGAACACAATTCTTTTCTTTTCCTTTCACACCATGCATCCTTTACACTCTCTTATTATCATTTTCCTTTCTTTCCTGTTTGCACCCACACCTATTATGTCATGGATTTCTTTACAAGAGCGATATCATACTATTTATACCCTTATATTACTCTAGAAGATACATACATATATATAATTTTTATTACAGTTGTCATGACATATGTGGCCTCTGGGACATCCTAGGATATACAACATTCCTTTTCTTCCATTTTCCTCGCCATGTCCGCCTCCTACTGGACCCCCGCTCGGCTTACTGCGGGCTACGCACCTTCAGCTCCCGGTTGGAGTACCTTCCGCTGTTGCCTTTGTAGATCAGTCCTATGGACCCATTGACCATAATGCAAGTATGGGGTATTTCCTTTAGGCCATGTACTTCTTCTTTGACCATTATCATTATTGAATGTTATATCTTATTGATACCTATTATTTTGTAGATATCCTGCATATACACCAACTCCTGAAGAAGCGAGCAGAGCTCGCGAAACGCGTCGAGTACTAAGTTGTATATGTATACTATGTATTTTTATACTGTAATCAATATGTCAATGGTCTAATCATGCCCTATGATGTTTTTATGCTCATTATAAATTATGTTTTTGGAACTTCAATAAATCTTTATACTACTCATCATGACCTATATGACCAACTCATTTAAAGTCCCATGGGCGAATTTTCTCTTGTTTTGAATGTTTAATAGGGATGGAGTTGTGTTATATTAAGAGGCAGCATCCAGACCGCCCTCTTTTTCTATTGAATTATTAAGGTGGAAGACACCTACTAGCCCACTTGGTCCGTTTGCTGCTCTCGTGGTCATATTTACTATTACCAATTGCCATTATACATTATATATGAGTACTATATCATTCATTTATGCCACTCTAGCTGATTTATGGTAGTGTCTCCTATGTGCTGTATCCATCGGTGGCCGCGGTTTTGTTTCTCTTTTCCGGGAGCTGCGATGTATAAATGGGGGGCTACCCTCTCCCCTGCTGTCCCCTCCCCTCCTAATTTGTATGGGCGGGGCCACCTTTACATCGGCGCCATACACCTGCACCCATCGTGTGACTTCCGCATCCTTGCGGCTCCATGATTTGGCGTGCAGTGCGTCATCACGTTGGCTGGAGCAGCTCGCGCATGCGCAGCGTGGGCATCCACCTCAGCCACGTTCGTATGGCGTTAGGGGCGTAGCCCAACGCTCCCGCTCGGGGGTTTAAGTTTAGAGGCTGTGACATGGCGAACTCTCCTCTCTTTCCTCACTTGGCTTGTTCCCTCGTACCTGAGAGGTCCTACACATGGGTAAGCACATCACTATCATGCAAAATGTTATTTTATTTTTACTCAACCTCACTTGCACATACTATGTGTGGAATGCTATACTCATTACTTATTACTAAGATACATCTCTCTAGTTTTCTTTCTATATCTTGGTTTGTCTTCATCTTACTCCTCGTATTGTGTTCATATCCACCCTTGCTTGTTTGTGTTCTCTCTTCATTCTAGTATACTACATGGACATCCAAAGATACCTTATCTCTATATATTTATCTCACCTTTATGGTGTTTACCATTAGATCTACATACATTTTATTGCCAACATTGTGAACATACTATATATGGCTATTGAGACACACCAAGGAACACAATTCTTTTCTTTTCCTTTCACACCATGCATCCTTTACACTCTCTTATTATCATTTTCCTTTCTTTCCTGTTTGCACCCACACCTATTATGTCATGGATTTCTTTACGAGAGCGATATCATACTATTTATACCCTTATATTACTCTAGAAGATACATACATATATATAATTTTTATTACAGTTGTCATGACATATGTGGCCTCTGGGACATCCTAGGATATACAACATTCCTTTTCTTCCATTTTCCTCGCCATGTCCGCCTCCTACTGGACCCCCGCTCGGCTTACTGCGGGCTACGCACCTTCAGCTCCCGGTTGGAGTACCTTCCGCTGTTGCCTTTGTAGATCAGTCCTATGGACCCATTGACCATAATGCAAGTATGGGGTATTTCCTTTAGGCCATGTACTTCTTCTTTGACCATTATCATTATTGAATGTTATATCTTATTGATACCTATTATTTTGTAGATATCCTGCATATACACCAACTCCTGAAGAAGCGAGCAGAGCTCGCGAAACGCGTCGAGTACTAAGTTGTATATGTATACTATGTATTTTTATACTGTAATCAATATGTCAATGGTCTAATCATGCCCTATGATGTTTTTATGCTCATTATAAATTATGTTTTTGGAACTTCAATAAATCTTTATACTACTCATCATGACCTATATGACCAACTCATTTAAAGTCCCATGGGCGAATTTTCTCTTGTTTTGAATGTTTAATAGGGATGGAGTTGTGTTATATTAAGAGGCAGCATCCAGACCGCCCTCTTTTTCTATTGAATTATTAAGGTGGAAGACACCTACTAGCCCACTTGGTCCGTTTGCTGCTCTCGTGGTCATATTTACTATTACCAATTGCCATTATACATTATATATGAGTACTATATCATTCATTTATGCCACTCTAGCTGATTTATGGTAGTGTCTCCTATGTGCTGTATCCATCGGTGGCCGCGGTTTTGTTTCTCTTTTCCGGGAGCTGCGATGTATAAATGGGGGGCTACCCTCTCCCCTGCTGTCCCCTCCCCTCCTAATTTGTATGGGCGGGGCCACCTTTACATCGGCGCCATACACCTGCACCCATCGTGTGACTTCCGCATCCTTGCGGCTCCACGATTTGGCGTGCAGTGCGTCATCACGTTGGCTGGAGGAGCTCGCGCATGCGCAGCGTGGGCATCCACCTCAGCCACGTTCGTATGGCGTTAGGGGCGTAGCCCAACGCTCCCGCTCGGGGGTTTAAGTTTAGAGGCTGTGACATGGCGAACTCTCCTCTCTTTCCTCACTTGGCTTGTTCCCTCGTACCTGAGAGGTCCTACACATGGGTAAGCACATCACTATCATGCAAAATGTTATTTTATTTTTACTCAACCTCACTTGCACATACTATGTGTGGAATGCTATACTCATTACTTATTACTAAGATACATCTCTCTAGTTTTCTTTCTATATCTTGGTTTGTCTTCATCTTACTCCTCGTATTGTGTTCATATCCACCCTTGCTTGTTTGTGTTCTCTCTTCATTCTAGTATACTACATGGACATCCAAAGATGCCTTATCTCTATATATTTATCTCACCTTTATGGTGTTTACCATTAGATCTACATACATTTTATTGCCAACATTGTGAACATACTATATATGGCTATTGAGACACACCAAGGAACACAATTCTTTTCTTTTCCTTTCACACCATGCATCCTTTACACTCTCTTATTATCATTTTCCTTTCTTTCCTGTTTGCACCCACACCTATTATGTCATGGATTTCTTTACGAGAGCGATATCATACTATTTATACCCTTATATTACTCTAGAAGATACATACATATATATAATTTTTATTACAGTTGTCATGACATATGTGGCCTCTGGGACATCCTAGGATATACAACATTCCTTTTCTTCCTTTTCCTCGCCATGTCCGCCTCCTACTGGACCCCCGCTCGGCTTACTGCGGGCTACGCACCTTCAGCTCCCGGTTGGAGTACCTTCCGCTGTTGCCTTTGTAGATCAGTCCTATGGACCCATTGACCATAATGCAAGTATGGGGTATTTCCTTTAGGCCATGTACTTCTTCTTTGACCATTATCATTATTGAATGTTATATCTTATTGATACCTATTATTTTGTAGATATCCTGCATATACACCAACTCCTGAAGAAGCGAGCAGAGCTCGCGAAACGTGTCGAGTACTAAGTTGTATATGTATACTATGTATTTTTATACTGTAATCAATATGTCAATGGTCTAATCATGCCCTATGATGTTTTTATGCTCATTATAAATTATGTTTTTGGAACTTCAATAAATCTTTATACTACTCATCATGACCTATATGACCAACTCATTTAAAGTCCCATGGGCGAATTTTCTCTTGTTTTGAATGTTTAATAGGGATGGAGTTGTGTTATATTAAGAGGCAGCATCCAGACCGCCCTCTTTTTCTAAACGCATAACTGCAGCGTTCGCAGAGTCAGGCCTGATCCCTGCGATCGCTAACAGTTTTTTTGGTAGTATTTTGGTGAACTGGCAAGCACCAGCCCCAAGCAGCGTCAGATTAGCGCCAGTACCGCTAACACCCACGCACGCACCGTACACCTCCCTTAGTGGTATAGTATCTGAACGGATCAATATCTGATCCGATCAGATCTATACTGGCGTCCCCAGCAGTTTAGGGTTCCCAAAAACGCAGTGTTAGCGGGATCAGCCCAGTTACCTGCTAGCACCTGCATTTTGCCCCTCCGCCCGGCCCAGCCCACCCAAGTGCAGTATCGATCGATCACTGTCACTTACAAAACACTTAACGCATAACTGCAGCATGTTTTTTTTTTCACTGTGATCCCTGCGATCGCTAACAGTTTTTTTGGTAGCTTCTTATTGAACTGGCAAGCGCCAGCGGCCTAGTACACCCCGGTCGTAGTCAAACCAGCACTGCAGTAACAC
Source organism: Aquarana catesbeiana (assembly GCF_042186555.1). NCBI lineage: Eukaryota > Metazoa > Chordata > Amphibia > Anura > Ranidae > Aquarana > Aquarana catesbeiana. The sequence continues at coordinate 528,673,259 of NC_133326.1, forward strand.
TTGGTGACGTGGCGAGTCCCATAAGTGCAGTTCAAGCTGGTGAGGTGGCAAGCACAAGTAGTGTCCCGCTGCCACCAAGAAGACAAACACAGGCCCGTCGTGCCCATAGTGCCCTTCCTGCTGCATTCGCCAATCCTAACTGGGGAACCCACCGCTTCTGCAGCGCCCGTACTTCCCCCATTCACATCCCCAACCAAATGCAGTCGGCTGCGTGAGAGGCATTTTCTTTTTGTCCTCCCGAGTACCCCTACCCAACGAACCCCCCAAAAAAGATGTCGTGTCTGCAGCAAGCGCGAATATAGGCGTGACACCCGCTATTATTGTCCCTCCTGTCCTGACAATCCTGGTCTTTGCATTGGTGAATGTTTTGAACGCTACCATTCATTAGTTGAGTATTAGCGTAGGGTACAGCATTCCACAGACTAGGCACACTTTCACAGGGTCTCCCAAGATGCCATCGCATTTTGAGAGACCCGAACCTGGAACCGGTTACCGTTATAAAAGTTAGTTACAAAAACAGTGTAAAAAAAAAAATATATATATATATAAAATAAAAAAAAATAGTTGTCGTTTTATTGTTCTCTCTCTCTCTATTCTCTCTCTCTTGTTCTGCTCTTTTTTTACTGTATTCTATTCTGCAATGTTTTATTGTTATTATGTTTTATCATGTTTGCTTTTCAGGTATGCAATTTTTTATACTTTACCGTTTACTGTGCTTTATTGTTAACCATTTTTTTGTCTTCAGGTACGCCATTCACGACTTTGAATGGTTATACCAGAATGATGCCTGCAGGTTTAGCTATCATCTTGGTATCATTCTTTTCAGCCAGCGGTCGGCTTTCATGTAAAAGCAATCCTAGTGGCTAATTAGCCTCTAGACTGCTTTTACAAGCCGTGGGAGGGAATGCCCCCCCCCCCACCGTCTTCCGTGTTTTTCTCTGGCTCTCCTGTCTCAACAGGGAACCTGAGAATGCAGCCGGTGATTCAGCCAGCTGACCATAGAGCTGATCAGAGACCAGAGTGGCTCCAAACATCTCTATGGCCTAAGAAACCGGAAGCTACGAGCATTTTATGACTTAGATTTCGCCGGATGTAAATAGCGCCATTGGGAAATTGGGGAAGCATTTTATCACACCGATCTTGGTGTCATCAGATGCTTTGAGGGCAGAGGAGAGATCTAGGGTCTAATAGACCCCAATTTTTTCAAAAAAGAGTACCTGTCACTACCTATTGCTATCATAGGGGATATTTACATTCCCCGAGATAACAATAAAAATGATTAAAAAAAAAAAAAAATGAAAGGAACAGTTTAAAAATAAGATAAAAAAGCAAAAAAAATAATAAAGAAAAAAAAAAAAAAAAAAAGCACCCCTGTCGCCCCCTGCTCTCGTGCTAAGGCGAACGCAAGCGGCGGTCTGTCGTCAAATGTAAACAGCAATTGCACCATGCATGTGAGGTATCGCCGCGAAGGTCAGATCGAGGGCAGTAATTTTTGCAGTAGACCTCCTCTGTAAATCTAAAGTGGTAACCTGTAAAGGCTTTTAAAGGCTTTTAAAAATGTATTTATTTTGTTGCCACTGCACGTTTGTGCGCAATTTTAAAGCATGTCATGTTTGGTATCCATGTACTCGGCCTAAGATCATCTTTTTTATTTCATCAAACATTTGGGCAATATAGTGTGTTTTAGTGCATTAAAATTTAAAAAAGTGTGTTTTTTCCCCAAAAAATGCGTTTGAAAAATCGCTGCGCAAATACTGTGTGAAAAAAAAAATGAAACACCCACCATTTTAATCTGTAGGGCATTTGCTTTAAAAAAATATATAATGTTTGGGGGTTCAAAGTAATTTTTTTGCAAAAAAAATAACTTTTTCATGTAAACAATGAGTGTCAGAAAGGGCTTTGTCTTCAAGTGGTTAGAAGAGTTGGTGATGTGTGACATAAGCTTCTAAATGTTGTGCATAAAATGCCAGGACAGTTCAAAACCCCTCCAAATGACCCCATTTTGGAAAGTAGACACCCCAAGCTATTTGCTGAGAGGCATGTCGAGTCCATGGAATATTTTATATTGCGACACAAGTTGCGGGAAAGAGACAAATTTTTTTTTTTTTTTTCACAAAGTTGTCACTAAATGATATATTGCTCAAACATGCCATGGGAATATGTGAAATTACACCCCAAAATACATTCTGCTGCTTCTCCTGAGTACGGGGATACCACATGTGTGAGACTTTTTGGGAGCCTAGCCGCGTACGGGACCCCGAAAACCAAGCACCGCCTTCAGGCTTTCTAAGGGCGTGAATTTTTGATTTCACTCTTCACTGCCTATCACAGTTTCAGAGGCCATGGAAAGCCCAGGTGGCACAAAACCCCCCCAAATGACCCTATTTTGGAAAGTAGACACCCCAAGCTATTTGCTGAGAGGTATAGTGAGTATTTTGCAGACCTCACTTTTTGTCACAAAGTTTTGAAAATTGAAAAAAGAAAAAAAAAAAAGTTTTTTCTTGTCTTTCTTCATTTTCAAAAACAAATGAGAGCTGCAAAATACTCACCATGCCTCTCAGCAAATAGCTTGGGGTGTCTAATTTCCAAAATGGGGTCATTTGGGGGGGTTTTGTGCCACCTGGGCATTCCATGGCCTCCGAAACTGTGATAGGCAGTGAAGAGTGAAATCAAAAATTTACACCCTTAGAAATCCTGAAGGCGGTGCTTGGTTTTCGGGGCCCCGTACGCGGCTAAGCTCCCAAAAAGTCCCACACATGTGGTATCCCCATACTCAGGAGAAGCAGCTGAATGTATTTTGGGGTGCAATTCCACATAGGCCCATGGCCTGTGTGAGCAATGTATCATTTAGTGACAACTTTTTGTAAATATTTTTTTTTTTTTTTTGTCATTATTCAATCACTTGGGACAAAAAAAAAAATATTCAATGGGTTCAACATGCCTCTCAGCAATTTCCTTGGGGTGTCTACTTTCCAAAATGGGGTCATTTGGGGGGGTTTTGTACTGCCCTGCCATTTTAGCACCTCAAGAAATGACATAGGCAGTCATAAACTAAAAGCTGTGTAAATTACAGAAAATGTACCCTAGTTTGTAGACGCTATAACTTTTGCGCAAACCAATAAATATATGCTTATTGACATTTTTTTTACCAAAGACATGAGGCCGAATACATTTTGGCCTAAATGTATGACTAAAATTTAGTTTATTGGATTTTTTTATAACAAAAAGTAGAAAATATCATTTTTTTTCAAAATTTTCGGTCTTTTTCCGTTTATAGCGCAAAAAATAAAAACTGCAGAGGTGATCAAATACCATCAAAAGAAAGCTCTATTTGTGGGAAGAAAAGGACGCAAATTTCGTTTGGGTACAGCATTGCATGACCGCGCAATTAGCAGTTAAAGCGACGCAGTGCCAAATTGGAAAAAGACCTCTGGTCCTTAGGCAGCATAATGGTCCGGGGCTCAAGTGGTTAAAGTGGTGTTCCACCCGAAGAAAAAAAAAACATGAATAAATCCTAAAAAAAAAAAAAAATACAAAAAAAACATTTGGATATTTTTTTTTTTTTTACTCACCTCTAAATGCCTGTTGCTAGGGGGTCCCTCGTAGTCTGCCTCTTTCAGTGCCTGGGCTGGTGACATCACTTCCGTCTCGGCACAGGAAAGGCTCAGCTCTGCTCCCTCCCTCCTGTCAATCATCTGGGACGCATTACAGGTCCCAGGTGACTAAGCGGCCAATCACGGCGCTCGGCGCCACTCGCTCATGCGCAGTGGGTGCCAGGCTGTGAAGCCACAGCCCGGCGCCCACAGTTGCAATGCCGGTGCCGCCGGAGGGGGAGACGAGCAGGGCTTCCACCTCCTGCATCGCTGGGGACAGGTAAGTGTCCAATTAAAAGTCAGCAGCTGCAGTATTTGTAGCTGCTGACTTTTCTTTTTTTTTTTTGATGGGCCCTCCCCTTTAAGTGTTTAAACCATCACTTTATTAATATAAAAAGTGGTAAGTATTATACTCACAAGATGACAAATGTATCAAGCACATCACATAGTACACTGTCATTCAATCCACATTGCATCAGATCATGTGGTAGGAGAAGGTGAAGAGCCAATAGGCTAACATGTTTCGAGGACTAGCCTCTTCCTCAGAGCCCTGAAGAAGCTAGTCCTCGAAATGCATTAGCGTATTGGATCTTCACCTTCTCCTACCACATGATGCAATGTGGATTGGATGACGGTGTACTATGTGATGTGCTTGATACATTTGTCATTTTGTGAGTATAATACTTACCACTTTTTATATTAATAAAGGGATGGTTTTAGGATAAAGCACTAGGTCTGGGCGCCCCTTTCTGTCTTTTTATGGTTACACACGGAAGGAGATTGCACAATACAGGCAAAAAAAAATTCCCAGCAGACTTACCAGCCAGCCAGCAAAAGAAACAAATTGTCCTGTCTAACAATTCAGGGTAAAAACAGAGGCTTTTGTTGCACTCATTTGCAAATCTATGTGGAAGCCGCAGCGCCCCGCCAAGGCTCCTCTGTAAAGTGCGGCCCTAACTCTATATATATATGTTTAGTTGCAGGTTTGTCCCTACATAAGATTGTTACTCTTTATTGCTTTCACTAAATATCCTATAAAGAGACCCAGTCACCAGCTACAACTTTTCAATTTACGGGATTTTATTGACGCATAAATGTACTTTATTTATCACAAGTATTTCTATAATGCCGACAATTTACACATTTATATTGCACATTCATATCAGCCCTCTCGGATCTTACAATCTATAGCCGGCCACAGAAGGATTGAACCTCGGCTGGTTCAGCAGGGACAGGCCTGAGATTCAATCTGTCCATGGGCAGGCTGGTTGTACTGAAATCGATTGACTTCAGTACAACCAGTCTGTGGGATTTTTATTCAGGCAATCACAGCTGGCAATGATCATTCTGTTCTGCCAGCAGGGAAAGCACCCCGCTGGCAAAACACAATAGCGCTATGGGAGGGATTCCCCCATCTGTGTTGATGGGGGAAATCAAGCAATTTTCTTTCCATTCACCCATTGTGTAAAAGAAAGTTGCATAATCTATGGGCTGCTAAAGTCCTTAAGGTTGGCCAAAGAAGTGTATTATTTTTTTTTTCAATCAGGCAGTGGGCGGATCGGAAAAACCAAATGGAATCCCCATCTGTTTACATAAAGCAAACACCCTAAAGAACACAGTTACATAGAAATGTAACAGTACCACACCAGTATTGTTAAGTAATAGTAGTCAAATTTTATTACAATATCCAATAAAAAAAATCCCATAGATGCGACTATATTGCAAATGTAGAAAACACTTTACAGTAAAAGGCATTGCCACCCTTGGTGGTAGATCAGTGGGTGTAGCTGAGCCTAAGAGGTATTGCCACCCTTGCTGGTACAAAAAAGTGGTTACTGCCCGCCCCCACCTGTAACTGGTCACTGCAGAAAGGAGCACTGCAAAGGCAAACACATAAAAATAAGACATTTCCACACTCAACTTACCGACCAGCCTGTGACCAACCAAACTGTCCTGTTGAGCAGTATATGTCAAAGACAGGGGTTTAGTTGCACACATTTACAAATGCATGCATAAGCCACAGAGCCACGGCAAGGCACCCCATTTTCTGTGGAACCTTAGAGGCATTGCCACCATTGGTGGTAGATGAGTGTATGTAGGTGGGAGCAGGGGGTACGCTGGGCATGGGGGAGTGAGGGCAGAAACTTGGGGGGAAGTTCCACTGGCCACACTCACCCCATACCCAGGGTGGTAGCGTCCCCTCTTGGTGGGAGCATATTTAATATAAGGTATTTGGAGGGGGGAGAAGGGAAAGTTTTTTTTTTTTTTTTTTACCCAGGGTGGTAGCGTCCCCTCTTGGTGGTAGATGAGTGGGTGTAGGTGGGGGCAGGGGGTATTACAAGTATGCTGGGCGTGGGGGAGTGAGGGTAGGTGAAACTTGGGGGGAAGTTCCACTGGCCACACTAACCCACTACCCAGGGTGGTAGCGACCCCTCTTGGTGGTAGATGGGTGGGTGTAGGTGGGGGCAGGGGGTATTACCAGTATGCTGGGCATGGGGAAGTGAGGGTAGGTGAAACTTGGGGGGAAGTTCCACTGGCCACACTAACCCCCTACCCAGGGTGGTAGCATCCCCTCTTGGTGGTAGATGGGTGGGTGTAGGTGGGGGCAGGGGGTATTACCAGTATGCTGGGCATGGGGAAGTGAGGGTAGGTGAAACTTGGGGGGAAGTTCCACTGGCCACACTCACCCCCTACCCAGGGTGGTAGTGTCCCCTCTTGGTGGTAGATGGGTGGGTGTATTGGGTTGTGAGGCAGTTGATCCAGAGGAAGGCGAAAAACCTCAGCAAAGCATGATCTAATACGCTCCAGCTGGGGAAAAAATTCCTTCCTGATCCCCCGAGAGGCAATCGAATATTTCCTGGATTGGCCCTGTGTGTGGGGGAGGGCGGGCAATTGGAGCCCCACCCTCGGTGGTAGGTGAGTGGAGATGTGGGTGTCACTGTGTGGAAAGCGGGGGAGGAGGCACCATCCCCCACACAGAGCTCTGGAGGGAGGAGCCAATGTCCGGACTACAGCCGGGTCACGGCGTGTCTGTGTGATCTGCCTCCTCTGTTCAGGCTCTAAAGAAACTACAAGTCCCAGCAATCTGGGAGTTGTAGTTCCTCAGAGCCTGAGCAGAGGAGGCAGGTTCCCCGGACACACAGACACGCTGTGACCCGGCTGTAGTCCGGACAATGGCTCCTCCCTCCGGAGCTCTGTGGTGGAGATGTTTCCTGGATCGGCCCCGTGGGGGGGGGGGGCGAGCAATTGGAGCCCCACCCTCGGTGGTAGGTGAGTGGAGATGTGGGTTTCAGTGTGTGGAGAGCGGGGGAGGAGGGACCATCCCCCACACAGAGCTCTGGAGGGAGGAGCCATTGTCCGGACTACAGCCGGGTCACGGCGTGTCTGTGTGATCTGCCTCCTCTGCTCAGGCTCTAAAGGAACTACAAGTCCCAGCAATCTCTGTCCACATGAGGAACTACAATTCCCAGCATGCACTGTGTAAGTGATGGGGGTTCCACTCCCAGCCTGGAATAAGATGCTGTGGGACTACATATCCCAGCATGATTTTCTCTATGGAGATATTACAGGTCCAGTGATCTCTACATACCCCAGTCTGCTCCCCGGCCCCTCCCCCTCCTCAGGGGGAATCGCACCCCCCCCCAGTCCCCGACCAGCCCTCCCCCATCCTGGGGGGAGGGGACCCACCACCTGTGGTGGGAGAGGATGGTGGGGTGCAATTACCCCTGAGGAGGGGGAGGGAAGCAGGCTGGGGTATGTAGAGATTGCTGGGACTTGTAGTACATCTATAGAAGAAATCATGCTGGGATATGTAGTCCTGTAACATCCTATTCCAGGCTGGGAGCTGAACCCCCATTACTTACACAGTACATGCTGGGAGTTGTAGTTCGTCATGTGGACAGAGATTGCTGGGAGTTGTAGTTCTTCAGAGGTTGAGCAGAGGAGGCAGGTTCCCCGGACACACAGACACGCTGTGACCCGGCTGTAGTCCGGACACTGGCTCCTCCCTCCGGAGCTCTGTGGCGGAGATGTTCCCTCCTCTCCACTCTCCCCACACTGACGCGCTCCCTTCCCCCGCTCGGCTATTTATCTGATCAAGCCGTGACGTCACAAGTGTAACGGCTCCAGCCTCCAGCTCCTGATTGGCTACTCATCCTCTGGTCACGCCCGTCCCATGCGCTGATCACGCCCACTCCCACCTGAGCCGTTAGGTCGCTCTCTGCAGCAGTCACGTGTTGCACGTAACGGTCAGAACGAGGCCACGTGACTTGACAGGAGGAGACGCATGAAATCCTCCCTGCAGCTACTGCGCATGTGCGGCTCAGAGACGGCAGAAGATAAACAAGCCGAGGTGATGATTTCCATGGAAACTATTAGCCCCGTAAATGGCAGACACTGGAGTCCCCGCCCCCTGCAGGTTCCCAGCCTATCTCCTGCAGGCTGCTGCTTGAGTGGGCGGGATGGGGGGTGTGGCCTGGAAGAGGGAGGAGTTCCTGGAGGTGCATTACTTTCCAGGCCTGAAACTCCCCCTCGTCAGTGTTGTGGTTGGTCAGGGTGAGTAGGAAGCTTTCTTCAGCTCCTCCCCCCTGAGTCCTGACCTCTGACCCCACTCCCTCCAGATCATACTGTCACTGAACTCCAGGCTTTGGATGGAGTAGTACTTCTGCTGGGGGAGGGGAACAAAGTCACAAAACTTTAGGATTTTGGAGAGAGGTGAATATGAAGCCAGCCTAGAAGTGCAGAGAGTTGTCACTGCAGTGCTGAGCAAGAAGCCAGTGAAGACATCTCTATGTCTCTCCATGTGCCAGGAATCTCTGCCCAGCCATTTCTATATCCCATCCCTCAGATCCCTGTATACTTCACAGAACAAACATTCCTCATCACATTTCTATATACCATCCCTAAGGTCCCTGTATACTTCACATAACAAACATTCCTCATCACATTTCTATATACCATCCCTCAGATCCCTGTATACTTCACATAACAAACATTCCTCATCACATTTCTATATACCATCCCTCAGATCCCTGTATACTTCACAGAACAAACATTCCTCATCACATTTCTATATCCCATCCCTCAGATCCCTGTATACTTCACAGAACAAACATTCCTCATCACATTTCTATATACCATCCCTCAGATCCCTGTATACTTCACATAACAAACATTTCTCATCACATTTCTATATACCATCCCTCAGATCCCTGTATACTTCACAGAACAAACATTCCTCATCACATTTCTATATACCATCCCTCAGATCCCTGTATACTTCACAGAACAAACATTCCTCATCACATTTCTATATACCATCCCTCAGATCCCTGTATACTTCACATAACAAACATTTCTCATCACATTTCTATATACCATCCCTAAGATCCCTGTATACTTCACAGAACAAACATTCCTCATCACATTTCCTTGTATTTCGCACATAGGGGAACCTGTTCACTTGAATGGGCCGCCATATATGTGACAAACACATCATAGAGGCTTTAGAAACTTTTAAGGCATGCAGCTTTTCCACAAGACAGAACACACGTCTGATCATCGCATTTGGGGCGCCATTAACAATTATTGGGCACCTCAAGTTCTTTGCGCATGTGAAGTACATTTCTGAAATGCGCTGCAGATTGCCCGTTACCTGTGCACTTTGTCACACATTCAGGTGACCTCAAATGTCAATGTGGCCCAATGTCTCGTATACACGGCTAGTTTTCTTTTCATTTCCGGGGGGGCGGGGGGCATTGATTTATAACAACGGCCCTGCGTGACCAATGGGGTGCCATCTCCTTCTCATGTATCCCGTGTGTCATGCTGTGACCAACTTGTGATCATGTATGTAATTTGTGACTGTCCCTTGTGTCATGTATGTAATCTGTGACCGTCCCGTGTGTCATGTATGTAATCTGTGACCGTCTCGTGATCATGTATGTAATTTGTGACTGTCCCGTGTGTCATGTATGTAATCTGTGACTGTCCCGTGTGCCATGTATGTAATCTGTGACCATCTCGTGATCATGTATGTAATTTGTGACTGTCCCGTGTGTCATGTATGTAATCTGTGACTGTCCCTTGTGTCATGTATGTAATCTGTGACCGTCCCGTGTGTCATGCATGTAATCTGTGACTGTCCCTTGTGTCATGTATGTAATCTATGACTGTCCCTTGTGTCTTGTATGCAATCTCTGACCATCCCATGTGTCATGTATGTAATCTATGACTGTCCCGTGTGTCATGTATGTAATTTGTGACTGTCCCTTGTGTCATGTATGTAATCTATGACTATCCCTTGTGTCTTGTATGCAATCTCTGACCATCCCATGTGTCATGTATGTAATCTATGACTGTCCCGTGTGTCATGTATGTAATTTGTGACTGTCCCTTGTGTCATGTATGTAATCTATGACTGTCCCTTGTGTCTTGTATGCAATCTCTGACCATCCCGTGTGTCATGTATGTAATCTTTGACTGTCCCTTGTGTCATGTATGTAATCTCTGACCGTCCCTTGTGTCATGTATGCAATCTCTGACCGTCCCGTGTGTCATGTATGTAATCTGTGACTGTCCCGTGTGTCATATATATAATCTATGACCGTCCCGTGTGTCATGTATGTAATCTCTGACTCTTGTATCATGTATGTAATCTCTGACTGTCCCAAGGGTTTCCCCTGGGGGGGTATTGCTCTCCTCTGATCATACAGAATGGAATCAGGGGGGCCCCAGCTAAACCCCCCCTAAAATGTCTGATAGATCCCCCATCAGGGGGCGCTCTGGGCTCCTCCGGGGACAAAGTTCCCCCTTTGGTGTCATAATGAGTGGCGGCAGAATCGCCTCTTGAAGCGCACATGTGACTTTCCCTGACAATGGCGCCGTCATGTGACGCCGTACACAAATATCATTTCTATCATTTTATCCCACAAATAGCGCTTTTTATTGGTGGGATTTCATCACCTCGCTGCTTTTTTACATTTTTTGCACCATAAACAGGAAAAAAACTACAGTTTTGAAAAAAATATATATCTTTTTACTTCCCGCTATAAAACATTTCCAATAATTGTTTTTTTGTTTTTTTTAAATCGAATTTCTTCATCAATTTAAGCGAAATGCTTTTGGTAAAAATATCCCAATAAGGCCCCTTTCACACGGGGGTGGCGTCGGCGGTGAAGCGCCGCTATTGTTAGCAGCGCTTTACCGTGGGTATTCGGCCGCTAGTAGGGCAATTTTACCCCCCCCACTAGCGGCCGAGAAAGGCAGAGGCGCTTTGCCGGTGGAATAGCCGCGCTGTCCCATTGATTTCAATGGGAAGAAGCGGTGAAGGAGCGGTGTATACAACGCTCCTCCACCGCTCCGAAGATGCAGCTAGCAGGACTTTTTTTCCCGGCCTGCTAGCGCACCGCTCCCTCGGGGCTTTCATACTGGAGAGACAGCAGCGCCTGTTTTGGGTCGGTTTGCGGGCGCTATTTTTAGCGCAATAGCGCCTGCAAACCGCCCCAGTGTGAAAGGGGCCTAAGTGTAAATTGATTGGTTTATAGAAACGTTATCACATCTACAAACTATGCGATATATACTGGATTTTATATTTGTTTATTCATACTAGTAATGGCGGCGATCAGCCACTTCTAGCGGGACTGCAATATTGCGGCGGACAATCTGACACTGACTGACACATTGTGGGAACCAGTGACACCAATACAGTGATCACTGCTAATATTATATGCCCAACTGCTGGCCCACACCGCCCTCTGATGTGACCCGCCACCTCCTGCTCTGGGGTGGCTGGTCAGCAAGCCCAGATCACGGGTTCTCCGACCCGCCATCCCCGAGAATCGTGTGAATGGAGCCGTCGCTAGAGTAAGCATGCGGCTGCAGTAGAGAGCAGAGCCAATGAGTCCTGTATAGTGCCGGCTCCTGTCACAGGCGGAGTGATACCAAATGTACTGACCTCTGACCCCACTCCCTCCAGATCATACTGTCACTGAACTCCAGGCTTTGGATGGAGTAGTACTTCTGCTGGGGGAGGGGAACAAAGTCACAAAACTTTAGGATTTTGGAGAGAGGTGAATATGAAGCCAGCCTAGAAGTGCAGAGAGTTGTCACTGCAGTGCTGAGCAAGAAGCCAGTGAAGACATCTCTATGTCTCTCCATGTGCCAGGAATCTCTGCCCAGCCATTTCTATATCCCATCCCTCAGATCCCTGTATACTTCACAGAACAAACATTCCTCATCACATTTCTATATACCATCCCTAAGGTCCCTGTATACTTCACATAACAAACATTCCTCATCACATTTCTATATACCATCCCTCAGATCCCTGTATACTTCACATAACAAACATTCCTCATCACATTTCTATATACCATCCCTCAGATCCCTGTATACTTCACAGAACAAACATTCCTCATCACATTTCTATATCCCATCCCTCAGATCCCTGTATACTTCACAGAACAAACATTCCTCATCACATTTCTATATACCATCCCTCAGATCCCTGTATACTTCACATAACAAACATTTCTCATCACATTTCTATATACCATCCCTCAGATCCCTGTATACTTCACAGAACAAACATTCCTCATCACATTTCTATATACCATCCCTCAGATCCCTGTATACTTCACAGAACAAACATTCCTCATCACATTTCTATATACCATCCCTCAGATCCCTGTATACTTCACATAACAAACATTTCTCATCACATTTCTATATACCATCCCTAAGATCCCTGTATACTTCACAGAACAAACATTCCTCATCACATTTCCTTGTATTTCGCACATAGGGGAACCTGTTCACTTGAATGGGCCGCCATATATGTGACAAACACATCATAGAGGCTTTAGAAACTTTTAAGGCATGCAGCTTTTCCACAAGACAGAACACACGTCTGATCATCGCATTTGGGGCGCCATTAACAATTATTGGGCACCTCAAGTTCTTTGCGCATGTGAAGTACATTTCTGAAATGCGCTGCAGATTGCCCGTTACCTGTGCACTTTGTCACACATTCAGGTGACCTCAAATGTCAATGTGGCCCAATGTCTCGTATACACGGCTAGTTTTCTTTTCATTTCCGGGGGGGCGGGGGGCATTGATTTATAACAACGGCCCTGCGTGACCAATGGGGTGCCATCTCCTTCTCATGTATCCCGTGTGTCATGCTGTGACCAACTTGTGATCATGTATGTAATTTGTGACTGTCCCTTGTGTCATGTATGTAATCTGTGACCGTCCCGTGTGTCATGTATGTAATCTGTGACCGTCTCGTGATCATGTATGTAATTTGTGACTGTCCCGTGTGTCATGTATGTAATCTGTGACTGTCCCGTGTGCCATGTATGTAATCTGTGACCATCTCGTGATCATGTATGTAATTTGTGACTGTCCCGTGTGTCATGTATGTAATCTGTGACTGTCCCTTGTGTCATGTATGTAATCTGTGACCGTCCCGTGTGTCATGCATGTAATCTGTGACTGTCCCTTGTGTCATGTATGTAATCTATGACTGTCCCTTGTGTCTTGTATGCAATCTCTGACCATCCCATGTGTCATGTATGTAATCTATGACTGTCCCGTGTGTCATGTATGTAATTTGTGACTGTCCCTTGTGTCATGTATGTAATCTATGACTATCCCTTGTGTCTTGTATGCAATCTCTGACCATCCCATGTGTCATGTATGTAATCTATGACTGTCCCGTGTGTCATGTATGTAATTTGTGACTGTCCCTTGTGTCATGTATGTAATCTATGACTGTCCCTTGTGTCTTGTATGCAATCTCTGACCATCCCGTGTGTCATGTATGTAATCTTTGACTGTCCCTTGTGTCATGTATGTAATCTCTGACCGTCCCTTGTGTCATGTATGCAATCTCTGACCGTCCCGTGTGTCATGTATGTAATCTGTGACTGTCCCGTGTGTCATATATATAATCTATGACCGTCCCGTGTGTCATGTATGTAATCTCTGACTCTTGTATCATGTATGTAATCTCTGACTGTCCCAAGGGTTTCCCCTGGGGGGGTATTGCTCTCCTCTGATCATACAGAATGGAATCAGGGGGGCCCCAGCTAAACCCCCCCTAAAATGTCTGATAGATCCCCCATCAGGGGGCGCTCTGGGCTCCTCCGGGGACAAAGTTCCCCCTTTGGTGTCATAATGAGTGGCGGCAGAATCGCCTCTTGAAGCGCACATGTGACTTTCCCTGACAATGGCGCCGTCATGTGACGCCGTACACAAATATCATTTCTATCATTTTATCCCACAAATAGCGCTTTTTATTGGTGGGATTTCATCACCTCGCTGCTTTTTTACATTTTTTGCACCATAAACAGGAAAAAAACTACAGTTTTGAAAAAAATATATATCTTTTTACTTCCCGCTATAAAACATTTCCAATAATTGTTTTTTTGTTTTTTTTAAATCGAATTTCTTCATCAATTTAAGCGAAATGCTTTTGGTAAAAATATCCCAATAAGGCCCCTTTCACACGGGGGTGGCGTCGGCGGTGAAGCGCCGCTATTGTTAGCAGCGCTTTACCGTGGGTATTCGGCCGCTAGTAGGGCAATTTTACCCCCCCCACTAGCGGCCGAGAAAGGCAGAGGCGCTTTGCCGGTGGAATAGCCGCGCTGTCCCATTGATTTCAATGGGAAGAAGCGGTGAAGGAGCGGTGTATACAACGCTCCTCCACCGCTCCGAAGATGCAGCTAGCAGGACTTTTTTTCCCGGCCTGCTAGCGCACCGCTCCCTCGGGGCTTTCATACTGGAGAGACAGCAGCGCCTGTTTTGGGTCGGTTTGCGGGCGCTATTTTTAGCGCAATAGCGCCTGCAAACCGCCCCAGTGTGAAAGGGGCCTAAGTGTAAATTGATTGGTTTATAGAAACGTTATCACATCTACAAACTATGCGATATATACTGGATTTTATATTTGTTTATTCATACTAGTAATGGCGGCGATCAGCCACTTCTAGCGGGACTGCAATATTGCGGCGGACAATCTGACACTGACTGACACATTGTGGGAACCAGTGACACCAATACAGTGATCACTGCTAATATTATATGCCCAACTGCTGGCCCACACCGCCCTCTGATGTGACCCGCCACCTCCTGCTCTGGGGTGGCTGGTCAGCAAGCCCAGATCACGGGTTCTCCGACCCGCCATCCCCGAGAATCGTGTGAATGGAGCCGTCGCTAGAGTAAGCATGCGGCTGCAGTAGAGAGCAGAGCCAATGAGTCCTGTATAGTGCCGGCTCCTGTCACAGGCGGAGTGATACCAAATGTACTCTGCCTGGGACACCAGCCGCCAGCGATACCCACCAGGAGTACCCAGCAGCAATACCCGCTAGCAGTAACTGCTAACAGTACCCACCAGTAGTACCAGCAAAACCCACCAGCACCTGCCAACAGTACCCACCAGCAGTATCCACAATACCTGCCAGAAGTACCAGCAAAACTGACCACCTGTATTCATCCAGGGGGACAGCCAGCAGCAGCCGCCAGCCATACCCGCCTGGGGGACAGCAACCGCCAACGATACCTGCAGGAATCCTGAGGAAGAAGTGAAGATTGAGGTCAGTTTTTAATAAAAAATCAAACAGCAATGGGGATATCTGCACTCTGTACTCGCTACACTGGGCTGCTTTCACACTGATCTGCAGGTGCTGTGCAATGTACCTGTACTGACCCATAGACTTCTGTTATTACCTGTACTGACCCATAGACTTCTGTTATTACCTGTACTGAGCCATAGACTTCTGTTATTACCTGTACTGACCCATAGACTTCTATTATTACCTGTACTGACCCATAGACTTCTATTATTACCTGTACTGACCCATAGACTTCTGTTATTACCTGTACTGACCCATAGACTTCTGTTATTACCTGTACTGACCCATAGACTTCTATTATTACCTGTACTGATCCATAGACTTCTGTTATTACCTGTACTGACCCATAGACTTCTGTTATTACCTGTACTGACCCATAGACTTCTATTATTACCTGTACTGATCCATAGACTTCTGTTATTACCTGTACTGACCCATAGACTTCTATTATTACCCGTACTGACCCATAGACTTCTGTTATTACCCGTACTGAGCCATAGACTTCTGTTATTACCCATACTGAGCCATAGACTTCTGTTATTACCCATACTGAGCCATAGACTTCTGTTATTACCCGTACTGAGCCATAGACTTCTGTTATTACCTGTACTGACCCATAGACTTCTGTTATTACCTGTACTGATCCATAGACTTCTGTTATTACCTGTACTGACCCATAGACTTCTGTTATTACCTGTACTGACCCATAGACTTCTATTATTACCTGTACTGACCCATAGACTTCTATTATTACCTGTACTGACCCATAGACTTCTGTTATTACCCGTACTGAGCCATAGACTTCTGTTATTACCTGTACTGACCCATAGACTTCTATTATTACCTGTACTGACCCATAGACTTCTGTTATTACCTGTACTGACCCATAGACTTCTATTATTACCTGTACTGACCCATAGACTTCTGTTATTACCTGTACTGACCCATAGACTTCTGTTATTACCTGTACTGATCCATAGACTTCTGTTATTATCTGTACTGACCCATAGACTTCTATTATTACCTGTACTGACCCATAGACTTCTGTTATTACCTGTACTGACCCATAGACTTCTATTATTACCTGTACTGACCCATAGACTTCTGTTATTACCCGTACTGAGCCATAGACTTCTGTTATTACCTGTACTGACCCATAGACTTCTATTATTACCTGTACTGACCCATAGACTTCTATTATTACCTGTACTGACCCATAGACTTCTGTTAATACCTGTACTGACCCATAGACTTCTATTATTACCTGTACTGACCCATAGACTTCTGTTATTACCTGTACTGACCCATAGACTTCTGTTATTACCTGTACTGACCCATAGACTTCTATTATTACCTGTACTGACCCATAGACTTCTGTTATTTCCTGTACTGACCCATAGACTTCTGTTATTTCCTGTACTGACCCATAGACTTCTGTTATTACCTGTACTGACCCATAGACTTCTGTTATTACCTGTACTGACCCATAGACTTCTATTATTACCCGTACTGACCCATAGACTTCTGTTATTACCCGTACTGAGCCATAGACTTCTGTTATTACCCGTACTGACCCATAGACTTCTATTATTACCTGTACTGACCCATAGACTTCTGTTATTACCTGTACTGACCAATAGACTTCTGTTATTACCCGTACTGAGCCATAGACTTCTGTTATTACCCATACTGAGCCATAGACTTCTGTTATTACCCGTACTGAGCCATAGACTTCTGTTATTACCTGTACTGACCCATAGACTTCTATTATTACCTGTACTGACCCATAGACTTCTGTTATTACCCGTACTGAGCCATAGACTTCTGTTATTACCCGTACTGAGCCATAGACTTCTGTTATTACCCGTACTGAGCCATAGACTTCTGTTATTACCTGTACTGACCCATAGACTTCTGTTATTACCTGTACTGATCCATAGACTTCTGTTATTACTTGTACTGACCCATAGACTTCTGTTATTACCTGTACTGACCCATAGACTTCTATTATTACCTGTACTGACCAATAGACTTCTGTTATTACCTGTACGGACCCATAGACTTCTATTATTACCCGTACTGAGCCATAGACTTCTGTTATTACCTGTACTGACCCATAGACTTCTATTATTACCTGTACTGACCCATAGACTTCTATTATTACCTGTACTGACCCATAGACTTCTGTTATTACCTGTACTGACCCATAGACTTCTGTTATTACCTGTACTGAGCCATATACTTCTATTATTACCCGTACTGGGCCATAGACTTCTATTATTACCCGTACTGAGCCATAGACTTCTATTATTACCCGTACTGAGCCATAGACTTCTATTATTACCCGTACTGGGCCATAGACTTCTATTATTACCTGTACTGACCCATAGACTTCTATTATTACCTGTACTGACCCATAGACTTCTATTATCACCTGTACTGACCCATAGACTTCTATTATTACCTGTACTGACCCATAGACTTCTATTATTACCTGTACTGACCCATAGACTTCTGTTATTACCTGTACTGACCCATAGACTTCTGTTATTACCCGTACTGAGCCATAGACTTCTGTTATTACCTGTACTGACCCATAGACTTCTATTATTACCTGTACTGACCCATAGACTTCTATTATTACCTGTACTGACCCATAGACTTCTGTTATTACCTGTACTGACCCATAGACTTCTGTTATTACCCGTACTGAGCCATAGACTTCTGTTATTACCTGTACTGACCCATAGACTTCTATTATTACCTGTACTGACCCATAGACTTCTGTTATTACCTGTACTGATGCATAGACTTCTGTTATTACCTGTACTGACCCATAGACTTCTGTTATTACCTGTACTGACCCATAGACTTCTATTATTACCTGTACTGACCAATAGACTTCTGTTATTACCTGTACGGACCCATAGACTTCTATTATTACCTGTACTGACCCATAGACTTCTATTATTACGTGCACTGACCCATAGACTTCTATTATTACCTGTACTGACCCATAGACTTCTGTTATTACCCGTACTGAGCCATAGACTTCTGTTATTACCTGTACTGACCCATAGACTTCTATTATTACCTGTACTGACCCATAGACTTCTGTTATTACCTGTACTGACCCATAGACTTCTGTTATTACCCGTACTGAGCCATAGACTTCTATTATTACCCGTACTGAGCCATAGACTTCTATTATTACCCGTACTGGGCCATAGACTTCTATTATTACCCGTACTGGGCCATAGACTTCTGTTATTACCCGTACTGAGCCATAGACTTCTGTTATTACCTGTACTGACCCATAGACTTCTATTATTACCTGTACTGACCCATAGACTTCTGTTATTACCTGTACTGATGCATAGACTTCTGTTATTACCTGTACTGACCCATAGACTTCTGTTATTACCTGTACTGACCCATAGACTTCTATTATTACCTGTACTGACCAATAGACTTCTGTTATTACCTGTACTGACCCATAGACTTCTATTATTACCTGTACTGACCCATAGACTTCTGTTATTACCTGTACTGACCCATAGACTTCTATTATTACCTGTACTGACCCATAGACTTCTGTTATTACCTGTACTGACCCATAGACTTCTGTTATTACCCGTACTGAGCCATAGACTTCTATTATTACCCGTACTGGGCCATAGACTTCTATTATTACCCGTACTGAGCCATAGACTTCTGTTATTACCTGCGGGTTTGGTGTGCTTTCAGAAAGTGCATCACACCTGCAGGATATAATAGAATTCTATGGCAAAGTGCAGCTAACCCACAGGAAAGCCACAGGCGCACTGCGTTGAACCCACGGTGCAGGTAAACTGTAGCCCATCAGTGTGAAAGCAGCCTTAGCACTCATTCATACAATCGGTCCCTGCTTTGCAGGGAACCGAAATCCAGCACATCCCCCACTGACAGGACAGAGCTCTGCCTTGTTTACATAGGCAGAGCTCTGTTCTGTGTCTCTCCTCGCTAATCAGCAGGTGTCGGAGGACATGCATTGGCTGGAGGACATGCTTACTTACCTCCTCTATGCAGTTGGTTTTGCACAGAGCAGCCCGGATCCTCCTCTTCTCGGGTCCCTCATCGGTGCTCCTGGCCCCTCCCTCCTGTTGAGTGCCCACACAGCAAGCAGCTTGCTATGGGGGCACCTGAGCCGAGTCACCAGGGCCGCTGTTAGAAATCATGGGGCCTCCGCACAGCCTACCCGATGGGGCCTCTTTCAACCACACCCTTGACCCCACTCCTGACCTCGGCTCAAAACAAAATGCAGGTTTGTTGCCATTTACATATATGTGTGTGTTTGCAATTGCACAAAGGAGTGGGGCCAGTTTAAATTGTATTTTATTTTATTTTTTTTTTTAAATAAAGAAATCTTACACTGTATCTTTTACATTTTTTTTCTTTGTTCTTTCCTTTCACAAGGGATGTACAACATCCCTTGTGATAGTATAGGCCATGACAGGTCCTCTTTATGGAGATATCTGGGGTCTTTTAGACCCTCTTATCTGTCCTCTGGCCTCCAAAGCACCTGATCAAACCAAGATCAGTCTGATCAGATGCTTGTTCAGGCCGGTAATGGATTGTTTACATGATAACAAAACCGGAAGTGATACAATTCTCGCCACTCCTGGTTTGTGACGTCACACAGTGGGAGGAACGACATCCACCCCTCTCACTGTATCTCAGGAACTGGATGCTACTGGTCCCATCTTAAAGGTGGTGGTTGGGGGACCCCCTTCCGCTGCCTGGAAAAATAATCCAGCGCTTCTTAGCCGCTAGGATTACTTTTAGTTTGTGCAGAATTGCTGGGGCTAAAAAATGATATCATTGCTGCTCCATCATATCCCTCCATCATGGCTATATCATACCTCTATCATGGCTATATCATGCCTCTATCATGGCTATATCATGCCTCTATCATGGCTATATCATGCCTCTATCATGGCTATATCATGCCTCTATCATGGCTCTATCATATCCCTATCATGGCTATATCATGCCTCTATCATGGCTATATCATGCCTCTATCATGGCTATATCATGCCTCTATCATGGCCCTACCATGGTTTTATCATGGCTCTATCATATCCCTATTTTGGCCCTATCATGGCCTTATCATAGCTCTATCATATCCCTACCATGGCTCTATGATGACTCTACCATGGCCCTACCATGGCCCTACAATGGCTCTATAATATCTCTATCATATCCCTATCATGGCTCTATCATATCCCTATCATATCCCTATCATGGTCCTATCATAGCTCTATAATATCTCTATCATATCCCTATCATAGCTCTATAATATCTCTATCATATCCCTATCATGGCTCTATCATATCCCTATCATATCCCTCTAATGGTCCTATCATAGCTCTATAATATCTCTATCATATCCCTATCATGGCCCTATCATGGCCCTATCATAGCTCTATAATATCTCTATCATGGCTCTATCATGGCCCTATCATAGCTCTATAATATCTCTATCATATCCCTATCATGGCTCTATCATATCCCTATCATATCCCTCTAATGGTCCTATCATAGCTCTATAATATCTCTATCATATCCCTATCATGGCCCTATCATGGCCCTATCATAGCTCTATAATATCTCTATCATGGCTCTATCATGGCCCTATCATAGCTCTATAATATCTCTATCATATCCCTATCATGGCCCTATCATAGCTCTATAATATCTCTATCATGGCTCTATCATGGCCCTATCATAGCTCTATAATATCTCTATCATATCCCTATCATGGCTCTATCATGGCTCTGCTTTTGAATGAACGAAAGACTATTTGAATTTTGAAAAAAAAAAAATTCTAAAACGAAATTTGAAAGAACGAAAAACATTTGGATAATTTTGTTTTTCGTATTTTCTAACATAATTAAATTATTAACCATTATTATAGTTTTTATTATTATTATTTTAATAATCAATAATAATAACCTATAATAATAGTTATAAACTATTAAATTATAGGTATTGGAATTTCCTTCCAAATTTGGCAAACTGAACGTAACGAATTTATCTGAAATAACGAATGCCGCATGTAAATGAAATGATCTGATAAACGAAAAAAAAAACAAAAAAACAAATGAAACGAGCACTTACTGTGCTGCCTGTGTGATTTATTATAATATTGATACCCTGCTGTGCTGGGAGTTCTATAATAGGACACAGTGAGGGCTCAATGCTCTATTATTCACTCGCTGTGTCCAGTGCAGCTACGCTCTCCTTCTGATGTTCCCTGGCAGCCTTTTACGTCACGTAAGGGAATTTAACAAAACTCGTGGCCACTCATTAAAATTAGAAGAAAAGCAGTTTTACTGCGTAGAGGGTTCTTTACTGTAAGAGCGGCAAGGATGTGGAATCTCCTTCCACAGGCGGTGGTCTCAGCGGGGAGCATCGATAATTTAAAAAAAAACTATTAGATAAGCACCTGAACGACCGCAACATACAGGGATATACAATGTAATACTGACATATAATCACACACATAGGTTGGCCTTGATGGACTTGTGTCTTTTTTTAACCTCACCTACTATGTAACTATGTTTTTTGAGAAGCGCAGCTCCTTACGTTTATCTATTTATGCTTGTGTACATTTCACTTTGAGCTGCAGCTGTAGTTGTAGGTTTGGAAACAGCACAGTTTTTTTCTTTTACATACTACAGGAGATGGTCAGAGACTGCAGATATGATACAGGAGATGGTCAGAGACTGCAGACATGATACAGGAGACAGTCAGAGACTGCAGACATCATAAAGGAGACGGTCAGAGACTGCAGACATGATACAGGAGACGGTCAGAGACTGCAGACATGATACAGGAGATGGTCAGAGACTGCAGACATGATACAGGAGACGGTCAGAGACTGCAGACATGATACAGGAGATGGTCAGAGACTGCAGACATGATACAGGAGATGGTCAGAGACTGCAGACATGATACAGGAGATGGTCAGAGACTGCAGACATATTATAGGAGATGGTCAGAGACTGCAGACATATTACAGGAGATGGTCAGAGAATGCAGACATGATACAGGAGATGGTCAGAGACTGCAGACATGGTACAGGAGATGGTCAGAGACTGCAGACATAGTACAGGAGATGATCAGAGACTGCAGACATGGTACAGGAGATGGTCAGAGACTGCAGACATGGTACAGGAGATGGTCAGAGACTGCAGACATGGTACAGGAGATGGTCAGAGACTGCAGACATGGTACAGGAGATGGTCAGAGACTGCAGACATATTACAGGAGATGTTCAGAGACTGCAGACATAGTACAGGAGATGGTCAGAGACTGCAGACATATTATAGGAGATGGTCAGAGGCTGCAGACATGATACAGGAGATGGTCAGAGAATTCGGGCATTTAATGTCCAATTGAACTTTCAGTTAAAATCAGCTAAATGCATTTCAGGTGCATCAAAATAAAAGATCCCCCCCCCTCCATCCTTTCTTTCCCCCCTCCATCCTTTCTTTCCCCCTCTCCTCCCCCCTTCTCCCCTTCCTTCCCTACTTGTCATCTTCCATCCCTTATTTTCCTTTTCCTAGTCCTTTCTCCGCCCCCTCCCCTCACTCCCTTTCACTTAAATTATTTTTTATAGTAGATTTATATTTCACTTAGGATATTTTCATTTATTAATTTTTGCACTACTCCTTTGGCTAGATTCCAGCCGAACAATTTTTTCGGGCCCTATTTGGCGTCTCCCTATGTGCACTACCCAGTGACGGTTTTACTTGACATTGAGTCGCAGGCAAAAGATCCTCATATGGGTGAGCGATTGGTGATGGGCGTGGTAGTCGACAGCCGACTCTACCGTGCCATTATTATTTTTATTTACTATTTTTTTTTTTGTATTGTATTCTAAGTCAATGTAATGTTTTTAATTTTGTTTCGTTCTATGCAGTGTTACATCTAATTGTCTTTAAAACATCCCTTGATGAGCCCAGAGTGGCGAAACATGTCGGGACAATCACTCCAGTGATATTGCCGAGTGATTCAATGTTGTCATCTGCTTTGAATTCTAGATGTTTCCTTGTAAATGTGCACATAATTTATACAGTGGAACCGCGGATTAGGAGCATAATCCCTTCCAGGATAATGCTCGTAATCCAAAGTACTCGCATATCAAAGCGAGTTTTCCCATTGAAGTCAATGGAAACGAAAATAATTCATTCCGCATTGACTTCAATGGGATGCAATACCGCATGCAGGCAGAGGCGGGGGGGAGGCTGGAGAGCCTCGGAAACGGCCGAAAAGGCCCGAGAACAGTTCGGCTGACCTCGGCAAACCTCGGAAAGACTTCCTACCACGAGATTTGCCGAGGTCAGCCGTGCTGTACTCGGGGCCTTTCCGTGCATTTCCGAAAGGGACGTTCGGCTCTGCTCGGCTCCGGCGCCCCCCCCCACCTCAAGCCAAAAGCGGTACTGCCCACCACTTTGGCCTGAATCATGCTCGCTTTGCGAGACAACACTCATAAACCGAGTTACGTTTTTTAAAAAAATACAGTGCTCGTATTGCGAAATGCTCGTTAACCGCGTTACTCGCAATCCGAGGTTCCACTGTACCAAAAAAATCTTTTAACTTTGTCTTATATGTAGCAATAAAAATCTTGTCATTTTTTTATACATATTGCGGAGTATTGAAATGACTTCTTCTTATTTTGCCGGCACCCTCAAAAATTTCCCTTGTCTACACTTATCTACAGGGATGTTGGTGCCATTTCCTTGTCATTGTCACCTACCCACATTGCTACTTCCCAAAAGATGCGCAAAGTTTTTACAGTTGTGTTTCTTTTTCTTTTTTTTTATAAAGCAGCCACAGCCTGAGTAGAAAATCCTGTCCTCTGCCAGCATGCTGCAGAGTGGCACCCTTGCTGTGGTCTTCAGAGGCTCAACACAACCCCTATAAGCCTCTCAATTGAAAAGCTCCTGCTCCCTGCTGATTGGAGAGCTCCTGGTCTGACTCAGCGGGGGGGGGCATGTGCAGAGAGGCTGCTGCTTCCGCATACAGAGGGCATGGGTGCTACTCTGCAGCATGCTGGCAGGGGACTGGCTTTTCTACTCAGGCTGTGCACACCTTTTGCTTTTATGAACCTGACATGTATTTAGCAGATTTAAACTAAAAGTTCAATTGGCCTTTAACTGCTGGAAGTCAGTCTAGGCAAGAACATACAAACACAGTTGGCAGGGGCCCAGGGGCTGCACATTGAACTGCCAAAGGGCCACCACTTGGGCACCAGGGGGTTAGAACCTCTGTCAAAATTGCTATTGGTGTTTGTGTCCCCATTGGGAACATTCACCCTGATTTCCTGTCCCAGTGAATGCACAGGAAATTACGTTTTCTGATTGGAAGAAATCTCTTTCTGAATACCTGATCTTTTGTTTCTCTTCCAGTTATTGAAGGACGCTTCCCTGAATGCAGATGATGGTTGTTTTCTTCAGCAGCCTTCAGGCTTTTCCAAAGACCTCCAAACTCCTGGCCCATCTCCATGGAGCCTCTTTCTGCTTATAACCTCAGTACGAGGCTCGGCCTACACACATCCAGCCAATAGCAGAAGAGGGAGGCCAAGGAAAGAATCCTTATCACCGCAGTGCAGCGTCACTGCTAGGAAATAAAGAAGACCCCCTGTGCCTGAGACTGTACTGGTCTAAATACCACCAATCGTGCAACTTTGTCCATAGGCAGTGTCATCGGTCTGGAAACTCTGATGCAGCTGGCTATGTTGGGGCCTTGAAAAAAAATGTTGGTTTCCTCCTTCGACCTATTAAAATATATCTGAACTGTTCACTTGTGGTGTGTGGAGCATCTACCACAGATCTCTAGCCAGCAAAGGGGACCTTATTCAATTCTGTTTGTAACATATTAACCACTTGCTGCCTGCTGGGGCAATTTTTTTTACTTTTTCACTTAGAACCCCTAAATATTATAGTGCCTTGAAAAAGTATTCATACCCCTTGACATTTTCCACATTTTGTCATGTTACAACCAGAAATGTAAATATATTTTATTGGGATTTTATGTGATAGACCAACACAAAGTGGCACATAATTGTGAAGTGGAAGGAAAATGATAAATGGTTTTCAAGATTTTTCACAATAAAATATGTGAAAAGTGTGGGGGGCATTTGTATGGCGCCCCCCTGAGTCAATACTTTGTAGAACCTCCTTTCACTACAATTACAGCTGCAAGTCTTTTGGGGATGTCTCTACCAGCTTTGTACATCTAGAGAGGGACATTTTTGCCCATTCTTTTTTGCAAAATATCTCAAGCTCTGTCAGATTGGATGGAGAACGTCTGTGAACAGCAAGTCTTTCCACAGATTCTCAATGTGATTTAGGTCTGGACTGTGACTGGGCCATTCTAACACATGAATATGCTTTGATCTAAACCATTCCATTGTAGCTCTGGCTGTATGTTTAGGGTCGTTGTCCTGCTGGAAGGTGAACCTCCGCCCCACTCTCAAGTCTTTTGCAGACTCTAACAGGTTTTCTAAGATTGTCCTGTATTTGGCTCCATCCATCTTCCCATCAACTCTGACCAGCTTCCCTGTCCCTGCTGAAGAAAAGCATCCCCACAACACGATGCTGCCACCACCATGTTTCACGGAGGGGATGGTGTGTTCAAGGAGATGTGCAGTGTTAGTTTTCCCCCCACATAGCGTTTTGCATTCAGGCAAAAAAGTTAAATTTTGGTCTCATCTGACCAGAGGACCTTCTTCCACATGTTTGCCGTGTCCCCCACATGGCTTCTCACAAACAGGGCTTCTTATGGCTTTCTTCTTGCCACTCTTCCATTAAGGGCAGATTTGTGGAGAGCACGACTAATAGTTGTCCTGTGGACAGATTCTCCCACCTGAGCTGTGGATCTCTGCAGCTCCTCCAGAGTTACCATGGGCCTCTTGGCTCTTCTCTGATGAATGCTCTCCTTGCCCGGCCGGTCAGTTTAGGTGGACGGCCATGTCTTGGTAGGTTTGCAGTTGTGCCATACTCTTTCCATTTTCTGAAAGCTTGGGATATTTTTTTTATAACCTAACACTGCTTTAACCACTTCAGCCCTGGAAGATTTTGCCCCCTTAATGACCAGGCCATTTTTTGTGATCCGGCACTGTGTCGCTTTGACTGACAATTGCGCGGTCCTGCGGCGGCTGCACCCAAACAAAATTGACATCCTTTTTTTTCCACAAATAGAGATTTCTTTTGGTGGTATTTGAACACCTCTGCGGTTTTTAATCTTTTGCACTATAAACAAAAAAAAGACTGACAGTTTTGAAAAAACATTTTTTTTTTAAATTTCTGATATAATACATATCCCCCCCCCCAAAAAAAAAAAAAATAAAAAAACAAACTTATTCGTCAGTTTAGGCCGAAATATATTCTTCTACATATTTTTGGTAAAAAAAAGCGTAAATTGATTGGTTTGCGCAAAAGTTATCTACAAACTATGGGGTAGATTTAGGGACTTTTATTTATTGTTTTTACTAGTAATGGCGGCGATCTGCGACATTGCGGCGGACAAATCTGACCCCAAATTACACTTTTTGGGGACCAGTGACATTATTACATTGATCAGTGCTATAAAAAATGCACTGATCAATGTATAAATGGCACTGGCAGGGAAGGGGTTAACACTGGGGGGCAATCAAGGGGTTAAGTGTGTTCCCTGGGTGTGTTCTAACTGTAGGGGGGATGGGCTGCAAGGAACATGACAGAGATCACTGGGAACAGAAGATCTCTGACATGTCATCTGGCAGAACAGGGAATCGCCAGTTACCCGTTCTGCCTCTGTGCATAACGATCGCGGGTCGCCGGCGACCATCAAGTACTCCGGACCCACGGGCAACGCTCCCGCAGGGCGCGCCAACTATCTCCTGTGCAAAGACTGACATACACCTACGGCGGTTAGCGCAGAAGAGCCAACCCGCTGCAGTATAATGACGGCGGCTGGCCGGAAAGCGGTTAAACTTCTCCACAACTTTATCCCTGACCTGTCTGGTGTGTTCCTTGGCCTTCATGATGCTGTTTGTGCACTAAGGTTCTCTAACAATCCTATGAGGGCTTCACAGAACAGTTGTATTTATACTGAGATTAAATGACACACAGGTGGACTCTATTTACTAATTAGGTGACTTCTGAAGGCAATTGGTTCCACTGGATTTTAGTTAGGGGTATCAGAGTACAGGGGGCTGAATACAAATGTACCCCCCACACTTTTCACATATTTATTTGTAAAAAAAAAAATTAAAACCATTTATCATTTTCCTTCCACTTCACAATTATGTGCCACTTTGTGTTGGTCTATCACATAAAATCCCAATAAAATACATTTACGTTTTTGGTTGTAACATGAGATAATGTGGAAAATTTCAAGGGGTATGAATACTTTTTCAAGTCACTGTATATACATTATATTACCAAAAGTATTGGGACGCCTGCCTTTACACACACATGAACTTTAATGACATCCCAGTCTAAGGCTGGCCATACACTATTCAATTTTCCTGTTCAACTTTCCTTTAGATTTACCAAAACCATATAATAGGAGGTCAAACCTAAACACTTTCAATTTGGATGCAATCAGGCAGGCCCTTGTACTACATAGTTGAAGGTAAATCTAAAGAAAATTGAACAGGAAAATTGTATGGTGTATGGCCAGCTTTAGTCCGTAGGGTTCAATATTGAGTTGGCCCACCCTTTGCAGCTATAACAGCTTCAACTCTTCTGTGAAGGCCGTCCACAAGGTTTAGGAGTGTCTATGGGAATGTTTGACCAATTGTTCCAGAAGCGCATTTGTGAGGTCAGGCACTGATGTTGGATGAGAAGGCCTGGCTCGCAGTCTCCGCTCTAATTCATCCCAAAGGTGTTCTATCGGGTTGAGGTCAACCTTCCGGAGGTCAAGTCGTTAAAGAAGAACTGCAGTCCGCTCACATAATTTGTAATAAAAACATCTTTGCCATTCTGAAGCTTCCCTCCAACCCCTTTGCATATTATTTTATATATATATATATATATAGTGATTCTGTACTTGCCAAATATGCTGCAGAAATCTCCCGCCACTGAGTCTGGCTGCAGCCATTTTAACTGTGGGCAGCTCAAGCTGCTGTCTGCTCACTTCCTGGATTTACACAGACACAGAGGCACACCTCCCGCTCTGCAGCTCTCATTGGTCCTCTTATGACTCACCCCCCTCTCCCTTCATGAGAGTGAGAGAGAGAGCTGTGCATGATGTCATAAGCCTAGGCTAATGACCAGACAAGAAACAGGAAGTGGGCTGTATAAGGGATTTACTGGCAGAAAAAAAAATGTTTTACAATCCAAAGGTAAAACAACAGCAAAGGCAGAAGATTTAATAGATGGAAAGATGAAAAAATGACTGAAGGTTCCGCTTTACCGTAAACTGTCATGAATGGCTTTTATTCATGAACCGCTTGGTCACTGTTGTGATGCTGTGATTGGTCTGCTGTGGGTACCTGGGCCAATCACAGCGCCCTGTAACATGTGATGTAGATGTTGCCGATCATAACAGTAAGCAAGCTGTAGTGAATGGAAAGCCAGTCATGACAGTTAACTATTACTTATAACAGTGATCATCACTATTATAAGCAATAACAGTTTAAAAAAAATACCCGTTCAACCCCCCCCCAGTGTAAAACAGTGTCACAACTACTCTGATGACAGGATGTAAAATAGTAAAAAAAAAAAAGACAGAAAAAAAGGTTCATTACTAAATGTATACAAAATGTAATAAAAAATGTTTTTTTTTCTTTACATACTGTCACCAGTCCATATTTATTATCACTAACACACAAGTCATATGATGACATTGTACTGCACTGGTGACAGTATGGAAAAAAAAATGATGAAAAAAAAAAAACTGATTTTATTTAATTTCTTTATTTTCCAAAAAATTGAGACAAAAAAATGACAATTTCAAAAAAACTCGCCGTGCCTCTTACTAAATACCTCGGACTGTCTAAATATCTGTCAGCTTCCCGAAAAGGGGGGATTTGGGGGATATTTTTACAGTCCTTGGCGTTTTCGGGGTGTTGAGAAATTAGATAGTCCATCAGTTCATCAAGATTGATCAATCAAAAATATTCAAGATATCAATCGATATTCAGATATACTGTATTTACCGGTGTATAACACGCGCCCCAAGTTTAGGAAGGAATTTTAAGGAAAAAAACTTTTAGGAGGGAAGTTTCAGGAAAAAAAAACTTACATTTAAATGCCCATCAATGCAGCCTTATCTGTCCATCTGCAGCCTTTTCAGTGTCAGTGCAGCCTTGTCAGTGCAGCTTTGCCTCAGTGCAGCCTTCTCAGTGCAGCCTTGCCCCCAGTGGTCAGTGCAGCCTTGTCAGTGCAGCTTTGCCTCAGTGCAGCCTTCTCAGTGCAGCCTTGCCCCCAGTGGTCAGTGCAGCCTTGCCCCCAGTGGTCAGTGCAGCCTTGCCCCCAGTGGTCAGTGCAGCCTTGCCCCCAGTGTCCATTACATTATCGCCGCCGACATATACAAGTTTAGTGTGTAGTTTTAAATATGGCACCGCGGAGTTCGGAGGGACTCGGTGGAGCTGAACGAGCGCCGCGGAGAACACAGTGGCTGGGCGGAGCCGAGATACACATAGCCGAGGGTTCTCGGCGCTGTTCACAGTCACGCCCAGTCCCTATGATGGACATAACACAGGTCCAATGGGGGGACTGGGCGTGACTGTGAACGGCGCCGAGAAGAGCCGAGAACCCTCGGCTATGTGTATCTCGGCTCCGCCCAGTCACTGTGTTCTCGGCGGCGCTCGTTCAGCTCCGCCGAGTCCCTCTGAACTCCGCGGCGCCATATTTAAAACTACACGCTATGTGAATGTCGGTGGCGATCGCTCCGATAGATCACAAAATAGCGGGGATCGCCGTATAACACGCTCCCACGATTTTCCCCTGATTTTAAGGGGTAAAAAGTGCGTGTTATACGCCGATAAATACGGTATTTCATAGTTTGTGGACTCTATACATTTTCTACAGACTAAATAGAATACACTGATTTGGGTAATTCTCACCAAAGGAATGTAGCAGATTACATTTTGAATTTATGAATTTTTGAATTTATGAAAAAAGATTATTTATTTGCTAAATGTTATGACAGAAACAAAGAAACATTTTTTTTTTTTTTTTAATTTTGGATATTTTTTCATTCACATAGCAAAAAAAATATAAACCCATTGGTGAATAAATACCACCAAAAGAAAGCTCTATTTGTGTGAAGAAAAAAAAAAGATACAAATTTCATTTGGGTACGGTGATGCATGACCGCATAATTACCAGTTAAAGTAGTACAGTGCTGAATAGCAAAAAATGGCCTGGTCATGAAGGGGGGGGGGGGTAAAACCTTCCGGAGGTCAAGTCGTTAAAAAGTTGTTGCAGTCGAAAGAGCGGGGATTCATTTTGTTTTAATTTTTTTTATAAATCAGTTCCTGATCACTTCTGTATTTTAGAACAAAGAGA
Organism: Aquarana catesbeiana; assembly: GCF_042186555.1. NCBI lineage: Eukaryota > Metazoa > Chordata > Amphibia > Anura > Ranidae > Aquarana > Aquarana catesbeiana. Next base: position 528,704,033 of record NC_133326.1, read on the forward strand.
CACCGGCAGACAGGATCTCTTCACACTTGTAAAGTTTAATCGGGTCATTTAGATACACAATTTAGATACTTTTTGGTAAAATCGTTTCTATATCATTTCATATTCTACAATGTGTACAAAATCTACAGATCGGTAATCTATCAGTCTAAGCCATATTGCACATCATACTTTACAGACTTGACCTACAAAACTATTTTTTATTGATTTTTTTGCTTTTTTTTTATGACGGGATCAGCCGCAGTCCTCCACCCACATAGGGGGGACTACAAGTCCCAGCATTCCCAGGCACCCCACAGCATGCTGGAACCTGTAGGCGGTTGGGGTGCTGTAGGATGTAGAATCTCAGTGGTAGGCCGATTCCACGCGGTTTATTTGTACATAAAACTTGTGACGTGACACAGATTTGTTACTATTTACATTTAACGGAAGCGGCGACACTCTATACAGCAGGGGGGAGGCAACCTGGGGGACCTCCAACTGTTGTGGAACTACATTTCCCATGAGGCATTGCAAGGCTGGCAGTTCCAATTACTCCCAGAGGCACGAGTTCTGCAGCAGCTGGAGAGCCCCAGGTTCCCTACCCCTGCTATACAGTGACTGTGATCATGTGACCTGCGTCCCTCAGACTGATTTATTAACCACTTAAGGACCAGCCTCGTTTTGGATTTTAGGTGTTTACATGTTTAAAACAGTTTTTTTTGCTAGAAAATTACTTAGAACCCCCAAACATTATATTTGGGTTTTTTTTTTCGAACACCCTAGAGAATAAAATGGCGGTCGTTGCAATACTTTTTTTTGCACCGTATTTGCGCAGCGGTCTTATAATCGCACTTTTTTTGGAAAAAATTCACTTTTTTGAATAAAAAAATAAGACAACAGTAAAGTTAGCCCAATTTTTTTTTTATATTGTGAAATATAATGTTACGCCAAGTAAATTCATGCTCAACATGTCACGCTTCAAAATTGCGCCCGCTCGTGGAATGGCGTCAAACTTTTACCCTCAAAAATCTCCATAGGCGACGTTTAAAAAATTCTACAGGTTGCATGTTTTGCGTTACAGAGGAGGTCTAGGGCTAGATTTATTGCTCTCGCTCTACCGGTCGCGGCGATACCTCACATGTGTGGTTTGACCACCGTTTTCATATGCGGGAGCTACTAGCGTATGCGTTCGCTTCTGCACGCGAGCTCGTCGGGACAGGGGGTTTTTAAAAAAAAATTATTTATTTTACATTATTTTATTTATTTTTACACTGTTTAAAAAAAAAAAAAATGTGTCACTTTTATTCCTATTACAAGGAATGTAAACATAGAAAAAAGCATGACAGGACCTCTTAAATATGAAATCTGGGGTCAAAAAGACCTCAGATCTCATATTTACACTAAAATGCAATAAAAAAAAAAAAAAAAGTAATTTAAAAAAATGACATTGAAAAAAATATGCCTTTAAGAGGCGTGGAGACGACTGGGCGCCATCTTAGCCTCACTCGTCTCCAGGCACAGCACTGAGAAGGACGCGATCGCCTCCGCCGCTACCGACGGCTCCAGTAAGCGGCGGAGGGCACCGGATCGCGGCGTGAGGGGGGGCCCCCTCTTCCGCCACCGATAAAAATGATCTTGCGACGAACCTGCCGCAGGGACCACTTTTATCAGAAAGCCGACTGCCGCACGAAAACGGGGATGCCGGGGTTATGGCAGCTAGCTGCTACCATAACAACTATATCCGCCGGCAAAAGTTGGACGTACATCAGCATGCTGCGGTCCGGAAGTGGTTAAAGGGCCAGTCCAGCCGGAACGTCTATCTCAGGGCCGTCTTTAATTTTGATTGGGCCCTGGGCAAACATTTTCTTGCCCCCCCCCTCCATTCTGAGACATACAAAAAATAGCAGGTAGAGTCAAAATCAGTTTACTGCAGCAGATCACGCAGCGATTGCAATTGTTTGCCAGAGGTTACAGCCTATCCTTACTGCTCACTGGTTGGTTTCTAGAGTTTACAACACATAATTTCTGCTTGCCGATTGGTTGCTAGAGGTTGATGTACATTATTAGCGCTCACTAATTGGTTGCTAGGGGTTACAGCACATCATTACCACTTACTGATTGGTTGCTAGAGATTAAAGCAGATCACTACTGTTCGCTGATTGGTTGCTAGAGGTTAATGCACATCATTACCTCTCACTGAGCAGTGGAGCAATCCCAAATAATTGAGCAAGTAAAGGGGCACAATAATACACATACTACAGGAGAGTGTCAGAGAGTGCAGACATACTACAAGAGAGGTTCAGAGACTGCGGACATACTGCAGGAGACAATCAGAGACTGCGGACATACTGCAGGAGACAATCAGAGACTGCGGATATACTGCAGGAGACAATCAGAGACTGTGGACATACTGCAGGAGACAATCAGAGACTGCGGACATACTGCAGGAGACAATCAGAGACTGCGGACATACTGCAGGAGATTACCAGAGACTGCGGACATACTGCAGGAGATTACCAGAGACTGCGGACATACTGCAGGAGATTACCAGAGACTGCGGACATACTGCAGGAGACAATCAGAGACTGCGGACATACTGCAGGAGACAATCAGAGACTGCGGACATACTGCAGGAGACAATCAGAGACTGCGGACATACTGCAGGAGATTACCAGAGACTGCGGACATACTGCAGGAGACAATCAGAGACTGCGGACATACTGCAGGAGACAATCAGAGACTGCGGACATACTGCAGGAGACAATCAGAGACTGCGGACATACTGCAGGAGATTACCAGAGACTGCGGACATACTGTAGGAGACAATCAGAGACTGCAGACATTATACAGGAGATGGTCAGAGAACTTCCAGCAATGCACAGCTTTACAGTTTAATAACACAGCTCAGGGTTTAAACAGTCAGGCATTTTATGGGTGTAAGTTCATACCTGGCCAGCCAAACTCACTACATACATTCAGGTGTGTGGGCGGGGCTTCCACTCTCTGCTCTCACTACAACAGCCGGGAGCTCCACTGATGCTTTGTTGGGGGGCCCGCGTCACCTGTGAATTGGGGCCCCGATGACAGCTTTGCAGAGCGCACAGAGGACACGGGAGGATGTAATCCCGCGCTAACCAGCTGAGAGGGGAGGGGCCGGGAGCTCCACTGACGCTCTGACCCCGCCCACGTGCAGCCTGTGTACTCGGAATAGAGAGTCTGTAGTGAGAGCCAGTGATCGGAGTGGGAGTGTCATTGGAGATCCCGGCCCCGCCCCCGGACCTCTGTATTCACCAGCCAGTATAGAGGGGGCGGGCCGGGAGCTCCACTGATGCTCCCACTCCAATCACTGGCTCTCACTACAGACGCTCTTTTCCGAGTACACAGGCTGCACGTAGGCGGGGTCAGAGCGTCAGTGGAGCTCCCGGCCCCGCCCCCTCTCAGCTGGCTAGTGCGGAATACATCCTCCCGTGTCCTCTGTGCGCTCTGCAAAGCCGTCATTGAGGCCCCAATTCACGGCTAATGCGGGCCCCCCAACAAAGATTGGGCCCTGGGCAAGTGCACCGTTTGCCCTGCACTAAAGACGGCCCTGCCTGGATGGCTTAGACATTTGTGGAGAGAGATGGGGATCAGGTAAGAAATTAGGGGGTTCTGGGGAAGCTGCTACAAAGAAAAGGGTTTTTTTTTTATCTTAATGCATACAATGCATTAAGATTAAAAAAACCTTCTGGATTAATCCTTTAAAGCGGAGCGCCGCTGAAATTTTTTTTTTTTTAAAAGTCAGCAGCTACAAATACTGCAGCTGCTGACTTTTAAAACATGGACACTTACCTGTCCAGGGCGCCCGCGATGTCGGCACCTGAGGCCGAACCGTCTCTCCGTCCTCAGGTGCTGCCGCCTCCATCTTCGGTAAGGGAATCAGGAAGTGAAGCCGTGCGGCTTCACTTCCCGGTTCCCTACTGCGCATGCGCGAGTCGCGCAGCGCAGTACGGATGGTCCCTGCTGTCTCTGGGACCCGTGTGTTTCCCAGCAGGCAGCGGGGAGGGAGCAGGAAGTGGCGTAAATAACCGCAGATTCTGCGGCTATCTATGCCAGAAGTGGGTACAGATACCTGTAATATACAGGTATCTATACCCCCCTCCCCCCTGAAAGGTGCCAACTGTGACACCGGAGGGGGGAGGAATCTGATGAGTGGAAGTTCCACTTTTGGGTGGAACTCCACTTTAAGCATTGCTCGCCACCAGTTGCCCCACCCAGCCCCTACTCCGCCCCTAAACACGCCCTCGTAAATTATCCCATGAAAGGACAGTTAAATGTTTTATGCAGAATTAAGTTACAAAAATAAATATGAACAACTTTATTAGTGCCCATCAGTACAGCCTCATCAGTGCATGGGGATCACACAGAGCGGGGATCTCCCGCTGTGGCACAGCTTGGATCTGAAACCCTGGCCGCTGTCAAAGTCCCGCCTTCTATTAAAGATGTCACATTGCTTAAATTTCCCAGCATTGGACCAGTGTGCTGTCTATCATAGGAGCCGGTCCAGGAGGCGGGACTTTGACAGCGGCTGGCATTTACAGATCCAAGCTGGGTCACTGTGGAAGATCTCCGCTCTGTGTGATCCGACCGGCTCTCCTCTTTCTCTCCTCTCCCCACAGTTTCTGGCTGATCGCTGGGAAGAGAATAGGCGTCCGTCCCTCTCCTCCAATTCACACTCGCCTTCACATTATTTCCACTCTCCAAATGCGAGTAGGGGAGTGGAAATTTTGATGGTGGTCATTATATAGGAATATTATTGAGCTCTCTATACTGGAAGATTGTTCTAGGGACACCACAGTTTCTGGCCGTTCCCTTTGAAGAGAATAGGCGTCTGTCCCTCTCCTCCAATTCACACTCGCCTTCACATTATTTCCACTCGCCAAATGTGAGCAGGCGAGTGGAAATTTTGAGGGCTGCCCCTATATAAGAATATTATTGAGCGCTCTATACTGGAAGGTTGTTCTAGGGACACCAGTTATTTATTCACAGCCTATCAACAGTGTGAAGAAATGGCACAGGCAGAGACGATTGTAGCAATTTATCCAGCAGCCTCTGAAGTTTTAGTAGCCAGTTCCACTGTGTATTGCAGCGTTTCTCAACCTTATTTCAGTCAAGGCACCCTCCAAAATTATGGACAGTCTTGAAGCACCCCATTCTAAAATGTAAGACCCCCTTTTCACACTGAGGCGCTTTCATGCTAAAAAAAGCATATAAAAAGCTCATGAGAACCTATTTTCATTAAAATCAATGAATGCTTTCACACTGGAGGCAGTGCACTGGCAGGATGGTGAAAAAAACGGCCCCTCTCCATTGAAATGAATGGAAAGTGCTTCAAAAAGTGCCTGAAAAGCTCTTCAAAAGTGCTCAGTGTTTTACTGGTGGTTTACAAGCGCCTCAGTGTGAAAGGGGACTAATAGTTTTACTTAATGCAGCAACATCCCAACATTAGAGGTGATTTATTCTTCCAAAGCAAATACACTTTTGCAAACTGGTACGGACTAGTATTCCAATGTTTCTCTTCTCCCTCACTTTTTTTTTTTTCCATCACTCAGCTGAGACCCCAAAACTGATGGAGAGGGGCAAGGGAGGGTCAAACAAGGATGCTATATAGGCAACATCCTCCTTATCAGCTGATGGTGTCATAGGTCATCAGGTAGAAGGTCGTAATGGTGCACAATAAGAACCTGTGGCTTTGTGACACTATAAGGAAGGCTTCATCCACCCGCTAGCTTGTATATCATTTTTTGTCAATTTTTAGGCATTTTGCCAAGGCACCACCTGGAGAAACCTCAGGGCACCCTGGTTGAAAAAGGATTGATTAGAAGCCAGTGAAACAGGGTAACATTTAATAACTCATTTAGGAATCCTGCAAACCTTTTGGTACCTTCATTGCTCAATTATTAGAGGTCAATGTGAGAAGTCATATTCACAAGGCTGTTATTTTATTGCCATGGTTTATGCAGTTGGTTTCACACAGCCCACACCTCTTAGGCCCCTTTCACACTGAGGCGCTTGTAAACTGCCAGTAAAACACTGAGCACTTTTGAAGAGCTTTTCAGGCGCTTTTGAAGCGCTCTACATTCATTTCAATGGAGAGGGGCGTTTTTTCACCACCCTGCCAATGCACTGCCCCAGTGTGAAAGCATTCATTGATTTTAATGAAAATAGGTTTTCGTGAGCTTTTTAGCGTGAAAGAGGTCTTAGTGCAAAACTTGTGCTTTGCAGGGAAAATTCCCTTATCTTTGGTTGCAGAGCGGGGACCTGTATAGGTTCTCTTTTTCTCTCAGATTAGAGAGGGACACCTACAAGATTGCAGAGCAGAACTCTTCTCACCTCAGGGGCGGATCCGGGGGGGGGGCAATAGGGCAATTGCCCCCCCCCCCCCGAGAAATTAGCAATGAGCCGGCGGGTGAGCGGGCAGGCCAGTCAGTAGGTGAGTAAACAGGCAGGTGAGCGGGCGGGCCAGCCAGCGGGTGAGCGAGCGGGAAGGTGGGCCAGTCAGCGGGTGAGTGAGTGGGCGAGTCAACGGGTGAGTGAGCGGGCGGGCCAGTCGGCAGGTGAGCAGATAGGCTGGTCAGTCAGTGAGCCAGCAGGTGGAGGAGCAGAGAGATGACATCTCTCACCGCCTGCCCTGCATCACTACAGTTCCGCCCTCATTGTGCAGCTGCAGGCAGCTGAGAGATTACATCATCTTTCTGCTGCCTGTCTTCACTCTGGCAAGTGACAATCTGCACCTTAGCAGGCAGGTGGCAATCTGTACCTTGTAGCAGGCAAGTGACAATCTGCAATGTGTGGCAGGTGACATAGCAATTTACAATCAGCAACGTGTGGCAGGTGACGTACCAAGTGACAATCCGCAATGTGTGGCAAGTGACAATTCGCAACATGTGGCAGGTGACGTGGCAAGTGACAATCCGCAACGTGAGGCAAGTGACAATCTGCATCTGGTGGCAGATGACGTGGCAAGTGACAATCCACAACATGTGGCAGGCAACATGGCAAGTGACAATCAGCAACGTGTGGCATGTGATGTGACAATCTGCATCTAATGGCAGGCGACATGGCAAGTGACAATCCGCATCTGAAGGCAGATGACGTGGCAAGTGACAATCTGCATCTAATGGCAGGCGACATGGCAAGTGACAATCCGCAACTTATGGCAGGTGACGTGGCAAGTGACAATCTGCATCTAATGGCAGGCGACATGGCAAGTGACAATCCGCATCTGGGGCAGGCAAGTGACAATCCGCTACTTGTGGCAGGGACATGGCAAGTGACAATCCGCATCTGAAGGCAGATGACATGGCAAGTGACAATCCGCATCTGAAGGCAGATGACATGGCAAGTGACACACTCAGGGCTCCCACTGATTCTGCATTATGGTGAGTTGAACGATTTAATTCTATATAACAATGCGATAATAGAAATAATGCTCTTCAAACAGCCTGACACCATATCAACCATGGTGCCGTGCTGACGGAAGTGCTAACACCAGCTATTGCCCCGATACATTGCCCGCAAAAAAACGTATTTTCTGACAGTGCCCCTCCTGAGACTAGACTGGATCCGCCCCTGTCTCCGCCCCTGTCTCACCTGTGATAAATACTGACCAACACTTAATCAATCTAATTCTCCCCTGAAGTAGAAAACACACAGTGGTTTATATACAATTTATTTTTAAAAACCTGTAATAAAAGGTTAAAATCAAGACTCCTCAGACCGGGCCACGTTTTTCCAATTTTCTGCCGTCCAGTTTTGGTCAGCCTGTGTGGATTGCAGACTCAGTTTCCTGTTCTTGGCTGCCAGGTGTGGTCTTTTGGTGTAGCCCATCTGCTTCAAGGCCCGACGTGTTGTGCGCTCAGAGATGGTATTCTGCCTACCTTGGTTGTACCGAGTGGTTATTTCCGTTACTGTTGCCTTCCTATCACCTTGAATCAGTTAGTCAATTCTCCTCTCACCTTTGACATCAACCAGGCATTTTCGTCCACACAACCGCCGCGCACTGGATATTTTCTCTTTTTTGTACCATTCTCTATAAACCCGAGAGACTGTGGTGCGTGAAAATCCCAGTAGTTCGGCGGTTTCTGAAACGCTCAGACCAGCCTGCCTGGCGCCAACAACCACGCCACGTTCAAGGTCACTTAAATCCCCTTTCTTCCCCATTCTGATGCTCGGGTTTGAAATTCACTAAGTCGTCTTCACCACGTCTAGATGCCTAAATACATTCAGTTGCTGCCATGTGATTGGCTGATTAGCAATTTGTGTTACCAAGCGATTGAACAGGTGTACCTAATAAAGTGGCCGGTGCGTGTATATAGCTTACCCTTGGGATTATTCTGGCTGTGAGTAATCTGAAAAAGAAAATAGAAAAGAAAATGTTACTGTTGGAAGGTCGGGGTAATAAACCAAAAAAATCATCTTCTCTCCGTCCCTCCTCATCATCCGAACCCGGCAATGCCTGCTCAGGTTTCAACAGTTTCAACAGATTTACTGTGGCAGAAGGGCACGTACAGGCAGATTAGTGTACCTGTACATTGCCCTTCAAGAGGCGGCTTGCGGGCGCGCGCGCGCCCGCCGTGAGCGTGGGTCCCGTAGATTCGATACCCGTGATCGTCTCACAGTGAGGAAGAACGGGGAAATGCTAATGTAAACAAGCATCTCCCCGTTCTGCCTAATGACAGGACACTGATCATAGCTCCCTGTAATCGGGAGGGCTGATCAGTGTCGTGTCACACATAGCTCATCCCCCTTACAGTTAGAATCACTTCCTAGGACACACTTAACCCCTACAGCGCCACCTAGTGTTAACCTCTTCACTGCCAGTCACATTTACACAGTAATCAATGCCTTTTTAACTGCACTGATCACTGTATAAATGTGAATGGTCCCAAAATCGCACCCAAAGTGTCCGATGTGTCCGCTATAATGTCGCAGTCACGATAAAAATTGCTGATCGCCGCCATTACTAGTAAAAAAAAAAAAATTATTAATAAAAATGCCATAAAACTATCCCCTATTCCATAGACACTATAACTTTTGTGCAAACCAATTAATAAACGCTTATTGCGATTTTTTTTTTTACGAAAAATATGTAGAAGAATACGTATCGGCCTAAACTGAGGAAAAAAAAATTTTGATATATATTTTTTGGGGATATTTATAATAGTAAAAAGTAAAAAATAATGGTTTTTTTTTCAAAATTGTCGCTCTGTTTTTGTTTATAGCGCAAAAAATCTAAACCGCATAGGTGATCAAATACCATCAAAAGAAAGCTCTATTTGTGGGGGGAAAAAAAACATCAATTTTGTTTGGGAGCCATGTCGCACGACCGCGCAATTGTTAGTTAAAGCGACGCAGTGCGGAATCGCAAAAAGTGCTCTGGTCTTTGGGCAGCCAAATGGTCCGGGGGTTAAGTGGTTAATGTGTTCAAAAACTTGAGTGGTTCAGATGACTTTTCATCTTGGCAAACAATCCGAAGACTCATCCGTTCCTCTAAAGACACTTTCACACGATCTGTCCGATTAGATCCACCTGTCAGGTTTTGAGGCGGACCTGATCAGACCTTGCAGCCTCCTATGGAGCGATGTCCGCTGACGCCCGCCGCTAGGGTTGCAACGATACCACTTTTCTAAGACCGAACACAAGTACCGATACTTTTTTTTTCCATGTACTCTCCGATACTGATACTTTTTTGTAATGTCAAGTGACGGTTTTCAAAGCACAATACAGACGAACGATATCTTTTTTTATAATTATGAAAACTGAAGGGAACTGATTTGCAGCAATGACAGGTGGCACTGACTGATGGGCACTGATTTGCGGCAATGATGGGTGGCACTTATGGGTACTGATATGTGGCACTTACTGATGGGCACTGACTGATGGGCACTGATTTACAGCACTGATAGGTGGCACGTATGGGCACTAATAGGTGGCACTTATGGGCAATGATATGTGGCACTGACTGATGGGCACTGATTTACAGCACTGATAGGTGGCACGTATGGGCACTAATAGGTGGCACTTATGGGCAATGATATGTGGCACTGACTGATGGGCACTGATTTACAGCACTGATTGGTGGCACGTATGGGCACTAATAGGTGGCACTTATGGGCAATGATAGGTCAAACTGATTGGCAGGCAGTGGCGCTGAAATGCAGCACTGATAATTGCTGGCAGCCTGGCATGATAAAATTAAATCAATAAAGAGTAGAGTATACAAGAGCCCATCTTTATACACCCTGCACTCAACCCCAGTAATGGCCCGTACACACGATCCGAATATCGTACGACAGATCGTATGACCGTTTTCGCTTAATAATCGCAAGTAGAAATAGAATGGGTTAAGTCACGAAAATTCTTGTACGACTGAAAAAAAAAAAAAAAAATCAGAAGTGATGTCATGTGTTGTAATGTATTTGTATTGTATTGTATTTTCAGACAACCATACTGACTAAACGAAAATCGTACGATGTGGAAACGTACGAGGAAAATTTTCATGCATGCCCGATCGAATGATATCGGATGAAGGGTCGCTATCGGGTGTCGAAAGTAGTGTACACACGATCTGAATATCGTACGATTCTTCCTCGGACGACAGTTTTCGTGCGATATTCGGAACGTGTGTACAGGCAATAAGCCTAGTCAGAATTCAGTAGCGGACATCTTGTTACACCCAGCCCAAATAGTTAGTAGAGCTGCACGATTAATCGTCAAGAATCGTTATCGTGATTTTTTTCCCCCGTTGCGATCTTGACAAAAGTGTTTCACGATTCTGTCTATGCAAAGAATTCTCTCTGTTCTTCTGAAGCCACAGCCATCAAAAGAAAGGAAGAAAAAAAAAAAAGGGCAGTCTGCCAAGAATCACAACATTCTTTATCAGTGAAACTTAAGTATAAACATTGTAACAATTTGTCAATGGAATAGACTTTGGTGTGTAAAAGAAGAAAGTTTAACCACTTAAACACTAAACCTTTTTCTGACATTTGTTGATTTCAAGTTAAAACCTTTTTTTTTTTTTTTTGCTAGAAAATTACTTAGAATCCCCGAACGTTATATATATATTTTTTTAGTAGAGACCCTAGAGAAAAAAATGGTGGTTGTTGCAATATCACATTGTATTTGCGCAGCGGTCTTTCAAATGCAATTTTTTTGGAAAAAATTACTTTAATGAATTAAAAAAAAAAAAAACAGTAAAGTTGGTGTAGCGGGTAGCACTTTCACCTAGTAGTAAGAAGGGTCGCTGGTTCGAATCCCAACCACGACACTACCTGCCTGGAGTTTGCATGTTCTCCCTGTGCCTGCGTGGGTTTCCTCCGGGTACTCCGGTTTCCTCCCACACTCCAAAGACATGCTGGTAGGTTAATTGGATCCTGTCTAAACTGTCTCTAGTATGTGTGAATGCGAGTTAGGGACCTTAGATTGTAAGCTCCTTGAGGGCAGGGACTGATGTGAATGTACAATGTATATGTAAAGCGCTGCGTAAATTGACGGCGCTATATAAGTAACTGAAATAAAAATAAAGTTAGCCCAATTTTTTTTGTATAATGTGAAAGACTTTACGTTGCAAGAAACGTGATCTTTTTATTCTAAGCAAAAAAAAATTGTGATTCTCATTTTGGCCAGAATCGTGCAGCTCTGTTAGTGAACTATATGGGCTGGGTGTAACAAGATGTCCGCTGCCCCCTTGTGACTGCAGGCTTACTGAGGCCGAGTGCAGGGTGTGCGAAGATCGAGCGCCGCGGTGTACAGTCTCTGACGGAGACTCGGGCCGTCACTTCTGTTATCGATTCTGATGGGCGGCACATGCGACTGCGACCCACATCCCTGCCCCCATAAGCTTCCCTTCCGCTGCAAGGACTCGCTCTCACTGTGCCAGGACTCGAGCTCCGTTCCACCTTCTCCACCCTCTGACTTCCGGGAGACTCGGCCTGTAAAAGGTATCGGGTGAAGCATTGGGAACATTTGCCCGAGTACAAGTACTTGGGCAAATTCTCTGTATCGGCACCGATACTCAGGGCCGATCCTAGGGTCACAGGCGCCTGGGTGCAGAAATATTTCTGGCGCCCCCACGTGGGCGTGGTCATCTTACCAACACCTCCCCTTTACAAATGTTTCTATGGCAACGACTCAAACACGGAGATGTTCCCCTAAGAACTCTTTGTTACCCTGGGATCCTCCCATGATCTTTTAACAATAAAGAAAATACAGGAAGAGCGTACACTAATGAGACCTGGAGGGGAGTCTCTCTGATGCAGACAGAGCGGGCTTCTGTTAGAGAATCTGTTAGAAAGAGCCCCCAGACATAGTACAGGAGATGATCAGAGACTGCAGACATGGTAGAGTAGATGATCAGAGACTGCAGACATAGTACAGGAGATGGTCAGAGACTGCAGACATGGTACAGGAGATGATCAGAGACTGCAGACATAGTACAGGAGATGATCAGAGACTGCAGACATGGTACAGGAGATGATCAGAGACTGCAGACATAGTACAGGAGATGGTCAGAGACTGCAGACATAGTACAGGAGATGATCAGAGACTGCAGACATGGTACAGCAGATGATTAGAGACTGCAGACATGGTACAGGAGATGATCAGAGACTGCAGACATAATACAACAGATGGTCAGAGACTGCAGACATGGTACAAGAGATGATCAGAGACTACAGACATAGTACAGGAGATGGTCAGAGACTGCAGACATAATACAACAGATGATCAGAGACTGCAGACATAGTACAGGAGATGATCAGAGACTGCAGACATAGTACAGGAGATGGTCAGAGACTGCAGATATGGCACAGAAGATGGTCATAGACTGCAGACATGGTACAGGAGCTGGTCAGAGACTACAGACATTGTACAGGAGATGGTTAGAGACTGCAGACATAGTACAGGAGATGGTCAGAGACTGCAGACATTATATAGGAGACGGTTACAGACCGAAGGCTTAGTACAGGAGATGGTCAGAGACTGCAGACATAGTACAGGAGATAGTCAGAGACCGCAGACATAGTAAAGGAGATGGTCAGAGACTGCAGACATAGTATAGGAGATGGTCCGAGACTGCAGACATGATACAGGAGATGGTCTGAGACTGCAGACATAGTACAGGTGATGATCAGAGACTGCAGACATAGTACAGGAGATGGTCAGAGACTACAGACATAGTACAGGAGATGGTTAGAGACTACAGACATAGTACAGGAGACGGTCAAAGACCGCAGATATAGTACAGGAGATGGTCAGAGACTGCAGACATGATATAGGAGACGGTTAGAGACTGCAGACATAGTACAGGAGATGGTCAAAGACTGCAGACATAGTACAGGAGATGATCAGAGACTGCAGACATAGTACAGGAGATGATCAGAGACTGCAGACATAATACAACAGATGGTCAGAGACTGCAGACATGGTACAAGAGATGATCAGAGACTACAGACATAGTACAGGAGATGGTCAGAGACTGCAGACATGGTACAGGAGATGATCAAAGACTGCAGACATAGTACAGGAGATGGTCAGAGACTACAGACATAGTACAGGAGATGGTTAAAGACTGCAGACATAGTACAGGAGACGGTCAAAGACCGCAGACATAGTACAGGAGATGGTCAAAGACCGCAGACATAGTACAGGAGATGGTCAGAGACCGCAGACATAGTACAGGAGATGGTCAGAGACCGCAAACATAGTACAGGAGATGGTCAGAGACTGCAGACATAGTATAGGAGATGGTCCGAGACTGCAGACGTGATACAGGAGATGGTCCGAGACTGCAGACATAGTACAGGTGATGATCAGAGACTGCAGACATAGTACAGGAGACGGTCAAAGACCGCAGATATAGTACAGGAGATGGTCAGAGACTGCAGACATGATATAGGAGACGGTTAGAGACTGCAGACATAGTACAGGAGATGGTCAGAGACTGCAGACATAGTACAGGAGATGATCAGAGACTGCAGACATAGTATAGGAGATGGTCTGAGACTGCAGACATGATACAGGAGATGGTCCGAGACTGCAGACATAGTACAGGTGATGATCAGAGACTGCAGACATAGTACAGGTGATGATCAGAGACTGCAGACATAGTACAGGAGATGGTTAGAGACTGCAGACATAGTACAGGAGACGGTCAAAGACCGCAGATATAGTACAGGAGATGGTCAGAGACTGCAGACATGATATAGGAGACGGTTAGAGACTCCAGACATGGTACAGGAGATGGTCAGAGACTGCAGACATAGTACAGGAGATAGTAAAAGACTGCAGACATAGTATAGGAGATGGTCCGAGACTGCAGACATGATACAGGAGATGGTCCGAGACTGCAGACATGATACGGGAGATGGTCAGAGACTGCAGACATGGTACAGGAGATGATCAGAGACTGCAGACATAGTACAGGAGATGATCAGAGACTGCAGACATGGTACAGGAGATGATCAGAGACTGCAGACATAGTACAGGAGATGGTCAGAGACTGCAGACATAGTACAGGAGATGATCAGAGACTGCAGACATGGTACAGGAGATGATTAGAGACTGCAGACATGGTACAGGAGATGATCAGAGACTACAGACATAGTACAGGAGATGGTCAGAGACTGCAGACATAATACAACAGATGATCAGAGACTGCAGACATAGTACAGGAGATGGTCAAAGACTGCAGATATGGCACAGGAGATGGTTAGAGACTGCAGACATAGTACAGGAGATGGTCAGAGACTGCAGACATTATATAGGAGACGGTTAGAGACCGAAGGCTTAGTACAGGAGATGGTCAGAGACTGCAGACATAGTACAGGAGATAGTCAGAGACCGCAGACATAGTACAGGAGATGGTCAGAGACTGCAGACATAGTATAGGAGATGGTCCGAGACTGCAGACATGATACAGGAGATGGTCTGAGACTGCAGACATAGTACAGGTGATGATCAGAGACTGCTGACATAGTACAGGAGATGGTCAGAGACTACAGACATAGTACAGGAGATGGTTAGAGACTGCAGACATAGTACAGGAGATGGTTAGAGACTGCAGACATAGTACAGGAGACGGTCAAAGACCGCAGATATAGTACAGGAGATGGTCAGAGACTGCAGACATGATATAGGAGACGGTTAGAGACTGCAGACATGGTACAGGAGATGGTCAAAGACTGCAGACATAGTACAGGAGATGATCAGAGACTGCGGACATAATACAACAGATGGTCAGAGACTGCACACATGGTACAAGAGATGATCAGAGACTACAAACATAGTACAGGAGATGGTCAGAGACTGCAGACACGGTACAGGAGATGATCAGAGACTGCAGACATAATACAACAGATGGTCAGAGACTGCAGACATGGTACAAGAGATGATCAGAGACTACAGACATAGTACAGGAGATGGTCAGAGACTGCAGACATAATACAAGAGATGATCAGAGACTGCAGACATAGTACAGGAGATGATCAGAGACTGCAGACATAGTACAGGAGATGGTCAGAGACTGCAGATATGGCACAGAAGATGGTCATAGACTGCAGACATGATACAGGAGATGGTCAGAGACTACAGACATAGTACAGGAGATGGTTAAAGACTGCAGACATAGTACAGGAGATGGTCAGAGACTGCAGACATGATATAGGAGACGGTTAGAGACCGAAGGCTTAGTACAGGAGATGGTCAGAGACTGCAGACATAGTACAGGAGATAGTCAGAGACCGCAGACATAGTACAGGAGATGGTCAGAGACTGCAGACATAGTACAGGAGATGGTTCGAGACTGCAGACATGATACAGGAGATGGTCCGAGACTGCAGACATAGTACAGGTGATAATCAGAGACTGCAGACATAGTACAGGAGATGGTCAGAGACTACAGACATAGTACAGGAGATGGTTAGAGACTGCAGACATAGTACAGGAGACGGTCAAAGACCGCAGATATAGTACAGGAGATGGTCAGAGACTGCAGACATGATATAGGAGACGGTTAGAGACTGCAGACATAGTACAGGAGATGGTCAAAGACTGCAGACATAGTACAGGAGATGATCAGAGACTGCAGACATAGTCCAGGAGATGATCAGAGACTGCAGACATGGTACAGGAGATGATCAGAGACTGCAGACATAGTACAGGAGATGATCAGAGACTGCAGACATAGTACAGGAGATGATCAGAGACTGCAGACATAGTACAGGAGATGGTTAGAGACTGCAGACATGGTACAGGAGATGATCAGAGACTGCAGACATAATACAACAGATGGTCAGAGACTGCAGACATGGTACAAGAGATGATCAGAGACTGCAGACATGGTACAAGAGATGATCAGAGACTACCGACATAGTACAGGAGATGGTCAGAGACTGCAGACATAATACAAGAGATGATCAGAGACTGCAGACATAGTACAGGAGATGATCAGAGACTGCAGACATAGTACAGGAGATGGTCAGAGACTGCAGATATGGCACAGAAGATGGTCAGAGACTGCAGACATGGTACAGGAGCTGGTCAGAGACTACAGACATAGTACAGGAGATGGTTAGAGACTGCAGACATAGTACAGGAGATGGTCAGAGACTGCAGACATGATATAGGAGATGGTTAGAGACCGAAGGCTTAGTACAGGAGATGGTCAGAGACTGCAGACATAGTACAGGAGATGGTCAGAGACTGCAGACATAGTACAGGAGATGGTCAGAGACCGCAGACATAGTACAGGAGATGGTCAGAGACCGCAGACATAGTACAGGAGATGGTCAGAGACTGCAGACATAGTATAGGAGATGGTCCGAGACTGCAGACATGATACAGGAGATGGTCCGAGACTGCAGACATAGTACAGGTGATGATCAGAGACTGCAGACATAGTACAGGAGATGGTTAGAGACTGCAGACATAGTACAAGAGACGGTCAAAGACCGCAGATATAGTACAGGAGATGGTCAGAGACTGCAGACATGATATAGGAGACGGTTAGAGACTGCAGACATAGTACAGGAGATGGTCAGAGACTGCAGACATAGTACAGGAGATGGTCAGAGACCGCAGACATAGTACAGGAGATGATCAGAGACTGCAGACATAGTACAGGAGATGGTTAGAGACTGCAGACATAGTACAGGAGACGGTCAAAGACCGCAGATATAGTACAGGAGATGGTCAGAGACTGCAGACATGATATAGGAGACGGTTAGAGACTGCAGACATGGTACAGGAGATGGTCAGAGACTGCAGACATAGTACAGGAGATGGTCAGAGACTGCAGACATAGTACAGGAGATGGTCAGAGACTGCAGACATAATACAAGAGATGATCAGAGACTGCAGACATAGTACAGGAGATGGTCAGAGACTGCAGACATAGTACAAGAGATGGTCAGAGACTGCAGACATAGTACAGGAGATAGTCAAAGACTGCAGACATAGTATAGGAGATGGTCCGAGACTGCAGACATGATACAGGAGATGGTCCGAGACTGCAGACATAGTACAGGTGATGATCAGAGACTGCAGACATAGTACAGGAGACGGTCAAAGACCGCAGATATAGTACAGGAGATGGTCAGAGACTGCAGACATGATATAGGAGATGGTTAGAGACTGCAGACGTAGTACAGGAGATGGTCAGAGACTGCAGACATAGTACAGGAGATGGTCAGAGACTGCAGACATAGTACAGGAGATGGTCAGAGACTGCAGACATAGTACAGGAGATGGTCAGAGACTGCAGACATAATACAGGAGATGGTCAGAGACTGCAGACATAGTATAGGAGATGGTCAGAGACTGCAGACATAATACAGGAGATGGTCAGAGACTGCAGACATAGTATAGGAGATGGTCAGAGACTGCAGACATACTACAGGAGATGGTCCGAGACTGCAGACTAAGGATGAGCTCCGGCGTGTTCGCAAGCTGCACTTGCAGAGCCCACCAGGAAGTCAGCAATGCTCAGCGCTAATCACGGGCAGTGACACATTTCCCAATCTCTGCAGCCGCACATGTCTCACCGGAAATGTCTCACTGCCTGTGATTAGCGCTGTGCAGTGCCAACTTCCTTGCAGCTTGCGAACACGCTGGAGCTCATCCTTACTGCAGATATAGTACAGGAGATGGTCCATTAGACCCCTTTCACACTGGAGGCGTTTTTCAGGCACTTCAGTTTTAAAAATAGCGCCTGGAAAAAGCCCTATCTACAATCCCAGTGTGAGAGCCTGAATGCTTTCACACTGGAGCAGAGCACTGGCACGACGTCCAAAAAATTCCTGCAAGTAGCTTCTTTGAGTCGCTTTAGGAGCGGTGTATACACAAAGCACCCTGCGCACCCCGGGTAGGATCGGCCCTGGTAGGGATGGTGTTCTTAGGGTCATAATCAGCATTTTTCTTCCTCCAAACACGGTGAGTCAAGTTAATACCAAAGAGCTCAATTTTGGTCTTGTCTGACCACAGCACTTTCTCCCAATCCTAATCTGAATCATTTAGATGTTCATTGGAAAAACTTCAGACGGGCCTTTACATGTACCTTCTTGAGGAGGGGACCCTGCAGGATTTCAATCCACGGCTACGTATTGTGTTACCAATGGTTTGTTTGGTGACTGTGCTACCAACTGCCTTGAAATCATGCACAAACTTCTCCCGTGTAGTTCTCGGCGGATCCCTCACTTTTCTCATTATCATCCTCACCCCATGAGGCAAAACCTTCCATGGAGCTTCAGACTGAGCAATTGATGGTTATTTTGTATTTCTTCCATTTGCGAATAATCGCTTCAACAGTTGTCACCAAGCTTCTTGCTGATGGTCTTGTAGCCCATTCCAGCCTTGTGCAGGTCTACAATCTTATTCCTGACGTCCTTTGACAGCTCTTTGGTCTTGGCCGTGATCAGGCCCAGATTTACACCCTTTGCCACCCCAAGGCCGGGTCCTTCAATGCCGCCCCCCCCCCCCTCACACACACACACACACCACACCATCATTCTCATCCTTTATCGATGACTGCTACAATAGATCAATTAAAAACATATCTCCACTATATACTCCCCTCTATCATCTCTATATACTCCCCCCCCTATCATCTCTATATACTCCCCTCTAACATCTCTATATACAGGTATACAGGCAGGCCAGGACGGTATACAGGCAGGCTAGGACGGTATACAGGCAGGCCAGGACAATATACAGGCAGGCTAGGACGGTATACAGACAGGCTAGGAAGATATACAGGTAGGCTAGAACGGTATACAGGCAGGCTAGGACAGTATACAGGCAGGCTAGGACGATATACAGGCAGGCTAGGACGATATACAGGCAGGCTAGGACGGTATACAGGCAGGCTAGGACGGTATACAGGCAGGCTAGGACGGTATACAGGCAGGCTAGGACGGTATACAGGCAGGCTAGGATGGTATACAGGCAGGCCAGGACAGTATATAGACAGGTTAGAACGGTATACAGGCAGGCTAGAACAGTATACAGGACGATATACAGGCAGGCTAGAACAGTATACAGGCAGGCTAGGACAATATACAGGCAGGCTAGGACGGTATACAGGCAGGCTAGGACGGTATACAGGCAGGCTAGGACGGTATACAGGCAGGCTAGGACGATATACAGGCAGGCTAGGACGGTATACAGGCAGGCTAGAACGGTATACAGGCAGGCTAGGACGGTATACAGGCAAGCTAGGACGGTATACAGACAGGCTAGGACGGTATATAGACAGGCTAGGACGGTATATAGACAGGTTAGAACGGTATACAGGCAGGCTAGGACGATATACAGGCAGGCTAGAACAGTATACAGGACGATATACAGGCAGGCTAGAACAGTATACAGGCAGGCTAGGACGGTATACAGGCAGGCTAGGACGATATACAGGCAGGCTAGGACGGTATACAGGCAGGCTAGGACGATATACAGGCAGGCTAGGACGGTATACAGGCAGGCTAGGACGGTATACAGGCAGGCTAGGACGGTATGCAGGCAGGCTAGGACGATATACAGGCAGGCTAGGATGATATACAGGCAGGCCAGGACAGTATACAGGCAGGCTAGGACGGTATACAGGCAGGCTAGGACAGTATACAGGCAGGCTAGGTCTATATACAGGCAGGCTAGAACGATATACAGGCAGGCTAGGACGATATACAGGCAGGCTAGGACTGTATATAGGCAGGCTAGGACGGTATACAGGCAGGCTAGGACGGTATACAGGCAGGCTAGAATGGTATACAGGCAGGCTAGAACAGTATACAGGCAAGCTAGGACGATATACAGGCAGGCTAGAATGGTATACAGGCTGGCTAGAACGGTATACAGGCAGGCTAGAACGGTATACAGACAGGCTAGGACGGTATACAGGCAGGCTAGAACGGTATGCAGGCAGGCTAGGATGATATACAGGCAGGCCAGGACAATATACAGGCAGGCTAGGACGGTATACAGGCAGGCTAGGACAGTATACAGGCAGGCTAGGACGATATACAGGCAGGCTAGAACGATATACAGGCAGGCTAGGACGATATACAGGCAGGCTAGGACGATATACAGGCAGGCTAGGACGATATACAGGCAGGCTATAACGATATGCAGGCAGGCTAGGACGGTATGCAGGCAGGCTAGGACGGTATGCAGGCAGGCTAGGACGATATACAGGCAGGCTAGAACAGTATACAGGCCGGCCAGGATGGTATACAGGCAGGCTAGGACGGTATACAGGCAGGCTAGGACAGTATACAGGCAGGCTAGGACGATATACAGGCAGGCTAGGACGATATACAGGCAGGCTAGGACGATATACAGGCAGGCTAGGACGATATACAGGCAGGCTAGGACTGTATATAGGCAGGCTAGGACGGTATACAGGCAGGCTAGGACGGTATACAGGCAGGCTAGAATGGTATACAGGCAGGCTAGAACAGTATACAGGCAGGCTAGGACGATATACAGGCAGGCTAGGATGATATACAGGCAGGCTAGAACAGTATACAGGCAGACTAGGACGATATACAGGCAGGCTAGGACAGTATAGAGGCAGGCTGGAACGGTATACAGGCAGGCTAGGATGATATATAGGCAGGCTAGAACAGTATACAGGCAGGCTAGGACAATATACAGGCAGGCTAGGACGGTATACAGGCAGGCTAGAACAGTATACAGGCAGGCTAGGACAATATATACAGGCAGGCCAGGATGGTATACAGGCAAGCTAGGACGGTATACAGGCAGGCTAGAACAGTATACAGGCAGGCTAGGACGGTATACAGGCAGGCTAGGACGATATACAGGCAGGCTAGGATGGTATATAGGCAGGCTAGGAGGGTATATAGACAGGTTGGAACAGTATACAGGCAGGCTAGAACGGTATACAGGCTGGCTAGGACGGTATACAGACAGGCTAGGACGGTATACAGGCAGGCTAGAACGGTATACAGGCAGGCTAGGACGGTATACAGGCAGGCTAGAACGGTATACAGGCAGGCTAGGACGGTATACAGGCAGGCTAGAACGGTATGCAGGCAGGCTAGGACGATATACAGGCAGGCTAGGACGGTATACAGGCAGGCCAGGACGGTATACAGGCAGGCCAGGACGGTATACAGGCAGGCTAGGACGGTATACAGGCAGGCTAGGACGGTATACAGGCAGGCCAGGACAATATACAGGAAGGCTAGGACGGTATACAGGCAGGCTAGGACGATATACAGGCAGGCTAGGACGGTATACAGGCAAGCTAGGATGGTATACAGGCAGGCTAGGACGGTATACAGGCAGGCTAGGACAATATACAGGCAGGCTAGGACGGTATACAGGCAGGCTAGGACGGTATACAGGCAGGCTAGGACGATATACAGGCAGGCTAGGACGGTATACAGGCAGGCTAGGACGGTATACAGGCAGGCTAGGACGGTATACAGGCAGGCTAGAACGGTATGCAGGCAGGCTAGGACGGTATACAGACAGGCTAGGACGGTATATAGACAGGTTAGAACGGTATACAGGCAGGCTAGGACGATATACAGGCAGGCTAGAACAGTATACAGGACGATATACAGGCAGGCTAGAACAGTATACAGGCAGGCTTGGACAATATACAGGCAGGCTAGGACGGTATACAGGCAGGCTAGGACGGTATACAGGCAGGCTAGGACGGTATACAGGCAGGCTAGGACGATATACAGGCAGGCTAGAACGGTATACAGGCAGGCTACGACGGTATACAGGCAGGCTAGGACGGTATACAGACAGGCTAGGACGGTATATAGACAGGCTAGGACGGTATATAGACAGGTTAGAATGGTATACAGGCAGGCTAGGACGATATACAGGCAGGCTAGAACAGTATACAGGACGATATACAGGCAGGCTAGAACAGTATACAGGCAGGCTAGGACGGTATACAGGCAGGCTAGGACGATATACAGGCAGGCTAGGACGGTATACAGGCAGGCTAGGACGATATACAGGCAGGCTAGGACGATATACAGGCAGGCTAGGACGATATACAGGCAGGCTAGGACGGTGTACAGGCAGGCTAGAACGGTATGCAGGCAGGCTAGGACGATATACAGGCAGGCTAGGATGATATACAGGCAGGCCAGGACAGTATACAGGCAGGCTAGGACGGTATACAGGCAGGCTAGGACAGTATACAGGCAGGCTAGGACTATATACAAGCAGGCTAGAACGATATACAGGCAGGCTAGGACGATATACAGGCAGGCTAGGACTGTATATAGGCAGGCTAGGACGGTATACAGGCAGGCTAGAACAGTATACAGGCAGGCTAGAACAGTATACAGGCAAGCTAGGACGATATACAGGCAGGCTAGAACGGTATACAGGCTGGCTAGAACGGTATACAGGCAGGCTAGAACGGTATACAGGCAGGCTAGAACGGTATACAGGCAGGCTAGGACGGTATGCAGGCAGGCTAGAACGGTATGCAGGCAGGCTAGGACGATATACAGGCAGGCCAGGACGGTATACAGGCAGGCTAGGACGGTATACAGGCAGGCTAGGACAGTATACAGGCAGGCTAGGACGATATACAGGCAGGCTAGGACGATATACAGGCAGGCTAGAACGATATACAGGCAGGCTAGGACGATATACAGGCAGGCTAGGACGATATACAGGCAGGTTAGGACGATATGCAGGCAGGCTAGGACGGTATGCAGGCAGGCTAGGACGGTATGCAGGCAGGCTAGGACGATATACAGGCAGGCTAGAACAGTATACAGGCTAGGACGGTATACAGGCAGGCTAGGACGATATACAGGCAGGCTAGGACGATATACAGGCAGGCTAGGACGATATACAGGCAGGCTAGGACGATATACAGGCAGGCTAGGACTGTATATAGGCAGGCTAGGACGGTATACAGGCAGGCTAGAATGGTATACAGGCAGGCTAGGACGATATACAGGCAGGCTAGGATGATATACAGGCAGGCTAGAACAGTATACAGGCAGACTAGGACGATATACAGGCAGGCTAGGACGGTATAGAGGCAGGCTGGAACGGTATACAGGCAGGCTAGGACGATATATAGGCAGGCTAGGACAATATACAGGCAGGCTAGGACGGTATACAGGCAGGCTAGAACAGTATACAGGCAGGCTAGGACAATATATACAGGCAGGCCAGGATGGTATACAGGCAAGCTAGGACGGTATACAGGCAGGCTAGAACAGTATACAGGCAGGCTAGGACGGTATACAGCCAGGCCAGGACGGTATACAGGCAGGCTAGGATGGTATATAGGCAGGCTAGGAGGGTATATAGACAGGTTGGAACAGTATACAGGCAGGCTAGGACGGTATAAAGGCAGGCTAGGACGGTATATAGGCAGGTTAGAACAGTATACAGGCAGGCTAGGATGGTATACAGGTAGGCGGAGTATTGGATTGGACAAGCAGTGCAGTGAGGGAGGGGTTAGGAAGACAGCGGAGACAGAACACAGCCTGACTCTTGCACAAGCTGGCTTTCCACGCTCTCACTATATCACTGTGACAGGATGCCAGAGGCTGTGGAGCGCCGGAACTAGAGGGGAATAGTTATCCTTGATCTCCACTCCATACAAGTCTTGCTGCCTGGGGGAGAAGACGCTCCTCCCGCAGCTGCCCACAGACTCCGCCCCCTGCTCTCCTTTCTAGTCAGAACAGCTTGTTTATCCTCATCCCCGCCCTGCTCATACAGAGCTCCGAATGATGTTAGTGCAGGGGGGCGGCCGCAAAAGCCGAGAAGTCGCCGCAGGAGCGGCGCCGCCCCTGCATCACTCCCGCCCCGAGGCCTGGCCTCGGTGGCCTTGTGGGAAATCCGGCCCTGGTTGTCCCTCTGGAAGGTGAACCTCTGCCCCAGTCTCAAGTCTTTTGCAGACTCTAACAAGTTTTCTTCTAAGATTGCCCTGTATTTGGCTCCATCCATCTTCCCATCAACTCTGACCAGCTTCCATGTCCCTGCTGAAGAAAAGCATCCCCACAACATTATGCTGCCACCACCATGTTTCACTGTGAGGATGGTGTGTTTCAGAGTGATGTGCACTGTTTGTTTTCCGCCAAACAGCGTTTTGTTTTTTGGCCAGAAAGTTAAATTTTGGTCTCATCTGACCAGAGCACATTCTTCCACATGTTTGCTTTGTCCCCTACATGGCTTCTCACAAACTGCAAACAGGACTTCTTATGGCTTTCTTTAACAATGGCTTTTTTCTTGCCACTCTTCCATAAAAGCCAGATTTGTGGAGTGCACGACTAATAGTGGTCCTGTGGACAGATTCTCCCACTTGAGCTGTGGATCTCTTCAGCTCCACCAGAGTTACCATGGGTCTCTTGGCTGCTTCTCTGATTAATGCTCTCCTTGCCCGGCCTGTCAGTTAAGGTGGACGGCCATGTCTTGTTAGGTTTGCAGTTGCGCCATACTTTTCCACAACTTTATCCCTGACCTGTCTAATGTATTCCTTGGCCTTCATGATGCTGTTTGTTCACTAAGGTTCTCTAACAAACCTCTGAAGGCTTCACAGAACAGCTGTATTTATACTGAGATGAAATTACACACAGTTGGACTCTATTTTCTAATTAGGGGACATATTTATTTGTAAAAAATTTGGAAAACCATTTATCATTTTCCTTCCATTTCACAATTATGTACCACTTTGTGTTGGTCAATCACATAAAATCCCAATAAAATACATTTACGTTTTTGGTTGTGACATGACAAAATGTGGAGAATTTCAAGGGGTATGAATACTTTTTCAAGGCACAGTATTTGGGCTGATTTATAATAGCTGCAAAAAAAAGAGACACGGCTCTCCTGCCTATGACAACCAATAAAGCTTTACTGAGGAAAGCACCATTGCTAATTGGTGCGCTGTAGTCCTAAAATGTTGAACTGCTGTATGGGTACAGCCTCTATCACACAAACATTGGCAATATTTCAGTGTGTAGCATTTACCACTGGGAGAAACCATAGCACTGTATGCAATGATACTGGTCAATTGAAACTTGTAGGACGGGGGGCGTTGCCAGCAGCTGAGAAGATGGCTGCTTAGAAGAAGAGCTATCAGCAGTTCTTGTGCCTTTACAGCGATGTGGGGAAGCCAAACTTACTTCCATCGCTACTCTTCCACCCAAAGGGGAAGCGGATAATCAAAGAGGGGCCCCGCAAGCTCATGGAGTTATTCATTCTAGTGGGAGCTTCCTCCTTTCAAGATGGCGCAGAGGCAAGTATGTCTCTCACAATGAATTGCGCTTTCCTCTTCAAGCCCGGAGCAGTTCACAACCTGGCAGCAGCAGAGCCTCCCTGAGGGAATCTTCTTTTTGCAGCCCACAAAAATTGCAGCATCGCCATTTGCCTGATTCTCTATACATTGGTCAGACTTTTGCTGATCCTCACTATCTCATGATACTACTAGAGAGCTCATTGAACATATTGAAGGTTTCCCTACCAATGTTTTCCCCATTAATGACACCTCTATGAAAGACATGCTAGTATCTTTAAAAGGCTCTATTTACAAAGATAGTGTGGTCCAATTGCCCTCAAAAATGGGAGAGTTTGCAACTGCTCACAACGAACCTGTTGACGCAATGAGGCTGAGGAGGAATTTCATGCGCTGAAATTAAAGCTGACAGATTTAGAGGATCAGTTCCACAGGAATAATGTCAAATTTTGTAGTATAGCAGAAACCCTTCCTGCCTCTGATCTCAGGAGATATGTTCAGCAGATGATTTTTACTTTACTACCATCTATCCCTAAAAGGGAAATAGTGGTGGGCAGAGCCCACAGGCTACCAAAACCCTCACATCTACCTGATAATGTCCTTAGGGATGTTATAGCGAAAATTCATTTTTCACGTGAAATTTGCGAGGAGAAACTCTCCACTACAGTGGCCTTCCTCTCTACGTGGCTTTATCACAGCACGCCAGGGCGCAAACAGCTGAATTCTCTCACTAAGCTTTTACATGACCACAGAATAATCTACAGATGGGGTTTCTGCACAAAGCTTTTGATCACCAAAGATAATCGTATTGTTATGGTGCACACAGTGGAGAAAGGCCTCAAACACGGTGAAAATTGGGGTCTGCTTCCTGCAGATGATGATGCCCCTTTTTTAAACCATCTCCTGGCAGAGTGTCCCCAACATGGAAAAATAAATGGCGGGTTGATTTTTTTGGTGCTTAAAGCTTTAGTGAAGTGTGTTTTTCTTTAAAAATAAGGACCAAGGAACTGTACCCGATGCTCCCAGTATATGACCCCCTTGCTTTCTATTGTGGCTTTTGCCACCCAGTACTATTTGTCACTTTCTTTTAATGTTATTGACTAATTTTTTTGTTCTGTGTTCTGAGTTTGTTTTCTGCACCAAGGCCCGGATCTGCAGTTGTTCTCTAAATCCTGTTCATGCCCTATCAAGATCAAAGGGACCCTTTCAACTGGAACAATGTCCACTTCAGAACTGTAATGCCAGGTACACACGGTCGGACTTTTCGCCCGGACTGGTCTGACGGACGCCGACGGACCAAATCTGACAAACAATCCAATCGTGTGTGGGCTTCACCGGACCTTCAGCTGACTTTTCCAGTCGCAAATCTAAGGGACTTTAGATTTGGAACATGCTTCAAATCTTTACGTCGTAACTCTGTCGGGCCCAGAAATCCGCTCGTCTGTATGCTAGTCTGACTTACAAAAAACAACGCTAGGGCAGCTATTGGCTACTGGCTATTAACTTCCTTATTTTAGTCCGGTGTACGTCATCACGTACGAATCCGTCAGACTTTGGTGTGATCGTGTGTAGGCAAGTCCGGTCGTTATTTGGACACAGGCACAATTTTCATACTTTTGGCTCTGTATGCCACCAAAATAAAATTAAAACGAAACAATCCAAATGAATTTGAAGAGAAGACTTTCAGCTTTACATCAAGGGTATGAACATAAATATCAAGTACAAATGTTAGGAACTGCAACTATAATTATACACAGTCCCCCCATTTTCAGGGGCTCAAATGTAATTGGACAAATGAATATAATCATAAATAAAATGTTGATTTTTAATATTTTGTTGAGAATCTTTTACTGGCAATGAGTGCCTGAAGGCTGGAACCAATGGACATTACCAAAGACTGAGTTTCCTCCTTTCTGATGCTTTGCCAGACTCTAACTGCAGCTGTCTTTAGTTGTTCTTTGTTTGTGGGTCTTTCTGCCTTTAGTTTTGCCTTCAGCAAGTGAAATGGATGCTTAATTGGGTTGAGATCAGGTGATTGACTCGGCCATTGCAGAATATTCCACTTCTGTTCCTTCAAAAGCTCCTGGATTGCTTTTGCATTGTGTTTTGGATCATTGTCCATCTGTACTGAAGCGTCGGACAATCAACATTGCTGCATTTGGCTGAATCTGTGCTGACAGTATATCTCTAAACACTTCAGAATTCATCCGGCTGCTTCTGTCTTCTGTCACATCATCAATAAACACCAGTGACCCAGTGCCACTGGACGCCATGCATGCCCATGCCATCACACTGCAAGTTCCACCATGTTTTACAGATGATGTTGTGTGCTTTGGATCATGAGCTGTTCCAAGTCTTCTCCACGCTTTTTTCCTCCCCTCATTCTGGTACAGATTTATCTTAGTTTCATCCCTCCAAAGAATGCTTTTCCAGAACTGGTCTGGCTTTTTTAGATGTTTTTTGGCAAAGTCTAATCTGACTTTTCTATTCTTCAAGCTTACGAATGGTTTGCACCTTGTGGTGAACCCTCTGTATTTTCTCTTGTGAAGTCTTCTTTTGATTGTAGACTTTGACAATGATACGCCCACCTCCTAGAGAGTCTCTTCACTAGTCTGGATGTTGTGAATGGGTTTTTCTTTACCATAGAGAGGATCCTGCGATCATCCACCACTGTTGTCTTCCGTGGACGTCAAGGCCTTTTTATGTTGCTGAGCTCACCAGTGCATTCTTCTTTCCTCAGAATGTACCAAACTGTTGATTTGGCCACTCCTAATGTTGCTGCAATCTCTCTGATGGATTTGTTTCCATTTTGAAGCCTTGCAATGGCCTGTTTCACTTGCATGGACAGCTCCTTTGAACGCATGATGTAGGTTCACAGCAATAGATTCCAAATGCAAGTCAACTCCAGACCTTTTACCTGCTTAATTGATGAAGAAATAACAAAGGAGTAGCCCACACCTGGCAATGAAACAGATTTTGATTCAATTGTCCAATTACTTTTGGTCCCTTGAAAAAAGGAGAAATGGCTATTCTTAAGAGCTGTAATTCCTAAACCCTTCTTCCGATTTGGATGTACATACCCTCAAATTAAACCTGAGAGTGTGCACTTTCAGTTCATATCCATTATATAACTATAGCTTGAAAACGTTTGGGTAAATACCTGAAAAAAGTGAAAAATTGTGCCTATGTCCAAATATATATGGACCTAACTGTTTATAATCTTGATATGTGATCTTAACAATATCACCTACACCATTGTGAATCTTTATGCCCCTATTGTGGGCCAGCTATCTTTTCTGAAATCCCTTATGGAAAAGATCTTTGTTGTCCAACAAGGTTTCCTTTTGCTCTGCAGATATTTTAACACAATTACTGACAAACACCTCGACACTTCTGGTACTACTTTTCCCCAACAGGGGCACTCTCCCCAATTACCTGAGGGAGATGAACCTGCGTGATCCATGGAGATGTCTCCCATGCCTCTGAAACAGATTTTATGTACTACTCAGCTCCTCATAAATCTTACTCCCGCATAGATTTTTTTCTCAATGACCCGTCCTTACTACAAAAGATTTCCAAATCGGACATTTAGTCGATTACCTGGTTGCACGATGCGCCAATATCGATGACCATAGAGGAATAAAAAACAACTTTTCTCCCGTTACTCTGTGGAGCAATAACACCTCTTTATTTACAAAAGCAGCTAATTGTACCCGACTATGTGATCATCTCAAAGAGTTCTTTCAGCAAAATTCTCTTTGAGGTTGTTGTATTTAATCTGGTTTTCTCATAAAGCTTATTGCAGAGGTTTGATATTCAAGTGTCAGAGAGGGAAAGGAAGGGGACGGCGTAGGCTTTATCAGACCTTTTGTCCAAAATTAAATCTCTTGAATCCCAGCATAAACAGACTTTATCTACACAGATTTTGGAGGAGTTGTGTAAATGTCATCAAGGCAAAAGGTTGAAAAGGTTTAAGGCCACATATTATACAAAAGGTAATAGGGCTGGATGCCTATTGGCGAACTTAAAGCCAAACAGACTAAATCAAAATTGTTTTCCATGGTGGTCCCAACTCACTAACTCTGTAGTTCACCATCCTAAAAAGAGCTGATGCATGTAAAAAAATACTACTCTCAACTTTTCAATTTGAAAGATGATTCTGATACGGGTTAGCCAACTGCTGCGTCTATCTCTGCATTTCTATCCACTCTTAATTTGCCTAGTGCAATTAAATCAATACCTAAAGGGAATTTTCCTGGTGCACATGGTTTTTAAGCAGAATATTATCAGGACTTCTTTGATATACTACTTCCTCATTTACATCAAGTATTTAACACAGCTGCAACATCTTCTTCCTTCTCCCCTGAAATGCTTCAGGTGGTGATAGTTACTCTGCCTAAATCAGGGAAAGCCCCTAACCGGCCCCAAAAATTCAGGCCAATTTCTTTCCTGAACACAGATCTCAGTGGCGGTGCGTTCATAAAGGGCGCCGCAGGATCGTTGCCCCCTCTCTCCTGGCACCGCTCTATCACCATAGATAGATTCATGCATTGCTATGGTCGCTGCTGACACCCCCTATTCAGGTGCCTGGCCCATTTTCGGGTGCCGGGCATCTGAATTACAGCGGCGGAGGTGTTTTTTGGAAGCACCTGATTAGAGCCATAGGCTCCAGTAGGCGCCCAAAAAGGTGAACAGCGGGCGCAATGCTCTTTTTTTCGCTGTTCACTCAGCTGTGTGTTAGCAAAGTGAAGGAATTTGCTTTGCTAACACTGAATCGGCCTCTCAGCCAATCAGGTTGCCGGGTCTGTTACCGGTCACCTGATTGGCTGAAACATCAGGCGCTGTGATTGGACGCCTGAGAGAGGACGGAAGAAGACATTGAGGACGTGCAGGAGACCACCGTTGACCCGCTCCGAGACAGGTAAGTGCCGGGCAGCATCTGATGGGGCACACTGGCAGCATTTGATGGGGCACACTGGCGACATCTGATGGGGCACACTGGCGGCATTTGATGGGGCACACTGGCGGCATTTGATGGGGCACACTGGTGACATCTGATGGGGCACAGTGGCGGCATTTGATGGGGCACACTGGCGGCATTTGATGGGGCACACTGGTGACATCTGATGGGGCACAGTGGCGGCATTTGATGGGGCACACTGGTGACATCTGATGGGGCACAGTGGCATTTGATGGGGCACACTGGCGGCATCTGATGGGGCACAGTAACGGCAATTGATGGGGCACAGTAATGGCAATTGATGGGGCACAGTAACGGCAATTGATGGGCACTCTGGCAGCATCTGATGGGGCACAGTAGTGGCAATTGATGGGAACATTGGCAGAAATTGATGGGCACAGTGGCTGCGTTTGATGGGGACTGTGGCTGGGTTTGATGGGCATAGTGGCTGACAGGCACCTGATGGAACTAGACGAATGTTCAACTTATAAAGAAGAGTAGAGCCTCATAAGATCCCCTCTGTCTTCCTAGCCCTAGATGCGGAAAAAGCATTTGACAGAGTTCATTGAGGATACTTGCTTTCCACATTACTTAAACTTGGGATACAGGGGTTTTATACAGAATGCCATTTCGACATTTTACACTACCCCCTCCGCAAACGCTTACACTTCAAATGCTTTATCGGACCACTTCTCCATTACGAATAGTACTCGCCAGGGGTGCCCTTTATCCCCCTTGTTTCTCTCTGCTCATGGAACCCCTGGCAGCCAAGATACAAAACCACCTCTCTATAAAGGGAATGGAGGTTGCTGGTTACTCCGACAAAATAGGTCTGTTCGCAGGCAATGTGATCCTGATACTCACTGAGCCAGTCTTATCCTTAACAGCGGTGCAAACGATATTAGATTTAGTAAAATATCATAATATAAGCTGAACGTTACGAAGTCTTCTGCTTTTTCAGTAGGGATTACAAAAAACATCTTGTTAGATATGAAAACCTGCTTTAATTATCAATAGGAACGAAATAGATTGGCTTACCTGGGTATCACTCTCACTTCCCCTACCTCTTTGATATATGAGACTAATTATAAAGTTCTCCTTAACAGCATCACGCAAGATTTTGTTCATATTGCAAAGTCTGAATGCTCTTGGCTAGGCAGGATCGCTGCATTTAAAATGCGAATTCTGCACAAACTGCTATACTGTTTTAAAACAGTTCCTATATGCGTACCTAAATGTTTTTTCCATACAATTCATGTAGTTTTTAGACTTTAGACTTTTTAGACTTTTTATTTGGATAGGTACAAAACCCTGTATTTGTTACACTTTTCTAACCAGGCATAAATCTAAAGGTGCTGTGGGCCTTCCAGTACTTATTAAATATTATTATGCAGCTTTGCTCAATCAATTAAAGGCCTGGTTCCTATCTACAGACAAACTCTAGGTTTCTATAGAACAGGCAATAATCCCAACCTGAGACCTGCTGTCATTACTCTTTGCCAAAACGTTTTCTAGTTTCTCCCCTGCTTCCCTTCATAGCAGCTTCGTGCTTGGGAGTCTGCACTACGACATTCACCTCCTAATCAACCTAAACTGTGTTTAAACATACCTCTACATGATTATGAGCATATATTGCAATCTGTCAAAGTAACCCCTTGGATTACAATGGGTCTTCGTGCTGTTCAAGACTGAACAATAGACTGAGCCGGGGAAATACTGTATTATATATATATATATCTATCTCTCTATCTCTCTACACACACACACACACTATATATATATATATATATATATATATATACAGTATATCTTTGTACGGATTCGTAACATTCATACTAAACACCATTAAGTGTATGGAAGTGAATTCTACTATATACTGTTTTCTCACTAAATTGATATCCAGTATCGGGGGAATCTCCTGGTTTTACAACTACTTGCAACATAAGGGTTATTTCTCTAAAACATCTCATATGTTAAAATGGGAAAAAGACCACAGCAGGACATTTTCCGATGAACAGTGGCAGCGTGCTTTGTCTAATAATAATAGTGTCACACATTGTGTTAATCATTTGGAATATAGAGGATATATAGTATTTATAAATACAATATGCATTGTCTATAGGTATTTCCTGATGTATTATCTCTATGTTGAAGACAGTGTGGCCATGTTGATACTTTACTTCATGTCTTTTGGGAATGTAGGTCTCTTTGTAGATTTTGGGGTTCCCTTTTCCCTTTCGTTTTTTCCCTTCCTATCACAGGTGACGATGGTACTTACCTCACCATCGCCTCAACTGACCTTGCTAAGTCTTACAATACATACCTTTCCAATCCAGCTCCAGACAATAGTCTCACATATTTTGTGACAATGCAGTAGCTAATGGAAATCCACTACTGTATCTAATATTTTGGATGTTGTATGTAGGGTAAACGGTCATTATGTTTATTAGAAATTTCTGGCATTTAGCAACCAAGAGCTTAAAGCGTTTCTTACCAAATGGGATCGGATGTTCAATATTTCGGAAATATGAACATGTTTATGGATAACTTTATTCAGAGAATACAAATACTTAGGGTGTTGGTGCACACTACTGTAGTTGTAGTTCTTGTTATTGTTTTGTATGTATGTTATGGGCAAGGCTTCTGACATTTGAATAATGTTATATAATAAATATTTTGTAAATTATATGCTATATATGCAATCCTGTTTCTTAAAAATTTGGAAACTGACCTTTGTTTAAAGCCTGGTACACACTAGTAGTTTTTTTTTTGTCGTTTAACCAAGTGGGCTGAACGAAAAAAAAACTGAAGAGCTCAGGAGGAGCCGCTGGACTAACAATGCAATGTTAGTACAGCGATCTCCCCTGCTGAGCTATTGTGTTCTGACAGGAGGATGGCCCCCCAACCAGTACACGCCAGTCACTGTTCTCAACTAATGGCTGAGAGTGCTGATCAGGTGTTGATTGTCAGACCTTTTTCGGTCATGCCCCTTCAACAGAAGCTGACTTCTGACCGGTCCTGCTACTGTAAACACACGTGAACTTACATAGGACCCTCTCCTCATCCCCCCGATCCCGCTGACCTGAAGTCCGGCGATCACCTGCTCTGACACATGGGGTCGCCACTTCACCATTCCAGGGCTTAGAAATCTCCTGCGGCTCAATGTCCTAAACGTATCTCGTCAGGAGGTATGTATAGAAGCATTCTAATTGATTGACGCGTTCACATGGGGGGCGCTATCCAATCAGAACCCGCGTAGCCCGTCCTGTCACTGCAGTCAAAGAGAAGGGAAAGCCGCTGGGATTTCAAATCCCTGGACTGGTAAATTGGCGATATGATCTTTCAGAACAGGAGATCACCAGACTCCAGGTTAGTGGGACCAGGTGCGATGGGAAGGGGCTCCAGTGTAAGTTCACCTTACAGATTTCCTGTAAAGGTGAACTTACACTTTAAGGATAAACGTGACATACTACTGCTATGTCCTGTACTTTAGGATGTTGCCACTCTTTTTGTAACTGATCTGATTACATTAATAAAATGCAATCTGATTGCATGACTTAATAAAACTATTTGAAAGAAACTCGTAGGACAATGTCACATTATGCTGATTTAAAAGAAAAAAAAAAAAAAAAAAGCTTTCGTTGGACACAAGCTTTGGATATATTATGTTAATTATGTTCAATTCCTGTATCTTGCAGCTTACCTGACAACTGGAGTCTTATCTTTTGCCTTATCTGTAAAACATGAGAGAATACAGTATGTATATATATATATATATATATATATATATATATATATATATATATATAATTATTTTTTTAACCACTTGACCTCCGCAAGATTTACCCCTCTTCATGACCAGGCCCTTTTTTGCGATACGGAACTGTGTTACTTTAACTGACAATTGTGCGGTCGTGGGACGCTGTACCCAAATAAAATTGATGTTGTTTTTTCCCACAAATAGAGCTATTTTTTGGTGTTATTTTATCACCACTTCGTTTTTTTCATTTTTTGTGCTATAAACAAAAAAAGACCTACAAAACACCTACAATTTTGAATTTTTTTTTACTTTCTACTATAAAACATATCCAAAAAAAGAAATGAAAAAAATCTAATTTCTTCATAAATGTAGGCCAATATGTATTCTGCTACATATTTTTTATTAAAATAATCCCAATAAGCGTATATTGATTGGTTTGCGCAAAAGTTATAGTGTCTACAAACTATATGATATATATTTATTTTATACTAGTAATGGTGGCCATCAGTGACTTATAGCGGGACTGTAATATTTCGGGACTGTGATAATTCTCACTAACTGACACTTTTGACACTTTGTGGGAACCAGTGACACTAATACAGAGATCAGTACTAAAAATACTGTCACTGTACTAGAGCTGCACGATTCTGGATAAAATGAGAATCACAATTTTTTTGCTAAGAATAAAGATCACGGGGCGTGGCCAAGATCTCGAACGGGTCGGACGTCTAGGAGCGGAGCTCTGAGCCAAAGTAGGTAACAGGAAATTATCCTGTTACCTACTCCTGATCTGCCCGAGACCCCTCTAATTACACCCACCGATGAGCATAGATGGTCCTCTCTCAGAAAAACAAGGGCAGCAATCGTAACTCACAAAACAAGGGAGTCTTGACCCATTCCTCTGGTGCGGCCACACACGTGGAGGGAACATCTAACATGGCGACACAGACATCCGAAGCAGACCCAGCCCTTATGGGAGAAGATAGATTCTCAGCCCTAATGCAAGCTTTTAATGGATGCCAGGCAGCACTCACCACTAAAATTGACTCCTTACAAATTGAAATGGGTCTAATGTGGAAGGACAGTAAAAAGCTTCGCTGGCGGGTGGATGAATTGGAGACCCATGTGGGGGACATGGAGGAGACAGTGAAAGACCACACGGCTACCTTGCACACGGTCCAAGTCCACCTGAAACACCTGGAGGCCAAATCAGAAGATGCTGAGAACCGTAATCGGCGCAATAGTTTATGGATTATCGGCTTCCCTGAAGGGACAGAGGGTTCGGACACCCTGGCATTTACTGAATGCCTTCTCTGCACGCTTTTCCCTCAGGCGCCATTTTCGCCACACTTCGTGGTGGAAAGGGCGCACAGAATGCCTCCCAACCGCGAACCTCCTGGAGCACCGCCACGTACGTTCATATTTAAACTGAAGAACTTTAGAGACCGGGACTTGATACTTCGAGAGGCCAGGAAGATGGATACTATCCACCATGAGGCAGCCCACCTCATGTTTTTTCCGGATTTCTCCGTGGACACTCAAAAGAGAAGGAAATCATTTGACGCGGTCAAACAATCCCTCTGCTCGAGAAATATTAAATATAGCATGATGTTTCCCGCACGCCTGAGGGTGGTGGACGGCGAATCAATTAAATTCTTCAACACACCGGAGGATGCGGCTCAATGGGTGAACACTCTCCCGCGTGGGTGATCCGGAGATCCTGCACTCAACAACTATGGATCGTGGTTGGGACACGTGAGTTTGTACCAGCTTAGGGGACTTCTGTGTTTTCTTTAAACACCCCTGGGGACTGGGTAACTTAACACAAGGCAGCATATCCTGGCTTGCCTGTTTGTCATCTAACAGTTACTGACTCTGGGATGAAGATTTTCCCTGCAACCTGCTCTCGGTGACTCTTACTCCCTCTTCTTCCCTTTGCTCATTTTGGGGAGGGGGTGGATTGCTGGATGCATATATTTGCTGTGTTTGATCCCTATGTGGGGCGATATGGGAGTAACGCCTCTGTTGATGACCATGAATATGAGCCCCCTGAGTTCCACACCCCACTATATTGCTATACCAGACGGGACACTGTGTGTGGTTTCTCTTTTTTTTTGGCCCAGCTGGCAAATCTGACTCTTGAAACGCATTATATACACGGACTGGGGTACAGCGCACATACGAAAGATAAAGACCTGTCGGGGGATCCTCCCCTTGTTTAGTTACTCCTGTAACATGTCAATTCACAGGACCAGTTCAAGTTTAGTACCCCTGGTTCGGCCAGGTGATTCCTCTGTTCCGCTCCGTTGGCGGCATCTCTGCTGCACCCCCTATACACCGGGTGCCCGAGTGTTTAACGCCTACTTGTTATATGTTCACGCCCTCATAGGGTCAACAACCATGTTTGTTAAGGGGATCCAGGTGCATTTAAGTTGGAATAGATGCACAGGGTGGGGGGGAGTTGGGGGCTATGTTGGGGGGTTTTTTTTCTGTTGTTTTTATTGCCTTATATGGTTCTTTTTTGGTTACATATTGGTTAAAGAAGGAATGATATATGTATGTATGTCACAGATACTGCAGCTAGTCTTACAGGTGCCGATGGGTTGCTGGTGGTGGTCACCCCCACAGGGGGTTGCCTGCAGGGATCCGGATGCGGGACGGAGGTCCACATACCGATTTCAATGTCTCCCCTTATGGCCCCCCTGACATTGATTTCATGGAATGTGTGGGGAATGAATTCCAAAATCAAACGTGCCTTAGTGTTTAAATTCCTTAAACAGTACTCCCCTGATATATGTATTCTTCAAGAAACACACTTGGTGGGTGGCAGGGTCCTTGGCCTTCGGAAACCATGGGTCGGCCACTGCTACCATGCCACCCATTCCACACATGCCAGGGGGGTTAGTATTCTAATACGTAAATCCCTTCCCTTCGTGCTTCTTGACCTGCATCTGGATCCTGAGGGCAAATATGTGGTTATACACGCGAGTATAGATGGTTTACCTATGCTGCTGGTGGGATTGTACAACCCACCCCCAGCCTCCATGAGATTCCTTCATAAAATAGCACGGATACTGGCATTACACTCAGTTACCGCTGTAATTATAGCCGGGGATTTTAATATGGTACCTTGCCCGAATATGGATAGACTGTCTCCCGATCCAGCAACCAATTCTCCACTCTCCCGATGGGCGGCGATGCTGGGCCTGACGGAGGTTTGGAGATGGAAGTATCCAGGGACTAGGAGCTACACCTGTAATTCAGCCACATACATGGCGATGTCTCGTATAGACCTCATGTATGTCAGCAACCCAATTCTGGCTATGGTGCAGGAAATTTGTACTCTCCCGAGGGGAATTTCTGACCACACACCTATTCTCCTGAAAATACACGTGAGGGAGACTTCGGGCGATCACTTGTGGCGACTGTCCAGATATTGGATCTCGGATGAGCGCGTCGAGCCCGTGGTGGAATCGGCTATTATGGAGTACTGGGCCCCTGACCTGGTGGGCACGGAGACCCAGACTAGATGGGAGGGGTTTAAGTTTCACATGAGACAACAATACAAGTCGACCGTGGGATCGGCACGCTCACCCTCCCGAGCCTCACTGGTCCAGGCTGAAGCCAATGCTCAGAAGTTGGAACATGACTATACTGAGGGTGGAGGGTGGAGTCAGAGAAGGGAACTGCTAGTGGCCCTCAGAAAAGTACAGCTCCTCAGACTCAATGCAGCTAATAAACAATTACTTCATCAAAGGCAAAGGGTATTTGAACAGGGCGAGAGGTCGGGTCGCATGCTGGCCTGGCTCTCTAGGGAACCCACAAATATGACGCATATTGCTAATATTAAAAACGAGTCAGGCAGACTACTATCAGATCCAGGCGAGATTAATGCTTGCTTTGCAGATTACTATAAAGATCTGTATTCCTCCAGAGCCAGTCACACCTTGGTGGAACTTCAGTCCTTCCTAGACAACATACAGTTTCCTGCTCTTTCGGATGATGCACGTGCACAATTGGAAGCCCCAGAGGGCTATATTCTTTATGCAGGCTGGTAAGACCCCGGGAGATGGTGGTCTCCCGGCTGAGTTTTTTAAGACCCACTGTACCTCCTTGGCTGCCAGACTTAGAAGGGTCCTCTTAACGTCCCTGGAGGCGGGAACCTTGCCACCATCCATGATGAGGGCGGTGATCATAGTCCTCCCCAAACTGGGGAAGGACTCCGAGCTCTGCTCATCATATAGACCAATATCTTTGCTGAATGTGGATGCAAAAATTCTGACCAAAGTACTTGCCAATCGCCTTAATGCAGTGATACTCTCTCTGATACATGGAGACCAGATGGGCTTCATGCCGGGGAAGGGTATGGACATAAATCTATGGAGGCTGTTCACGGTGATTGACCGGGTGGCTGGGAGGGGGGGTGAGGAGGTGATAGCATCACTGGACGCGGAAAAGGCCTTTGACTCGGTGGAGTGGGAATATTTGTGGAGTGTGCTCCGGAAGTTTGGCCTGGGTCCGGTCTTTCTCTCTTGGCTTCAGATGCTATATTCAAATCCGACGGCCAGAGTTCGGACCAGTGGCATGCTCTCTGCTTCGTTCCCACTCCACCGGGGCACCAGGCAGGGGTGCCCCCTCTCCCCGGCCTTGTTTGCACTTGCCATAGAACCCCTGGCTATCCTCCTGCAGTCCTCAGAGACGGTAGTTGGCATATCAGTACATCCCATTGTCGAGAAGGTATCTATGTATGCTGATGATACCCTCCACTACCTTAATGATCCACATCAGTCTTTATCGGCGGCCCTGGCTTTAATAGACTTGTTTGGCAAATTTGCAGGTATTAGAATTAACTGTCGGTCCTTTTCCCTCTACGGCAGGGGGGACGTCCCCCAGGTCTTACGGCACCTCTGCAGTGGGTAGATAATTTCAAATATTTAGGTATCCAGATTCACAGAAATCCACAGACTCTAATGTATATCCGGTCCTTCAAAAGTTAGTACAGAAGACCTCTGTATGGAGGAATCTGCCACTCACCCCAATAGGCCGAGTTAATTTAATCAAAATGTCCTTCCTCCCCAAATTTCTGTACGTCTTTAGAAATACCCCCATTATTATACCAGCATCCTTCTTCACTAAATTAGAACAAGCGGTCACGTCATTTATATGGCGGGGGTCGGTACCGAGAGTGGCGAGGTCCACACTTCAGCTTGGATTATCGGGGGGTGGTCTTGCCCTCCCTGATTTTAAAAAATACTATTGGGCTGAGGTCCTTGTATCTGTGCGGTGGTGGTTTACGCAGGACCAATCTAATCTTGAGGCTGCTATATTGGGTTCTTACTCTGAGCTGAGCAATATAGTATACAGGGGGCCTAGATCCACCACACAGATTACTATCCCTATGAAGACTACGGTGCAGGTGTGGAAACAAGTATCGAGGTATATAGAGGCACCACAATCGATCTCTCCCCACACACCCTTATGGGGTAATCCGTCACTACCCCACCAGAAGACGATCCCTGACCCACAGGTCTGGGCTAGGTTTGGTGTGCGGACTTTGAGGGATGTCATGCCAGAGGGGAGCTTGCTCCCTTTTGGAAGACTTAGGACCAAGTTTGGACTTCCCCCCTGGATGTATATTAGATTTCTACAGTTAAGACATGCCCTAAAGGCACAGTTTCCAGGCTCTATCAAGATTGAACCACACCAGGTAGAGAGGCTGCTGACGTCGCGTGTCATAGACACAACACTATTTTCTATTTGCCTTAGACTAACGTGCGGGGCCGGCTCTGGAGCAAATAGGGCCTTTTTGGCCTGGCGGCGAGACCTTCCTGCCCTGACTGAGGAGGACTGGACGGAGGGCTTACAGCAGTTCATTCCTCTTATGATCTCGACAAAATATAGATTTGTACAGTTGAAATTCCTTCATAGGGTGCACTATGCGCCACAAAGATTGGCATTATTTATATCACACCTCTGAAAAATGCCCCAAATGCACTGAAGGTATCTGCAACTACATTCATATGGTATGGCTTTGCCCAAGAATACAAGAATTCTGGCAAAAGGTAACTGATGATATCGCTTCGGTAAGCGGTATATCAGTTGGGTTAAACCCTTTGATCTTGTTGCTAGGTATCACAGATAATTACCCACTAGCACCCACAAAAAACTATCCATCTTTTATATGGCATTTTACGCCAGGAAGACTATTTTGCTTCAATGGAAGACGGCAGAGTCACCTCAGATTTCCACTTGACGAGATCTGGTGAACGCCACTCTCCCCCTCTATAAGCTGATGTACATGGGTCGTAACTTCCCCAAGAAATTCTATAAAATATGGTCAGCCTGGGTCGAGGCCAGAGGCCTCACTGTGTAGAAATAGCTACAAATCCAAATATGACACTGCGGTTGTTGTTCCATCCCCCTCCCCTTTTCCTCCCCCTTCTTTCTTTTTTTCTCCCCTTGGGATCTCCCTGATCTCCCTCCCGTCCTATTTTGTCCCCCCGATCCCTTCTCCCTTCACCAAGTGTGCTCTCTACTCCTATGACCCGGGACTATTAGTTATAATGGCTAGACTATGTCTGTATATATACCATGTCTATATGCTCATCTATATGAACATTGAGAGAAGCTGAAGGGATTTTATCGGTGCAATTTTTTCTTTCTTAAAACATAGTTTATTGTTTACAATCAATTTAAAAAAGACATGATATATATATGATATCAGACAAAATTTCTTTTTCTTTTTAGACAATGTAAAATACAGTACACAATATGGTCAAAAAAGGGGGAAAGAAAAGGATTTGTATTACAAATTCACAGATGGCAGTTGTTGCATATTAGCCCGACATGTTTCGCATTGTCGCTTTCTCAAGGGATATGCAACTATTAGGTAGGTCATCCAATATTTTTAACAATTCTACAAAGATAAAGAAAAAAGAGAAAAGGGTTTTTTACATACATACAGGCATAATATTTAATGTTATCACTGCAATAGATGACTATAAGATATATATAACACGCATTGTCGCTCTGAAGAGTCAAAGAATAACTTACCCCCAAAATGACCCAGTAAACCCTTAGCAGCACCAGCATGGCCTAGGCCAATCACGACGGGACAGCGAAAGAGCCAATTTGCAACCACAGGGAGCAAAAAGATGAGGCTAATGTAAAAAATTATAAAGGTTTGCAAATATTTAGTATAAATTAGATTGTGTAATGGAAAATTAATTTAAATTAGAGACCTGATAAATTCAACACTTACGTTGATGGATATGAAAATTGCAAACATAAATGCAGATAAGCATCAGTGTCGCTGAAATGATGATTATGAACACTATTGGAATAGGTTAGGAATCAGGCTGAAAGTTTAATAAAGCAAAAAGTTTTTTGTTACTGCATAGAAGAAAGCTGCACTGAATCATTTAGGCTGAATCATTTAGACTAATGCTATAATAATATTTAAATATTCATATAAAATTTCATAATGATATGTTAAAAATGCTGTCTGAGACTGCAAGGTCTTTGAATATTATGAAATAGTGACAGCGAGTAATGTAAGATACAAGTGCAGTAAAGAATCTGAAATAGTAAAATAAGGGTATGCATTTGTAAAGAGCAGAGTGTGATGTACTCACCAGTCACTCACTCCGCTGAAATTTTAGCCTCCATCTACCGGCGCTGGCAGGTTGAACTGTCAGGGAAGCCGGTTAAATAATGCTCCCCATCGAGACGGCGTGTGACGCCGCCGGCTCGATGCGGATGTGAGGGCGCATGTGCGCATGCCCGGGAGGCCAATTGTCAGTCCAAACTCCAAATCCCATGGACCACAGCGGCAATCCGGGAGGGCCGACATGCGCAGTGTGTCGCGCAGCGGCTCCTTCCACACTGACGCCGGAGCCGTGTCACGGGACAGGAGGGCAGAGGGAGGGAACACACAGTGCC
The DNA here is from genome assembly GCF_042186555.1 of Aquarana catesbeiana. Classification (NCBI taxonomy): domain Eukaryota; kingdom Metazoa; phylum Chordata; class Amphibia; order Anura; family Ranidae; genus Aquarana; species Aquarana catesbeiana. Next base: position 528,746,453 of record NC_133326.1, read on the forward strand.
CAAGAATGGATTGGCCGCTGCGGGGAGGCACAGCGCGGAATGGGCACATAAAAAATGTGCCCCGGGCGTCCGTATGGATGCGGTGGCCCCAGCTAAATCCCAACGCGATATAGACCAGGTGCGGTCTGACAGGGAAGGGCCAAAGAGGTAGCCGATCGAGGAGGAGGGGACCATATACCCTCCAACCTCGATCGGTTCTGACACAGCAGAGAGACAAGGCGCTTCCCTTGAAGGGAAATACAGTGATGTAAAAAAAAAATAATAAATAAAACAACATGTATAATAGACAACATGGTTACAATATTAGACATTAATTCATAAGTGAAGTTTTACATAACACATGGGTGCATACATTTATGAAAATTAAATCATAAAAATTACTGAAGAGAGATAATAATAAAAAAGGGGAGAGAAACAAGGAAGGGGGGGGGGAAAGGGAGGGGGAAGGGGGAATTGGAAGGGGAGAAAACAAAAGGGGGATTGGTGTTAGCACTGGCAACTAAGGTCATAACTAAATGACCAATCATTTAGAGGAAGGACCGGTAGCTTAGGCTTTCATTAAGACCGGGGAAATGGGTGGCTTTAAGGACATGAATCCAGCGGGCTTTGAGCTGGAGCAGTGTCCTATCAACACAGCCCCCTCTTTCGTCTAGTGGAACGTGTTCTAAAGTTTGGAACTTGATGGTACTGGAGTCAAAATTATGGTGAAGACCCACATGCCTAGCAATAGCTGTGTTCATTTCTTTCTTGAGAATGGGCTTTATGTGGTCTCTGATTCGTTTGAAAAGTGGTCGTTTCGTTTTGCCGACATAAAAGCTACCACACATACATTGAGCTAGATAGATTATACCTGGAGTCTGACACGTTGCACTGAATTTGATTGAGTGCCATTTTCCATTTGGAAGTAAAAAATATGATGTATTATCTATATATCGGCAAATGTCACATCTACCGCAGGGAGATAAGCCGATATGTGAAGACTTTTTAATGGTTGAAGGGTCTTGAAAGTGACTGTGAACAAGACGGTCCTTGAGTGAAGGGACCCGTCTAAAGGTTATCTCGGGAAAGGTGTTGATGTATTTACTGACTGTTGAGTCTATATGCTCATGTTATAAAGTACCAAATGATGGAATTCCATATTTAGGTGGAGTTTCCTCATACATAATACTGAAATGGCATATTATATGAACAAACTATGACGTTTCCCTATACTCTATGATATGATTGTCTTTAATACCTATTCAGACTAATGTACACTACTGTATTTTGTTATGCTTGATGTGCATACATGTAACTGATTGAATATCTCAATAAAAATTCCTTCTGTTAAAAAAAAAAAAGAATAAAGATCACGATTTTCGTGGCTTGACATCATCTTTCACATTATACAAAAAATTGGGCTAACTTTACTGTTTAGTTCTTTTTTTTAATCCATCAGTGTATTTTTTTCCCCAAAAATTGCGTTTGAAAGAACAGTGCGCAAATACAGTGTGACATAAAATATTGCAACAACCGCCATTTTATTCTCTAGGGTCTCTGCTAAAAAAAAATCTATAATGTTTGGGGGTCTAAGTAATTTTCTAGCAAAAAATACTGATTTTAACTTGCAAGCAACAAGTGTCAGAAAAAGGTTTAGTCTTTAAGTGGTTAAACTGCCTACATTTACAGACCAAAGTTCTTTCCTTTGATCTAAAATAACTAAATGTTACAATGTTTCTCTTTATCTCACCTAAGATGTTGTGATAAACTTGGCAGGCTGCCTGTTTTTGCTTTTTTTGTTTTTTTTACAGCTGTCAGCATTAAGCAGAGAACAGCTCTGCACTGAATTGAGGAAATGCTGTTTTAAGATTGTGAGGGGGGTTGAATCGTGATTTCTATTCTTTAACGATTAATAGTGCAGCTCTACACTGTGCTAATGACACTGGCTGGGAAGGCGTTAAACAACTAGGGGCATCAAAGGGTTAAATGTGTGCCTAGACAGTGTTTTTATGTACAATGTGGTGCTTCTACTAAGGGAAGTGATTCATTGTATTCCTTGCTGTCAGGAAGGGCTTGCCAGCAGACAAGATGGCTCCCTCAGGCAGTTTCCTGTTCCACGGATTCCACATAGGATGGGTGCACGAGCGTGTACTAATGTGCGCGCATATCAGTGCACACGCATGCACACCAATGCGAGTCGGAATGCAAAGGATATGCGCGTGCACACATTCGCATACACACGCACATGCACCCCGTGACAGATGATAGCGCCAAATGGATTATTTAAGCTGGGTCAGTCCCAGGATCAATGCTGTCTTGTCTACAGCGTTCCCGTGATTGTCCTGTTATCTGTTATTCTGCATCCGTTCCCAGTTTTTGCCCCGGCTTGCTCTGACTACTCTTGCTCTCCACCTGCATCGACTCTGGCTTGTACCTTGACTCCACTCCTTTCTCTGCATCTTTACCTGATCTGCTAATTTGTGTATGACCCGGTCAGTCTGACCCTGTCTGTGTTCCAGTCCTTATGGAGCCACCTAGCTGCAAGCATCTGTCCATTAGCCACTGTTACCTGCTCTTCTGATTACTGCATCCAAGTACCAGCCTGTTCCAGTTCATCCTGCCTAGCCCAGCAGCAAGCAAGACCATTAGGCACTTGTGCCACTCTGCACTCCTGAGCTACCTGTCTACGCTATCAGGGGCTCAGAGTCAAGGATGTAAGAGGCCTTCCTCTGCATACCAGGCTCTTCTACCAGGTATGTGACAGTAAAGACAGCCATGTCTGAGCCTGAGCAAAGAACCTCTCCCCTGAATGAACTGTGCCAACATTTGGCAGGTCTCACACAAGTTGTCATCACCCTCCACTGCTCCCGGTTATGCTTCTTCATCTTACGCTGGAATACCTGCTGCACCCGCAGTCGTGATGTTACCACCATAGCCCAGAGTTCCTATTCCTGAAAGATCTTCTGGCGACCACAGCAAATTCAGGGCTTTTCGCACTACCTGTGAATTATACTTTGCCTTACAGCCCCGCACCTTTTCACTTGAAACTATTAAAGTAGGATTTGTCATCTCTCTGCTGCAGGGTGAGCCCCAGTCAACCTTGGCCACCTTCTTTAAATACATGGCTCAGCTCTATGAAGACCCTCAACGAACCCCCACCGCAGAAGCAGCACTACACACACCCCAACAAGGCCACAGAGCAGGCGAGGACTATGTCTCAGGCTTTAGGTGCTGGAGTTCCGAAACTAATTGGAAGGACGCTGCCCTCTGTTACCAGTTCCGCATGTGTCTTTCAGAGGCCCTGAAAGAGGAGTTAGCTGAGTTGGTGTTCCACACTCTCTGGATGCTCTCATTAATCTGTCCATTCAGATTGACCGAAGGTTAAAGGAACGTAGATCTGAAAGATCAGCCGGACAATTTTGCCCTGTATGGATGTTACCAAGGGTTGCAAGTCCACCAGGGCCAGCTCCTCCAGAACCCCTTCTTCTGATTCTCCTGAACCCATGCAGCTTGGCTTGCTTTGTCCTCACTCACCATCGAAGAACATCAACGCCATCGCCAGAGCAATCTGTTATTGTATGGCAGGGAACCAGGCCACTATGTGAGGACCTGCCCAGCCAAACTCCGTAAGTGCCTGTCTATTTCTTCTGCCAAGCCTCCAGCCCTGTCAAGTGACCCTTCTCACCTAGCTCTTCCCATTCTGTTGCAGCTTCCAGGAAGAACTATCCAGGTGTCAGCCATAATTGACTCAGGGGCCTGCAGCTGCTTCATTGATCTGTCCTTTGCCGCTGAACATCGGGTACCTCTGCGAACCAAGGCCCAGAGACTTTCAGTTCACCTTGCAGATGGCTCCTTCATCAAGTCTGGGCTAGTCACCCAAGAGATCATCCCACTGCCTGCCACCATTGTCACTAATCATAAAGAATTGCTACGCCTGGGTGTCATTCTCTCACCCCTGTTTCCCATCATATTAGGCGTGCCATGGCTACAGGCACATAACCCATGCATAAATTGGGCCACAAGGGAGATCCAGTTTCCGTCACCCTACTGCCAACAGCACTGCCTACAAGAACTCTCATGTTGTCCACCAACCCTGTTGTGCATGGACTCTGATTCCAAGGCATGTATGCTTATCGGTACAAGGGGGCAGAGACCCTTCCTCCCCATAGGTCTTATGACTGCTCAATTGAATTACTCCCTGGGGCCGAGGTACCTTTTTGGAAGAATTTTTCCCTTAACTGTACTTGAACTTGTGGACCTAAAGGAATACATTGACAATAGTTTGAGGAAAGGATTTATTCGCCCATTAACCTCTCTGCCTGGGGCAGGCATTTGCTTTGTGAAAAAAAAGGATCACCCCCCTAAGACCCAGTGTTGAGTAACGTGAACTCAATAAAGTCACAGTCAAGAATCGGCACCCGCTACCCCTGGTGCCCGAACTGTTTCAAAGGCTTAGGTCAGCAACAGTCTTCACGAAATTGGATCTTCTAGGGGCATACAATCTGGTATGTATACGTGCAGGTGATGAATGGAGGACTGCATTTCATAGCCGATTTGGGCATTTTGAGTACCTGGTAATGAATGCCCTTTGGACTGTGTAATGCCCCTGCTACATTCCAACATTTTGTCAATTACATTTTTCGAGATTATCTTGATCTTTTTGTCGTTGTATACCTAGACGATATTCACATTTTTTTCTTCTTCTTTGAAGACTCACCATGGACATGTGAGGAAGGTACTGACTCAACTCTGATTGCATGTATGTATGTCAAACTTGAAAAATGCGAGTTTGAGAGCCAAAATATCAAATTCCTGGGATTATTCATCTCCACAGAGGGTATAAAGATGGATCCCAAAAGGTTACTGCCATCCTGGACTGACCAGCCCCCACAAGTAAAAAAAAAAAATTACAGCTTCTGTGGGGTTCGCAATTTTTTATCGGAGTTCATCAAAGGATTTTCAGCCATCATTTCCCCCATTACACAACTGACCAAGCACAGCAGCCGGTTCCATTGGACTTCTGAGGGTCAGTCTGCTTTCGAGACCCTTAAAGGTTATTTACCTCTGCAACCGTACTAAGGCATCCTGACCCAGCCCTACCATATGTCTTGGACGTTGATCAGAGACAGCTGTGGGGGCTGTGCTCTCTCAACATCAGGGGGCCAACGCCCTCCTTTACCCAGTTGCATTCTTTTCATGTGAACTTTCACCAGCAGAAAAGAATTACAATCCGGTTGCCCGCAAACTTTTAGTGATCAAAGCTGCATTGGGGGAGTGGAGATATCTCTTGGAAGGGGCAGTTCATCCAATATTAAATTTACACTGATCACAAAAATCTAGAATATTTAAGAACATCAAGACATTTGAAACCACGTCAGGCTAGGTGGGCAATGTTCTTTTCAAGATTTGCCCTCCATGTAACCTACAGGCCCGGGCCAAAAAACACTAAACCTGACGCACTCTCCCGTATGTTTTGAGAGTCTGTAGAATCTGTGCCCCGATACCATTTTATCCTCAGGAAACTTTCTTTTGTTACAGGCAGATCTGTTGTCTCAGATCAAGCAGACCTCTGTGGGAGTTCCCTCACCTCCTGAGACAACCCTACAAGTAAGATATGGGCTATTGTGAAGACAGAATCTTTGTACCAGAAGATGTGTGTGTTCCTGTCCTAGGCTTGTGCCATGATCATGCATTAGCAGGACATTTTGGGGTCAATAAAACTACAGAGTTAGTACAACGCACATTTTGGTGACCTCATTTAGAAAAAGGCTTTAGGAAGTATGTGGAGGCCTGTATCACATGCATGCAGAATAAAAGCAACAGGACCAAAGCATGGGGTCTGCTTAAACCATTTCCAATCCCAGATAGATCCTGGAAAATTATCTCAATGGATTTAATTGTGGAGCTTCCCCCTTCAGAAGGTTGTACTGTCAGCTATGTGGTGGTAGACCGATTATCCAAGGCGGCACATTTTTTACCCATGTTACCGTTGGCTAAATTTGCCTACAACAATTCTAATCACTCTGCCACAAAATAATCTCCATTTCTTGCCAACTACGGCTTTCATCCATCATTTTTGTTGAATCTAATTCCTGAATATTCAGTTCCCTCTGTTCTGGAGACAGTGACCTTCTTCGATTCCAATAACAAACTGTTACAGGAAGCAATAGCCAAAGCCCAAGAATACAATAAGAAAGTTTTCGACAAGAAAATACGTGAAGAAATAGTTCTGGAATCTGGCTATCAGATATGGCTGTTGACAATAAATTTAAAACTGGCCTGTCCTTCAAGGAAACTGGGGCCCAAGTTTGTGGGGCCATTTCTGGTAAAGAGAAAAATCAACAATGTCGCCTATGGACTGGAATTGCCAGTCTCCTTTAGACTTCATCCCGTCTTTCATGTAATCCTACTGAAACCTGCAATTCCGAACCCATTCCCTGGATGGAATACAGGCCCACTGGAGCCGGTGTTAGTTGATGAGGAAGAAGAGTATGAGGTTGAGGCAATTCTGGATTGCAGGAGAAGGAGAAATCAAACCCAATACCTGAATAAATGGAAAAGGTATTGGCCTGAGGAGAATTCATGGAAACCTGAGAACAATGTCCACATTAAGAAACTCATCCAAGTATTCAATAGGCCCCATCCAGAGAAGTTGGCCCAGTTGGGCAGCTGGAGGCTGCCCGTTAGGAGGGGGCAATGTCAGGAAGGGCTTGCCACTAGACAAGATGGCTCCCCCAGGCAGTTTCCTGTTCCACGGATTCCACATAGGATGGGTGCACGAGCACACGCTAATGTATCTTGACTCCGCTCCTGCCTCTGCATCTGTACCTGATCTGCTCACCTGTGTATGACTCGGCCTGTCTGACCCTGTCTGTGTTCAAAATTGTCAACATTTTTGGTCTTTGTTTGTTTAGCAAAAAAAATTAAAAACCCAGTGGTGATTAAATACCACTCAAAAAAGTGATAAAAATTGTGTTTTGGCAGAATGTTGAATGACCACGCAATTGTCATGCAAAGTGACACTGAAAGCTGAAAATTGGCCTGGGCAGGAAGGTGGTGCCTGGTAGGCGAGTGGTTATATACAATTTGTTATCCCTTTATAGCATTGCATAGGTACTATATTAGCTTGACATATCACAATTTAAAAAAAAATGGTACTCACTTCTGTATACTATTACAGTTGTAAATGCGATTGCTATTAGGACAAGGATGAGTATTAGAATATATAACGTTCTTGTATTACTTTGGACCTCAGAACTTGGCGGTGGGTTTGTCTGAAACAATACCAATAGTTCACTTAAGATGAGAAGAATATATTCTTGGGAAATATTAAGACAGATTTGTTTTTGAATACAAATTACCTTCACTGGAGTCATAGGAGTAGGGCTGGAATTGACAGAAGGGAAGGTTTTGCTGTCATCATCGTAATTTCCTAAAAACATGAAAAATAACAAGTAAGGGTTTTACAGTAGCAATAATCTGGAATGTTGTGTAGATTTATGACTGCTCCACCTATCTTGTCCCAGGTTCTCTTTCCCACAAATGTCAATGGCAACCAGGCACACAGCAGCATCCACACTTCTGGCTCAATGAGTAGTCTAGGGGTTTAATTTTGTTTGTTTTTTTAAATTCTCTTTATTGAAAAAGATTATGATTTAAAAGTACAAAACAGAGCCATTGGGGCATTCTTCGGCTAATTGGTGCACATAGCCATGTGCATAACAGAGTACAACTCACAACTTAAAATTACAAGCTACCATAAATCTACAAACTCCAAACACACACCCCTCAGGCTACATAGGGTAGGATTGCGATAAGGAATACTGTTTCTCTGAGGACCTTCTTTCCCTCCTAGCTACCAAAACTGGACACTATAAGAGTAGTACATTTCAAGAACTGGTACATTGAATTCTGGGCTTACACAACCACTTACATATCCTAGGTATAGATCTCAGTTCCATACAGCGCCAAGTAGATATTCAGGAAATCCAGCTAGAATTATCCACTAAGGTCTGATCATCCACCATGGATTCTGAGTCTGTCCACAGGTGCCAAACTTTTTTTGTATTTCTTGGAACATCCATGAGATAAGTATGTTGCTTTATAAAGGGGTATCACAGCATTGACTGACTGCTTCCATGATGATAAGTAGGGGGCCTAGCTGACTTCCATTTAGGTACTATGGTCTTTCTGGCATAAAATAGGAGGATGCTTATTAAGGTGCACGTTGCTTTAGCAAACGCCAGTGACTCCCCCAGTCCAAAGAGACAAGCACTGACTGTCAGAAGGATAGGTATAGTAGTTAACCCATGAATGAATTGGGTCATCTCTCGACAATGATCCTAAATCTGTGGACAGTCCCAAAATATATGTGTGAAGCCTGCAGGAGTACCAGAGCATCTCCAGCAGTTAGCTGAGGATGCTGGGTATATGCGGTGCAGGTGTTGTGGCGTGTAGTAGATCCTGTTTAGAATTTTTAATTGAATCAGCTTGTCTCTAGTTGCAACCAATGACTGAAGTGGGTAGTCCCATATGTCTTCCCAGTCTTCTCTGTCCAGTTCTTGCACCTCCGCCTGCCACAAACCACGCAGACCATCCAGCCCAACCTGAACGAATGGCAACATTGCTCGGTATATTTGGGATAATGGCTTTGATAGATCGACATAGGGCCTCCAGGTTATCCTGCTCCAGCTGAAGCTGGAGGAATTTGAATTGTGATTCGAAGGCATGACGGAGCTGCAGGAACCTGAAAAAGAAAGAGTTCGGAAGTTGGAATTTATGTTTCAGTCTATCGAATGTGAGTAGCCCAGACCCATCACATATGTCCATCAAATATTTAATGCCTTTGCTAGCCCATAGCCCCGGGTCCTGTAAGGAGGGAAATTCCTGTAACTTTGGGTTGCACCAAAGTGGTGTATTAGGGGACCACCAGGCTTTTACCAGGTTGGGTTCAATCACAATATGCCATGCCTTAATAACTGCTTTCGTAGCAAGTGTTAAAAGGTGCATAGGAACCCCCCGACCCCCTATAAAGTGCATTGCGAAGGGCCTCAAGGGATCCATAAAGGTCAATAAAGACATGGATAAGCTAGTTTGAGGTGGAGGAACTTGATTGGCCTGCACAAAGTTTTGACCTAAACCTGATATCACACCTTTGGGAGGAATTTGAGTGCAAACTGCAAGTCAGACCTCCTCTCCAACATCAGTGCCTGACCTCACAAATGCGCTTCTGGAAGAATGGTTAAATATTCTCATAGACACACTCCTAGACCTTGTGGACAGCCTTCCCAGAAGAGTTGAAGCTATTATAGCTGCAAAGGGTCTGACAATTTAATATTGAACCCTACGGATGAAGGCTTGGATACCATTAAAGTTCCCCTCTCCCTCTCTCCTTTAGGGAAGGTGCACTGCAATTATCTCCTCTATATTTGCAAGTAGGGATGAGCTTCATGTTCGAGTCAAACCTATGTTCGAATTGCAAATGATATGGGCCGTTCGTGCCAAATTCGTGTGGCGCGTCACGACCCATAATTCACTGCGGCATCGCAGTGCATTGCTGGCTGATGATTGGCCAAGCATGCACTATGACCCCCATGCTTGGCCAATCACAACGCCGTCAGTAGAGAGAGCTGTAATTGGCCAAAGCCAGGGTGGCTTTGGCCAATTATGGCTCAGGGGGTTTAGAACACGCCCCACACTATATAAGGCCACCTGCATGGCGGCCCTGTGTAGTGTGTTCCGGCCTGCTGAGAGATAGAGAGAAACAGTGTCATTTCATTTGAGTTAGATAGATTAGGCAGGACAGTCAGTCAGTTAGCTGCACTTACAGTGTATTGTGTATATATATATGCATCCCAGGTGTTTTATATATATATATATATATATATATATATATATATATATATATATATATATACACACACTGTATTCAGTTTAGCTAGATCCGTTCAAGTTATCTTCCTACTGACAGGCAGGCTTGTCTTGTTACAGTATTTACAGCTACCTGAAGAAAATTGCTGGTGTTCTTTTGATCCTATTAGTACCACAGTCAGGCAGCTAGACTATTTACAGTTAGGGTAGTGTGTCCTCCTCACAGTGTTCAGCTAAAGCTACAAGTTAGTTTAGTGTGACCTCTGCACAATGTTCAGCTAAAGCTACAAGTTAGTGTAGTGCATCCTCCTCACAGTGTTCAGCTAAAGCTACAGGTTAGTTTAGTGTGACCTCTGCACAGTGTTCAGCTAAAGCTACAAGTTAGTGTAGTGCGTCCTCCTCACAGTGTTCAGCTAAAGCTACAAGTTAGTGTAATGCGTCCTCTGCACAGTGTTCAGCTAAAGCTACAAGTTAGTTTAGTGCGACCTCTGCACAGCGTTCAGCTGAAGCTACAAGTTAGTGTAGTGCGTGCTCTGAACAGTGTTCAGCTAAAGCTACAAGTTAGTGTAGTGCGTCCTCTGAACAGTGTTTATCTAAAGCTACAAGTTATAGGGCGTACACACGGTCGGACTTTGTTCGGACATTCCGACAACAAAATCCTAGGATTTTTTCCGATGGATGTTGGCTCAAACTTGTCTTGCATACACACGGTCACACAAAGTTGTCGGAAAAATCCGATCGTTCTGAACGCGGTGACGTAAAACACGTATGTTGGGACTATAAACAGGGCAGTGGCCAATAGCTTTCATCTCTTTCTTTATTCTGAGCATGCGTGGCACTTTGTCCGTCGGATTTGTGTACACACGATCGGAATTTCCGACAACGGATTTTGTTGTCGGAAAATTTTATCTTCTGCTCTCCAACTTTGTGTGCAGAAAATCCGATGGAAAATGTCCGATGGAGCCCACACACGGTCAGAATTTCCGACAACACGCTCCGATCGGACATTTTCCATCAGAAAATCCGACCGTGTGTACGGGGCATTAGTGTAGTGTGTCCTCCTCACAGTGTTCAGCTAAAGCTACAAGTTAGTGTAGTGCGTCCTCCTCACAGTGTTCAGCTAAAGCTACAAGCTAGTGTAGTGCGTCCTCCTCACAGTGTCCAGCTAAAGCTACAGGTAAGTTTAGTGTGACCTCTGCACAGTGTTCAGCTAAAGATACAAGTTAGTGTAGTGCGTCCTCCTCACAGTGTTCAGCTAAAACTACAAGTTAGTGTAGTGCGACCTCTGCACAGTGTTCAGCTAAAGCTACAAGTTAGTGTAGTGTGTGCTCTGAACAGTGTTCAGCTAAAGCTACAAGTTAGTGTAGTGCTTCCTCCTCACAGTGTTCATCTAAAGATACAAGTTAGTGCAGTGTGTCCTCCTCACAGTGTTCAGCTAAAGCTACAGGTTAGTTTAGTGTGACCTCTGCACAGTGTTCAGCTAAAGCTACAAGTTAGTGTAGTGCGTCCTCCTCACAGTGCTCAGCTAAAACTACAAGTTAGTGTAGTGCGACCTCTGCACAGTGTTCAGCTAAAGCTACAAGTTAGTGTAGTGCGCCCTCTGAACAGTGTTCATCTAAAGCTACAAGTTAGTGTAGTGCGTCCTCCTCACAGTGTTCAGCAAAAGCTACAAGTTAGTGTAGTGCGACCTCTGCACAGTGTTCAGCTAAAGCTACAAGTTAGTGTAGTGCATCCTCTGAACAGTGTTCAGCTAAAGCTACAAGTTAGTGTAGTGTGACCTTTGCACAGTGTTCAGCTAAAGCTACCTGTAGAAGGTTGGTGGTGTTTTCCTGATCCTATCACTACCGCAGGCAGCTAAATTATTTACACATTAGTGTAGTGCGACCTCTGCACAGTTTAGCTAAAGCTACCTGTAGAAGGTTGGTGGTGTTTTCCCGATCCTATCACTACCGCAGGCAGCTAAATTATTTACACGTTAGTGTAGTGCGACCTCTGCACTGTTCAGCTAAAGATACCTGTAGAAGGTTGGTGGTGTTTTCCCGATCCTATCACTACCGCAGGCAGCTAAATTATTTACACGTTAGTGTAGTGCGACCTCTGCACTGTTCAGCTAAAGATACCTGTAGAAGGTTGGTGGTGTTTTCCTGATCCTATCACTACCGCAGGCAGCTAAATTATTTACACATTAGTGTAGTGCGACCTCTGCACAGTTTAGCTAAAGCTACCTGTAGAAGGTTGGTGGTGTTTTCCCGATCCTATCACTACCGCAGGCAGCTAAATTATTTACACGTTAGTGTAGTGCGACCTCTGCACTGTTCAGCTAAAGATACCTGTAGAAGGTTGGTGGTGTTTTCCCGATCCTATCACTACCGCAGGCAGCTAAATTATTTACACGTTAGTGTAGTGCGACCTCTGCACTGTTCAGCTAAAGATACCTGTAGAAGGTTGGTGGTGTTTTCCTGATCCTATCACTACCGCAGGCAGCTAAATTATTTACACATTAGTGTAGTGCGACCTCTGCACAGTTTAGCTAAAGCTACCTGTAGAAGGTTGGTGGTGTTTTCCCGATCCTATCACTACCGCAGGCAGCTAAATTATTTACACGTTAGTGTAGTGCGACCTCTGCACTGTTCAGCTAAAGATACCTGTAGAAGGTTGGTGGTGTTTTCCTGATCCTATCACTACCGCAGGCAGCTAAAGTATTTACACGTTAGTGTAGTGTGACCTCTGCACAGTGTTCAGCTAAAGCTACCTGTAGAAGGTTGGTTGTGTTCTCATACTGTAGGCAGGCAGTTGATTTTGCTAGCTGCAGTATCTATCTATCTATCTATCTATCTATCTATCTATATATATCCCAGCTTAGTGCATCTACAGGCCATTAGTATGTCTGGAAGGCCAACAAGGAGAGGCAGACAGTCACAAGCCAATAAAGAGGGCAAGCAGGCTCTGTGTCTAGAGGCAACGGTGCTGGTCGTGGAAACGGTGCATCCTCATCAGCATGTGGCCTTTTTTTCGGCAGCTGGCCGTGTTGAGCCGCAACATGCGGAAGACTTGGTCGAGTGGATGACCAAGCCATCCTCATCCTCCTCATCCCCCCTCACCCATGCTCAGGGTACTTTGTTTGGCAAAGCAGCTGCCAACGCGGCCTCTTCCCTCAGCTCAATGGCATCAGTGACTCCTTCCCTAGCCCCACCATGTCCTCCTGAGGAGTCCCTCGAACTGTTTGACCACAGTGTTGGGTACATGCTCCAGGAGGATGCCCAGCGTTTAGAAGGCTGTGATGATGATACTGGGCTAGATGAAGGCAGTAATGTGAGCACGAACAGAGGGGATGCCAAGAAGGACAGCAATCTGGCAGTCATGCTCCCCTTGCTGCAGCATACTGCCAGGTTTGCTCCAGTGATGAGGAGGGAGGGGATGATGAGGTCACTGACTCAACGTGGGTGCCTGATAGGAGAGAGGAGGAGGAGGCACATCACTAACGAGGCAGGATGCCCTCCAGGGGCCAGGCTAAGGGCAGTACACTGACTGCATCACAACGCAAAGCTCCGCATGGGCAGGGCGCTGCTGTCTCTGCGCGTTATTCTAAAAGTTCTTTGGTGTGGGCCTTTTTTGAGACGAGTGCATCAGATCGCACCGCTGCTATTTGCAACATATGTCTCAAGCGTATCTCGGGTGGCCAAAACATCTCCCGCTTGGGCACTACATGCTTGACCAGACATATGTTGACCTGCCATGCAGTTTGTTGCCAAGCATATCTAAAAGACCCACACCAAAGAACAAAGAGGACCTCTCCTTGCTCCTCATCAGCTGAGATCTCCAACCCCACTATACCTTCAGTCCTCTCTGAGACCTGCACTGAGAGGAATGAAGGTGTAGAATTAGGTGTGTCACAGCCAAGTACTTGTGGGCAATCTGCTTTCGGTACACCGACGTCAGATTGTACCAGGCAAATTTCCCTGCCCCAGCTGCTGCACCACCGAAAGAAGTTCGCTCCCGGCCATCCACATGCCCAGCGGTTGAATGCTAGCTTGGCAAAATTGCTAGCACTTCAACTGCTACCTTTTCAGTTGGTAGACTCTGCCCCCTTCCGTGAGTTTGTGGAATGTGCGGTTCCTCAGTGGCAGGTACCCAAACGCCACTTTTTCTCACGGAAGGCGATTCCGGCTCTCTACCGGCATGTGGAAGGCAATGTCTTGGCCTCACTGGACAGGGCGGTCAGTGGTAAGGTGCATATTACCGCTGACTCATGGTCCAGCAGGCATGGACAGGGATGTTACCTAAGTTTCACGGCGCATTGGGTCACTCTGCTGGTAGCTGGGAAGGATGCAGGACAAGGTGCAGTAGTGTTGGAGGTTGTTCTGCCACCACGCCTGCAAAATGCCACTACTAATGATTGTGACACACCTCTCTCCTCCACCCCCTCCTCTTCTTCTTCCTCCATGGCCTCTTCCTGTGCTTTGTCCGGAACCAGCGGTGCTCCGTAGCCGTTCAAGGGGCTACGCAAGTACGCAGGCCAAAAGATGCCATGCGGTGCTTGAGCTGGTGTGCTTGGGGGACAGGAGCCACACTGGGGCAGAGGTTCTGTCAGCTCTGCAGGGGCGTGGTGGTGTTCAGAGGTGATTGACGCCATGCCAACTTAAGGCAGGAATGGTGGTTTGCGACAATGGCACCAACCTCCTCTCTGCCCTCCGACAGGGACAACTGACCCATGTGCCCTGTTTGGCTCACATCCTTAACTTGGTGGTGCAGCGGTTCTTGGGCAGGTACCCGGGCTTGCAGAATGTCCTGAGGCAGGCCAGGAAAGTCTGTGTGCATTTCCGCCGGTCATATAATGTCAGTGCTCGGCTGGCAGACCTCCAAAAGGAATTTAACCTGCCCAAGAACCGCCTAATCTGTGACATGCCCACCAGTTGGAACTCAACATTGGCCATGCTGCAGCGGCTGCACGCGCAGCAGAGGGCCATCAATGAGTACCTGTGCGACTATGGCACCAGGACAGGGTCAGGGGAGCTTGTTTTTTTTCCCACGCCAGTGGGCCATGATCAGGGATGCATGCACTGTCCTGTCACCATTTGAGGAGGCCATGAGGATGGTGAGCAGTGACAGTGCATGCATCAGTGACACTGTCCCCCTTGTCCACCCATTGGAGCACACGCTGCATGGAATAATGGACAGGGGACTTGAGGCAGAACAGAGGCAGGAAGAGGAGGACTTCCTTAGCTCTCAAGGTGCCCTTTATCCAGACAGTGTTCCTGCGTGTCCGCCGATCACACAGGAAGAGGATGAGGAGGAGGAGGAGGATTGTGTCAGTATGGAGGTGGAGCCTGGCACTCAGCATCAGCAGCAGTCTTTAAAGGATCATTTAGAGTCCCAAGAAACCCATGGACTTGTACATGGCTGGGAGGAGGTGGCTGCGGATCATGTCATCCTTAGTGACCCAGAGGAATCCGGACCGAATGCCTCAGCAAACCTATGCTGCATGGCCTCCCTGATCCTGCAAAGCCTGCGGAAGGATCCTCGTATTCGTGGTATCAAGGAGAAGGACCAATACTGGCTGGCAACCCTCCTTGATCCACGTTACAAAGGTAAGGTTGCGGACCTTATCTTGCCATTGCAGAGGGAGCAGAGGATGAAACATCTTCGGGAGACCTTGCAGAAAGGTCTGTGCAACGCGTTCCCGGAGACTGGGAGGTTACAAACTCTTGTTTCTGGACAACGTGTTGCTGAGGCTTCGGTCAGTCAAAGAAGGAGCGGTGGAGAAGGTAGCCGTCTGACCGATGCGTCCAGACAATTTTTTAGTCCGCAGCCCCAAGGTTTGATCGGTTCCAGCAACCATTGCCAGCGTCTGTTTTACTTGGTGCAGGAATACCTAGGGGCAAGATCTGGCTTGGATACCTTTCCCACCGAAAATCCTCTGGGTTACTGGGTCTTGAGGATGGATCACTGGCCAGAGCTTGCACAGTATGCAATTGAGCTACTGGCCTGTCCTGCATCCAGCGTTCTTTCGGAACGCACATTCAGTGCTGCTGGAGGCTTTGTAACTGATCACAGGGTGCGTCTGTCCACTGACTCGGTCGATCGACTGATCTTCATAAAAATGAATCAGTCTTGGATCACCACCAGATACCAAGCACCTGATGCTGATGTAACCGAATATTTTTTTTTTGAAATGTCAGATCCCTTCAAAGACTGCCTATGCTGATGCTGAGTGACTATCCTGTTATGCTGAGTAATTATCCTCTTCCTCCTCAATGATCATGCTGATAGCTTGTAAGGACAATTTTGGTTCTGGGCGCCGCCACCAGTGCCTAAGGCCCAATTTTTAAGCCCCTGTTTAACAGGGGCGTGTAATTACAATTTTTGATGCAATACTTTGCAGCAAGGCTCGTTCCTGTGTTCCAACTAGAGTATCTGTGAGGGGTTACAATGTTATGGCAACAGCACCAGTGCTTAAGGCCCAATTTTTCAGCCCCTGTTTAACAGGGGCGTGTAATTACAATTTTTGATGCAATACTTTGCAGCAGGGCTCGTTCCTGCGTTCCAACTAGAGTATCTGTGAGGACTTACAGATCCCTGATAATAATTCTGATGATTTCAGGAACTTTCTCCGGATGACGGACCCCGTATTTCACCGTTTGTTGGCTTTGCTGACCCCTTATATTAGCAGGCAGGATACCTGCATGAGGCAAGCCATCACTCCAGAGCAGAGGCTCGTCGCCACCCTGCGGTACTTGGCGACGGAGAGAAGCCTGCAGGACTTGAAGTTCTTGACAGGCATCTCCCCCCAGGCTCTGGGGATCATTATCTCAGAGACCTGTTCTGCCATCATCCAGGTCCTGCAGAAGGAGTATATTAAGGTAAGATTTTTCTCGTCCAATATCACATTTTATTGTATATAATGTTTGCTAATATTTTGTATTTCTTTCCTCATTCCCTAATTACCATGATTGTAATATGCTATGAATGTCCCTTTTTGTCCTCATTCATGGTGGATTTGTATGTAATTATTTTTTTGTCCTTCATACATATTTGCCTTCACTTACCTCCCCAGCATGGTCTCCTGGCCCTATATTCACCTCATGTAGTCACTTAACAATGTATTTTATCAGCTCCATAGTAGTGCTTTACCCCAAACACCCCCTAAAATGTTTTGAAATGTGATTTGTGCTTTAAATTCAGGCAGAGTGCCAGAGGCTTTTTTGAGGTTCCCCAAATTATTTGGAACCCTCCCTCCCCCCAACTGCTAAGTCAGCTGATACCAATTCTCTATCTATCCTCAATCATCTATCTGCTGACTTTGCCAAGCCCATACACACTATACCCATCTCTTTTGTGGTCATATTTATGGATGAATTCCCCAAAGCATGTAGTGCAAGGGCCTGCCTGTATACTTTCAAATGGTACTGTTTAAAGTTTTTGTATCCTATTATTATCTTGATAGGTAATAGCAGAATTTCCAAATGTGCTCAAATGTGTACAGTGTGCATTTATATCTTTGTCTTATGACACTTCTTACCTGTCCAGTGTGCTGTCAATAGTGTAACTAAGGAGGGGCTGGCCAAAGTAATACCCATTATTTAGGCATTCATCTCTCAATGAAGTGGAGAGGGTTACCTGTCCAAGAGCTCTCCCCCCTTATAATGTTAGAAATGGCCCATGAGGGGGGGGGGGGGGTGAATATGATAGGTGTACCTTATATTTTGGTCTTTAAAAACTCCCTCAAATAAATGTTATCTTGATGTTGGCCAAGAATGTTTGTGTCTAATCTGCTTTCCCTGTTTATGTGCAAAATGACTAATGTTGTTTTTTGTTTTGACTCCACAGTTTCCTTTCACGCCACAGGAATGGCAGACTGTGGCCTCCCACTTTGCCCAACGGTGGGACTTTCCTAACTGCGGAGGGGCAATTGATGGGAAACACGTCCGCATCGTCCCACCACCCAACTCGGGGTTGTCCTATTATATTTATAAGGGGTTCAATAGTATTGTGATGTTGGCGGTGGTGTCGGCTACTTATGAGTTCCTGTATGTGGACGTGGGGAAGAATGGCCAGATGTCCGATGGTGGAGTCATCGTCCAGACGGAGTTCTACAGGCGTCTCCAGGATGGCAGCTTGGACTTGCCACCTCCAGAAGACAATGTGGAAGGACTCCCATTCATCTTCGTTGCGGATGAAGCATTTGCGCTGGGGGACCATCTTATGCGTCCATTCCCGATGAGGACCCTCACCCCGGACCAGAGGGTTTTTAATTACCGGCTGGCCAGAGCCAGGAGAGTGGTGGAGAACACGTTTGGAAACATGGCCAGCCGGTTCTGCCTATTTCTTACACCCATACATATGGCGGAGTATAAACTGAATCATATAATCCTGGCGTGCTGTGTTCTACACAACTTTTTACGGCAACATTCTGCCAACTATGCTGGCTCAGTTGGGCCTGAGGCTGCAATTTCAAATGAACCAACCCTGACGGCGCTTGAAAGTGGCCGTCCTGGCATGCCCCCCCGAGTGCCTGTGATGTCCAGCTAAGATACCTTGAATTCTTTGCTGGTAGGGGGGCTATCATTTTGCCAGACAATGTCTAAAACCTTTTTCAAATAAAAAAAAAAAAAACTTAAATCTTTGGTGACATTTACTGCTTGTGTTTGTTTTAGCTGACCCTGACAGAAATGTGGTGAGTCCTGAAAATGGCGTGATTGTGTAACCTTACAAAGCACTGGTGGGTGTTATTTACTAAAGACAAAGACACTTTGCACTGCAAGTGCACTTGAAACTGCACTGAAACTGCACTTGTAGTGCAAAGTGGATTTGCCTTAGGAAATAACCCCCATTGTCACAGAAAACAGCAATTAGAGCACCACAAAAGTGTTGTAGCGTTGAGACAATAATCCACACATTCTTGATTACCAATCTTTTTAATACCAGCACAATCACATGTGCATTTATAAAAGGTTTTTAAAACAAAACAACATGTTGGTTGTATAACAATTTTTGGGGTCACATTAGAAAAAGTATAAATGCCCATTTAAGATAAAACAGGCTTGTTTAAAACCAACAAGAAAGACACAAATCTTGAACTTACAAAGTTCACATTTGGTAGAATTTGAAGGCAATATCAGACATGAGTATTTACAAACTGTGTTTGATATTGCGTTCAGATGGGGTGAAGTCACCCCTAGAAAAGCCAAATTTTGAAGATGCACACAAATTTATGAATGTCAACATGTGCTACCTGCCATCACGGGGGATCAAGGGACGTGTTTTGGGGGTGCAACCCCTTCCTCACAGCTACTTTAATTGGAAATTGGAAAATTGGAAATTGGCACAACTCACCTGTTGTGGTCCAATTTCCACCATGTCTTCCTCCTCCTGCTCTGCGTTGCTTGGGTGGATTTCCCCTTCTTCCAGAGGTGGGGGGTCTGTGGTCTCCTCGGATGAGGGGTGTCCTCTGAGTCTTTTCTCCCCTATGTAAAAAAAAATTGGTATACTTAGCACACAGATATTTCATGGCAGAACTATAAATATGAAATATTGTTTGGAAGTGGGGTACAATTTTATATTTTGGCAGAGTTCCAAGATGTAGAATTTTTAGTGTCCTTTGTCAAGCTTCAATAATTTACCTGTTTTGTACAAGCTTCACAGATGGAGACACCCCTATAGTATACACTGGAGCACCTGTGTGGACCGCCTAATAAATAGGGTGTTCTTGTGTCCCACACTAGTGCTCCAGCGTCCAGATGTGTAACCAGCTGCTGAGTGTCCTCTCCTTACACAGAATCTAGTTTGCATTTCATTCTAGTAACAAACCCATCTACACAACCAAATTAGTTTCAGACAAGTAGGCCCTAAAAAATGTGGGCAAATGCATATGGGCAAAACAATGGTGTTTTCTAGGCCGAACGAACAATGTTTTATACGAATGAATAATGTGCCCATGAACATGAAAGTTGCCTTTTGAAACTGGATAACAGCTAAGAAAAGCACATGGAGCAGCACAAACGTAATAAACATAAAAAGAATAGGAACACAGGACAACTACTTACTTTTTTGCAGCACTCTCTGGCTCTTTCGGCACTGCTCGTGCTCTCTTAATTTCAGGTCCGACCACAGCTTCCTGAGCTGATCTTTTGATCGTCGTACCCCGAAATTCCGGTGCAGACTCTTGACCACTTTCGCCATTATCTTGGCCTTTCTGACATTGGGGTTGGGGTAAGGTCCATACTTCCCGTCATAGTCGGCCTTCTTCAGGATGTCGACCATCTCCAACATCTCCCCAAAGGACATATTCGATGCCTTAAATCTTCTCCTTTTGGATCCAGACGTTTCAGGCTCCCTCCTCCTCGTTGCTGTAATTAGCACGCACCTGCTGTGTCTCCGCCATGTGCTCTTCCCCCACTGTGCCGAATGAAAAGGGGCGGGGAATAGACTAGAAAGAATGTCAGGGGCGGGCGGAGTTACACGCATGCGCAGTGTGTATAAAGTGTAACACGCGTGCGTAGTACGTACGATCTGTGAGCGGAGGAAGGAGTATCGGAGGTGCCGATCGTGATAACGAAGGTAAGATCTAAACTTGGGCCTATACTGCTTCTAGATTGAGGCCTATATTGTAACAAGATTAGGAGAGTTTTGCCTGACATTAGGGTTTGTCTCGTGTTGTGTCTTTCAGATAAAATGGATGGCTTCAATGACCACAACTTCCTCCCCCTGTTCATAGACAAATACAGGGAGCTGCCCTGTCTGTGGCAGGTGAAACATCCACATTATAATCATAAACAAAAGAGGCAGGCAGCGCTGGAGAAACTGCTGGAGTTGGTGGAGCCGGTGGTCCCCACAGTAAACATCCCTTATTTAAAAGCCAAAATTGGTGGCCTGAGGAGCACTTATCTAAGGGAGCGCAAGAAGGTCACGGATTCCCAGAGATCCGGAGCTGCAGCAGATGACATTTATGTCCCCAGACTGTGGTACTATGAGAGACTGCGATTTCTGTCAGACCAGACTGGAGTCAGGGAATCCCTCTCCACTCTTCCTTCCACCCCAGCTGAGGCTTCCGATGTCCAACCTGAGACTTCCAGCCAGGAAGAATGAATCAATGAACTAATGAATTGTCTCTATGTTGCTACTTCCATATAATTAGACCCAATGATTTGATAACTTTGTATTTTTAATTCTTTCTAATTATTAATGATCTTCACATTTGTGGCGACTATCTGTTTAAGTAGATCGTTGAAATCGGATAGAATCCATTGCAGCTGGGCTTTGCTTTTTACAAACCAATTACAGCGCTTTCCAGTCTGAAGCCTGGGTATTTAATGCGCATGCGTCGGTGCGTACCCCTGATGACATCAGTTGTGACGAAACGGCCGTAGGGTCACAACACTGAACGCACCGCGCATGCGCACCTTCTGTTTAAACGGCGATAGTGTTGTTTTTCAGCTTTCAATCGATTTTAACAGTTTTTTGTACTTTATTTGCCTGAATCATGGAATAAATAGCCGAAAGTTATTTGTACCAGCGGGGCCTTCTTTTCCTTTTTGTTTCCTTTCTGGGCACCTAAAATATTTTTTATGCTGTATGTGCTGGAGTCATTACAAGCGGTCCTATGAGAGGTGATCCTGCGATAGGATTATATGAGGCTTCTGTGGCGGTTGCTGGCTGGCAGTCCTTGAAGGAGTTCGACGTACCCACTCAGCGGTGTCCTTTGAATTACCCCCAGAGTGATCTGATCTTGTCTAATAAGCCTGTTTGGACCTCCCTGAATAAGGGCGGTCACAGGCTTTTTGGTAAGCCTTCAATTTTACTACCTGGTGGTGGGCAACACTGCATGTAAGGATCCATCCTCACACCTGCATGGAAGGTGTATGTTGAAGATCCATCCCTGCACCTATATAGAGTATCTACAATACATCTGGACTTTTATGATTTATTCACATTTATATATTTTCACTGTTTTTATTTGAGCACCCTATATATTGCTGGAATAATTGTATGAGCACCTCATATACTATACAAGTGTCTAATAAGTTCTCACTTTTACTGTTGGGTAAATGGTGAATGATGGAAACTCATTTCTGAATCTGCATGGAGAGTTTATTCATTTATTTATTTTGTTGTTGTTACATATATGCTTTTTTGACTTAACACCCTAAGAGCAGCTTATATATATATCACGAAACACATGGTTTTTGTTATTGTATTTGTAATAGTCCAGCGCTGCACTTTCTAAAATGATTCACTCCTGAAGAGGCCTTTGCCTGCATGGCTGCCACCAAACTGAAGGGCATGCAGGAGGGTCAACACCTCATGTGTGAGAAACTTCTTTATAAAGTCCTAACTAAGGGGGTGAGTGGCGAAATCACACCCAATACCGACGTCCTCCTCCTCCTGCCACAACTCCACCACCAGAGCCACAGCGTGGAAGGAAGCGTGGAAGGAAGACCAGAGAGGGATTGCCCTGGGTTCAGTCTGGTCTGGCCAAAGATGCAGTATCTTGTATGACCACAGCCTGGGGACATAGATGTCATCTGCTGCTTTCAGCATCTCTGGGACTTCTGGACCAGACTGCACTCCCTTAGATATGGACTCCTCAGGCCACCAATTTTGATGTTAAATAATTGATGTGTGCCCTGGGGGCCAAAGGCTTCACCAATTTCTGCTGTTTCTCCAGTGTTGCCTCCCTCTTTGTTTGGTTGTGAGCCCTTTATAAAGGAATTTTTTGTTTCAATTATACTTGCCTATGTGTGTTTTCCTTCAAAAAGGACAGTTTGTTGGTGAGTAGGCAGGTACATTTCAAATATACAATGTGAAATTAACAGGGGACACCAACACCAAGCAATCTCATTGAGATTAAATAATACAAGATAATAATGGTGTTGTGGTAACTTGACACACAAAAACACACATAAAAATATTCTGGAGTAAAACCCAAAAAAACACAAAATAAAAACAGCCTTGAAATAAATACAAAACAAAAATAAAACAACAAAAAATACATTTGATCAGATGTGCCAAATCAAAATATATTGAGGGAATCCCGCTAAATAATAAAGAAATAAGTTTGTGAGAAGTCTGTGTAAATATGAGCAGCAAAACTATTTAATTCTTCTCACATTATAAAGAAGAAGAGAGTGTGCTGTATTAAACAATTTTTGACATTGCAGCGTGACGAAAGTGCTGTATCCATTCCGAGCGCTAATTTTACCAGACCGAGCTGTTCCGTCTCGGAATTTCTTCTGAGCATGCATGGCACTTTGTGCGTCGGAATTGTACACACACAGTCGGAATTGACACAATCGGATTTTGTTGTTGGAAAATTTTATAGCCTGCTCTCAAACTTTGTGTGTCGGAAAATCTGATGAAAAAAGTCAGATGGAGCCCGCACACAGTCGGAATTTCCGACAACACGCTCCGATCGCACATTTTCCGTCGGAAAATCCGACCGTGTGTACGGGGCATAAGAGCTAATATGGGAAAAACTTTTCTCCTTTACACTGATGCTTTATCACCAACCCTTGTTTCACTAAAAACCCCAAATTTTCAAAAAACATTTGTCATTGGGACAAAAAGTGAGGTGAAATCTTCTGAAGAGGAGCATAGACAGCAAATCAAATGTCACAGGGGTGATAACCCTTCCCTATGTTTTCCAAAAAGCTTAAAAACAGATTTTTTGGCTGGAGCTACACTTTGAAAATGTGCCAGTTCAAAATTACAAACAGATTCTACTTAACAACAAACCTACAGTCCCTGTCTTGTTTGCACAACCTGTATACTGCTGTTCAGAGTATATAGGGCCTGGGGGCCCCACACCTTTCCTTTTTTAATTTGGGTGCGGGGTTCCCCTTAATATCTATACAAGACCCAAAGGGCCTGGTATTGGACTTCGGGGTACTCATGCCGTTTATCTCACTGATTTTCATCCATATTGCCAGGACACGACATTACATTAAAGCCGCAAGCAGTTTTAAATGACTTTTTTTCCTTTAAAAATGTCATTTTGTGCAGGGACTGTTCTTAGCACGGGAAACACGCGCCACTTTACAGGCATACTATAGACACCCCCCAGGTACGAGATTTAAAGGAATATTTCACTTTTTTTTTTTACTTTAAGCATCATTAAAATCACTGGTCCCGAAAAAAACGCCGTTTTTAAAAGTTTTTTTTGCATTGATACATGTCCCCTGGGGCAGGACCCGGGTCCCCAAACCCTTTTTAGGACAATACCATGCAAATTAGCCTTTAAAATGAGCACTTTTGATTTTGAACGTTCGAGTCCCATAGACATCAATGGGGTTCTAACGTCCGTGTGAATTATCGGTCCGTTCGCAGGTTCCGGTGCGAACCGAACTGGGGGGTGTTCGGCTCATCCCTATTTGCAAGTCAGTTAATTGAAAACACAACCTACCTGAGCGTGTACGATCATCTGCTTCTGTCACTGGGAGGTCACTTGTTCCTTTGTGTCTGTCTCTGTCATTGGATTCTGTGCTAGCATCTGATTTATCTTCTGAAATAATAACAATATTAAAAAACATGCTCAAATGATCACAAATAAAATATTCAGTAATCTTAAAAATGTACCCTTTGTCTTAAATTCCTCCTGAAAAAAAGCAGTCTTATGGTGTTTGGATGTCTACACAGGGGGTACTTTTACAGGCAAATATCATACATGAAATCATAAAATATATTAAATACACATGTAATCTTGTGGGAAGCTTGTTTACTCTTTGCTTGTTAAAGCAGAGTTCCACCCAAAAGTGGAATGAGAAAGAGAAATGAGGCCTGGATAGTGTGATACTGTTTATAAAAAATATGTATTCATTCAAACAAAAGCCCCTATGCAGGGTACTCACATGGCACAGGTACTTCAGTGCACCACTCTGACAAGCATAAAAATTTAGAAAATTGTGTGTCCCCTAGCTCCACACAGACCAGCTGCTGACTCCTACATTGTCCTGGTTCCTCCCCCACGCGTATTGACACAGGGATATGACGTGTCTTCCTCAGGGGTATATGATTGGACGGATTGTATGTCTGTTATAAATACTATAGCCGTCCCCTGCATAGGGGCTTTTGTTTGAATAAATAAATATTTTTTTATAAACGGTATCACACTATCCAGTCCTCATTTCTCATATACATTTGGAGATATATGTCATTGGACAGCATAGGATTTCACAGATCCATCTACACAGAACCCAGAGTTGGTTTGCTGGCGTGTTTAGACCAAGCTTAATTGCAAGGCCACACGCCCTGAGGTGAGCATACTCACCCGGGGGGGGTGGCACCAGAGCGGTGTCACTTGAACACATGTGGAGTATCATTACAGCCGTGGAAGAATTGTGGATGAAATTTGGTTATTGATTTTCACAAGCACTATAGCACTTTATCATCACAGCAAGATTTAAAGCATGCCTTATGGACTTTAATGCAATTTTTAGTTTGTTTTATTCTATTGGTTATGTCACTTAGCACTTTGACACTTTATTTTATATTGATTTAGTCGATTTATGTCTCATTATTGAGTTTTTTTGGCACTATATTTAGCACAGTCAATACGGTTTATTTTATTTTTATTTGTTATTGCTTATTGACACTAGTATTTTCATATATTTAAAGATTTTCAGTCTAGATGCTTTCTCTTTGGGTTTTCCACACTCTATCCTTTGGCACCTATTGGCCATCTTTGCTCTGCTCTCTGGCCACCATTCATTGCTTCATGGGCATGTGAGTATCTAAACAGTAAATTAATGTTTCTCTCCCTGTCCAGTTTGCTGCCATCTAGTTATGGTGAAAACAATGTAGCGCATAATAAATGTGTATGTGATCAAAGTACTAAGAATAGCCCTCAATTGTGCTTCAATTCAACAAAATATTGGTGAATAATCAACCAAATCCTGTGATAAATATAAAGTCAATGAATAAATATAAAGGGGCACAGTGGTGCAGTGGATAGCACTTTCACCTAGCAGTAAGAAGGGTCACTGGTTCGAATCCCACCCACGACACTACCTGCCTGGAGTTTGCATGTTCTCCCTGTGCCTGCGTGGGTTTCCTCCGGGTACTCTGGTTTCCTCCGGGTACTCTGGTTTCCTCCCACACTCCAAAGACATGCTGGTAAGTTAATTGGATCCTGTCTAAATTGTCCCTAGTATGTATGAATGTGAGTTAGGGACCATAGATTGTAAGCTCCTTGAGAGTAGGGACTGATGTGAATGTACAATGTATATGTAAAGCGCTGTGTAAATTGACAGCGCTATATAAGTACCTGAAATAAATAAATAATGTCCCACTATATATTGTGGATGTAATCCAGAAGGGGATGGTATTTCAACAGTTGGCAGAAAGTTGGATTAACAAAGGAAGAAACTCATCAACCAGATAAGGAAACCATGGGTGGTGTGTAGAAAGCTCTTAGGATTTGTTCAACCAACCAACCTGGCTGTACTGCCTGGCAGGATTGTGCTAATCTTAGGAATAACTTAAATACAAATCCTATTTACAGGCATATTTTTTCTTTCCACATACCACTGGAATGAGATTAAGTGCCCACTCCAGCCCTACGAGAGATGTCGTTGCCTTGCTGATCCGTACCCTGGTTGTTCCATTGTGAGGACCCACTTGGCGGCCCCCGGAGATCCACGCAGAGTTCAGTCCGGACGGTTTCGAGTGTCGGGACATCTTTCCTCACGCCCAGAGTGGCACACTGCTCATCCGATTCCCTGTCGCTGACAAGGGAATCCACAGGATCCGGTAAGAGTTTTCTACACACCACCCATGGTTTCCTTATCTGGTTGATGAGTTTCTTCCTTTGTGGATCCAACTTTCTGCCAACCATTGGAATACCATCCCCTTCTGGATTACATCCACAATATATAGTGGGACATTCCACTCTTCACCTTTATATTTATTCATTGACTTTATGTTTATCACAGGATTTGGTTGATTATTCACCAATATTTTGTTGGATTGAAGCACAATTCAGGACTATTCTCAGTACTTTGATCACATACACATTTATTATGCGCTACATTGTTTTCACCATGTATGTATTGTTCTTGTCACACTGTATGTAGCTGCTCCCCCCCCTTTTGTTTATTGTGCTAGCACAGTGTTTTTTTCCCTACACCTTTCCATTGCTGCCATCTAGTGTCTGATAGATGCATAACATATTTTTCTATATTTTCTAGATTATAAATTTCACTAAATTGCATATCAGACTATCCCTGAAGAAGGAGTAAAAGTCACTCCGAAACACGTAGGAATTGCAAATGCAATCAGTACCTATTGCTTACATCAATTGCTTTTTATGATTACATATTTTTGCTTGTGACCATTACTTTTTGATACTACTAAACTTAAAATTTGAATCTTTGTTTCACAACCTGTGCCTTTAAATTTCCTCCCTGAGGGGAAATCTGTATTCTCATTGAATAGAGGAATGTTGGCCATTTAATAGCAGACATAGATCACATCCAGGGCCAGACTGGCCTACTGGGATACCGGAAAATTTCCTGGTAGGCCGCCTGCCCTGGGGCCGCTTTGAGCGGCTGCAGCGGTGCCCACGGCTGATCCCGGCGCTGCGGGCTGAGGCAGAGGGAGGGAGGGAGCAGAGGCTTCAGTGCCAGAGTCCTCCCTTCCCTCCTTCTCATGTACATCAGTCAGTGTCACAACAGCGGCGATCTCCCACTGTGGAGTGTTCGGTGGTGTTCTGTCAAAGAGAACAGTGGCCACTGTACCAAAGTCCCGCCTCCTAGACCCAGCTCCTGTGATGGACAGATCACTGATCCAGTGCTGGTACATTGAATCAGTGTGACGGGTATCACAGGAGGAGCCCGGCCTAGGAGGCCGCCAGGATATTCAAATCCGTGCTCCGTGACAGAGCGGGAGAGAGAGCGCCGCTCTGTGTGATCAGGCTGCTTTCATGAGAACTGGTAAGGCTGCATTTGATAAGAACTGGTAAGGCTGCATTTCATGGGCGCTGATTGGGCTGCATTTTATGGGCACTCTGGTAAGGCTGCATTTCATGGGCACTCTGGTAAGGCTGCATTTCATGGGCGCTGATCAGGATGCATTTCATGAGAACTGGTAAGGCTGCATTTCATGAGAACTGGTAAGTAGTGATGAGCCGAACAACCCCCGGTTTGGTTCGCACCAGAACTTGTGAACAGGCAAAAAATTTGGACGAACACACTGTTAAAGTCTATAGGACACGAACATGAAAAAATCAAAAGTGCTCATTTTAAAGGCTTATATGCAAGTTATTGCCATAAAAAGTGGGGACCTGGGTCCTGCCCCAGGGGACATGTATCAATGCAAAAAAACGTTTTAAAAAACGGCCGTTTTTTCGAGAGCAGTGATTCTAATAATGCTTAAAGTGAAACAATAAAAAAGAAATATTCCTTTAAATATCATGCCTGGAGGGTGTCTATAGTATGCCTGTAAAGTGGCATAGTTTTCCCGTGTTTAGAACAATACCACAACAAAATGACATTTCTAAAGGAAAAAAGTCATTTAAAACTGCTCGCGGCTATAATGAATTGTTGGGTCGCAGCAATATAGATAAAACTCATTAAAAAAAAAAAAAAAAAAAAAAACACGGCATGGGTCCCCCCCAGTCCATTACCAAGCCCTTTGGGTTTGGTATGAATATTAAGGGGAATTAAAAAAAAAATTGCATGGGGGTCCCCCCAAAATCCATACGAGGCCCTTCAGGTCTAGTATAGATATTAAGGGGAACCGTGTGCCAATTTTTTTTTTTTAATGACGTAGGGGTCCCCCCAAAATCAATACCGACTCTTTAGGTCTGGTATGGATTTTAAAAGGTAAAACCCTGCACCAAATTTTTTTTTTAAAAATGGCGTAGGTGCCCCCCCAAAATCCATACCAGACGCAACTTGGCAGGATAGAGGAAAAGAGGGGTTACGAGAGAGCGCCCCCCTCCTAAACTGTACCAGGCCACATGCCCTCAACATGGGGAGGATGCTTTGGGGTCACCCCCAAAATCTCCACAACCATTGCCCGGTGGTTGTGGGGGTCTGCGGGCGGGGGGGGTTTATCGGAATCTGGAAGCCCCCTTTAATAAGGGGACCCCTAGATCCCGGCCCCCCCTATGCGAATTGGTAACGGGTACATTGTACCCCTACCAATTCTCAAAAAAAATGTCAAAAAGTGTAAAACTGACAGGAGACACTTTGGGACAAGTCCTTTATTAAAAAATAAAAATGTTCCACGATGTAAATCCATCTCACACCGCCCGAAGAACCGAAAAAAGAAAAAAAAATGCAACAGCTCTGCCTCCATGGGAGGCTCCCGCACACTGCACGCTTCTCGCTTTGACAGCTGTTATAAAGTTGAGGGCGGGGCCACCCGGTGCCCCGCCCCCTCTGACACCACGTGACGCTGATTGGGATGCATTTCATGGGCACTCTGGTAAGGCTTCATTTCATTGGTGCTGATAAGGATGCATTTCATGGGCATTCTGGTAAGGCTGCATTTCATGGGCACTGATCAGGCTGCATTTTATGGGTGCTGATTGGGATGCATTTCATGGGCACTCTGGTAAGCCTGCATTTCATGGGTGCTGATCAGGATGTATTTCATGGGCGCTGATCAGGATGCATTTCATGGGCGCTGATCAGGATGCATTTCATGAGAACTGGTAAGGGTGCATTTCATGAGAACTGGTAAGGCTGCATTTCATGGGCGCTGAAAGGGATGCATTTCATGAGAACTGGTAAGGCTGCATTTCATGGGCACTCTGCTAAGGCTGCATTTCATGGGCATTCTGGTAAGGCTGCATTTCATGGGCGCTGAAAGTGATGCATTTCATGAGAACTGGTAAGGCTGCATTTCATGGGCACTGATCATGATGCATTTCATGGGTGCTGATCAGGGTGCATTTAATGGGCACTGTGGTAAGGCTGCATTTCATGGGCGCTGTTCAGCATGCATTTCATGAGAACTGGTAAGGCTGCATTTCATGGACACAGATAAGGCTGCATTTCATGGTCACAGATAAGGCTGCATTTCATGGACACTGATAAGGCTGCATTTCATGGACACTGATAAGGCTGCATTTCATGGACACTGATAAGGCTGCACTTCATGGACACTGATAAGGCTGCACTTCATGGACACTGATAAGGCTGCATTTCGTGGACACTGATAAGGCTGCATTTAGTGGACACTGATAAGGCTGCATTTAGTGGGCACTAAGAAGGCTGCATTTAGTGGGCACTAAGAAGTCTGCATTTAGTGGGCACTAAGAAAGCTGCATTTAGTGGGCACTGGTAAGGCTGCATTTAGTGGGCACTGGTAAGGCTGCATTTAGTGGGCACTGGTAAGGCTGCATTTAGTGGGCACTGGTAAGGCTGCATTTGATGAGCACTGGTAAGGCTGGATTTGATGAGCATTGATAAGGCTGCATTTGATGGACACTGATAAGGGCGCATTGATGTACACCGAAGAGGCTGCATTGATGGACACTGCTGAGGCTGCGCTGATGGGCACTGATGAGGCTGCGCTGATGGGCACTGATGAGGCTGCGCTGATGAGCACAGGCATAATACATTCTTCAAATGTGCTTTAAAATGCATGGTTTTCCCTTTTTTGAGCAAGAAAAAATGACGCTATGCTGTTGGGCTGGTATAATAATGCTATGGGGCTGGTATGAAATTATTTCCAGGGCTGGTTTTTATTCCCAGTCTGGCCCTGGGTCACATTCACTAAGCATAGTTATTTCCCTTTTTTTTGTTATTGTATAATGTAATTCTTTTTGAATAAAAATATATTAAAGAGTCCAGGTGTGCCAACAGCCAGAGTCACCTGGGTGCAGAGCAGAGAGTGGACTAATCGCTTTGTGTAGTCGGATGGTGAGCTGCAATATTGCTGGGAATGGTGAGCTACTGCTGTGGGGATTTACTATCTGCTGCTAGAGAGACTGAGCCCTTTAGGAACTAAACATACAGCCATCTATTAACCTTGTTGCTGCCCCCAAGCTTGACTGGGGTTATTCTCATGTTCACCAACGGTGCAATTGGGCCCAATGCTAGCTTGGTGAAGAGTTAGGACTAAAGACTACCCTTTTACAGCTGTGACACAGAGACCTTTACCTCACAGGGAACGTTGCACCATATTCTAGCCATTCTCCTAGAGTATGTTCTAAATAGGGAAATGGCGCTGTTCACAAACTATAAAAAACAAAAAACCAACAAACCAAAATAACACCAAGAAAAATAAATGAATGAAAAATAATATGTGTATGTGGACAAAAAATGTGAAGTGTGCACCAAAGTCCACAACAAGTGCAAGATTCTACATAGAACCCTGCAAGCTATTCCATGGGGTATATAGCATAGGGTGTAGGTGTGCAAATCACTGGCATTAGTGAAAAGATGAAAAAAAGTGCATAATAAAAATAATAAAAATATTAATAGAAAATACCATAAAAAATGTGTACATCAACATTTAACTCATGTGCCCAGTGACATGAAAAATACATGTGAATTGACCAGATGTAAATAAACATTAATATCCCCTCTGACATGAATCGTGAACAAGATGTGGGTATGTATTAGAAAGATGATCAAGAAAATTTTTTAGTGATAATGAATAAATGCGGTCAAAAAGATATATGAAAAAATGCAACATATAGTGTATGTACTGCAAACAATATCGTCCAATGTGAATTGTCCAATGAGTGACGGAAATTCCTCTCCACAGATGGTAGGTGTATTCAACAAATGTGTAATCCCCAACGAATATTCGATAATGATGTGTCCGTGTCATACAGGCCCCCTCTCTTGTGCCCTCACTCACCAGAGAGCCCAACCCCTGCAGGGGTGAAGGGCATGGATAGATCCTGTGGCCGGAATGCTGGACGCCCAAAATCCCCCTCTCAGGTTCAGCGAGCTCCTTCCCTCTGGGTCCACAGTGTTCTTAAGTAAGTATCCACCGGAAAAAACATTTAAAAGTGCCCTCGAGCCGGCGCGAAGCTTATCCAGCAGTTATGGACAGGTGTTGGGCTGTTACATGGTCCGCCTAGTAGTAGTATGGGGCCTCCACGTTTAGCTTATTATTCTGGTTTGTTGGTTTTTTGTTTTTTATAGTTTGTGAACAGCGCCATTCCCCTATTTAGAACATATTGTATCACGTGGATTTCACTTTTCCAGTTTGCCTGGGGGGCTGAAGTTCCTTGGTGACACTGATCCTAAGCGCGGAATATCTAATCTCCATTCTCCTAGAGTGCACTCTAGACTAGTATTATTATTCACACTGCAGTTATAGCTTGCCTGCACTGTTTACTGCTGTCTATGCTGATTCATGAGTTTATCCTAGTCTAGTGGTGCAGAACGCTATTCTAAATTCCCCTGGCATAGTGATTATACTGTCTGATTGTGTCTGAACCTACCTTCTGTATGCTCAATCCACCATTTATTGTAACCCATAAAAATACATTGAGTTATTTACCACTAAATGGTCTTGTGTCTATTACCTAAATGTAAAGAGGGTTGGCAATCAGTGCAGAAACATTTGGTCAGTCCAATCCATTAAATATAAAAGAGAAAACCTAGTGCACAAGGCACGGTGTGACCCCTCAAGACTTTAATTGACAGACCAAATGTGATAGAAAAGTCAATGTTTAATAGACAAAAATGAGAAAAGGTTAATACGATGACATGAAAATATCAAAATATATATAGTTGAACAAGATTAAAAAGTATGAAAAGCATAAGACTTAGCTGCCCTAGATAAATGTGGTGGGCTAGCATAGACAAATGCCATATATGACGCCTGACATGTTTCGGACAGAATTGTCCTTCTTCAAAGGCTTTGTGTCACATACAGAGTAGTTTTTCTATAATGTAGATAAATCAAATATTAGTGCAAAAAGTCATCAATAATATATGCATAATTATACCTTGCTGTTAAAGTCCCAAATGCGACCCCAAAATTATTTGCATCAAACCATCATGTATAAGCTCAGAAAAATGCACCAAATGTACTTACAAAAGCGGTTGGCCAACGATGAGCCCATGTGGAGATCAAAGGGCATATTTAGGCAATGGAGCCAGCTAAGGGAGGGGCCAAAGAGATGGAATATAGGCCACTATGTTACGATGCTGTCGCAAAAACAGAGGGGGATCTGATGCTACAAGAGCACCCCAGTCAGTGCAGGACATGCATCAGCACTGATTGTTAGGCCATATAGTATGTAATCCACAGATGCACAGGGTGTAGATCTGTAGACATAAAAATAATATAATAATAACTAATTGCAATAATAGCAATAAATGTTGCCAGCAAAAAAAGTAATATAATAAAGTCAATCGGTGTACTTGTCTAAAGATCGACCCATCAAAATTTAATCATGAATAAGGGTACTGAAAATATATCTGTAAGAGTCATACCTATAAGCGCTGAACATGGGAAAGGCCCCACTCTCTGCAACATGAGAGTTTAATCCATCAGTATTGATGTGCAACTATAAAAAGAGCACAAGAAATACCAGATAGAGTGAATATGTCAGAAAAAGCACAGAATGATATTACATGTAAAAGGCACTTGTTATCCAAGTTTGGAGCTGATCTTGCCAAATAATACTAATAAAAATAATAAGTAAAGGAGCTTGAGATAGGACATTACCTGAGGTATGCTATTAAGGAGTTATTTCTGCAGCAACCTGGCGCATCCGAATGGCCAGATAGTGCAGACACACTAGTTAAATACAGAAAGTGTAGACAGCTGATTAGGGTCGCTGATTAGTGATCCAAATCAGCCGTGGCCTGGTCACAGAAGCCGCGCTGTGCTGTATGCGCGGTTGGTGTGATTGGATGCTCTCAGATGAAACGGCACACAGCGCCGGCCCATCCCGTGGGGCGGAGCTGCGTCCCGTGCCGTGACATCACCGACGTGCGTAAGTCCCAAGTGTCTGCGCCTCACAATGAAGCGCAAACAGGAAGGGAATTAGCCAACCACAAGAAGTGGAGGCTGAGGTACCCCAGACACGAGTAAAGTGGTTAGCCCGGGCCATCGCCAACAGTACCGTTATAGCCCAAGATGTAGGGTCCAAGATGGAAAAGGATATACATGAATGTGCACTAGTTGTAAATGGCGACCTCTTGTGGTCAAGGTTGAAACAACCGCAAATGGTTACATAAGGGCAAAGTCCTGCAATAAAGCAAATTTAGTTAACAATTACAGAAAAAACTAAAGTCTAAAGTCTACACACACTGAATATTGTAATATACAGTGAGCAATATTAGAGGGAAATCCAGTATCAGAAAAACAGTAATTAAAATATAAATAATAAAGACTGTGATGTTAAATGTCAAGTTCACATTTGCCTGATTGAAAGCCTTCAAGATATGGTTTAAGGCTAAATATTTCATTGAGGCCTGGAAATACAGTAGCGTCCAGGTGAAATATCCACCTTGATTCGCTCTGTAGTAATAATTTATTAGAATCTACCCCTCTGGGGTTGTTTGGGATGTGATCAAGAGCCAGAAACCAAAGTTTGGGAGTGCGGCCTGGATGGGCAGTGAGACTATGGGGTTGATTTACTAAAGGCAAATAGACTGTGCACTTTGCAGGGTGCAGTTGCCCTCTGTGAGTGCAATTGCCCCAGAGCTTAGTAAATGAGGTAAGGCTTGACTTTGCAAAGAGTACCCAATCCTGTGCAAGGAAAATTAAAAAAACAGCATTTTTGCTTGCACGTGATTGGATGATTGAAGTCAGCAGAGCTTTTGCTCATTTACTAAGCTCTGGAGCAACTGCTCTTGCAGAGGGCAACTGCACTTTGCAAAGTGCACAGTCTTTTTCCCTTTAGTAAATCAACCCCATAGAGTTACTATGGGGCTTCCATTGTCGGCTGCCTCCTCTGCATCTGCCTCCACAGAGAAGTCACAGACAGCTCAATGTGGGACCGGACCAGAGTGGCTTCAGAAAAGATATGTATAGTTATTTTTTCTTTACAGGGCTAGATAGGTTAGTCTTAAGTGGGGTACAGGCAAACGATCTTCCGATTTTCCTCGTTTCACAGCAAACCGGAACCTATATAGGAAAATTTGTATGAAAATTCTCGCACGACAAAGTCTGTTTGTTTGTTGTTTATTGTTTCTGATCATGCACAGTCTTTTAATTCTGATTTTTCTCATGCGAAAACGGTACACATTAAATGAAAATCGTTCATTCTGTTCCTGTACGAGAAAAAGTTTGAAGCTTGTCCCTTCGGAAATTTCTATCTCCTGTCCAGGGGCACCTACATAGGGAGACTGTCACCTTCAGCCCAGGGGCCGGAGTACCCTCCATAGAGAGACTGCCACTTCAAGTCCGGGGGCTTCTCCATAGAGAGAATGCTACCTCCTCTTCAGTGGCCCCTCCTTTTGTAGGGTGACATTAGAATGGAAAGCCCAGGGAATAGTAAATCAGTGCAGCGTGCAGTGACAGGAGTGCAGAAACCTTGTGTTTCCCTCAGGTAATGTAGGGTTAAGATGCCCGCCCGGTGGGTGTGCCCCGTATGTAGTCTCACCTGAGCTGATCCCAATTCGTCTCTCCCCTCCTCCTCCTCCGCAGCAGGCAGGTGTCGGTCACGGCCTGGCAGTGTGAGCACACGGCGGCTTGGGGCGCTCCCTGTGTGCTGAAGGTATATTACATAGTGGGGCTCGGGGTAGTGGGCGAAGAAGCAATTGGCGGGAGCCCTGGTACCAGACCCCCAGCATGCACTGGCACAGCAGTGGCAGTGCCCCCACTGGAAGTGAAGTTGTAGAAAGGCAAAGAACAGATCACCCCCATGACAGGGCTGCATCCGGGGCTAAAGGAGCAGTATTGGATTGAGGGAAAGATGAATGCAGCAATGTACAGAGATATCCTTGATGAAAACCTGCCCAGAGCGCCCTGGACCTCAGACTGGGGCAAATGTTCATCTTACAACAGGACAACGACCCTAAGCACACAGTCAAGATAACAAAGGAGTGGCTATTGCACAACTCTGTGAATGTCCTTGGGTGGCCCAGCCAGAGCCCAGACTTGAACCCGATTGAACATCTCTGGAGAGATCTGAAAATGGCTGTGCACCGACGCTCCCCACCCAACCCGATGGAGCTTGAGAGGTCCTGCAAAGAAGAATGGTAGAAACTGCCCAAAAATAGGTGTGTCAAGCTTGTAGCATCATACTCAAAAAGTCTTGAGGCTGTAATTGGTGCCAAAGGTGCTTCAACAAAGTATTGAGTAAAGGCTATCAATACTTATGTACATGTGATTTTTTTCATTTTTTATTTTTAATAAATTTGCAAAGATTTCGAACATACTTCTTTCACGTCATCATTATGGGGTATTGTTTATAGAATTTTGAAGAAAATAATGAATTTAATCCATTTTGGCATAATGCTGTAACATAACAAAATGTGGAAAAAGTGAAGTGCTGTGAATACTTTCCAGATGCACTGAATACATACTGGGGTTGATTTACTAAAGGCCAATAGACTGTGCACCTTGGAAAGTGCAATTGCACTCTGCAAGTGCAGCTGCTCCAGAGCTTAGTAAATGAGGTAAAGCTTCACTTTGCAAAGAATACCCAATCACATGCAAGGAAAATTAAAAAAACAGCATTTTTGCTTGCACATGATTGGTTGATGGAAGTCAGCAGAGCTTCTGTTCATTTACTAAGCTCTGGAGCAACTGCTCTTGCAGTGTGCAACTGCACTTTCCAAAGTGCACAGTCTTTTTGCCTTTAGTAAATTAGTAAATCAATTATATATATATATATATATATATATATATATATATATATATATACACACACACACACAGTATATATTACACTTCTGCATCTTTCCCTAGCTCCCTAGCACTCCTTCTTCATGTAGGCTTCTTTCTAAAACATATCAAAAGAACTCTCTTATCACTGGCAGGATGAAATTCTGCTGTTTCTGGATGTTTACTTTAGTTCTTTCCTGCTCAGGTAGGTAGACCTTCCATGCCTCTGTACCTCAGACCATACCCCCCAACATTTTGAGATGGGAATGAGGGACAACTACTACCAAACGTAGGTAGGCATAGGACACGCCCCCTGCCACACCCCCTTAAAGGAGAATTAACAAAAAAAAAAAAAGGTTCATTAAATCTACAAGGGCTTTTTTTACCACTACTATTCCTTTATATTGTCTTTTAAAAATTACAAATGCAGCCATTTAGAATTTGGATTAAAGGTTTAGCACTGGGAAACACTTTTTGAAAGATAAAAAGTTTATATACAACTATATAGATCAGACCAAAATAAGGGACAAATTAGGAGGAAAGAGGGACAGAGGGACATTGCTCCAAATCAGGGACAGTCCCTCCAATTCAGGGACAGTTGGGAGCTATGCCTCAGATTTAGAGGACTAATGATCCTCAATATAATACTGTTCTTCAGACTTGGAAGACTGTCTATCTCTACCTTTCTTCACATAACTATGACATTTCAGAGCAGGACAGTCAGTGACATTTTCATGAGTAATTACTATCACATAGCTTGTTTCATTATGACTGTGCAGGGTGTTTGTAAGAAATTATTAGACTTTTCTAGTAGCGATGATGACGGTCTGCAGCGATCTTCAGTGGTCGATAGGTGACACTGAAAGGTTCACATAGTCACAGTTGACACCCCTTGTTGTATGACTGTTCACAATGTAAACAGGATTTGCCGGTTATCGGCAATCCTCTCCTCACGCTGACAGCGCATGAGGAGAGGAGAGCTGATAAATGGCAAGTGCACACAGGGGACATCTATATTGTTAAACAGGGCACTGATCATCATGATTTTTAGTGCAGCCCCAACAGAGCCCACCAGTGCTGCCAATCAGTGCCCACCAGTGATGCCTGTAAAAATTTAATTTGGGTACAGTGTTCCATGACCGCATAATTGTGATTAAAAGGGCGACTGCATTGAAAGTTGAAAATGGGCTTGGGCAGGAAGGGGGTGAAAGTTTCCAGTAGGTAAGTGGTTAAACAAATTGCACTGAATATTTTATCTAATACAGTTTTTTAACCTAATACAGTTTTTTAACCTTTTTTTTGAAAGCACCCTGTAAAATTATACTCAAGACACTCATCTCAAGACGTATCTCAAGACACTCCAGTCTAAAATCTAGAAAACATAATTGTTAGCATCAGTGGGAAACCTGAGACAATGCACACAACTGCTCTATTCCAGCAGGGATGGAGGAGAGGCAGGCATAGAGTTCTGGGTTCACAGCCCTAAGCCACTTTCTGCAGTAGTTTGTAAGGCAGAGTTCAGTGGTCAGTGTAGCAATGACTCCCGGGTGGGGGGCGCTGAGACTATGCCCATGTCTCCCTTGTTAGTACAGAGGCTGCCAGTCACAAACACAGTCTCATGTACACCAACAATAATGGCTCCATCTAGGGGATGTCTGTTTACTATTTATTATCGAAAAAACTTTAATAGGAAGGGAGTTTGTGGTCACAGGATACTAAAAAATGGTATTAGTAAATAAATGGAAGGGCAAACTTCTTAGCAGAAAATCTCCACTGGAACAGGCACACAATAAAGTCCCATATCAGATCTTACTTACAATGTCCAGGGAGCTGTCTGCCACCCTGCTTCCACAGAGAGATCCTCAGTGAAGCACCTTTGGCACCAATTACAACCTCAAGGCTTTTTAAATATGATGCTACAAACGTGACACACCTATTTTTGGGCAATTTCTACCATTCTTCTTTGCAGGACCCCTCAAGCCCCATCAGGTTGGGCGGGGAGCGTCGGTGCACAGCCATTTTCAGATCTCTCCAGAGATGTTCAATCGGGTTCAAGTCTGGGCTCTGGCTGGGCCACTCAAGGACATTCACAGAGTTGTCCCACAGCCACTCCTTTGTTATCTTGACTGTGTGCTTAGGGTCGTTGTCCTGTTGTAAGATGAACATTTGCCCCAGTCTGAGGTCCAGAGCACTCTGGAGCAGGTATTCATCAAGGATATCTGTGTACATTGCTGCATTCATCTTTCCCTCAACCCTGACTAGTCTCCCAGTTCCTGCCACTGAAAAACATCCCCACAGCATGATGCTACCACCACCATGCTTCACTGTAGGGATGGTATTGGCCAGGTGATGAGCGGTGCCTGGTTTCCTCCAGACATGATGCTTGCCATTCAGGCCAAAGAGTTCAATCTTTGTTTCATCGGACCAGAGAATTTTGTTTCTCATGGTCTGAGAGTCCTTCAGGTGCCCTTTAGCAAACTCCAGGCGGGCTATCATGTGCCTTTTACTGAGGTGTGGCTTCCGTCTGGCCACTCTACCATACAGGCCTGATTGGTGGAGTGCTGCAGAGATGGTTGTTCTTCTGTAAGGTTCTCCTCCCTCCCCAGATACACTGGAGCTCTGCAAGAGTGACCATTGGTTTCTGGGTCACCTCCCTGTCTACGACCCTTCTCCCTCAATCGCTCAGTTTGGCCAGACGGCCCGCTCTAGGAAAAGTCCTGGTGGTTCCAAACTTCTATTTACGGATGATGCTCATTGGGACCTTCAATGCTGCAGAAATTTTTCTGTACCCTTCCCCAGATCTGTGCCTCAATACAAACCTGTCTTAGAGGTCTACAGACAATTTCTTGGACAAACCATAGCTTAGTTTGTGCTCTGACATGCACTGTTAACTGTGGGACCTTATATAGACGGGTGTGTTCCTTTCCAAATCATGTTCAATCAACTGAATTTACCATAGGTGGACTCCAATCAAGTTGTAGAAACATCTCAAGGATGATCATTGGAAACAGGTTGCACCTGTGCTCAATTTTGAATGGCATGACAAAGGCTGTGAAGGCTGTATATATATTAAAGGTAAACAAGGCTTACACAAAAGTCTTTGGCAGAATAGGCAAATTAACAAATTGGCTTAGCAGTGTTGGCCAGTTGAGTGAAGCACCAGGCTGGGGCACAGGCGCAATGCATTGTACACTAGATAGAAAAGGCTCAGCCAGAGTGGTGGGCACTCTATAGACTGAAGTAGCTATCTGACACCAGAGCAGTCAGGGTTGCCAACCATCCCTAAATTTAAAGTTTGTAAAAATGATTGATTTTTACAACTTTCCGTAAATGTCCATTACAAACATTTTCTGTCTGAAAAAATCAGGGCCTTTTAGCAGAGTACAAGCAGGCACCTCTGCCAAAAGACACTGGCCGTGGGAGGAGCAGGCAGCTGCATTCGCTAATACTGCTCCTCTAGCCCCGGATGCAGCCCTGTCACAGTAGTGATCTGTTCTCTGCCTTTCTATAACTTCACTTCCAGTGGGGGCACTGCCGCTGCTGTGCCAGTGCATGCTGGGGGTCTGGGGCCAGGGCTCCTGCCATCCGCTTTTTTGCCCACTCCCCCGAGCCCCGCTGTGTCTGATACCTTTACCACACAGGCAGCGCCCCATGCCACCCTGTGCTCACACTGCCAGGCCGTGATTAACACCTGCCTGCTGCTGCGGAGGAGGAGGGGAGAGCCGAATTGGGCTCAGGTGAGACTACATACGGGGCACACCCACCGGGCGGGCATCTTAACCCTACATTACCAGAGGGAAACACAAGGTTTCTGCACTCCTTTCACTGAATGCTGCACTGATTTACTATTCCCTGGGATTTCCATTCTAATGTCGCCCTACAACAGGAGAGGCCCCTGTACAGGAGGTAGCATTCTCTCTATAGAGAAGCCCCTGGCCCCTGGACTTGAGGTGGCAGTCTTTCTATGGAGGGTACTCCGGCCCCTGGGCTGAAGGTGACAGCAGTCTCCCTATGTAGCGGCCCCTGGACAGGAGATAGCAGTCTCTCAATGGAGAGGCCCCCGGCCCCTGGACTGGAGGTGGCAGTCTCTCTATGGAGGGGACTCTGGCCCTTGGGCTAGGGGTGGCAGTCTCTCATTACAAATGACTGACTTCTGAAATTTGCTTTACCTACTCCGAACCTCTGTATTTTGTGTAACTTACTACTAACATCTGAACTATACATTACTACTGACCACTAAACTTTGTATTACAAATTACTCTTCTAGTTAAGCTACTAAGCTAAATTTAGTTTTTGACTTCACAATAGTCAGTAGAATAGTGATCTATTGTTTGTGTCTGGTCAGGGTTTTCTAGCTAGGTATTTGATGCTTCTGGGAAAAAACTTTTAGAACACTTATGTACGTGTGATTTTTTTCATTTTTTATTTTTAATAAATTTGCAAAGATTTCAAGCAAACTTCTTTCACATCATCATTATGGGGTATTGTTTGTAGGATTTTGAAAATAATGAATTGAATCCATTTTGGCATAATGCTGTAACATAACAAAATTTGGAAAAGTAAAGTGCTGTGAATACTTTCCAGATGCACTGTATACATACTGTGTATATATATATATATATACACACACACACACACACACACACTCACACACACACTCACTGGCAGGATGAAATTCTGCTGTTTCTGGATGTTTACTTTAGTTCTTTTCTTCTCAGGTAGGTAGACCTTCCATGCCTCTGTACCTCAGACTTAGATGACTGTTGATCCTCAATATAATGCTGTTCTTCAGACTTAGACTGTCTCTACATTTCTTCACATAACTATGACATTTCAGAGCAGGACAGTGACATTTTCATGAGTAATTACTATCACATAGCTTGTTTCATTATGACTGTGCAGGGTGTTTATGAGAAATTATTAGACTTTTCTAGTAGCGATGATGACGGTCTGTAGCGATCTTCAGTGGTCTATAGGTGACACTGAAAGGTTTACATAGTCACAGTTGACACCCTTTGTTGTATGACTGTTGTTTACTTTCTGCAAGCCCAGAAGAGGACTTAAAGCGGAATTCTGCTTAAAAAAAAAAAATAAAAGTCAGCAGCTACAAAAAGTGTAGCTGCTGACTTTTAATAATCAGACACTTACCTGTCCCATGGTCCAGCGATGTGGGGGGAACGAAGCCACGCTCGTCTGCCCCTCCTCTCTGCAGTGTCGGCATTGTAACTGTGGGAGCCCGGCTGTGGCTTCACAGCCGGGCACCCACTGCGCATGCGCGAGCCACGCTGCGTGCCGTGACTGGCCGTGCAATCATCTGGGACCTGTGACATGTCCCAGATGATTGCCTAGAGGGAGAGGTGATCTCCCTTTCGGTGCCGCGGTGCCTTCCGCTGCCGCAGAGCTGGGACCCTCTAAAAAGAGGGTATCCCCCCCCCCTCCCCAAAAAAATGACATGCCAAACGTGGCATGTCAGGGGGTCACCTCCCTTAAAGCGTAAGTTCGATTTTTGTGTGGAACTCCGCTTTAACGCCTGATTCACACCTATGCAGGTTGTAGTTTGCATATTCCAATCAAAAAAACAGAAACAAATCCCTGGCCCTTTCTATAAAGTGCACAGATGTGAAGTACATCCACAGGAAATCATGTTAAATAGACTGTAGTGTGTTTCTGCAAAACTGAAAACGTACTCAAAAATGCATAGGTGTGAACCAGGCTTTAACCACCTCAATACAGGGCACTTTCACCCCCTTCCTGCCCAAGCCATTTTTCAGCTTTCAGTGCTGTCGCACTTTGAATTACATTTTTATATTTTTTTCCCCACAAATAGAGCTTTCTTTTGGTGGTATTTAATCACCTCTGCGGTTTTTATTTATTGTGCTATAAACAAAAGAAGAGGGACAAGTTTGAAAAAACGCAATATTTTTTACTTTTTGCTATAATAAATATCCAATTTTTTTTTTTTTTTAAACAAATTTTTTCCTTAGTTTAGGCCAATATGTATTCTTGTACATATGTTTGGTAAAAAAAAATTTGCAATAAGCGTATATTGATTGGTTTGGGCAAAGGTTATAGCGTCTACAAAATAGGGGATAGATTTATAAAAATTTTTTTTTCACTAGTCATGGTGGCGATCTGCAATTTTTATTGTGACTGCGATATTGCGACGGACATATCGGACACTTTTGACACATTTTTGGGACCATTCACATTTATACAGCAAACCGTGCGATAAAAATGCATTGATTACTGTGTAAATGTGACTGGCAGGGAAGGGGTTAACACTAGGGGGTGATCGAGGGGTTAAATGTGTGTCCTAGGGAGGTGATTCTAACTGTGGGGGGAGGGGACTGACTGGGGGAGGTGACCGTATGGTGTCCCTATGTACAAGGGACACACCATCGGTCTCCTCTCCCCTGTACAGGAGGTAGCATTCTCTCTATAGAGAAGCCCCTGGACTTGAGGTGGCAGTCTCTCTATGGAGGGTACTCCGGCTCCTGGGCTGAAGGTGACAGTCTCCCTATGTAGGGGCCCCTGGACAGGAGACAGCAGTCTCTCAATGGAGAGGCCCCCGGCCCCTGGGCTGAAGGTGACAGTCTCCCTATGTAGCGGCCCCTGGACAGGAGATAGCAGTCTCTCAATGGAGAGGCCCCCGGCCCCTGGACTGGAGGTGGCAGTCTCTCTATGGAGGGGACTCCGGCCCCTGTTCTAGGGGTGGCAGTCTCTCATTACAAATGACTGACTTCTGAAATTTGCTTTACCTACTCCGAACCCCTGTATTTTGTGTAACTTACTACTAACATCTGAACTATACATTACTACTGACCACTAAACTTTGTATTACAAATTACTCTTTTAGTTAAGCTACTAAGCTAAATTTAGTTTTTGACTTCACTATAGTCAGTGGAGTAGTGATCTATTGTTTGTGTCTGGTCAGCGTTTTCTAGCTAGGTATTTGATGCTTCTGGGAAAAAACTTTTAGAACACTTATGTACGTGTGATTTTTTTCATTTTTTATTTTTAATAAATTTGAAATCTATATATATACACACACACACACACACACACACACACACACACACACACACACAGGATGAAATTCTGCTGTTTCTGGATGTTTACTTTAGTTCTTTTCTTCTCAGGTAGGTAGACCTTCCATGCCTCTGTACCTCAGACTT
Organism: Aquarana catesbeiana; assembly: GCF_042186555.1. NCBI lineage: Eukaryota > Metazoa > Chordata > Amphibia > Anura > Ranidae > Aquarana > Aquarana catesbeiana. The sequence continues at coordinate 528,790,225 of NC_133326.1, forward strand.
AGATGACTGTTGATCCTCAATATAATGCTGTTCTTCAGACTAGGGATGAGCCGAACACCCCCCGGTTCGGTTCGCACCAGAACCCGCGAACGGACCGAAAGTTCGCACGAACGTTAGAACCCCATTGACGTCTATGGGACTCGAACGTTCGAAATCAAAAGTGCTCATTTTAAAGGCTAATTTGCATGGTATTGTCCTAAAAAGGGTTTGGGGACCCGGGTCCTACCCCAGGGGACATGTATCAATGCAAAAAAAACTTTTAAAAACGGCCGTTTTTTCGGGAGCAGTGATTTTAATGATGCTTAAAGTAAAAAAAAAAAAAGTGAAATATTCCTTTAAATATCGTACCTGGGGGGTGTCTATAGTATGCCTGTAAAGTGACGCGTGTTTCCCATGTTTAGAACAGTCCCTGCACCAAATGTCATTTTTAAAGGAAAAAATCTCATTTAAAACTGCTTGCGGGTTTAATGTCATGTCGGGTCATGGCAATATGGATGAAAATCAGTGAGACAAACGGCATGGGTACCCCCCAGTCCATTACCAGGCCCTTTGGGTCTTGTATGGATATTAAGGGGAACCCCGCACCCAAATTAAAATAAGGAAAGGTGTGGGGCCACCAGGCCCTATATACTCTGAACAGCAGTATACAGGCGGTGCAAACAAGACAGGGACTGTAGGTTTGTTGTTAAGTAGAATCTGTTTGTAATTTTGAACATTTTTAACGTGTTTAGCTCCAGCCAAAAAATCTTTTCTAAGCTTTTTGGAAAACATAGGGAAGGGTGACACCCCTGTGACATTTGTTTTGCTGTCTTTCCTCCTCTTCAGAAGATTTCACCTCACTTTTTTGTCCCAATGAAAAATGTTTTTTGAAAATTTGGGTTTTTTTGTGGAACAAGGATTGGAAAGCATCAGTGGAAAGGAGAAATTGTTTTCACATATTAACTCTTACAGGAGAGAATTTCCCTTCCTAGGGGTAGATTTCATCTCACTTCCTGTTGTCTCCTTCCGTTTGCAAGTAGGAGTCGTTTGTAAGTTAGATGTTTGAAAGTAGGGTCCTGCCCTATATACTCAGCAGAAATTTGGGCCTTAGGTGTTGCTGTGGCCACAACACTGTAAGCCCTCACAGGGCCCTGCTGTGAAATATTAGATCAAGAATTGTAATTACATGCCCCTGTTGAACAGGAGCTGAAAAATTAGGCCTTAGGCACTGGTGCTGGTGCCACAACACTGCAACCCCTCACAGACACTCTAGTTGGAACGCAGGAACGAGCCCTGCTGCAAATTATTGCTTCAAAAATTGTAATTACACGCCCCTGTTAGACAGGGGCAGAAAAATTGGGCCTTAGGCACTGGTGCTGGTGCCACAACACTGCAACCCCTCACAGACACTCTAGTTGGAACGCAGGAACGAGCCCTGCTGCAAAGTATTGCATCAAAAATTGTAATTACACGCCCCTGTTAGACAGGGGCAGAAAAATTGGGCCTTAGGCACTGGTGCTGGTGCCACAACACTGCAACCCCTCACAGACACTCTAGTTGGAACGCAGGAACGAGCCCTGCTGCAAAGTATTACATCAAAAATTGTAATTACACGCCCCTGTTAAACAGGGGCTGAAAAATTGTGCCTTAGGCACTGGTGGTGGCGCCCAGAACCAAAAATGTTCTTACAAGCTATCAGCGTGATGATTGAGGAGGAAGAGGATAATTACTTAGGGATAGTCACTCAGCATCAGCATAGGCAGTCTTTGAAGGGATCTGAGATTTCAAAAAAAATTATTCGGTTACATCAGCATCAGGTGCTTGGTAGCTGGTGGTGATCCAAGATTCATTCATTTTTATGAAGGTCAGCCGATCGACCGAGTCGGTGGACAGACGCACCCTGTGATCGGTTACCACGCCTCCAGCAGCACTGAATGTGCGTTCCGAAAGAACGCTGGATGCAGGACAGGCCAGTAGCTCAATTGCATACTGTGCAAGCTCTGGCCAGTGATCCATCCTCAAGACCCAGTAACCCAGAGGATTTTCGGTGGGAAAGGTGTCCAAGTCTGATCTTGCCCCTAGGTATTCCTGCACCATGTAAAACAGACGCTGGCGATGGTTGCTGGAACCGATCATACCTTGGGGCTGCGGACCAAAAAATTGTCTGAACGCATCGGTCAGACGGCCACCTTCTCCACCGCTCCTTCTTTGACTGACCGAAGCCTCAGCAACACGTTGTCCAGAAACAGGAGTTTGTAACCTCCCAGTCTCTGGGAACGCGTTGCACAGACCTTTCTGCAAGGCCTCCCGAAGATGTTTCATCCTCTGCTCCCTCTGCGATGGCAAGATAAGGTCCGCAACCTTACCCTTGTAACGTGGATCAAGGAGGGTTGCCAGCCAGTATTGGTCCTTCTCCTTGATACCACGAATACGAGGATCCTTACGTAGGCTTTGCAGGATCAGGGAGGCCATGCAGCGTAGGTTTGCTGAGGCATTCGGTCCGGAGTCCTCTGGGTCACTAAGAACGACATGGTCCGCAGCCACCTCCTCCCAGCCACGTACAAGTCCATGTGTTTCTTGGGACTGATCCCTTAAAGACTGCTGCTGATGCTGAGTGCCAGGCTCCACCTCCATACTGACACAATCTTCCTCCTCCTCCTCTTCCTCCTCGTCCTCTTCCTGTGTGATCGGCGGGCACGCAGGAACACTGTCTGGATAAAGGGGGCCTTGAGAGCTAAGGAAGTCCTCCTCTTCCTGCCTCTGTTCTGCCTCAAGTGCCCTGTCCATTATTCCACGCAGCGTGTGCTCCAACAGGTGGACAAGGGGAACAGTGTCACTGATGCATGCACTGTCACTGCTCACCATCCTCGTGGCCTCCTCGAATGGTGACAGGACAGTGCATGCATCTCTGATCATGGCCCACTGGCGTGGGGAAAAAAAACCAAGCTCCCCTGACCCTGTCCTGGTGCCATAGTCGCACAGGTACTCATTGATGGCCCTCTGCTGCGTGTGCAGCCGCTGCAGCATGGCCAACGTTGAGTTCCACCTGGTGGGCATGTCACAGATTAGGCGGTTCTTGGGCAGGTTAAACTCCTTTTGGAGGTCCGTCAGCCGAGCACTGGCATTATATGACCGGCGGAAATGCACACAGACTTTCCTGGCCTGCCTCAGGACATCCTGTAAGCCCGGGTACCTGCCCAAGAACCGCTGCACCACCAAGTTAAGGACGTGAGCCAAACAGGGCACATGGGTCATTTGTCCCTGTCGGAGGGCAGAGAGGAGGTTGGTGCCATTGTCGCAAACCACCATTCCTGCCTTAAGTTGGCGTGGCGTCAACCACCTCTGAACCTGCCCCTGCAGAGCTGACAGAACCTCTGCCCCAGTGTGGCTCCTGTCCCCCAAGCACACCAGCTCAAGCACCGCATGGCATCTTTTGGCCTGCGTACTTGCGTAGCCCCTTGAACGCCTACGGAGCACCGCTGGTTCCGAGGAAGAGGCCATGGAGGAAGAAGAAGAGGAGGGGGTGGAGGAGAGAGGTGTGTCACAATCAGCATTTTGGAGGCGTGGTGGCGGAACAACCTCCAACACTACTGCACCTTGTCCTGCATCCTTCCCAGCTGCCAGCAGAGTCACCCAATGCGCCGTGAAACTTAGGTAACGTCCCTGTCCATGCCTGCTGGACCATGAGTCAGCGGTAATATGCACCTTACCGCTGACCGCCCTGTCCAGCGAGGCATGGACATTGCCTTCCACATGCCGGTAGAGAGCCGGAATCGCCTTCCGTGAGAAAAAGTGGCGTTTGGGTACCTGCCACTGAGGAACCGCACATTCCACAAACTCACGGAAGGGGGCAGAGTCTACCAACTGAAAAGGCAGCAGTTGAAGTGCTAGCAATTTTGCCAAGCTAGCATTCAACCGCTGGGCATGTGGATGGCTGGGAGCAAACTTCTTTCGGCGGTGCAGCAGCTGGGGCAGGGAAATTTGCCTGGTACAATCTGACGTCGGTGTACCAAAAGCAGATTGCCCACAAGTACTTGGCTGTGACACACCTAATTCTACACCTTCATTCCTCTCACTGCAGGTCTCAGAGAGGACTGAAGGTCTAGTGGGGTTGGAAATCTCAGCTGATGAGGAGCAAGGAGAGATCCTCTTTGTTCTTTGGTGTGGGTCTTTTAGATACGCTTGCCAACGAACTGCATGGCAGGTCAACATATGTCTGGTCAAGCATGTGGTACCCAAGCGGGAGATGTTTTGGCCACGCGAGATACGCTTGAGACATATGTTGCAAATAGCAGCGGTGCGATCTGATGCACTCGTCTCAAAAAAGGCCCACACCAAAGAACTTTTTGAATAATGCGCAGAGACTGCAGCGCCCTGCACATGTGGAGCTTTGGGGTGTGATGCAGTCAATGTGCTGCCCTTAGGCTGGCCCCTGGAGGGCATCCTGCCTCGTTGGTGATGTGCTGCCGCCTCCTCCTCCTCCTCCTCCTCCTCTCTCCTATCAGGCACCCACGTTGAGTCAGTGACCTCATCATCCCCTCCCTCCTCATCACTGGAGCAAACCTGGCAGTATGCTGCAGCAGGGGGAGCATGACTGCCAGATTGCTGTCCTTCTTGGGCACCCCCTCTGTCCGCGCTCATGTTACTGCCTTCATCGAGCTCAGTATCGTCATCAGAGCCTTCCAAACGCTGGGCATCCTCCTGGAGCATGTACCCAACACTGTGGTCAAACAGTTCGAGGGAATCCTCATGAGGACATGGTGGAGCTAGGGAAGGAGTCACTGATGACATTGAGCTGAGGGAAGAGGCCGCTGCTTTGCCAGACAAAGCACCCTGGGCATGGGTGAGAGAGGATGAGGAGGATGAGGACGGCTTGGTCATCCACTCGACCAAGTCTTCCGCATGTTGCGGCTCAACACGGCCAGCTGCCGAAAAAAAGGCCAAGCGTGTCCCATGGCCACGTGCTGATGAGGATGCACCGTCTCCACGACCAGCACTAGACACAGAGCCTGCTTGCCCTCTCTTATTGGCTTGTGACTGTCTGCCTCTCCTTCTTGGCCTTCCAGACATACTAATGGCCTGTAGCTGCACTAAGCTGGGATAGAACACCTGTAATTTTCTTCAAGTAGCTTTATATACTGTAACCAGACAAGCCTGCCTGTCAGTAGGAAGATAACAGGAACGGATCTAGCTGAACACTGTGAGCAGGACGCACTGTACTAAATGTAAATAGTCTAGCTGCCTGACCGTGGTACTAATAGGATCAAATAGAACACCTGTAATTTTCTTCAGGTAGCTTTATATACTGTAACCAGACAAGCCTGCCTGTCAGTAGGAAGATAACAGGAACGGATCTAGCTGTACACTGTGAGCAGGACGCACTGTACTAAATGTAAATAGTCTAGCTGCCTGACCGTGGTACTAATAGGATCAAATAGAACACCTGTAATTTTCTTCAGGTAGCTTTATATACTGTAACCAGACAAGCCTGCCTGTCAGTAGGAAGATAACAGGAACGGATCTAGCTGAACACTGTGAGCAGGACGCACTGTACTAAATGTAAATAGTCTAGCTGCCTGACCGTGGTACTAATAGGATCAAATAGAACACCTGTAATTTTCTTCAGGTAGCTTTATATACTGTAACCAGACAAGCCTGCCTGTCAGTAGGAATTTAACAGGAACGGATCTAGCTGAACACTGTGAGCAGGACGCACTGCACTAAATGTAAATAGCAGGAACGGATCTAGCTGAACACTGTGAGCAGGACGCACTGCACTAAATGTAAATAGTCTAGAAGATAACAGGAACGGATCTAGCTGAACACTGTGAGCAGGACGCACTGCACTAAATGTAAATAGCAGGAACGGCTCTAGCTGAACACTGTGCGCAGGACGCACTGCACTAAATGTAAATAGCAGGAACGGATCTAGCTGAACACTGTGAGCAGGACGCACTGCACTAAATGTAAATAGCAGGAACGGATCTAGCTGAACACTGTGAGCAGGACGCACTGCACTAAATGTAAATAGCAGGAACGGATCTAGCTGAACACTGTGAGCAGGACGCACTGCACTAAATGTAAATAGCAGGAACGGATCTAGCTGAACACTGTGAGCAGGACGCACTGCACTAAATGTAAATAGCAGGAACGGATCTAGCTGAACACTGTGAGCAGGACGCACTGCACTAAATGTAAATAGCAGGAACGGATCTAGCTGAACACTGTGAGCAGGACGCACTGCACTAAATGTAAATAGCAGGAACGGATCTAGCTGAACACTGTGAGCAGGACGCACTGCACTAAATGTAAATTGCAGGAACGGATCTAGCTGAACACTGTGAGCAGGACGCACTGCACTAAATGTAAATAGTCTAGAAGATAACAGGAACGGATCTAGCTGAACACTGTTAGCAGGACGCACTGCACTAAATGTAAATAGCAGGAACGGATCTAGCTGAACACTGTGAGCAGGACGCACTGCATTAAATGTAAATAGTCTAGATAGAAGATAACAGGAACGGATCTAGCTAAACTGAATACAGTGTATATATATATATGCAACACCTGGGATGCATATATATACACAATACACTGTAAGTGCAGCTAACTGACTGACTGTTCTGCCTAATCTATCTAACTCAAATCAAATGACACTGTCTCTCTCTCTCTCTATCGCTCAGCACACCGGAACACACACTACACAGGGCCGCCGTGCAGGCGGCCTTATATAGTGTGGGGTGTGTACTAAATCCCCTGAGCCATAATTGGCCAAAGCCACCCTGGCTTTGGCCAATTACAGCTCTCTCTACTGACGGCGCTGTGATTGGCCAAGCATGCGGGTCATAGTGCATGCTTGGCCAATCATCAGCCAGCAATGCACTGCGATGCCGCAGTGAATTATGGGCCGTGACGCGCTACACGAATTTAGCGCGAACGGCCCATAACGTTCGCAATTCGGCGAACGATCGAACAGCCGATGTTCGAGTCGAACATGGGTTCGACTCGAACACGAAGCTCATCCCTACTTCAGACTAATGCCCCGTACACACGGTCGGATTTTCCGATGGAAAATGTCCGATCGGAGCGTGTTGTCGGAAATTCTGACCGTGTGTGGGCTCCATCAGACATTTTCCATCGGATTTTCCGACACACAAAGTTGGAGAGCAGGAGATAAAATTTTCCGACAACAAAATCCGTTGTCGGAAATTCAGATCGTGTGTACACAAATCCGACGGACAAAGTGCCACGCATGCTCAGAATAAATAAAGAGATGAAAGCTATTGGCCACTGCCCCGTTTATAGTCCCGACGTACGTGTTTTACGTCACCGCGTTCAGAATGATCGGATTTTCCGACAACTTTGTGTGACCGTGTGTATGCAAGACAAGTTTGAGCCAACATCCGTCAGAAAAAATCCTAGGATTTTGTTGTCGGAATGTCCAAAAAAAGTCCGACCGTGTGTACGCCCTATTAGACTGTCTATCTCTACATTTCTTCACATAACTATGACATTTCAGAGCAGGACAGTGACATTTTCATGAGTAATTACTATCACATAGCTTGTTTCATGACTGTTGTATAACAGAGGTAACTCTACCACCACTTATATACCCCAACCTCTTAACCTTACCGTATTAATTGAGACCACACCAAGGTTGGAGTTAACAAGGCCGTAGCAGCCTAATTTATTTAAACAAATATATATATTCCAATTAACATAAAACATTGAAACATCTGTTAATCAACCCATCAATCTCCTAGCGTTGGTCTTTGCAGGAACTTCATAACCATCTGTGGAAAAACAATACTGCACTGCGGTACCTCTCCAAGTGTATTAATAGGCCTCAAGCCGACATGCTGGCTCAGAGACAACCACTAACCGCAGTGCCCCCATTAACACTTTCCAGCTAATCTCCATTAGCTGGAAACCACCATCAGGACCCATAGCAACGATAGTTCCTGAACTCTTCCTTCTGAAATATCTTCCTTCCCCTGCAAAGACCAACACCCGCCACTGCCACGACATTGCAGGATTCAACGAACCTGTCCGAAATGAAAAGCAAGAAATACAAAACAGCCAAAAACAATGAAACCAAAGGGAGGGTGGGCGGGAACTTTTCCCTAAACTGTGATGACTCATAGGGAGGGGCCTCCCTTTTATCTCCTCTCCAACCCCTCCCCCCAGCACCAACCTGATACACTCCCTCTCCTGATACTATTACCCTGTTTCCCCAGTCATGTAAGCCCTCCGCCTATGTCATTTCATTTGCTTTGCTCCGGGCTTTTCTTGACTGTTGTATAACAGAGGTAACTCTACCACCACTTATATACCCCAACCTCTTAACCTTACCGTATTAATTGAGACCACACCAAGGTTGGAGTTAACAAGGCCGTAGCAGCCTAATTTATTTAAACAAATATATATATTCCAATTAACATAAAACATTGAAACATCTGTTAATCAACCCATCAATCTCCTAGCGTTGGTCTTTGCAGGAACTTCATAACCATCTGTGGAAAAACAATACTGCACTGCGGTACCTCTCCAAGTGTATTAATAGGCCTCAAGCCGACATGCTGGCTCAGAGACAACCACTAACCGCAGTGCCCCCATTAACACTTTCCAGCTAATCTCCATTAGCTGGAAACCACCATCAGGACCCATAGCAACGATAGTTCCTGAACTCTTCCTTCTGAAATATCTTCCTTCCCCTGCAAAGACCAACACCCGCCACAGCACCCAAAGGAAACACCTTACCTATGGGTGCCCCTCCACACCCGAAGTGCTCTCTGAATACCCTCTTGTAATCCGAACACCCACATGTCAATACCCACCTCATGCAAATACACCCCATCTGCCCTCAGGTATCTCCCTTTCTCAAACTCCAATTCCACATGCCTAATAGCCAATCCCCCATGCCTAACCATGAACTTGCTCACATCCCTATTAATCTTTCTCCTGGCCCTACTAACCCTTTCCACCGACCTGGCCATCCGCCATGTTGTACGAGCCACCATGTCCGACCAAAACAATGACCATGCCAGGAAAATCCCTCAATAACCGCCGCACATCGAATTTGATGTCCCACGTAATGTCCAACATGGACCTCACCCCGAAACCGTTGCCGCCCACGTGCAAAAACGTCGGGCAGCCTGTCCCTTTTTTGCATACCGATGCACTTCAGTAACAATCCTACCCCATAACATCCCAGGGACTCCCAACCACGAATACAGCCTACCATCTATACAAACCCATATGCCTGCCTTCTTACCCAACATCACCCCTCCTGGCCCCCCAGAACACCTAGGAATGACCCATTATCCAGACCATTCCTGCCACCGATTCTGAAATTATAAGAGAGCAAACCCAACACCATGACCAAATAGTATTCCATACCACGCAGGGCCTAACATCAAACTCCTCCCCACCCTAATACTTCACAACCCAACCACAAGTTGAGGCCGAACTGCTGTCTGGGACCTCCTTGATTCCCACCACCCAATACGCTTTTACCGAATCCACATCCAGTCCACTTCTGGCTGCCTCCGTAGCAGCCCCTATCCAAAATGAATGAGAGGAAAACTCCTTCTCTACCCACCCCAATGCCCGTAAACATTTTCTTACAAAAAATCATCAACAATATGAAAGCGCGATACAGTAGATCCATCTACATGAGGCACAGCAGTGATCCTGGCACTGGAGCACCTGTACTGACCTCCCTTTTACCCATTTGATCGGTCTTCGATCTACGCAAAAATAAAGCCAACCCGTCATCTCCACATATAACCTCGTGACCCCCAATTCCCCCACGAACCTTTTTAAGGACTGACCAACTCCTCTATCCGAAACACCCCAAAGAACGCTAACAAAAAGGGCCACCTTGAACAAGATGGCCTGGTATTCAGATCAACACACTCCCCCAAATATGCTACCATACCCCGCATCATGACAAAGGTTACTGGTCTCCTGGCATCCCTGCGGGCCACCGATCGCCGGTAACTCTTAATCGCCCGTCTCACCCCAAAATCTTGTGTGAAATCAGGTTGACCTTGCAATTTGAATAGGAAAGCTAAACCAGCTAACTTCATATTCACAGCAGGAGTGGACACACCCTCTTCCCTATGCCTCACCTGAAATACAACACCAGTAAACGAACTGCCAGGCCAGCTGACCCTTCACCAGCCTTTTGAACGAACGCCAGCCCTTCCTTCCATCCCCTTCAGATCCCTGAACGAAGCACCCCACAATTTCACCGCCAGCCCCACCAGAAACAATTCCAGCAACACTAAATTCTTCCTAACTCCCGCTTCAAGCCATGACCACGGCCATGGTCCAGCACTCCACTGACCCTGGAATAAAAAACCCCAAAACCCGTAGAGCCAACAGTATCTGTAATAATTTCAAATGTCAAAATTGCTAACGGGCCCTAAAATCCATAGAGCCCGTCCGTGAAAGGATTCCCAAACAAAAAAGGTATGCCATACCCTCAAGTTCTCCCTGTGCGCTTTAACCAAGCGCACAATGCTCGTGGGAGACCTGATCCCGGCTGTACTTGCCAAAAACCAATGATAGAAAAACCCGCCCCCATTGGCCGAATGTGACATGCCAAATTCCGCTTACCCCCGAACGATTGCAGTACTCGCAGCTGACTTTGCGTAAACTAATCACACCTGCAATTTCTCCTTTTAAATTCGCCAGCTTATCTACCGTCAACCTGCGTTCCATTGCACCCGAGTCCAAGACAACGCCCAGGAACGTGATGACCACGCTTAAACCAATCACACCTGCAATATCCCCTTTTAAATTCCCAGCTTATCTACCGACAACCTGCGTTCCATTGCACCCGAGTCCAAGACAACGCCCAGGAACGTGATGACCGTGCTAGGCCCCCCCGTCTTCTCAGGTGCCACCGGAATTCCAAACCGGTCCGCTCTGTGTTCCCACGTAGCCAGGAGCCCCGCGCAGATTCTGGAAGAAGCTGGTACCATGCAAATGAAATCGTACAGGTAATGGATGATCGAATTCCCGCCCGACACATCCCTTACCACCCCTCCCACAACTGAGCTAAATTGCTCAAACAGTGCACAGGAATACATAGCAACACATCGGTGGGCATTGGACGACGCAAAATTACTCATTCCAATGACACCCCCAGCAACCGGAAGCTATCCGGGTGAACTGGGGGTAGCCGAAAAACTGATTCCACCTCCACCTTCGCCATCATTGCCCCCTTGCTGTAATGACGCACCCAACCCACCGTAGCAGCGAACGATGTACTACTCACCGAACATGTCTCCTGGTCAATGGCATCACTAACCGACCCCCTTTTGGAAAAGAAAGTGGTGAATCAACCTAAATTTGTTGGGCTCCTACTTTGGCACTACTCCAAAGAGGAAACTACCAAATCAGCGAAACAGTGCAGACGGAAAGGGGCCCTCCATGCGACCCCATGCAACTTCCCTACTAAGTTCCTCAGAAACTACATCTGGCTGTCGCATGGCCGATCACAAAGTGCAAGACACCGTGGAATCACCTCTAAAATACATGGAATCCTAACGCCAGCTGTGAAACCTGAATCCCGCAACTGAGCCACTTTCCAATCCGGATACCTACCGAGAAAACGGCCACATCCTTTTCACCATCACTGTGGTCCTCCCTCTTGTGTCCAGCCTCTCCAGCACGACCTATTCCTTGCTTGCAACCTCTGGACGACTGATGAGACCATCCACCCCTGAACACTAGTGCTTGTACCGGCACATCCCTCTGAACGTGCAGGTCCTAGCATTGTACTGCCAGCATACCCCTTTTTTGTTGCCGGCCGCCTGTCCCTGAGCCGAAAGTCCACCGGCCTCCCCTGAAAATTAACTGGTGCGGAGCCCACGCAGCCGTCCTCAAGCACAGTCACAGGCTGATGTCCTTATGGTCCCATCTCAACGCCGGCCAGATAACTCTCCACTGATGAAAATGCTCAACATACCTCAGCCACTCCGTGCCCCCATAAGCTTTATCCGCCTCCCCTATCAAATCCTAGTAACATAAGAGTGCCGAACAGTATTCGGGGTTCTTTTTCCCCACTCACCCTTGCACTGATGGTAAAACTCCTGTAGCCAGTTGGCAAATGTCGTCGGGATCAACCGGTATCCCCTCTACTCTCCGTCCTCCTTTGAATGATCCGGTTTAACCCTATCCAGGTTAAATTTTTGCTAACTGCAGCAGGGAAAAAATCTCCGCATACTCCCCCTACCACATCTTTTCTCATACTTCAGGCTTCAAGTGCGCACCCAATGGCCCCTCATAGTAAACATAGACCTCGCATTTTGCAGAACCAGCTAGTCTGATGACTTCCTGTCTGCCCGCAGCTTCCCCCGCCACCACCACCTTGGTCGTCCCCTGCGTAACCCCACCTGTGTTACCTGTGACGGGCATGTTGTCAAGGCCGGAACTACCGGAGCTACCGCACCCCCCAGCAAAATGGCTTGGCCGACTACTTTTGCTGGTGGGACCCAGGCTGACACCGGCCCAGCGGGGGCTCTAGCCGCATGCCCCAACTTTTGCATCAATTCCTATGTCCCATCAAGAAAACCCAGTAACCCCGCAGCCCCCCCCCAGCTGCCTCAGCCACCGCCGTCCTTCCCGCCGGACCCATCTGTCCTGCCCTCTTGCCCTATGCTAACAGACAATCCCTCATGATATAAGTGTAAAGGTGACTTACCGGGCTGCACAGGAGTTGCCCCATCAGCCGACCATCTGCTTTCCAACGATGTTGCACTGCACTGCTGGAGGGGGGAGCAGCCTCTTCTTCCGACTCCCAGTTCTCCTGCCGACCTCTGTCCAGACCCCTCTTCCTCTTCTGATGAGAGCCCGCCAGGCATAACAGCACCAGCTGCCGATGGTTCCGCTGACCTCCGAACCCCCCCGCATTGCGTACCCGCTCACCGGCTTCTGGACGGCCTTACCAGGACCAGTGTGTGGGGCCTCAGTCCTGCTGGCCTCCGCTTGCCTGGAAGTCCTCCCCGGCTGTCCCCCACTGCTCCTCCTAAGGTCCCTTGGCGGTGCATAAGATAGCCCGGGAACCCCTTCTGCTTTGTTCCTCAATGGTAGGCCTCAGGCCGACTGACGTAGCGCTAGGGGGCCTGTGCCCTCCTGTTTCCACCGCCTAGTAGGCCGCAATGCCGCCCCGGAGCTCCCAGACTGTCCTCCTGGTGACCTCCTGTGCTGGAGGGGAGACCGCACAGGACTCCCCCCATCCCGCGCTGTTGCCCACTAGGCCGGGGGTCCCGTCGGGAGTCCCTGACAGGGTACCCCCCGACTGACGCTGTGGCCTAGAGTGACGGTCCGGTGAGAAAATCGCTCCAGCGGCCTGGGCCTACACGCCCGATTGCCCTACCTCCCCCCTGTAATGTCACCTGCTGCTGTTCGTGTTAGAATAAGCCCCAAAGTGTCCTGCAGCCAACCAGATACCCTGAAACGCTGCTTCCTCCCTGAGCTGGGCCAAGAGCTGCTCCACCTCTGACATGCTTCTGCTGAACTTTTCCCTAAACTGTGATGACTCATAGGGAGGGGCCTCCCTTTTATCTCCTCTCCAACCCCTCCCCCCAGCACCAACCTGATACACTCCCTCTCCTGATACTATTACCCTGTTTCCCCAGTCATGTAAGCCCTCCGCCTATGTCATTTCATTTGCTTTGCTCCGGGCTTTTCTTTATGACTGTGCAGGGTGTTTATGAGAAATTATTAGACTTTTCTAGTAGCGATGATGACGGTCTGCAGCGATCTTCAGTGGTCTATAGGTGACACTGAAAGGTTCACATAGTCACAGTTGACACCCTTTGTTGTATGACTGTTGTTTACTTTCTGCAAGCCCAGAAGAGGACTTAAAGCGCAATTCTGCTTAAAAAAAAAAATAAAATAAAAGTCAGCAGCTACAAAAAGTGTAGCTGCTGACTTTTAATAATCAGACACTTATACCTGTCCCACGGTCCAGCGATGTGGGGGGAACGAAGCCCCGCTCGTCCGTCCCTCCTCTCTGCAGTGTCAGCATTGTAACTGTGGGAGCCCGGCTGTGGCTTCACAGCCAGGCACCCACTGCGCATGCACGAGCCACGCCGCGTGCCGTGACTGGCCGGCAATCATCTGGGACCTGTGACATGTCCCAGATGATTGCCTAGAGGGAGAGGTGATCTCCCTTTCGGTGCCGCGGTGCCGTTAGTAGTAAGTTACACAAAATACCGGGGTCTGGAGTAAGTAAAGCAAAGTGCAGAAGTCAGTCGTTTGTAATGAAGAGGTACTGTAAGTAGTAAGTAATGTAGATTTTGGAGGTCAGTAGTAAGTGAAACTGAGAGCAGGAGTCAGGAGTAAGCAACATGGGATGCTGGGGTCAGAAATAAGTAACACAGTAAGTAAAAAAAAAAACAGTAAGTAATAAGTGCTAATTTAAGTAAGTACAGTAACAGAGTGCAGACGTCTGTAGTTTGCAATGCAGAGTTACGGGATCAGGAATAAGTAATGCAGACTTCAGTGGTCAATATCTAATGCAGAGTTCAGAGATCAGTATTAATGCAGATTGCAGGGGTCAATATCCTGTTGGAGATTGCATCTGTACAGACATGGCCAATTGCATAGACATGGGAATTGCTTATGATACCAGTGATTTAAAGTGGAAGTAAAGTCCACTTTTAAACTTGTACCTACAGGTACAGTAAGCCTATAATAAAGCTTGCCTGTAGGTACAGTGACTATCTCCTAAACTTGCACTGTTTAGGAGATATTCACATAGGATGTAGTCGGTGACATCACCAGTGCGTGTGCACTGAAGGGATGGCACACCCATGCATCATGACATCATTGTGGCCCCGGCCATTCATACAGCCGGAGCCTGTGAACTGGGAAGGAAGACTGGGTGAAGATCGAAGCACCGGAAAGTCGTGACAGCGCTGTGCAGGTAAGTCTGTCATAATTTGCTAGTATGCAGTACATATTAGTACAATATGACTTAAACCTGCAGGGGCCCGATTTATTTTTTATTTTATTGTTTGTGGTGGCTTACTGCCACCTTAACAAACTAAGTTTTATAAATTTAGGGTTAGATATTTCTGTACATTAATTGCCAATAGCTTATACTGACCTTCAATCTACTAATTTGTTGCTCTCTTTGTCTTCCAAAGTGAAATAAATGCCCAATATTAATGGGTATAAGGGAAGTTGTCCCTTAATAGCCCTGAGTCCTTTGCCCTGTTTCACCTATGACCAAAATTGGACCGATGTGGGAGCAAATTTAAGTCTAGTAAAAGCAGATGTGAAAGGGAATTATTAAAGCTTATCTCCAGGCAATGGGCAATGGTAAACTCACTACCTTCTCTCCCTCCCAACCCCTGACCCATTCTAAAAAAAAAAAATGTTTTAAGGAACCTTTTTGACATATGCACGTACATGTGGCAGCTATATTAACATAGCCACATTTATAAAGTTAAGATAAGATATGTGTCACCATGACATCCCCAGATATACATAGAAATAAGGTCTAAGAAACATTACTCACATTGCTATGGTATATTAATCTAATCACTTTCTTACATGAACCCTAAGACAATAAAAAAAGACAAGCATTTCCCTTAGAGTAGGGTAACAGTTCTGGGGAACTTGAGCAACTACACTACAGACCGTATCTGTTCCCCAATTTCTGTGTTAGTCTTTCCTTTACTCAAAATGAAAATTGAGCTTTTTCATTTGTATGAATTACCTATTATCTTGTACCTTTTTCCTCCCCTGTTCTTTCAGTGCTGTCACCACAGTTGCAGGATGGTGCAAACATTGTTTTCTGTCTGCAGTCTGTGATTTTGTATTGATGGTGTATTGACAGAGAAATGACCAGGACTGAGAAAAATGAAAGCATTGAGGGATTTTCTTGAAGCACAATGTGCATTTCATAGTTAGCTGTCAGGTGTCACATAGGATTGGGGGGATTGTCAATGAACTTTGCATTTAAGCATTAACCACTTCAAGACCGCACTATGTATATATCAGCCATAACCCTGGTATTTTTTACTTTTCAGCTGGAGATTCCCCCACTGCAGCCTACACTGCCCCCCTCTGCTCGCCGGTGTTTCTCGGGCTTATGGGTCTCACCGGTGAGCCTGGGAAGCAATCCAGATCTTTGTGTGGCTGGCCACAGAGGAGAGACCAGACATTCTCTCCTCAATTATATGACCTAGGAGAACCAGAGCGACTTCATGACATCACCTCCGGTCTAAGGCAGATAGATGTAAACACATTTTTTTTGTGAAAGCATAAGATCAATGTTTTTTTCTTTTTTAAATGATGCTTTCAAATTAGAGGAGTGATTAAGGGTCTTATAGACCCCAGATCTCTCTCATAAAGAGGACCTGCCATCCCTTATTTCTATCACAAGGGATGTTTACATTTCTTGTGATATAAATGAAAGTGATCAAAATAAAAATTAAAGGGATGGGGTAAAAAAATAGAAATAAAAAATGTAGTGCACAGAATTGAATGCATACGTAGGTCACGCACGCATATGTAAAGGGTGCTCTCACCACACATGTGAGCTATCACTGTGAGAGTAAGAGCCCTTTCACACTAAGCCGTCTCGGCATCAGTGGGAAAGCGGCGCTATTTTTAGCACCGCTTTACCATCGTTTTAGCAGTGCTATTCGGCCGTTAGCGGGGCGGTTTTAACCCCAGCTAGCAGACGAAAAGCGGTTAAATCCGCTCGCAAAATGCCACTGCAGCGGCGGTATAGCAGCGCTGCCCATTTGTTTTCAATGGGCAGGGGCGCTTTAGGAGCGGTGAGTTCACCGCTCCTAATGCGCTGCAAAGAAGCTGCTTGCAGGACTTTTTCTGACGCCCTGCCAGTGCAGCGCCCCAGTGTGAAAGCACTCGGGCTTTCACACTGGGTTTGCAGCTGAGGCTTCTTTCAGGCACTTCACAGGCGCTTTTTTTAGCGTTAAAGCGACTGAAAAACGCCTCAGTGTGAAAGGGGTCTTATAGCGAGAGCAATAATTCTAGTGCTAGATCTCCTTTAACTCTAACCTGTAAAAAAAATGTAGGCGTCGCCTACGGAGATTTTTAAGTATTGTAGTTTTTCGTCATTACACAAGAACGTGCAATTTTAAAGCATGACATGTTGACATTTACTCAGCGTAACATCATCTTTTATATCTTACCAAAAATGTGGCTATATATATTGTTTCTTTGCATTAAAATTCAGTGTATTCTTTCCAAAAACATTGTGTTTGAAAAACTGCTTTGCAAATACTGTGTGACATAAAAAGTTGCAACAATCGCCATTTTATTCTCTAGGGTTTTTGCTAAAAAATATATATATACACCCCACTTTCTGTTTCTTGTCTGGTAAAAAGCCTAGGCTTATGACATCATGCACAGCTCCCTCTCTCACTCTCCTAAGAGTTTGCCAGTAAGGGAGGAGGGGTGAGTCATAAGAGGGCCAATGAGAGCTGCAGGGTTGCAAAGCTGGAGGCGTGCCTCTGTGTGTCTGTGTAAATCCAGGAAGTGAGCAGGCAGCAGCTTCAGCTACCCACAGTTAAAATGGTTGCAGCCAGACTCAATGGAGGGAGATTTCTGCAGCATATTTGGCAAGTACAGAATCACAGTATATATAAAATAATATGCAAAGTGGTTGGAGGGAAGCTTCAGAATGGCAAAGATGTTTTTTACTACAAATAATGTAAGCAGACTACAGTTCCTCTTTAAGTGATTAAGTTCACCTTTTCAGAAAAAAATGAAAACACGAACTAACATCCTACACGCAAGGCCGGTGTTAGAAATCCCAGGGCACTGTACACCTACCTGACAGGGCCCCCCAAAATATCAAAACAATATTTTCTTTAAAAATATTATTAATGAAAACAAACACAGCATAACTTTTAAAATTCCTGTTAAATCTAAAAGATAAAACTGTATTGAGTTAATAAATGACATTATATGTGTGAATGAGGTCTTAGGGCTCATCCACATGGGTGCAGTGGCCTATATAGTGTGGATCAGTGTGTGTTTTTTTTTTTTATGTAATTGGAGCTGTGTCTAGGCAGGCTATGTTATGCTATGGGGACGCAGCAGCTGTACGATGCAGATGTACGGCCCAAAACACAGACAGTGTGCATTCAGGGCCACTCGCCCACACTGGGGCTCATCCGGCGGACGTCCGAATATTTAGGCGGGGGATTTGGCATGGTCAGTTTTCCTTTCATTTGGCTCCCTCTACACACTGGCGAGAGATTATATCGGTAGGCATTACCATCATATCTATATTTTTTACATGTCACCTCACCAATGTACTTACCATTTGTATAGGCACACCCTGTATTATCACTTGCATTTTATTCACAACTACTTCTGTCTATTCACCATTATACCTTCTTGTTTGTCTGCATCCTCTCCTCTTCTTCACTTTCTGCAGCCTTTCTTGCCTTTTTTCTTTGCTACCTTTTTCATTCCTCTTTTTTCTTTCCTTTTTCTTTTTTCCTTTTTTCCTTCTCCTTCACCTTTCCCTCCCACTCTTTCTTCTATACTTCCCTTTTTTTCACATCCACCCCCCCCCCCTCCCTCCATGCTCTGCAGGATGCTCTTATACTTCCTGTACTTTAGCCCAATACCTTATACTTCCATTACATTGTGATACGAATCATTCAAGTTACGTAATACATATATTCATATACCTCATAGTTGCCAACATTGAAAAAAAAATATGTGGGACACTTTTTTTTGCTGTAGGCGGAGCCAATCAATAATTAGGAGGCGGGGCATTCGTTTGTAGGCGTGACCTAGTAAAAAATAATAGTTGCGGCGCGCAAAGCGCGCCGCGGCGAAAATTGGGCGTGGCTTACGCGGAAAGTGGGCGTGGCTTACGCGGAAAGTGGGCGTGGCTCAAGAGGGTATGGTTAGAGTCTGAGATGAATGGGGGAGGGAAAGGGGGAGAGGGGAATGACGGGACAGCAGCCCCAGGTCCTACACAACAATAGAAATATGTGTATTCTAGAAAGTTTAACAATCAGCAGATAAAGATACTCCAAACACCTGGTGTTAACGCTTCAATCATCCCGGCACCATGGTTGTTATGGTGTCAGGATGATTGAAGCGCATTATTTCTATTATTACATTGTAATATAAAATTAAATCATTCAACTCACCATAATGCAGAATCAGTGGGATCCCTGAGCGTGTCACTAGCCACGTCGCCTGCCACCAGCAGAGTCTGTCCTTGCATCAGGTGCCCCCGCCAGAGTCTGTCCTTGCATCAGGTGCCCCCGCCAGAGTCTGTCCTTGCATCAGGTGCCCCCGCCAGTGCAGCCCCCCCTCAGTTAGTGCAGCCCCCCCTCAGTGCAGCCCCCCCTCAGTGAAGCCCCCCTCAGTTAATGCAGCCCCCCCCTCAGTTAATGCAGCCCCCCCCTCAGTGCAGCCCCCCTTCAGTTAGTGCAGTCCACCCTCAGTGCAGCCCCACTCAGTTAGTGCAGCCTCCCCCCCTCAGTGCAGCCCCCCCAGTTAGTGCAGCCTCCCCTCAGTGCAGCCCCCCCCCCAGTTAGTACAGCCTCCCCCCTCAGTGCAGCCCCCCCCCCTCAGTTAGTGCAGCCCCCCTCAGTGCAGCCTCCCCTCAGTGCAGCCCCCCCTCAGTTATTGCAGCCCCCCCTCAGTTATTGCAGCCCCCCTCACTGCAGCCCTCCCTCAGTTAGTGCAGCCCCCCTCACTGCAGCCCCCCCCTCAGTTAGTGCAGCCCCCCCTCAGTTATTGCAGCCCCCCCTCAGTTAGTGCAGCCTCCCCCCCTCAATGCAGCCCGGCCCCCGCTCAGTGGAGGAGCGGCCGGTGTTCTGCCGAGAAAGTTCCCCTCGGCAATGGCGGACCCCCTGTACTGCGCAGGCGCAGCGCTTGCGCAGTACGGGGCTGGGGAACTTTCAGGAAGACACGGCGCCGGCGCCGTGTCTTCTGCTCGCTTCAGTGGAGAGGGGAGGGGCCGTGCAGCCAAAGAAGCCGCTTCATTGGCTGCACGGATCGAGCCCCCTTCCCCTCTCCACTAGAGGCAGCTAGAGCGGCAGCGCCGGCCGCCATTTTGCTGGAGCCCGCTGCTCCAAAAAAAAAAAAAAAAAAAAAAAAAACCAACATTCCCGATTTTCCTTATGGAAAATCCCGATTCGGGACACTCTCCAATCGGGACGAGGGTCCCAAAATCGGGATTGTCCCGGGAAAATCGGGACTGTTGGCAACTATGTATACCTTATCATGGCATACATGCCATGTAGGACTTTTGGGTTACTTAAAAGATCATACTATCCATCATTTTTATATATACATATACATCTATATATTTCATTACAGAGACCAAGCCCTGCTAGATTCATGGATAACACCTGGGCTCACATCTTTTGTACTTTTTTCTGTATTCTGCTCTGCTTTCACTTTCATTTTCATGCTCTGCTGGACACCCTGCACCCACCTTACTCAATCTTATTACTGTAAACCCTTTTGGATATGGTTACTACCATTATCTTAGATACATATATTTTTGTCATATTTTATTACAGTGAGCAAGCCCTGTAACCATTGTGGGTGACAATCGGGTCCATTCTTTTTCATTTCATTTCGCCATGCCTGCCCTATGCCTGATCCTGGACCTCCACTTCGTGGTCTCCTCCCCCTCAGCTCCCGGGGGAGATGTATTTCCGCCGCCCCCTGCCTGGGGCCGCCCTCTTTGGGGTCTAGTGCCTCGTCAAGTAGGTATCGGATTACTAGCTTCAGGCTTCATGTTGTTGTCTAATTACAAGCTATACTTCAATACAGTTTTACTTGTTATTACAGATGTCAGATATACACATCAGCCCCTGATGAAGCGAGGAGAGCTCGCAAAACGCGTCGGTTTAGAGATGTAACATGTATATCTGTACTTTTTATACTTTGATGTTATGTCATGATGGTTATGTTTCAGGACCATTTTATCATGTTACTGTTCCTATGTAATTGTCACCTATACTCATGACCTGTACTGGATGAGATTTATTTCAATAAATTTTGTTATTTCTATATTCTCTCTATTTATATGGGATCACCATGGACACTTCATTTAAAGTCCCACGGGCAAACTTTTCTGTTTCTCATTACACAAGAACGTGCAATTTTAAAGCATGACATGTTGACATTTACTCAGCGTAACATCATCTTTTATATCTTACCAAAAATGTGGCTATATATATTGTTTCTTTGCATTAAAATTCAGTGTATTCTTTCCAAAAACATTGTGTTTGAAAAACTGCTTTGCAAATACTGTGTGACATAAAAAGTTGCAACAATCGCCATTTTATTCTCTAGGGTTTTTGCTAAAAAATATATATATACACCCCACTTTCTGTTTCTTGTCTGGTAAAAAGCCTAGGCTTATGACATCATGCACAGCTCCCTCTCTCACTCTCCTAAGAGTTTGCCAGTAAGGGAGGAGGGGTGAGTCATAAGAGGGCCAATGAGAGCTGCAGGGTTGCAAAGCTGGAGGCGTGCCTCTGTGTGTCTGTGTAAATCCAGGAAGTGAGCAGGCAGCAGCTTCAGCTACCCACAGTTAAAATGGTTGCAGCCAGACTCAATGGAGGGAGATTTCTGCAGCATATTTGGCAAGTACAGAATCACAGTATATATAAAATAATATGCAAAGTGGTTGGAGGGAAGCTTCAGAATGGCAAAGATGTTTTTTACTACAAATAATGTAAGCAGACTACAGTTCCTCTTTAAGTGATTAAGTTCACCTTTTCAGAAAAAAATGAAAACATGAACTAACATCCTACACGCAAGGCCGGTGTTAGAAATCCCAGGGCACTGTACACCTACCTGACAGGGCCCCCCAAAATATCAAAACAATATTTTCTTTAAAAATATTATTAATGAAAACAAACACAGCATAACTTTTAAAATTCCTGTTAAATCTAAAAGATAAAACTGTATTGAGTTAATAAATGA
The DNA here is from genome assembly GCF_042186555.1 of Aquarana catesbeiana. Taxonomy (NCBI): domain Eukaryota; kingdom Metazoa; phylum Chordata; class Amphibia; order Anura; family Ranidae; genus Aquarana; species Aquarana catesbeiana. The sequence goes on from NC_133326.1 coordinate 528,812,176, forward strand.
CATTATATGTGTGAATGAGGTCTTAGGGCTCATCCACATGGGTGCAGTGGCCTATATAGTGTGGATCAGTGTGTGTTTTTTTTTTTTTTTTTTTTTTTTTATGTAATTGGAGCTGTGTCTAGGCAGGCTATGTTATGCTATGGGGACGCAGCAGCTGTACGATGCAGATGTACGGCCCAAAACACAGACAGTGTGCATTCAGGGCCACTCGCCCACACTGGGGCTCATTTACACTGTATAAGCCAGAGAACCCATGCGAATAAGCAATTAATTTTTTTTAAATCATTTTTTACATATTTACATTTTTTTTTTGTTACACTTTTTTTTTCTTACAATATTGTGTGTGTGTGTGTGTGTGTGTGTGTGTGTGTGGGGGGGGGTTGGTGAATTATCAGGTGTCTAAACAGACCCCTGATGTCTCATTTTTGAGACAGATAAAGGGACAGAGGATATCAGGGGTCTGCTGCAGAAAGAGCCATACAGGGGATCGGTTCCTGTAATTGTCTATCACCGCAACGATCACCCTCCCTGCCTACATCCAATTCCCCCTGTTGCCCGGGACCTCCTGCTGGCCCAGGGCCCTGTAAAGGAGAACCAGTGGGTTCCCCCTTATCAGTGGCCTTTCCTACACACTCCCTACCCCTCTATGAGTGCAGCAGTCCAGGAAATCGAAATATTTGCTTTTCTTCACATTCTTTCTGCAGGGATTCTAGGATGTATGCTTTGTGCTGGAACTGATCAATCAGAATCGCTCTGATCTGTCCTGGAAGCCCTGCAGAAAGAAGGAGGAGAAAAGCCGAGATTTCAGATCCCCAGAATGGTGCCCTGGTTGTGTGGGAACTGACAGCTCATCATCCATTGGGGGTAAATAGAGCGGGGACAGGGGGGTGGGGAGGCTGTAGCGTATTAGATCACTTTTTCATTTATTCTGAAAAAGTGAACTTACACTTTAAATTGCACACAGATATTTCTTTTTATGTCCCTTATCCTTACCTTTTGATGCCCTTTTTCCCTTTACAAGAGCACCCTGTGCACAGCAGTAGGAATCCGGCTGTGAAGCTGGAAAGTTTCACTTCTGGTTTCCCTTAGCTAAGATGCTGACGCCTGGACCCATACCCAATTGAAGAATCAGCTCAGGTGAGGACATCACTGGATCCCTGGACAGGTAAGTGTCCTAATATTAAAGGTCAGCAGTAGGGATGTGCCGAACACCCCCCTGTTCGGTTCGCGCCAGAACATGCGAACAGACAAAAAATTTGTTCGAACACCGTTAAAGTCTATGGGACTCGAACATGAATAATCAAAAGTGCTAATTTTAAAGGCATATATGCAAGTTATTGTCATAAAAAGTGTTTGGGGACCTGGGTCCTGCCCCAGGGGACATGGATCAATGCAAAAAAAAGTTTTAAAAACGGCCCTGCCCTCCGTTATTTAGGAACCATCAGAAGACGAGAAGCGTCACACAGCGGGAGCCTCCTATCATGGATGCGGAGCGGCCCGAGAACAAAGAAGGGAAGAAGACGCCGCGGAGGAAGATACCGGAAGAGAACGCCGGAGCAAGAAGCAGAGGATTGGAGGAAGAAGAAGATGGAGGAAGAAACCGAACGAAGAAAGAAGATAGAAGAAAGAAGATGGAAAAGAAGAAGACTTTAAATAAAGGAATTGTCAAACTGTCTCTTGTCATTTTTAACATTTTTTGACAGTTTTTTTGTGAAATGGTAGGGGTACCTTACCATTTCACACAGGGGGGGCCGGGATCTGGGGGTCCCCTTGTTAAAGGGGGCTTCCAGATTCCGATAAGCCCCCCGCCCGCAGACCCCCACAACCACCGGGCAAGGGTTGCGGGGATGAGGCCCTTGTCCCCATCAACATGGGGACAAGGAGCTTTGGCTACCCCAAAGCACCCTACCAATGTTGAGGGCATGTGGTCTGGTACGGTTCAGGAGGGGGGCGCTCTCTCGCCCCTCCTCTTTTCCTGCGGCCTGCCAGGTTGCGTGCTCGGATAAGGGTCTGGTATGGATTTTTGGGGGGACCCCACGCCATTTTTAAAAAAAAATTTGGCACGGGGTTCCCCTTAAAATCCATACCAGACCTGAAGGGTCTGGTATAGATTTTGAGGGAGACCCCACGCCATTTTTTTTGTAAATTTTGGCTGGGGTTCCCCTTAATATCCATACCAGACCTGAAGGGCCTGGTATAGAATTTAGGGGGACCCCCCACGCCATTTTTAAAAAAAATTGGGTTCGGGGTTCCTCTGTGGGGAATTTCCATGCCGTTTTTAATCAATGAACTTTTATGTGTATTGTCGGACCGGCAGAGTCGCGAGTAGTTTTAAATGACTTTTTTTCCTTTGACCTGTCATTTTGCTGTCAGACTGTTCTAAACACGGGAAACATGCGCCCCTTTACAGGCATACTATAGACACCCACCAGGTACGAAATTTAAAGGAATATTACACTTTTATTGTTTCACTTTAAGCATTATTAAAATCATTGCTCCTGAAAAAATGGCTGTTTTTAAAAAATTTTTTGCATTGATCCATGTCCCCTGGGGCAGGACCCAGGTCCCCAATACCATGCATATAAACCTTTAAAATTAGCACTTTTGATTTCTCCCATAGACTTTTAAAGGGTGTTCCGCGGCTTTCAAATTTGCCACGAACACCCCAAATTGTTCGCTGTTTGGCGAACTGGCGAACAGCCGATGTTCACTCGAAACTCATCCCTAGTCAGCAGCTACAGTATTTGTAGCTGATGACTTTTAATTTTTTGAAGAGGGGTACTGGAGTTCATCTTTAAGTTCTTCCAACCGTTTTACAATATGATGCAAGCCTCCACTTTTTCTTTATTTTCCATCAACAAGCAGCAAATACTGTGTAGGTGCCAGGGCCGGACTGGGAATAAAAACCAACCCTGAAAAAAATGTCATACCAGCCCCATAGCATAACATCATTATTTTCTTGTTCATAAAAGGGAAAACCATGCATTTTAAAGCACATTTGAAGAGCGTATTATATATAGATAAGACAGGTATGAAAGCACATAGGGCTAGGGATATATATATATATATATATATATATATATATATATATATATATATATATATGGGAAACCTCTATATCAGTGCCCCCTTACATTATTGTATTCACTCCCCCCTTACATCAGTGACACCACCCCCCCCCCCCCCCCCCCCGAAACTTGCCTGGCGGCGCTGTCACTGACCTCTCAGGTGCACTGTGCAGGGCTCAGTCAGACTGCTACAGCTTGGTGGCTCTGATTTTCCTATAGTCTCCTCTACACAGTCCACACATGTCTGACTTCTCCCATGACCCCCATCCCAGCGGCGCTCCCACTCTTGACTCCTCTTCAGACTCCCTCAGAGACTGCAGACATGATATAAGACAAGAGATTGTCAGAGGTTGCGGACATGATACAAGAGATGGTTGGGAGCTACGGGCATAGTACAGGACATGGTCAGAGGTTGCAGACATGATACAGGAGATGTCAGAGGCTGTGGTCATGGTACAGAAGATGTCAAGATGTCAGAGGCTGCGGGCATGGTACAGGAGATGTCAGAGGCTGTGGGCATGGTACAGGAGATGTCAGAGGCTGCGGATATGGTACAGGAGATGTCAGAGGCTGCAGGCATGGTACAGGAGATGCTTAGAGACTGAGGACATGATACTAAAGATGGTAAGATATGTAGACATGATCAGAGACTGCAGACATAGTACAAGAGCTCAATGCAGCCTCACTGTGCCCGTCAATGCAGCCTCACTGTGCCCGTCAATGCAGCCTCACTGTGCCCATCAATGCAGCCTCTGTGCCAGTCCATGCAGCCTCTCTGTGCCCATCCATATAGCCTCACTGTGCCCATCAATGCAGCCTCACTGGGCCCATCAATTCAGCCTCACTGTACCCAACACGGCAGCCTCACTGACCATTAATGCAGCCTCACTGTGCCCATCAATGCAGCCTCATCATGCCCATCATTGCAGCCTCACCGTGCCCATCATTGCAGCCTCACCGTGCCCATCATTGCAGCCTCACCGTGCCCATCATTGCAGCCTCACCATGCTCATCATTGCAGCCTTACCATGCTCATCATTGCAGCCTTACCGTGCCCATAATTGCAGCCTTACCGTGCCCATAATTGCAGCCTTACCGTGCCCATAATTGCAGCCTTACCGTGCCCATAATTGCAGCCTGACCTTGCCCTCATTGCAGCCTTATCGTGCCCTCATTGCAGCCTTACTGTGCCCATAATTGCAGCCTGACTGTGCCCTCATTGCAGCCTGACTGTGCCCTCATTGCAGCCTGACTGTGCCCTCATTGCAGCCTGACTGTGCCCACAATGTCAGCTTTACTGTGCTCTCATTGCAGCCTGACCTTGCCCATAATTGCAGCCTCACCGTGCCCTCATTGCAGCCTTACCGTGCTCATAATTGCAGCCTTACCATGCTCATAATTGCGGCCTTACCATGCCCCCATTGCAGCCTTACTGTGCCCATAATTGCAGCCTTACCGTGCCCTCATTGCAGCCTCACCTTGCCCATAATTGCAGGCTTACCGTGCCCTCATTGCAGAATCATTACAGTCAGTGCCTGCCTGTGGCTGGATTACACACAGTGGGCATCTGTGTCACAGAGCATGTGTCACAGAGCTGAGTGTGAAAAGTTCGGCTACGCTGTGACAAAAGTCCTGCCCTCCTCTAATTGCAGCCTTACTGTGCCCTCATTGCAGCCTGACCGTGCCCACAATTGCAGCCTTACTGTGCCCTCATTGCAGCCTGACCATGCCCTCATTGCAGCCTTACCGTGCTCTCATTGCAGCCTCACCGTGCCCATAATTGCAGCCTCACCGTGCCCATAATTGCAGCCTCACCGTGCCCATAATTGCAGCCTCACCGTGCCCATAATTGCAGCCTGACCTTGCCCATAATTGCAGCCTGACCTTGCCCATAATTGCAGCCTGACCTTGCCCATAATTGCAGCCTGACCTTGCCCATAATTGCAGGCTTACCGTGCCCTCATTGCAGCCTCACTACAGTCAGTGCCTGCCTGTGGCTGGATTACACACGGCATCTCCCGCTGTGTCACAGAGCTAAGTGTGAAAAGTTTGGCCCTGTTTTGGCACTGTGACAAAAGTCCCGCCCTACTCTTAGACCTGCTTGTGTGATGGACGGAACACTGCGTCGATTACATGAGTTGATCTAGGAGGAGGGCGGGACTTTTGTCACAGCGCTGCCAAACTTTTCACACTCAGCTCTGAGACCTGCTGTGTGTGACAGACATGTGGAGGAGGAGGAGGGAGGGGAGCACTGCGCTGCAGCCACAGCTTAGCCCAAAGCGGCCCCAGGGAAGGCAGCCTACCGGGAAATGTCCCGGTATCCTGGTAGGCCAGCAGGTCCCTGCTGTGACCTTAGTATCCTTAGGTTAACATAATTTTATGTTTTCACCAAATAGAACTAAAGAATTGCATTGATATAACATGCCAATATATTCGCTATTAATGTTAATTTTTATACACATATATACATACATAAAAAAACAAAAAAAAACCCCACACAACCCAAAAAAACTTCCCAGAATTTACATTCACCATTATTAGCTGTGCATACTAGCTTTTCTATACGCATTTTATAGTTAACCTCTAATACCCATTCCTGTATTGTTGGTGTTATTTGGGATTTCCAGTGTCTTGGAATTATAGCTCTTCCTGCCATCAAGAGAAATTGAAATGTTCCCTTTTTTGGGGGGGGGATGGGCGGAGTCTAGCGGAGCAGACATGCATTGTTAGAGCTCCGCACCGCTGAGGAGAGAAGAGAAGGACAAAGCGGAGCCTGCAGGCTCAAAAGGTGTCCATTTGAACCTTTTTGCCCCAGGGAACAAACTGTGAAAGTTTGGGCAGGAAATATGGTACTGGGAGGAAGCCGTGGCAGAAATAAAAATCACCTCACAAAGAGCTCACAGGCACTCACTGCAACTAAAGCAGCTCCAGTCACCTCACAATATACAGCATCAGGGCGCTCTCACAGACAGAAAATGTCACAGCAAGACTCTCCATTTGAGTCAGATACAGAACAAATCCTCTCACAAACTTCTCCACAAGCCTCCTCAGCATCCCCAGTAATATTATTACAATTTGAAAAGATGCTTCATAAGGCTTTAAAACAAACCTCAGACCAAATAACAAAAAGCCTAACCAAAGAAATAAGAGAGCTGGGAAACCGCACCGCAGCCTTAGAAATAAAAATGGATGAAATTGAAATTACAACCCAAGAAAATATAACAGAATTGGAACAATTAAAAGAAGAGAATTTAATACTTCAAACTAAGCTCGAAGATTACGAAAATAGAGCCAGACGTTCAAACTTGCGCATAAGGGGAATACCTGAAACTGTGACAGACCTGCAATCTACTATTACTGCTCTATTACAAGAACTAAAGCCAGATATCCCTATTGAACGTTTAGAACTGGACAGAGTACACAGAGCCCTCACAGCCAAAAAGAAAGGGGGACCCCCACGTGATATAATCACAAAATTTCATTATAACAGAACGAAAGAACAAATACTAATTGCTGCAAGAGAAAAAAAGGAACTTAATTTTCAAGGACACAATTATCAAATTTTTGCTGACCTATCCCAACTTACTATTACTAAAAGATGATCCATGAAACCCCAACTAATGAAACTGCAACGCCACAACATTATGTATCAATGGGGCTTCCCCTTTTCAGTCAGATTTAACTACCAAGGTACAATTTACAGAAGCAGATCAGCAGATGAACTACAACAAACCCTTTTAAAATTAAATCTGACAGAACCCACAAGCAGCAACTCTCCCACACGCAGAAGAATGGCATCATCTTCACCTTCAGGCAACACCCAGAAAATTTCAGAACAAAATGGGAATCATCATTCTCACAAAAGAGGCCCTTATGCCACATCATCCATGGACCAAGAAGATTCAATGGACTGACATCCTAATTCCTGATATCTCTTCATTTATTATACTAAGAGATGGTTCTCTATAAAAAAAACTGTATTTATAACTGAATGTAACTGCATTCTGATAGTCACACACTGTGTGGGATCATGTTACATTCCAGTTATATTTCTTATTACTTCTGATTCATATAGCCTTGGAATATATAAGTGAAATAAGGAAATTCTTGTTCAGTTATATATTTTCAGGTAATAACAATAGATTTATTACTTTTTAGGACAAATATGTTCAATAATCCAGAAGTAATGGAAGCTTTTTCTTTCTTTTCTTAAAACAAATATATTATTACCCAACTAGTTCCTAGAACTATGTTTTTGTTTATTCTAATCTGAAGCAATACAACCTCAATTTTATGAGTTAACATATCTAAACAGTTACATATGAATAAAATATGTAATTGTTTACTCTAAAAGTTTTAAAATCCCAAAATAATTCAAACTATCTTCATCAATACCAAAGTTATTAACAGTACCTTTCTAACTGAATTATTTAGCCTAGGGCAAGACTAACCATATACAACCACCCTGGAATAAATAATTTCAACAAAAACTAAATTCTGCACTCCAATTAATGAATCATTTTGATGTCTTTTGACATAGCACTTCTCTCCTGTAAGCGGAAGATCCGTGTACCCCCATTAGCCCTCCTCATTCTCCCAACCATATTATGTGGGAGTGTGACGAAAGCACTTATTCCCCTGAGAGAGATATTTATTCTCTTTCACGGGTAAATTGTGATTACTTGCAAAAAATAATTTATACAATGTATCATCTAATCTCATATGTTTTTTGTTTACTCTTTACTCCAGAATTCACTGGTTTCTTTTCTATCTTTTCATCTCTTCAGTCCACACAGGTTGATCTGCGCAGTCAGCTCTGCATAACAAAAAGTAAGTCAAAACTAATTGATCTGTTGCCATGGCACCACTGAATATACTTTCCCTGAATGTTCAGGGAATAAATGTCCCTCAAAAAAGGACCAGGACCGTACTTTCCATAACAAGAAGGCTCACATAGTATGCCTCCAAGAAACACACTTCACCAAAGATTCTACTCCAAAATATATTTCTCCTTTTTATCAACAAATTTACACGGCTTCTGCCTGTACCAAACAAAGGGGAACTCTAATTGCATTTCACCGATCCACACCATTCACCTTATCATCAGAAATTAAAGACCCAGAAGGTAGATACCTGATACTCATGGGTTATATAATGGATACAGCAATCACGGTGATTTCCTACTACGCTCCTAACAAACAACCTACACCATTCCTCTCACATATATTACAAGTGATTAATACATACAAAATAGGAACAGTGATAATGTGCGGGGATTCGAACAAGGTCCTCCTCCCATTTCTAGATAAATCACCTTTTACACCATCCAAAATAACCTCTAGATTACCTTTTTCTCAACTTCTTTCCAAATACAATCTGGTAGATTCGTGGAGAGAAAGTAATCCAATGAAAAATAAATTCACTTATTTCTCGCACCCTCATCAAACCTTCACCAGAATAGATCATATTTTTCTAACAATAGGAATGATACCAGAAATTATTGCATCAGATATAATTCCGATTCCGTGGTCTGACCATAATGCAGTATACACTACTATAGCCTCAGCCATACCAAAAGCGCATGACCCAACGTGGTACTTACCGGACATAATGCTCAAACACCCACTACATCAGATGGCCATTGAACAAGCTTTAAAGGAATACATATCAATTAATAATACAACAGACATTTCCCCAATAACACTGTGGGAAGCTCATAAGCCTGTCTTGCGTGGTACAATACAAAGACAAATGGCACTATTTAAACGGGAACGCAAAAATCTAGCAAAAAAACTAGAACTCAATTTTAATGCAGCCTACATATCATTCCAAGATAATCCATCTCAGAGTACAAAATCTCATCTGGAAAAATCTAGATTGGAATACGATCTATTTCTCACTGAGTCAGTTGATAAATCCCTCAAACGCTCCAAACACAATTTCTACATGAATACAAACAAACCAGGTACATATTTGGCTCGGGCATTAAATTCAACTAACAAATCTTTCAAACCAATACGTTTGAAATTATCAAAAAATGTTTATACTTGTAATCCAGTTAAAATAGTCCATAAATTTCACTCACATCTCGCAACTTTATACAAGACAAACAATGAATTTAATCCTACAGAGGCTGAATCCTTCTTCTCAAAAATAACCTTACCTGAGTTGTCTCAGAATCAAAAAAGCAGTTTGGATGAGCCTATAACTATAGATGAAGTTGCTAACGCCATAAAAGACCTAAAACTTAACAAAAGACCAGGCCCAGACGGCTACTCGGCTTTATACTATAAAACATTCTCAGAAATACTCTCTCCCATTCTCACTGAAACTTTTAACAAACTTCTAGAAGGACATTCTTTTCGGCAAGAAACACTAATGGCAATTGTTTGTATGATCCCAAAACCCCTTTCTGATGATACTTCCTGTGTGAATTATCGGCCTATCTCTCTGTTAAACCTTGATATGAAATTATTAGCAAAAATAATAGCAAAACACCTCAATAGCATTATAGGAAAATTAATACATAGAGATCAAGTAGGCTTCGTGCCAAATAGACAGGCAGGCGATAATATACGCAGGGCAGTGTTATTGGCACATATTGCTAAAAAACGGAAAATCCCTTTATGTTTTCTATCTCTCGATATTAAGAGGGCATTTGACACAGTATCCTGGCAATATATGCAATATTCATTACAAAAATGGGGTTTTGGACCCCACTTTTTAACATGGATCAAAGCATTATATAATAAACCCAAAGCCTATATAAAATATGCTGGATACAAATCTGATGCCTTTAATATCGAAAGAGGTACCCAACAGGTTTGCCCATTATCTCCCTTATTATTTGCCCTTATACTCGAACCCATGGCCCAATACATCAGAACAAACCAAACTATAACTGGCATTGAAGTAGGAGGTATTACACACAAATTATGTATATTTGCAGACGATATATTACTTTTTCTATCATCACCACAGGTCTCTGGTCTTAACTTAATACCAGCTCTTGATGGATTTGCAGCCCTATCCGGCCTTATGATTAATCCTAAGAAATGCCTAGTGCTTAATATTTCGCTCACAAACATGGAATTGATTCCGGCTAGGGCTGCACTCCCATTCACATGGGCAGAAAAATCAATCCCATATCTTGGAATTCATTTAACAGCATCTCATTCTGACTTATTCTCAACCAATTATCCTCCTGTATTAAGACAGATCACAAATCTAATAAAACAATGGTCGCAACTTCCTTTATCCTGGATAGGGAAGATTAATGCAATCAAAATGACTATTCTACCCAAATTGCTTTATCTATTCAGAGTCCTCCCTATTCCAATTCCTTCCTATTTTTTGAGAATAGTTCCAAAAAGAGCAACTTCGTTTATATGGGGCTCTTCTAAACCACGTATACCTATACACACACTACATCTTCCCAAAAATAAAGGAGGCCTGGGATACCCTAATTTTACTAACTACTACAGAGCAGCACATTTGGCCAGTCTGTCCAAATACGATGCAAAACAGGAAATCCCATTATGGGTATTTATAGAGGCTTCAGAAAATGACCCTCTATTAATATCAAACTTGTTATGGCTTGATCCTAAAGACCGCTTTAAAATTCATAATCCCATAACTAAACACTTCTTATCTCTCTGGGATAAACTAAGAACCAAATATCAGTTACAATCTCCACACAATCCTCTCCTTTCTGTTATCAGAAATTTGGCCTTTTATCCGGCATGGATCTACCCAAATTCTTTTAAAGCTTGGACAACATCAGGCATTCAGACACTAAATGACTTCATAGCATCTAAATCATTCCTTTCATTCCCATCGCTTAGAGAAAAATATGATCTACCAAACTCTGAGATATTTAGATATCTCCAAATCAAAAATTTGTATACACCATTCCTAAAGGGGGATACACCATTATCCCAATTATCCATTTTTGAATCAATCTGTACAAAAGATCCATTTGCTAAAGGTACAATTTCATCACTTTATAATCAATTATATGGAGTAGTAAATCTTAATAGACCCTCTTACAGTCAGAGGTGGGAGGAGGACCTGGGACGAACTTTAGAAGACACGGACTGGTCTAACATATGGCTCACATCTAAGTCATCTTCACCCAACATCTTAGCACTGGAGACAAATTATAAAGTCCTAACTCGCTGGTACCTTGTACCCGCTAGAGTGGCAAAATATTCACCTAATACCTCAGCTCTTTGTTTTCGAGGATGCCCAGAAATAGGCACACATTTACACATATGGTGGACGTGCCCAGTAATCCAAACCTTCCGGAAGGAAGTCTTCGTGATTGCATCTAAAATATTTAAAAAAATAATACAACCAGATCCATATATAACTTTACTTAATCTAAAACCGGATTGGTTAACACTCTCTCAATTCAAACTTATGATCCAACTAATAATGGCTGCAAAACAAACAGTGGCCAAGGCATGGAAATCTCCTACATTGGTACTAGCAGAAACAATTCACAGAATGAATAATACAATGTCCCATGCTAAGATGGTAGCCATCGATCAAAATCAAATTCCAAAATTTGAAAAACTTTGGCATCCTTGGATAAAACAACAGTTCCTGTCAAATTTCAATGACTCTGTCCTGTTGCCATGGTAACAGATTAAATGACTTACAGAGACACCCATTCTAAGGCTTCAAAGAGAACTAAAAAGAATAATAAACTGACGAGCGGGACAACCTTGTGGACCATACCTCTGCCTTTCTACCTTTTTATTCTTTCTCTTTCCTTTTCTCCACCTTACGATTAAAGCTCATTATCAGAATTTATTTGACCTATATACACTCTACCTGTAAACAATATGTATAGTAGGTATAAATCATTTAAATACCTACAAAAGTAACTAAGGAAATGATATATATCTTTAATTTAGGTTTACGTGAACCCAATGTTTAATATTTGAAATTTCATGATATTTACCTATATAAACCCTACTGTAAAACAATGAGCTTACTTTATAGATCCTTGTAAACTTACTTTATGTATCTTTATAATATTGTATACTCAATAAACTTCTTTTGACAAGGAAATATTCCCTTTTTTAATTGATGTAATTGACCCCGGGATTAAAGAAAGAAGTGCTGCCTCAGGAGTCTCCTGCCAATTTTTACCATTGATTAAATGACTTTGTTTAAATATGGCCGTAAAAATGGTTTTATTTTCGAGCAAGACCACCATAGATGCAATAATGTGCCTCTCGATTCACTGCATCTCCAGCATAGATCAGACATAGCTGGATTAATTTTATTTAGTAAGACCGGATAGCAATACCATCTCGCCATAATCTTATGGTTACATTCCTGAGAATAAGACGACACAGTTATTTTAAAGATGAGGAAGAACACCTTATCCCAATCTTTATGAGACAGCTTTTTTCCTAATTCTTGCTCCCAGTGTCGGACATAGAAGGGGCGATTTGGAAATGCGTGAGATAGTAGAATACCATACGTTTTAGATAATGCATGGGGACATTTTGAGTCAGAAATGCACATCTCCTCAAACTGAGTTAAGTCCCTACAGAGGCTTAAACTATTCAACCCTTTGTAGAAATTGCATAGCTATAAGCATTGAAGCCATTCACCTGCCTTCGGGCGAGAGCGAAAACTAAGCTCACCCAGAGTTTTCAAGCCTCTGTCTGTACATGAATGACAGATGGGCGAAGGATGTAGCTGTTTTCAGCAAAGAAAACTTTTTTCTGACATACCCGGTGGAAACCCTGTATTACCCAATATTGGAGTTAATATCCCTAGGCGTGAAGATACATTGTATGTTGTGATAAATTTGTCCCATACATATAACAACGATGAGATTAGAGGCGTTACTTGTGTTGAACGTGGCCGATCAGTAGGAAGAAGCCATGGGAAAGAGGTTAATGGTACAGGCACTAGATCGGACTCAAGAGTAACCCACTATTTGAGAGATCCATGGAGGAACCAATCTGGCACCCTACTAAGTAAAGCCGCCGCGTGGTATAATTCCAGGTGCAGCAGGCCTGCGCCACCAGCATCTCTCCTCTTCACTAAAATGTCAAATCTAAGTCTAGCTAAGAATCTAGGCCAAATATATTTTAATAATATAGATCGAGTCAATTTAAAAAAAGAACATTGGACCGTAATTGGGATTGTTTGAAAAATATAAAGAAATCTAGGAAGGATGTCCATCTTAAAGAGTTTCATCCGTCCCAACCATGAGTGTCGCATTGATGACCATTTCTTAAGATGAGATTGCATAACGTTCACAAGTGGAAGATAATTGAGCTCATACAATTTAAAGAATTGTCTGGGTATCTGAATCCCCAAATAGTTGATAGAGTACTGGGCCCATTGAAATGAAAAATTATCAGCAAGAGAAACTTGAATATTTAGACAATGTGATTTTGCAGCGTTAATTTTAAAATTGCTAAGAGTACCGAAAAGTTGTAATTCCTTTAGAAGCGCCAGAAATGCAATTATTGGATTAGTTATATGAAGCAAGAGATTGTCCGCAAACAAACTTATCTTATATTGCTTACTAACAATGTCAACACCCTGTATTGAGTTGTTAGCACGCAAGGCCATCGCCAAATGTTCCATTGCTAGTATATACAGGAGTGGCGAGAGAGGACACCCCTGACAGGTACCATTCAATAAATGAACCGGGTCCAAAAGTAGACTATTTACTCTAATACGAGCTGATGGAATGGAATAAAAGACCATGATTTTTTTTAATTAAGCCTGGGGATAAACCTAGTTGTTCCAGTGTTGCTTTCAAAAACTCCCAATCTAGGCGATCAAATGCCTTTTCTGCATGAATATGGCCCTTCCAAGGTTAGACCAGGACACTGCTAACTTACTGAACACGCCTTTCACTATATTGGTGTAGCGCTGGTAAATTTACAATCTACCGCAGGTTAGGTAAATTTAGTAAATTGTGCGTTAGGAAGGTAAAAGTTTGCCTCTGTTCCAGCTTGGCTGACGTTGTGTGCGTTTTCGTGCTGACCGGTGGGTGTCGCTGTTACCACTAGTCAGTGTTGGAAAGGCAACGTGTCGAAGTGTATAGATGCTCCTCTGTCTCGGAAGCAAGCTCGGTGGAGGTGGTCCTCCGAGTTGCATTCTGGGAAGAGGGTATTTATGGGACAGACGCCATGTTCTAGGGTTTTTTTGCAGCCACCTGCTGGCCCTCCTGGTCGACAGGTATGCGTTAAGGAGCTACCTTGTGGTCCTCCGATTGGGAGGCCCACGATGCTGCGGCGCAGGGGTGGGTCCAGAGGCTTGTCTGGGGCCTACCACCACGGCCGAGGAATGGTCCTGATCTGTCAGTCCTGTGTGACGAAGCTGGACAACTGAGGAGATCCCAGGGGAGGACCCGTCTTGGAGAGATCACCCCGTGAGCTGGTCTATAGAGGGGCCCGGTGACTCGGTTGGAGGACGTATCCAAAAGAAGTAACCATACAGCATAGTGTTGTCAGTTCGGCTTAAAGGTTCAGGCACTGTGACTGACTTTCATTGTAGAAAATCTGATACATCCTGTGGCAGAGGATCATACAAATTTATTCCCCAAACAAGTCTGTGGCAGAGACTTTTGATTCGTGCTGCGTACTGGCTGCTAGACCGGTGAGAGAGGCCTATCCAGACGAGCAAGGAGTGTGTCCCACGAGGGGAGCGCATTCCACATAATTATCTGAATTCTACCAGGACATTTGTCGCTAAGATTCTATAAGATGATATTTGAGTTTCTCCTGAAAGTTTCCTTTTCCGCCTCTTTCCTGCTACTTCCTAAAGTTTGTCTGTTCAATAAAGCATTGAAAACGTACTCCAGTGTTGGTGCGTGTGTCATCCAGAGGTAAACTCAACGGAACCCCTAGACCCAGTGCCGGTGAAACAGAGGGAAGCAAAGTGAAGGTAATAGACCCGCTTAAATTAGCAGCTCCACCGTGAGTTAGTGCTACATTGGAAATGCAACAATTAAGGCACTTCCATTGGGTAAGAGCCCAGGTCCCGATGGTTTTTCAACTGTGTTTTATAAACAATTTCAGGATGCTTTATTACCAATCTTAGACACCACATTTAACTCAATTTCCGATTTATGTACTTTTTCTCATCAAACGCAGGAAGCTCATATTACGCTTATTCATAATGATCAGAAAGACCCTGATGTTTAAGTTATCGTCCAATTTCCTTAATGAATTTTGACCTTAAAATATATGCTAAAATAATAGCAGATCGCTTACAAGCAGTTATTCCTTCTATTATTGGTTTAGATCAGGTGGGCTTTGTCCCAACTCAAGAAGCAAGGGATAACACCATTAAAATATTGTCCATTATCTCACATTGCCAGTTACAAAAACTCCTGGCACACCTGGACTCAGTACTCTGGATCCTGCTCAGGCTGCCATTATGCAGCAATGGTGGTGCACACTGGTCAGTTATGTGCACTCTCCAGGCTCCCTCATGGCAGGAGAAAGCTGTGTCTACAGCCTGAGAAAATGCAGCAATTTCCTCTCTTCTGGCAATTTCACTCTGGGAAATGCAGTTGAAAAGCTCTTGATTACAATAGAGTATCTTTCCTCTGGACTACAGTTACAGCAGTGCTTCCTGACTCAGTCTAATGAAATCTTCCTGCTCAGCAGCTCCCTCCTCTTACTGAAACAGCTATTAACCAGTTCAGCACTGCAGGGCAGCAGCTACAGAGAACAACTGCAGCCAGTGTTTCTCTCACTCTCCATTCTTAGCCAAGCACCTGGCTACAGCAGTGAAGTCACAACAGCTACAGAATTTAGCCCCATAGCACCCTTTGCCCATAACAACAAGATCCATGTTGGAAACAGCAGGATTGCAACAGTAAGCACATTTTAAAAACAAGTAGATAAAGTGGTGTTCCACCCTAAAAAAAAAAAAAAAAAAAAAAATACATGAATGTTCCATAAAAAAATTGCATTTTTTTTTTTTTTTACTCACCTCCAAATGCCTGTTGCTAGGGGGTCCCTCGTAGTCTGTCTCTTTCAGTGCCTGGGCTGGTGACATCACTTCCCCTCGACACAGGAAGGGCTCAGCTCTGCTCCCTCCCTCTTGTCAATCATCTGGGACCCATTACAGGTCCCAGATGACTGAGCGGTCAATCACGGAGCGTGGCGCCGATTGCTGATGGCTGAAGGCTGATGGGCTCCAAGGGGCTTGTTTAATACAGAGGAAATGTTTTTTTCAGTTGGTAAAACCCAGATTGGGACCTACAGTCAGGAGATTTCTTAGAGATCTGAGAGGGATGAAATCTCCAATCCTGGGTCCTGGTTTTCATAGGCTTCAGCACACTGATAGGTCTGTTGTGTGCTAGGCTTTTACTAGTGACCTGACTCGTGTTCTGGGCTCCACCCCAGCAGACAGAGGAGGTCTCTGTCCTGGAGTACAGATGGGAGCCAGAGCAGCAAGGGGCTGCCAAGTGTATGGACCAAGCTTTTGGGAGAGGTACTAAGTGGTACTGCATCACTAAGACTAAGGGCCAGGAGGCTTAACATTCTTTGTACTTTGGATGGAAGATAAATGCTGAAAACTCCTGTGAGGGAAACTGATCAGTTTTGTATTTTGAACTTTCTTTTAATAAAAATAGGTAAGAAAAGCCCTTAAAAAGAAGTTAGTGAGTAGCTATGTCTTTAATGCACTACCATATTAAACAAGTACTCACATGGATTATATACTGTGTATTAAACCAAAAAGATGGACAATTAAGTAGGATAGAGGAATTTGTCATCAAAAGAGGGACTGCTGGGAGCTATGACCTGTAGTGTAAAGGCAAAGGACAGGTTTCTTTTAAGTAACTAAAATGAGTTCTAAGGTCAAGTTAAAGACATACAAACATAATGTTGGTTGCTCTGGTTTGTCTGCAGATATCACAGCAGATTTATTGGAGATGATGTTGGACAGATTAGTTTCCATTAGTTATTTATAGAAGCATTGTACTTACTTTCCCGAACCTTCACATTGGATTGTTCAATGACAAGAAGAACACTTACAGAGATCTCCACTCTGCAGCAGAATATTCCTTCATCTTCCTTAGTCACATTAGTGATGGTCAGTGACACGTCCCCTCGCTCTATGTTTCCCAGTAATTGGTATTTATTAGATGTCTTTTCAGTCACTTTGCTGCCATCAGTCTTGATGATACCAGTATTACAATAGACCGTAAATAGAGCTGTACAGCCACCTCTTCCCCAGCACATGGAGGTTCTTCCCTTGTCAGTAACAGAATATGTGCAGTTTAGAGTCAATGTATCACCTTCTACTGCGATTGCTGGTTCTCCTGACACCGCTACACCTGCAAAGATGAATCAATATATAAATCATTCTGTAACTCCAGTCAGAAAAACAAAAACCTGTTTTCTGCCAATGACAGCAGCCATTGTCTACCTGAGAAACATTTCCCACCTGTGCTCTGTCCCATGAATCCCCCCCATACAATATGACTGCTTTACACCAGACTGACAATTACATGTTGTTGTTTCTATGGAGCCTATCTCTGTCTACTGACACATCTGAACCTCATTGAACCTCATATGTGGAGTCTAAACATCTAGATGTAGAGGGAAGAAATCAGCATAACTCCATTTAGGAGGTGTTTAGTAAGTGTAAATACTGACCAAAGAAGTTAATATATTTTACCAGAGTTCCCCTTTAAGTTACAGCCCTTAAAGTAGAACTTAATGCAAAACATTTATTTTTCATTTTGGGCAGAGTAAGTGTGAGGGAATCATTATTTGTCACCAGAACTTGTGTCCCCATCGGAAGATTTCCCCCCTTTTCCTGTTCTTGTGACAACCCAAAATTTTAGCTTTTTTTTAACTTTTGCCCTCAATGAGATAACAATAAACAGGACAATTAGAGAGGGTGAATCTCCCTAATGGGCACACAGAGATCAATGAAAAACTAAAAAAATGTTTTGCCTTTAGACTGTAATATTTTGACCAGCACTATACTGTATATCAAGGATCCTCAAACTATGGCCCTCCAGTTGTTGCGGAACTACATATCCCATGAGGCATTGTAAAACTCTGACATTCACAGACATGAATAGGCATGATGGGAATTGTAGTTCCTGAACAACTGGAGGGCCGTAGTTTGAAGACCCCTGCTGTATATGCTTATAAACAGCTGTCCTCATACAGTGGCTAACAAGGCATATTGTCAGGTACAGGTGTAACCAGAAATGTGTGGACTGCCACAGAGAAAGCTCATAAGCCGGGGCGGACTGACAACTCATGGGGCCCCCGGCAATAGGAGATCCTGGGGTCCCCTGTCCCCACCCATGTGTTCTCGCCCACACTCAAGCCACACCCACACAATTTCCCATCTACATTTTGCACTGCCCACACTACATGCGTTCATCACAGAATTTCTCTGCACTCAAAATAAATGTTAATTATAGAATATAAAGAAAAATAAACTTATGTGACAGACCTAGCCGGGACAGAGGCTGTTGGAGAGGACTGAATGCAAGCCTGTTGCCTTTTGATTATGGGCCCTAGCATTTGGGGGAATGGTGCTCTCTGTGAGCTGTATGCCTGGGGACCCTGGGGTTGGTGTTACTTTGGATTCAGCTTCATGTCCCCCCAAAACACACAGACTCTGGGAACCCTTTATATGCCATATTAGAATGATAAGACTGAATTATACTGTTGAGACACATCCTGTGAGGAGCTGCTGGTGTCATCAACTCCAACTACCTGTGTTTATGTTAATTGAATGAGCTGATCACATTGTCCTCTATACAATGTAGGAGACGGGACAACTCCTATTGGAGCTGCTGCTATTGTGAGAAGGTGTCCTGTGATAATTAACTCAGTCTGGGCAAAAGGTCATGTCTCAATCACCTAGGCTGTATAAAGGATTAGTTAATTAGCTCATGTTAATTAGGTTAATTAGGTTACGTTTGTATTGTTAGAGTAATATTTTCTCCTGTATATAAGACTGTATTCTGGTTCTGAAAAGAGTCAGTTCATGTTAGCAACAAGCAAGTGTCGCCTTGTTTTGTGCTCAGAGAGGTTGGAATATCTGATATCTGTATACAGACTGGGAGGAAGTGGCATATAACGGAAGCACTCAAGCGGAGTGTGGGACGTTCTGTGACAACTTACATTAAAGAAAGTGCAACAACGGTACATTTCCAAAATTAAGAATTTTAGAAATTGACACAATATAACAGGTGCAACAAATGTCTTCTTAGCTGAACATTGTATAAAAAATATACAAAAAATAAAAACCTTTGTCCAGCATGTTACAAAATTACGGCCCTAGAATTGCTCTTACTCCAACGTTACCATACATGTGTGACGCCATTATTCTTTACATACAGAGCGTGTGCGGGGGTCATGGGTGTGCTTTACATTTATTTTAAATAATTTTTATTTACTTTATATCATTTTCACTGACCACAAATGTAAGGGGCATTCTTCTCACTGCCCACCAATGTAAGGGGCATTCTTCCCACTGCCCACCAATGTAAGGGGCATTCTTCCCAATTTTTCTTTATTAAAAGTCTTGCAATCAATAAGCATAAAATCACTATATATAATATACATATTTACATAAATGAAAATAAATATAGCAAATCTGCTCTCAAACAAAAAAATGACTTTACAGCAAAAACAAAACTCATCATGAACATGTCATTATTGGGGATAATCTCACTACAACTCACACCAATACACCAGACATCTGAACTGTGAGGTCAAGAAACAAACCCGCACCCATTATGCATGCAGCCCTTCTTCAAAAAGAAGCTACTAACCAACAAAAGCTAAAGGAGTGAAAGAAACAGAAAAAGAAAAGAGCTCCTCACCCAGAGATGGGCAGTTCACCAAAGGCAGGTCTGATGTTCCTCCACGCCCTTTTCCAGACCGCCCGAGGCTCCCTGCCCCTCTCAAGACCCCGAATTTTCCCAACCTCACCCAGAATATCGTGCACCACCACGTCAACAGTGAGGACTTTTTTCCGCAGGGTAATCTGGCACCGTGCATTCCATGTGAAGTAACGGACAACTATACTAACTAAAAACAGTGTATCCAAATCAAAATCCCAGCAAGTCGGGAATGCCCCGTACACCCACTCCGCATAACTCATGCGATAGAAAAAGGGGATGCCTAGAGCCCTCCCCACCCTTTTATACACCTCTATGTTAAAGGGACACTGCAGCAAAAAGTGGTCCATAGACTCCACTTTACCAACACACTCTGCTCTAGGACAATCCCGATCATCCACAGGGCGATGCTTCAAGTTCCCTCTGACAAAGAGCCTTCCATGGAAAGCAAGCCAGGCTTGATCCCTAAACTTCAAGGGGATTCTTTCTAAATTGATTAAACGCAACTCCTCCCTCATTACAGAGCCTGGGCAAACCCTTAAGGCCAGTGACACACTGAAAGCAGAGCTCAAAATCCTCTTCTCCAGAAGCTTCCTGGGGAGGGACTTGATATCCTCCACTGTCACCTGCCACTGCCGAAGTATTTTCAGACACGGGGCAACATAAGCCGGGAGCTTGCCATGTCGGACTCTCAGACTTTTCACTGGCCCGCCATCTTCCCAGCATCGCAGAAAAGGCCTAAAACAAGATTGAAAAATGCCCACCCATCCCGGCGGGTTCTCTGCTAGCATGTTACCAAGATTTTACTTTAAAAAGAGCAGAGAAAAGAAAACTATTGGGTTGACCATTCCTAGGCCACCCTCCCGCCTAGACAGGTAAGTTACATTGCGTTTGATCAAGTTCAGCCTACTTCCCCATAACAGTTGGAAAAAACAGCTGTACACCCTTGCATAGAGAGATGCTGGCAAGATACAGACGAAACTGACATATAAAAAGATTGGGACCAGGTATGTTTTGATCAAGTCAACCCTCTCCCTCAAGGAAAGCTTCCATTTCTTCCAGCTTGCTACTTTAGCATTGGCGCACACCAACCTGCTTTCCCAATTTCGATGACCATAGTCACCAGTAGGGATGAGCCGAACACCCCCCGGTTCGGTTCGCACCAGAACCCGCGAACGGACCGAAAGTTCGCACGAACGTTAGAACCCCATTGACGTCTATGGGACTCGAACGTTCGAAATCAAAAGTGCTCATTTTAAAGGCTAATTTGCATGGTATTGTCCTAAAAAGGGTTTGGGGACCCGGGTCCTACCCCAGGGGACATGTATCAATGCAAAAAAAACTTTTAAAAACGGCCGTTTTTTCGGGAGCAGTGATTTTAATGATGCTTAAAGTAAAAAAAAAAAAAAAGTGAAATATTCCTTTAAATATCGTACCTGGGGGGTGTCTATAGTATGCCTGTAAAGTGACGCGTGTTTCCCATGTTTAGAACAGTCCCTGCACCAAATGTCATTTTTAAAGGAAAAAATCTCATTTAAAACTGCTTGCGGGTTTAATGTCATGTCGGGTCATGGCAATATGGATGAAAATCAGTGAGACAAACGGCATGGGTACCCCCCAGTCCATTACCAGGCCCTTTGGGTCTTGTATGGATATTAAGGGGAACCCCGCACCCAAATTAAAATAAGGAAAGGTGTGGGACCACCAGGCCCTATATACTCTGAACAGCAGTATACAGGCGGTGCAAACAAGACAGGGACTGTAGGTTTGTTGTTAAGTAGAATCTGTTTGTAATTTTGAACATTTTTAACGTGTTTAGCTCCAGCCAAAAAATCTTTTCTAAGCTTTTTGGAAAACATAGGGAAGGGTTATCACCCCTGTGACATTTGTTTTGCTGTCTTTCCTCCTCTTCAGAAGATTTCACCTCACTTTTTTGTCCCAATGAAAAATGTTTTTTGAAAATTTGGGTTTTTTTGTGGAACAAGGATTGGAAAGCATCAGTGGAAAGGAGAAATTGTTTTCCCATATTAACTCTTACAGGAGAGAATTTCCCTTCCTAGGGGTAGATTTCATCTCACTTCCTGTTGTCTCCTTCCGTTTGCAAGTAGGAGTCGTTTGTAAGTTAGATGTTTGAAAGTAGGGTCCTGCCCTATATACTCAGCAGAAATTTGGGCCTTAGGTGTTGCTGTGGCCACAACACTGTAAGCCCTCACAGGGCCCTGCTGTGAAATATTAGATCAAGAATTGTAATTACATGCCCCTGTTGAACAGGAGCTGAAAAATTAGGCCTTAGGCACTGGTGCTGGTGCCACAACACTGCAACCCCTCACAGACACTCTAGTTGGAACGCAGGAACGAGCCCTGCTGCAAATTATTGCTTCAAAAATTGTAATTACACGCCCCTGTTAGACAGGGGCAGAAAAATTGGGCCTTAGGCACTGGTGCTGGTGCCACAACACTGCAACCCCTCACAGACACTCTAGTTGGAACGCAGGAACGAGCCCTGCTGCAAAGTATTGCATCAAAAATTGTAATTACACGCCCCTGTTAGACAGGGGCAGAAAAATTGGGCCCTAGGCACTGGTGCTGGTGCCACAACACTGCAACCCCTCACAGACACTCTAGTTGGAATGCAGGAACGAGCCCTGCTGCAAAGTATTACATCAAAAATTGTAATTACACGCCCCTGTTAAACAGGGGCTGAAAAATTGTGCCTTAGGCACTGGTGGTGGCGCCCAGAACCAAAAATGTTCTTACAAGCTATCAGCGTGATGATTGAGGAGGAAGAGGATAATTACTCAGGGATAGTCACTCAGCATCAGCATAGGCAGTCTTTGAAGGGATCTGAGATTTCAAAAAAAATTATTCGGTTACATCAGCATCAGGTGCTTGGTAGCTGGTGGTGATCCAAGACTCATTCATTTTTATGAAGGTCAGCCGATCGAGCGAGTCGGTGGACAGACGCACCCTGTGATCGGTTACCACGCCTCCAGCAGCACTGAATGTGCGTTCCGAAAGAACGCTGGATGCAGGACAGGCCAGTAGCTCAATTGCATACTGTGCAAGCTCTGGCCAGTGATCCATCCTCAAGACCCAGTAACCCAGAGGATTTTCGGTGGGAAAGGTGTCCAAGTCTGATCTTGCCCCTAGGTATTCCTGCACCATGTAAAACAGACGCTGGCGATGGTTGCTGGAACCGATCATACCTTGGGGCTGCGGACCAAAAAATTGTCTGAACGCATCGGTCAGACGGCCACCTTCTCCACCGCTCCTTCTTTGACTGACCGAAGCCTCAGCAACACGTTGTCCAGAAACAGGAGTTTGTAACCTCCCAGTCTCTGGGAACGCGTTGCACAGACCTTTCTGCAAGGCCTCCCGAAGATGTTTCATCCTCTGCTCCCTCTGCGATGGCAAGATAAGGTCCGCAACCTTACCCTTGTAACGTGGATCAAGGAGGGTTGCCAGCCAGTATTGGTCCTTCTCCTTGATACCACGAATACGAGGATCCTTACGCAGGCTTTGCAGGATCAGGGAGGCCATGCAGCGTAGGTTTGCTGAGGCATTCGGTCCGGAGTCCTCTGGGTCACTAAGAACGACATGGTCCGCAGCCACCTCCTCCCAGCCACGTACAAGTCCATGTGTTTCTTGGGACTGATCCCTTAAAGACTGCTGCTGATGCTGAGTGCCAGGCTCCACCTCCATACTGACACAATCTTCCTCCTCCTCCTCTTCCTCCTCGTCCTCTTCCTGTGTGATCGGCGGGCACGCAGGAACACTGTCTGGATAAAGGGGGCCTTGAGAGCTAAGGAAGTCCTCCTCTTCCTGCCTCTGTTCTGCCTCAAGTGCCCTGTCCATTATTCCACGCAGCGTGTGCTCCAACAGGTGGACAAGGGGGACAGTGTCACTGATGCATGCACTGTCACTGCTCACCATCCTCGTGGCCTCCTCGAATGGTGACAGGACAGTGCATGCATCCCTGATCATGGCCCACTGGCGTGGGGAAAAAAAACCAAGCTCCCCGACCCTGTCCTGGTGCCATAGTCGCACAGGTACTCATTGATGGCCCTCTGCTGCGTGTGCAGCCGCTGCAGCATGGCCAACGTTGAGTTCCACCTGGTGGGCATGTCACAGATTAGGCGGTTCTTGGGCAGGTTAAACTCCTTTTGGAGGTCCGTCAGCCGAGCACTGGCATTATATGACCGGCGGAAATGCACACAGACTTTCCTGGCCTGCCTCAGGACATCCTGTAAGCCCGGGTACCTGCCCAAGAACCGCTGCACCACCAAGTTAAGGACGTGAGCCAAACAGGGCACATGGGTCATTTGTCCCTGTCGGAGGGCAGAGAGGAGGTTGGTGCCATTGTCGCAAACCACCATTCCTGCCTTAAGTTGGCGTGGCGTCAACCACCTCTGAACCTGCCCCTGCAGAGCTGACAGAACCTCTGCCCCAGTGTGGCTCCTGTCCCCCAAGCACACCAGCTCAAGCACCGCATGGCATCTTTTGGCCTGCGTACTTGCGTAGCCCCTTGAACGCCTACGGAGCACCGCTGGTTCCGAGGAAGAGGCCATGGAGGAAGAAGAAGAGGAGGGGGTGGAGGAGAGAGGTGTGTCACAATCAGCATTTTGGAGGCGTGGTGGCGGAACAACCTCCAACACTACTGCACCTTGTCCTGCATCCTTCCCAGCTGCCAGCAGAGTCATCCAATGCGCCGTGAAACTTAGGTAACGTCCCTGTCCATGCCTGCTGGACCATGAGTCAGCGGTAATATGCACCTTACCGCTGACCGCCCTGTCCAGCGAGGCATGGACATTGCCTTCCACATGCCGGTAGAGAGCCGGAATCGCCTTCCGTGAGAAAAAGTGGCGTTTGGGTACCTGCCACTGAGGAACCGCACATTCCACAAACTCACGGAAGGGGGCAGAGTCTACCAACTGAAAAGGCAGCAGTTGAAGTGCTAGCAATTTTGCCAAGCTAGCATTCAACCGCTGGGCATGTGGATGGCTGGGAGCAAACTTCTTTCGGCGGTGCAGCAGCTGGGGCAGGGAAATTTGCCTGGTACAATCTGACGTCGGTGTACCAAAAGCAGATTGCCCACAAGTACTTGGCTGTGACACACCTAATTCTACACCTTCATTCCTCTCACTGCAGGTCTCAGAGAGGACTGAAGGTCTAGTGGGGTTGGAAATCTCAGCTGATGAGGAGCAAGGAGAGATCCTCTTTGTTCTTTGGTGTGGGTCTTTTAGATACGCTTGCCAACGAACTGCATGGCAGGTCAACATATGTCTGGTCAAGCATGTGGTACCCAAGCGGGAGATATTTTGGCCACGCGAGATACGCTTGAGACATATGTTGCAAATAGCAGCGGTGCGATCTGATGCACTCGTCTCAAAAAAGGCCCACACCAAAGAACTTTTTGAATAACGCGCAGAGACTGCAGCGCCCTGCACATGTGGAGCTTTGGGGTGTGATGCAGTCAATGTGCTGCCCTTAGGCTGGCCCCTGGAGGGCATCCTGCCTCGTTGGTGATGTGCTGCCGCCTCCTCCTCCTCCTCCTCCTCCTCTCTCCTATCAGGCACCCACGTTGAGTCAGTGACCTCATCATCCCCTCCCTCCTCATCACTGGAGCAAACCTGGCAGTATGCTGCAGCAGGGGGAGCATGACTGCCAGATTGCTGTCCTTCTTGGGCACCCCCTCTGTCCGCGCTCATGTTACTGCCTTCATCGAGCTCAGTATCGTCATCAGAGCCTTCCAAACGCTGGGCATCCTCCTGGAGCATGTACCCAACACTGTGGTCAAACAGTTCGAGGGAATCCTCATGAGGACATGGTGGAGCTAGGGAAGGAGTCACTGATGACATTGAGCTGAGGGAAGAGGCCGCTGCTTTGCCAGACAAAGCACCCTGGGCATGGGTGAGAGAGGATGAGGAGGATGAGGACGGCTTGGTCATCCACTCGACCAAGTCTTCCGCATGTTGCGGCTCAACATGGCCAGCTGCCGAAAAAAAGGCCAAGCGTGTCCCATGGCCACGTGCTGATGAGGATGCACCGTCTCCACGACCAGCACTAGACACAGAGCCTGCTTGCCCTCTCTTATTGGCTTGTGACTGTCTGCCTCTCCTTCTTGGCCTTCCAGACATACTAATGGCCTGTAGCTGCACTAAGCTGGGATAGAACACCTGTAATTTTCTTCAAGTAGCTTTATATACTGTAACCAGACAAGCCTGCCTGTCAGTAGGAAGATAACAGGAACGGATCTAGCTGAACACTGTGAGCAGGACGCACTGTACTAAATGTAAATAGTCTAGCTGCCTGACCGTGGTACTAATAGGATCAAATAGAACACCTGTAATTTTCTTCAGGTAGCTTTATATACTGTAACCAGACAAGCCTGCCGGTCAGTAGGAATTTAACAGGAACGGATCTAGCTGAACACTGTGAGCAGGACGCACTGCACTAAATGTAAATAGCAGGAACGGATCTAGCTGAACACTGTGAGCAGGACGCACTGCACTAAATGTAAATAGTCTAGAAGATAACAGGAACGGATCTAGCTGAACACTGTGAGCAGGACGCACTGCACTAAATGTAAATAGTCTAGAAGATAACAGGAACGGATCTAGCTGAACACTGTGAGCAGGACGCACTGCACTAAATGTAAATAGCAGGAACGGATCTAGCTGAACACTGTGAGCAGGACGCACTGCACTAAATGTAAATAGTCTAGAAGATAACAGGAACGGATCTAGCTGAACACTGTGAGCAGGACGCACTGCACTAAATGTAAATAGCAGGAACGGCTCTAGCTGAACACTGTGCGCAGGACGCACTGCACTAAATGTAAATAGCAGGAACGGATCTAGCTGAACACTGTGAGCAGGACGCACTGCACTAAATGTAAATAGCAGGAACGGATCTAGCCGAACACTGTGAGCAGGACGCACTGCACTAAATGTAAATAGCAGGAACGGATCTAGCTGAACACTGTGAGCAGGACGCACTGCACTAAATGTAAATAGCAGGAACGGATCTAGCTGAACACTGTGAGCAGGACGCACTGCACTAAATGTAAATTGCAGGAACGGATCTAGCTGAACACTGTGAGCAGGACGCACTGCACTAAATGTAAATAGTCTAGAAGATAACAGGAACGGATCTAGCTGAACACTGTGAGCAGGACGCACTGCACTAAATGTAAATAGCAGGAACGGATCTAGCTGAACACTGTGAGCAGGACGCACTGCACTAAATGTAAATAGCAGGAACGGATCTAGCTGAACACTGTGAGCAGGACGCACTGCACTAAATGTAAATAGCAGGAACGGATCTAGCTGAACACTGTGAGCAGGACGCACTGCACTAAATGTAAATTGCAGGAACGGATCTAGCTGAACACTGTGAGCAGGACGCACTGCACTAAATGTAAATAGTCTAGAAGATAACAGGAACGGATCTAGCTGAACACTGTGAGCAGGACGCACTGCACTAAATGTAAATAGCAGGAACGGATCTAGCTGAACACTGTGAGCAGGACGCACTGCATTAAATGTAAATAGTCTAGATAGAAGATAACAGGAACGGATCTAGCTAAACTGAATACAGTGTATATATATATATGCAACACCTGGGATGCATATATATACACAATACACTGTAAGTGCAGCTAACTGACTGACTGTTCTGCCTAATCTATCTAACTCAAATCAAATGACACTGTCTCTCTCTCTCTCTCTCTCTCTATCTCTCAGCACACCGGAACACACACTACACAGGGCCGCCGTGCAGGCGGCCTTATATAGTGTGGGGTGTGTACTAAATCCCCTGAGCCATAATTGGCCAAAGCCACCCTGGCTTTGGCCAATTACAGCTCTCTCTACTGACGGCGCTGTGATTGGCCAAGCATGCGGGTCATAGTGCATGCTTGGCCAATCATCAGCCAGCAATGCACTGCGATGCCGCAGTGAATTATGGGCCGTGACGCGCCACACGAATTTAGCGCGAACGGCCCATAACGTTCGCAATTCGGCGAACGATCGAACAGCCGATGTTCGAGTCGAACATGGGTTCGACTCGAACACGAAGCTCATCCCTAGTCACCAGGACCAAATTTGATGCCCAACACTTTAATTTCCTGCTGGGGCTCTGGGAAGGCATCTGGAAGTTCGAAGCTTTCACCCTCCTCACCCATCCAGAAAACTTCACTCTTTTCATGGTTGACTTTAGAACCAGAAGCCTCCGTGTACTGCTCTATCATAGAGACCACCTCCTGAGCCTCCTCTGTCCCAGAGACAATAACAGACACATCATCGGCATAGGCCACGACCTTCAGAGGCGGCACACCAGCAATGCCCAAAGGCACCCCGCACAAAGATCCACTCTCTAGCCTTCTTATGAAGGGGTCGATTGCGAATACATATAACAGGGGGCTCAGAGGACATCCCTGGCGCACACCAGAGCCAACCTCAAAAGGCCGTCCAACCCAACCATTAACCAGTGGGAAGCTCTCAGCCCCTCTATATAATGTCTTCAGCCAATCTATAAACCTCCCCTGCAGGCCGTATCTACCAAGTAGCAAATACAGGTACTCGTGATTGACTCTATCAAAAGCCTTCGCCTGATCCAATGCCAGCAAGTACTTTCTCCATCCAGCAGCCCTGCATCGTTCCAAAGCCTCCTGGACAGCTAAAACCGCCGAAAAGGTACTTCTACCTTGGACCGAGCAGTACTGATGACTGGACAACAAATCGCCTGCTACTGACGACAAGCGCCAAAAAAGAATCTTCGCCAGGATCTTTCTATCAACATTAAGAAGACTGATGGGGCGCCAGTTCTCAATCATTGAGGGGTCTTTACCTTTTGACAGAAGAATCACAGCAGATTGCCTCATGGAGGGAGGGAGCGAACCCTCTTCTAGACAGCTGTTATAAACCTCTGCTAAAAACAGCTGTACACCCTTGCATAGAGAGATGCTGGCAAGATACAGACGAAACTGACATATTCAGTTTCCAGGTACCCCTTCCCCTGGGTGGACTGTCTGAGGCATTCAGAGTCACAGACAGCATACAGTGGTCAGAGAACTCCACCGCCCTCAACTCAGGAGCCGAGAAAGCAGAGTTCTTCTTTAAAAAAAACCTATCTATCCTACTCTGACTATTCCCTCTCTGAAATGTGAATCCCGTGCTGCCAGGGCAGTGCTTAATATGCACATCTACCAGGCCTGCTTGTCTCACCATATCTCTAAGAAAAATGCTATCGTAACCCAGCCTGTCTATGGCGCCTCTCCTGTCTTCAGGCCTAATTATGGTGTTAAAATCACCTCCAAAGACAACCTGCTGGGACGTAAAAAGGAAGGGCTTGATCTCTGTGAGGAGGCATTTCCTGCCCCATTTTGACTGCGGTCCATAGATATTGATCAGGCGCAGGTCCTGCCCCCTAACAGAGACGTCCAAGACCATGCATCTCCCCATTTCTACCTCAATTACCCGCCGGCATGTTACCATATCGGTTTTAAAAAGGACCGCAACTCTGCTGCAGGGCTCAGCCGCAAGAGACCAAAAGGAGGGACCGCATCTCCACTCCCTTTTTGCTAGATGGACATCAGCCAAAGTATTGAGCCAGGTCCCTTGCAAAAATAAAATCTCGGCATCAAACTCGCTGAGCAAAAATAAGGCAATATCACGAGCTCTTGCAGATTTAATGCTGGTGACATTAATGGTCGCCACCTTTATCGGAGTGGGAACTGCCATCAGGATGATTGGGGTAGTCGTTTCTTAACCTTTGCCACACTCTCATCACCAGAAACAGCTCTCTTCAGACTACGTGACTCCCCCTCATCCATGGATGATAAAGAGAAAGATATATCAGACATCTCATCACCCAACAAAACTGAAAAGGTATTACCAAGAGGAACCCCTCCTGGGTCCGACCCTGAGGAAGAAATGACCACTTTACTTGTCTTCCTCTTCTTCTTCTTCTTCTTTTTCTTCCTCCTAAACTTCTCCCACCCCTCATCATCCGAATCCCCCTCAACAGAGGGTGAGACATGGGATATGGACACCCTTCTATCAGCCCCACCCCCATCTAACACCCTCACACTCCCCTGACCACGTTTGTGCCGCTGAGGGACAGGGACTGGAGGCCGAGTGGGAAGATCCGCCAAACCTGCCCCCCCAGCAGCTTCTGCCAGTCTGGAGGATCTACGTACAGTAGGATTAGGGACCACCACATGGGGGACAGACTCAGGGACCACATTACTAGGTGAAACAGAATCCGAAACAACAGATGTAATAGACACAGGAGGGACAGACTCAGGGACCACATTACTAGGGGAAACAGAATCTGGAACAGATATAACAGAAACAGGAGGGGCAATAACAGTTTTAGCGGCCTCATCCTCCTTATCAAGTCTCTGCAACTCAGCCTCCAATCCTGGCAAGTTATGTAATGCCTCCGGGCACTGACTATAAGGATGACCCAGCTTTTGGCACAAATTGCACCGAATTTCAGTACAATCCTTAGCCAAATGGTCCAGATCCTGGCATAGTGAGCATTTCTTACGGGTACAGGTAGATGCAAAATGGCCTTTGTCACCACATTTATTACAGACCTTAGGCTGACCCTGGTAAAAAATAGTCAGCCTATCCCTCCCCAGAAAAGCTGAACAGGGAAGGTGTTGAACTACATTTCCAAGCACCCCCAATTTTAGTGACACTGTCCAGGCCCCTGTCCATATTCCATGCTCATCAAGGACCTTCCGCAGTGGAGCGAGGACCTCACCATATCGGCGTAGCCATACTATTAAATCAGCCTCTGGTATGGATTCGTTACGCACCAGGATCGTCACCGACTTTATCAGAGGTTGCCTGGAAATCACCTTTGGCACCAAACAACTCCACTGCGGAAGGCCCTTGCACCTACTATACCTCTCCCAAAATAAATCCAGACCCTCAGGCTTTACAAAGGACAAATCAAATTCATAAATCCCCACTGGGCAAATCAAAGCAAAGATATCCAAGGCTTTAAACCCCATTTCCAGAACCAACTCAGCCACCCTCCCCCTTACTGGTGGGGTCCCCTCCCCCTCCCACTTCAATTGAACCACATTCCTCCTCCTGTACCCACCAACCATCCCACCACCAAGCCCCCCCCAAATTGTGACCACTAAAATTCCTTCCACCCTCCTTGGTGCGACTCCCCAGAACGGACGCATAACTGCCCACATTTCTCCCAGCAGAAGAAACATTTGTGTGTTTTGAACCGTCTAACACATTTCTAGCAGATATCGATTGTACAGATTTGGTCTGCACAATCGATGAGTCTTTCCTCTGCTGAGCAGGGAGAGCAATGTCATTTTTATTTTTCCCAGCAGTATTAACCCCTTCACCACCACCCACCACATTCATTGTTTTATCATTACTGTCATTCTTAATACTTGCTGGTATAGTCACAGTTCCTGTAGTCTTCCCAACAGTGTCAGTTCCCACTGCTGTGCTGGTGGAATCTTCAGCTGGCCTGTTCTCTTCCATCAGGACAGGACTTTCAGCAGGCTGGTCTGACACATCCATGGCTTCCACTGCACATGGTGCAATGTGCTGATCCCCTCCCCCATCACCATCAATCAGCTCTGCTGGAACACAGGGAGGCTCAGGTGAGGCAATCTCTTTGCTGGTGTCAGCCATACTGTGTGAAACACATGCAGCAAACTTGGTAGAGGAACTACTGGTCTCAGCAAATGCAGGAGTAGAAACATCCATGTTCAGGGTGTTTGGTGCAGGTCCATCTTCATTCCCTGGTTTATTTTTCCTCTCATCCTCAGGGATTTCTGATGGATCATCAGAAATGGCAAACTTGTCTGCTCTTAGGGGTGACTCCATCTGCTGGATGAAGGTCAGGGTGCCATGCTCACTCTCAACCCCCTGGCTGGTTGCCGCTGGCGATTCCAAGGCCTTACATGGGGGGAGAGGTGCAGAGGCAGATGGACCCAGGTCATCCATAACCTGCTGATCCATGCAACTTGCTGACGACTGGCTGGCAAATCTCTTCTCATTGTCAAATTTTTCTTTAAAAGCTCCACTTCTGGCTTTTAACTTCTCCAACAATAAAGTTTGCTGCTTTACCTTTTCCTCTAAATCCTGTAATTCAGGCTTCATGGCTGTGCGATTTCTACTCCAAGCCTGGAAGTATTTGGCTCTGAAGTTCTTATGTTCAGTTTTCAAAACTTGAAGTTTCTCTTCAGCCCTTCCAATTTCCCTAAAGCGATCAACAATCTTCTGTCTGAAAATACTCGCATCCATACCAGGGCCTGGACCCACAGTCAGATCCTCCACCTCCACCTCCACCTCCTCCTCACTAGGCCCCGTGTCATCAGGGGGATCCCTCCCATGGCCTCCCCCAGGATCAGGCATTGTTCCTGGGCCAAACTAGCAGGCAAGGCCCAGGCTTGAAAAAAGGCTGGTTCTCAGAGAGCTCCTTGGGTGTGTCCTCCTCCTCCTTCTCACTGATCACCAATGTAAGGAATATTCTTCTCACTGATCACCAATGTAAGGGGCATTCTTCCCACTGCCCACCAACGTAAGGGGCATTCTTCCCACTGCCCACCAATGTAAGGGGCATTCTTTCCATTGCCCACCAATGTAAGGGGCATTCTTCCCACTGCCCACCAATGTAAGGGGCAGTCTTCCCACTAACCACCAATGTAAGGGGCATTCTTTCTACAGGCCACCAATGTAGGGAGCATTCTTCCCGTTGACCACCAATGTAAGAAACCTTATTCTCTCTGACCACCAATGTGAGGAACATTCTTTCCGCTGACCACCAATGTAAGGAACACTCTTTCTGCTGACCACCAATGTAAGGAACATTCTTTCTGCTGAATACCAATGTAAGGAACATTATTCTCACTGACCACCAATGTAATAAACATTATTCTCTCTGACCACCAATGTAAGAAACCTTATTCTCTCTGACCACCAATGTGAGGAACATTTTTTCCACCAACCACCAATGTAAGGAACATTCTTTCTGCTGACCACCAATGTAAGGAACATTCTTTCTGCTGACCACCAATGTAAAGAACATTCTTTCTGCTGACCGCCAATGTAAGGAACATTCTTCCCGCTGACCACTAATGTAAAGAACATTCTTTCTGCTGACCACCAATGTAAGGAACATTCTTTCTGCTGACCACCAATGTAAGGAACATTCTTCCCGCTGACCACCAATGTAAGGAACATTTCTGCTGACCACCAATGTAAGGAACATTCTTTCTGCTGACCACCAGTGTAAAGAACTGACCACTAATGTAAGGAACATTGTTGGGGTGTTAGGGAAAAGCACTAAGTGTATAGATATCAGTTATATATAGGGAATAGCACTTAGTGCTACTCCCTATGTGTTACACTGACATCATTACACTGAGTGCTTTTCCCTAACACTGATACCTGTATACTAAGAGCTATTCCTTATATACAATACTGATATCTGTACACTTCGGCAGAAAGAACGATCAGTGAGAATAATGTTCCTTACATTGGTGGTCAGCAGGTTTTTCCTTTTTTTTTTTCGGGACTGTCGGCGTTGTCATTGAAGATGGAATTACATTGTGGGACACTTTTTTTTTAATAAAGGACTTGTCCCAAACCATCTCTTGGCAAGCCCCCCGCCCGCAGACCCCATCACCGGGCAAGGGTTGTGGGGAAGAGGCCCTTGTACCCATCAACAAGGGAACAAGGTGTTTTGGGGGGTCCCCAAAACACCCTCCCCATGTTGAGGGCATGCGGTCTGGTTACTGTTAAGGAGGGGAGGGCGCTCTCTCGTCCCCCCTTTTCCTGTGGCCTGCCAGGTTGCATGCTCAGATAAGGGTCTAGTATGGATTTTGGGGGACCCCCATTTTTTTTTACATTTTGGTACAGGATTCTTCTTAAAATCCATACCAGACCTTAAGGGTCCTGTATGGATTTTGGGAGGGGGGCCCCACGGCATTTTTGTTTTAAAATTTGGCACGGGGTTACTCTTAAAATCCATACAAGACCTAAAGGGCCTGGTATGCATTTTGGGGGGGACCCCCACGCAATTGTTTTTTTAAATTTTGGCGCAGGGTTCCCCTTAATATCCATACCAGAACCAAAGACTCGTTTTTTTCAAGGATTTTTATGTATTGTATATTGCCAAGGTCCGGCAATACATTACAGCCACGAGCAGTTTTAAATTACATTTTTCCTTTACAAATGTCATTTTGCTGCTCTCATTCATAAAACTATGTATGGCTGCCGTGTAAGCAGCCTAACATAGTGTGGGGCGTGGACTCAGCCCCCTGAGCCATGATTGGCCAAAGGCATCCTGCCTTTGGCCAATCATGGCTCTCACAGGAGAGCACGCTGTGATTGGCCAAAGCATGCAGGTCAGGTGCATGCTTTAGCCAATCAGCAGCCGTCAATGTACTCCAATTTCTCAGTGCATTGACGGGCTTGCCGTTCATTATTGGGCATTCCGCGGGCGACTGAATTTCCCGCGAACGCCTCATAATGTTCGGTATTCGGCGAACACCCGATGTTCGAGTCAAACTTATGTTCGACTTGAACATTGTGCTCATCCCTACTTTTAACACTCAGTTTTGGAATTAATGGAATTTCCTCAACAAATACCACATTCACTGTTATGCCCCGTACACACGGTCGGACTTTGTTCGGACATTCCGACAACAAAATCCTAGGATTTTTTTCCGACGGATGTTGGCTCAAACTTGTCTTGCATACACACAGTCACACAAAGTTGTCGGAAAATCCGATCGTTCTGAACGCGGTGACGTAAAACATGTACGTCGGGACTATAAACGGGGCAGTGGCCAATAGCTTTCGTCTCTTTATTTATTCTGAACATGCGTGGCACTTTGTCCGTCGGATTTGTGTACACACGATCGGAATTTCCGACAACGGATTTTGTTGTCGGAAAATTTTATATCTCAAACTTTGTGTGTCGGAAAATCCGATGGAAAATGTGTGATGGAGCCTACAACAAGGTCCTATCACACATTTTCCGTCGGAAAATCCAACCGTGTGTACGGGGCATTAGAATTTCATTTGAGAAAAATTCTCCTCCCTCATTTTTTTTTTTTTTTTTTTTGGCACTATGGTTGAAGGCAATCATCGATTTGACCCAATTAACTATTTGAAAATCGAACACAGGTTCAAAAAAATATTTCTAAATGAAGTTCAACTGGTAAATGGCCAGCTTTAGAAGTGCTATATGGATCTAGAGCCACCTTAAAAGATATGGATGAGCCCACAAGATCAATGAACACCATTTCATATTCATATTTTATATGTAACATATGCACTGCACAATGTTTATTTTAAACAAGGAAATAAAAATAGTTTATAAATCCATAATATAATATTGTTTCTTTATATCTTTTTCTGTAGGTTGTCCAGGTAAGACTCATTACCGGTATCAGAACTGGTAGCTCGGACACAAGAGCCGGAGCTGGTAGTCAGCCCAATAGTTAAACAAGGTAACACTCAAGGACAAAACAAGAAAATCCACACAGTAGCATTCTGGTTTTGGCATTTTCCTTGTCTGCCTGTCCACCTGCAATGTGGGCCAGTCTCTGGGTGGAGCCCAATTCTGATTTAAGCCAGCCAAGCCTGAAGTCTCATTCTTGTGATAGCGTGTATAATACCTGATCAAGCTACCTGTTTGTCTGCCCTGCTCTGCTAGATTGGATTACCTCGTTGACGACCTTGGATCGGATATTGACTATACTCTGAACTCTGCCTGCCTTTTGACTTCAGATTTTGGACCCTGACTATGCTGAACCTTGCCTGTCTACCAACCGCAAGTACCTGCTTGCTTTGTTCAGTTTGCGCATGCCCTGGGGTGGTAGCCAGGCACTATAGCATTGTGTATAAGTCCTGGGGGCAACCAAGTAATGCTAGGCCTGCTTGCCTTATGGGAATGGGGGCTGCTATAGATCAAAAACACAGAAGACAGCTAAAGTGTCTGACCACTTGCATTAGAGGTAAGCCTGACACAGGGCTTGCAGAAGACCTGCCTTTAAGCCAAGAATGCAGATAAAATTTGACATCCCAGGAGAGCTACAGCTTATAGCATACTTGTCAACAGTCCCGATTTTCCCGGGACAATCCCGATTTTGGGACCCTCGTCCCGATCGGAGCTCGTCCCGATTAAATTCCTGGGATTTTGCTTTTGTCCCGGGAAAATCGGGAATTTTTTAGCAAAAGGGCCGGCGGGCAAGAAGATGGCCGCCACAAGGACTAATCCCCGTGTGTTCAGTGGAGAAGGGAGGGGCAGCCAATCGCTTCTCTCTTCAGTGTACAAGTAGATAATTCTCTTGTACGCTAAAGGTGATTGGTTGCACAGCCTGGAGGCCCCTCCACTCTCCACTATTCACACAGAGAAAGCCGGGAACTGACTAGCTGCTGCTGAAGGAGACAGACTGCTGGGGGACACACAGATGGACGGTCTCCGCTGCTGGGGGACACACAGATGGAGGGGCTCCGCTGCTGGGGACACACAGATGGAGGGGCTCCGCTGCTGGGGGACACACAGATGGAGGGGCTCCCCTGCTGGGGGACACACAGATGGAGGGGCTCCGCTGCTGGGGAACATTGATGTAAGGAGGGGCTCCGCTGCTAGGGGACACTGATGTAAGGAGGGACTCTGCTGTTGAGGACACTGATGTAAGGAGGGACTCCGCTGCTGGGGGACACTGATGTAAGGAGGGAGCTGGTGGTAAGTAGGCTTTGTTTTTTTTCCCTGGGCATTCCCCAGGCTTTGTTTGCATCTGTTTGTAGCCCTCCAAAGCCACTTACTGCGATAGCCAGCTTTAAATGAAGGCAGTGGCGAGTTTTTTTAGATTACCTTGGTGTGTTTATTGGTCCAGAAACGCACCAGCACCTTTGCAGCCATAGGACTATTTGCTGGGTGTTTGGTGTGCTTCTGTACCTTTAAGAAGGGATGGGCTGCCCTTCAGTCAACCTGCCAGCATTTATCCATTAGAATGCATGTGCCTCCACTGTGGGGACACTCATATTTAATGGTAGGACCACAGATATCGGGGTGCCTTGACGAGGCTCTGTGGCTTACGCATGCATTTGCAAATGCGAGCGGACTAAACCCCTGTTTTTAACGCGTACTGTTAGACAGGTTGATTTGGATGTCTGCGAGCTGGTGGTAAGTAGGCTTTGGTTTTTTCCCTGGGCATTCGTGAGGCTTAGTTTGCAGATGTAAGGAGGGACTCCGCTGCTGAGGGACACACAGATGTAAGGAGGGGCTCCGCTGCTGGGGGACATTGACGTAAGGAGGGACTCCGCTGCTGGGGGAAACACAGATGTAAGCAGGGGCTCTGCTGCTGGGGGACACACAGATGTAAGGAGGGGCTCCGCTGCTGGGGGACATTGACGTAAGGAGGGACTCCGCTGCTGGGGGACACACAGATGGAGAGGCTTCACTGCTGGGGGACATTGATGTAAGGAGGGACTCCGCTGCTGAGGGACACACAGATGTAAGGAGGGGCTCCGCTGCTGGGGGATATTGACGTAAGGAGGGACTCCGCTGCTGGGGGAAACACAGATGTAAGCAGGGGCTCTGCTGCTGGGGGAAACACAGATGTAAGCAGGGGCTCCGCTGCTGGGGGACATTGACGTAAGGAGGGACTCCGCTGCTGGGGGACACACAGATGGAGAGGCTTCACTGCTGGGGGACATTGATGTAAGGAGGGGCTCCACTGCTGGGGGACACGCAGATGTGAGGAGGGACTCCGCTGCCAGGGACACATCGATGTAAGGAAGGGCTCCACTGTCAGGGACACATTGATGTAAGGAGGGGCTCCATTGCTGGGGACACTGATGTAAGCAGGGGCTCTGCTGCCAGGGACACAATGATGTACGGAGGGGCTCCACTGCTGGGGACACTGATGTAAGGAGGGGTTCCGCTGCTGGGGGCACCTGATGTAAGGACAGACTCCACAGGGGGCACCTGATGGTATCTGGTGGCAGGCGACGTGACAGGTGACACACTCAGGGCTCTCATTCTGTATTGTGGTGAGTTGAATTATTTCATTTTATATTACAATGTAATAATGCGCTTCAATCATCCTGACACCATAACAACCATGGTGCCGGAATGATTGAAGCGCTAACACCAGATGTTTGGAGTACCTTTATCTGCTGATTGTTAAACTTTCTGGAATACACATATTTCTATTATTGTGTAGGATCTGGGCCTGCTGTCTCTCCCTCTCTCCCTCCCTCGTTCATCTCAGACTCTAACCACACCCCCTTAGAGCCATGCCCCATTTAAGCCATGCCCACCATTCCGCTGAAGCCACACCCATTTTATATGCGGTGCCCCACCCCTAATTATAACAAGACTCCGCCCACAGGCAAAAAAGTGTCCCTATACATTTTTTTACAATGTTGGCAACTATGTTATAGCAGTTCCCATTTTGCAGAATCACAGCTGAGTAACTTTCAAGATTAATGTTTGATAATCTCTTTTCTCTATCCAGGCAAAAAACAAAAGTGAATTATGTAACCAGACTAAGGCTGGGTTCACATATATGTAAATTGGATGCGTTTTTAACCAGTTGCCGACCGCCGCACGCCGATGTACGTCGGCACAATGGCACGGGCAGGCATAAGGGCTTACCTGTACGTCCCTGCCTGCCCACGGGCGGGGGGTCCGAACGCATAGTTGCCAACATTGTGAAAAAATTTTTAGGGACACTTTTTTGGCTGTAGGCGGAGTCTTCTTATAATTAGGGGGCGGGGCATGCGTTTGTGGGTGTGGCACTGGGGGAAATTAAAAATGCGGCGCAAGAAGCGCGCCGCGGCAAAAAATGGGCGTGGTTTACGCGAAATAGTGGTCGTGTCTTAAATGGGCGTGGCTCAAAGGGGGTGTGGTTAGAGTCTGAGATAAATGAGGGATGGATAAGGAAAGGGGGGGAGAGGGATGGAGGGACAGCAGCCAAAGATCCTACACAACAATAGAAATATGTGTATTCTAGAAAGTTTAATAATCAGCAGATCACACTCCAAACACCTGGTGTTAGCACTTCAATCATCCCGGCACCATGATTGTTATGGTGTCAGCATGATTGAAGCCCATTATTTCTATTATTACATTGTAATATAAAATTAAATCATTCAACTCACCATAATGCCGAATCAGTGGGATCCCTGAGCGTGTCACCTGCCACGTCGCCTGCCACCAGCAGAGTCCTTCCTTGCATCAGGTGCCCCAGCAGAGTCCGTCCTTGCATCAGGTGTCCCAGCAGAGTCCGCCCTTACATCAGATGTCTCCAGCTGTGCCCCCCTTACATCAGATGTCCCCAGCGGACCCCCCCTCACATCAGGAGTCCCCAGCGGACCCCCCCTCACATCAGGCGTCCTCAGCGGACCCTCCTCTCACACCAGGAGTCCCCAGCAGACCCCCCCCCACATCAGGAGTCCCCAGCGGTGCCCCCCCTCACATCAGGAGACCCCAGGGGAGCCCCCCCTCACATAAGGAGTCCCCAGCGGAGCCCCCCCTTACATCAGGAGTCCCCAGCAGAGCCCCCTTACATCAGGAGTCCCCAGCGGACCCCCCCCTTACATCAGGAGTCCCCAGCGGACCCCCCTTACATCAGGAGTCCCCAGCAGACCCCCCTTACATCAGGAGTCCCCAGCGGACCCCCTCCTTACATCAGGAGTCCCCAGCGGACCCCCCTTACATCAGGAGTCCCCAGCGGACCCCCCTTACATCAGGAGAGTCCCCAGCGGACCCCCCTTACATCAGGAGTCCCCAGCGGACCCCCCTTACATCAGGAGAGTCCCCAGAGGACCCCCCCTCACAGCAGGAGTCCCCAGCGGACCCCCCTTACATCAGGAGAGTCCCCAGCGGACCCCCCTTACATCAGGAGTCCCCAGCGGACCCCCCCTTACATCAGGAGAGTCCCCAGTGGACCCCCCCTCACAGCAGGAGTCCCCAGCGGAGCCTGGTCTAACAGAAACCAGCTCCATCTCTCCCTGTACCTCATCCTCAGACACCCATGCAGTGTCTGTGCAACTGACACACGGGGCGGAGGGGCGGCGGCGACGGCGGCGGCAGATGATAACATCCTTCTTGTGTTCAGTGGAGAGCGGGGAGGGGCCGCCAATCCCTGCAGCCAATAGGCACACTGAAAAGAGAAGCCGATTGGCTGCCCCTCTCCTCTGCACTAAACACAAGGGGGAATAATACTCGTGGCGGCGGCGGCCATGTTTTTGTAGCCGCTGCCGTTTTTTATCAAAAACATTCCCGATTTTCTCGAGACAAACTCAAAACCCCGGGAAAATTATCGGGACAGTCCTAAATCGGGACGAGGGTCCCAAATTCGGGTTTGTCCCGGGAAAATCGGGACTGTTGGCAACTATGCGGACAGACCCCCCCCCGGGGCCTGCGGCGGTCGGATTACCGTCAGGAGCGATCCGAGGTGAGGGCTAGGCCACTAATTCATGGCAACCCCTTCACGATTGCTCCTGGCAAATGAGAATCTTCCTCTGCTGCTGTAATGTAAACAGCAGCAGAGGAAGTGATCTCATCGCTCCTCATGAAGCATTTTTGTTCCGGCTTCTGAGGAGAGAAGACATCAAGTAAGTTTGCACCAAACACTACACTTACAGTAGAACACTCTAGGCACACAAATCACCCCCCGATCACCCCCCTGTACCCCCTGTCACAGGGACACCAATAGCAATTTTTTCCTGATTATTGCATTGGTGTCATTTTGTGACAGTTATAAGTGGTAGGGCAGTTAGTGGTAGGCCCCTTTAGGTCTAGGGTACCCCCCTAACCCCCCCAATAAAGTTTTAACCCCTTGATCACCCCCCGTCCCCAGTGTCACTAAGCGATCGTTTAGTTAGGCAGGTAAGTACTTAGGTTCACCGTCAGGTGTTTATAGCGTCAGGTACCCCCATATACTACCTAGTAAAGGTTTTAACCCCCTGATTGCCCCCTAGTTAACTCTTTCACCAGTGACCACCGTATAACTGTTACAGGTAACGCTGGTTAGTCAGTTTTTTATAGTGTCAGGGCACCCGCCGTTTATTACCTAATAAAGTTTAACCCCCTAATCACCCGGCGGGTGATATAAGTTAGGTTTTAGGGTCAGATAGTGTCTGCATCGCCCCAGGCAGCGTCAGGTTAGTGCCAGTACCGCTAACATCCACGCACGCAGCATACACCTCCCTTAGTGGTATAGTATCTGAACGGATCAATATCTGATCTGATCAGATCTATACTAGCGTCCCCAGCAGTTTAGGGTCCCCAAAAATGCAGTGTTAGCGGGATCAGCCCAGATACCTGCTAGCACCTGCATTTTGCCCCTCCGCCCGACCCAGCCCAGCCCACCCAAGTGCAGTATCGATCAATCACTGTCACTTACAAAACACATAACTGCAGCGTTCACAGAGTCAGGCCTGATCCCTGCGATTGCTAACAGTTTTTTGGTAGCGTTTTGATACAATCGCTAACAGTCAGGAGCTTTTTTACCTGTGAGTCTCACTAGTGTACCACTAAATTTAAAGCCCAAAATGGCAAATCGAAGGTACACAAGTGAAGAGGCCTACACGTTTTTGAGCATGACAGATAGTGAAGAGGAGGTCACTCATCTGTCAGATTCAGGCTCAGAATACGAACCTGTAGACAGCAGCGGCTCCATGACAGATAGCTCTGACGACAGAGTTGTGGTCCCTTCCAAGGCCAGGCGTACCAGACCCCAATCTTCTTCTTCTGCTGCTGCGGTACAAGAACCGCAGGGCTCTCATATGGAGCAGAGAAGTACTAGTGCCGCTATTCCTTCTGGTGAACTGGCAAGCACCAGCGGCCTAGCACACCCTGGTCGTACATCCAGCACTGCAGTAACACTTGGTGACGTGGCGAGTCCCATAAGTGCAGTTCAAGCTGGCGAGGTGGCAAGCACAAGTAGTGTCCCGCTGCCATCAAGAAGACGAACCCAGGCCCGTCGTGCCCATACTGCCCTTCCTGCTGCATTCGCCAATCCTAATTGGGAACCCACCACTTCTGCCACTCACTGGCCAACACGGCATTCAGGTGATTTTAACAACAGTTGATTTTACATCACTTGATTTTTATTCGCTGCTTTTCACCGAAGATCTCTATAGATCTATTGTGGACCAAAGCAATTTGTACGCTGGTCAACACATCGCCACTATTCCCCAGTCTTCCCTTGCCAGAGATTGGAAACCAATTACGGTTTCCGAATTTAAGATCTTTCTGGGCCTTTCCCTCAACATGGGCATAACCAAAAGGAGTGAGTTGCGGTCATATTGGTCCACTGACCCAATTCACTATATGCCGTGTTCCCTGCTTCCATGGCCAAGGCACGACACGAGCAGATTTCGCGGTTCATGCACTTCAACAACAATGAACTCTGTCGTCCTCGTGGAGACCCTGGATACGATCGGCTCTACAAAATTCAGCCCCTCGTAAACCACTTCAACCAACGTTTTGCAGACTTGTTTACTCCCCATCAAGTTGTCTGCGTTGATGAGTCCCTGATTACGTTTTCTGGCCACTTGTCATTCAAACAGTACCTTCCCAGCAAGCGTGCCAGATACGGGGTCAAGATGTAAAGGCTCTGTGACAGGGCCACAGGCTATACATGTAGTTTTATGGTTTACGAGGGAAGAGATAGTCACGTAGAGCCGAAAAACTGCCCTGACTACATAGGAAGCGCTGGCAAGATTGTGTGGGACTTGGTGTCACCCTTATTCGGAAAGGGGTACCACTTGTACGTGGACAATTTTTACACGAGCGTGCCACTTTTTAGTCACTTGTTTGATCATCAGATTGGAGCATGTGGTACCGTGCGATCTAATCGCTAGGGCTTTCCCCAGCGGCTTGTAGATTCCCCTTCTTAGGCTGGGGGGGGAGGGAGCCTGCTTAAAGTGTAATAGCTTGCTTGCTGTGAAGTGGAGTGATAATACGAATGTTTTCTTTCTTACCTCCCTTCATGCAGACACGACAGTCCAAATTACTACGGCGACTGGTGTTGTGGAGAAACCCCTCTGTGTCCACGAATATAACCAAAATATGGGAGGGGTGGACCTCAACGACCAGTTGTTGGCGCCGTACCTAGTTGCCCGTAAGGCCAGACGCTGGTATAAAAAAATGTCTGTATACTTATTTCAATTTGCTTTGCTGAACGCTCATGTGCTATACAGAGCTTAAGGACAGACTGGATCCTTCCTTAAATTCCAGGAAGAGATCGTCAGAGCCCTTCTGTTTCCAGACGGTGCTCCACCTCACCTTCCCCAACCAAATGCAGTAAGCCGGCTGCATGAGAGGCATTTTCCTTATGTCCTCCCGAGTACCTCTACCCAACGAGCCCCCCCCAAAGAAAATGCTGTGTCTGTAGAAAGCGCGGATATAGGCGTGACACCCGCTATTATTGTTCCTCCTGTCCTGACAATCCTGGTCTTTGCATTGGTGAATGTTTTGAGCGCTACCATACACTAGTTGAGTTTTAGCGTAGGGTACAGCATTGCACAGACTAGGCACACTTTCACAGGGTCTCCCAAGATGCCATCGCATTTTGAGAGACCCGAACCTGGAACCTGTTATGCCGAAGCATGGGGGCAGCAGGGGCAGAGGAGCGATTTGCTCCTAAATTTTGGGGGTGGATACCCTCATGCTTCGTCATATATAAATGGTGCATGTATGCCCATCATTAGAAGTGGGTGGATGAAGGGAGGTATTCTAATGGTGGGCAAAAACTCGAGCATGGCCTGACACTTTAAAAGAGTCGGATGTGGCTGCACACCCCGTAGTAAATGTTATCAAAAAGAAGTGGGAGGTTCCCCATTGGGGTTTTTTTAGCAGCAGTCACTGAAAGAATGTAGAGGTTTTTATAAAAAGTAAATAATTTTTATTAACAAAATACTCCGAACAAGATTTTAGAAAGTACAAGGCTTAAAAACATGAGCTCCGGTTTTACAAAGAAAGAGACATGCTGGATAAATATACAAATCGAACAATAGGTTATTACACAATAGATTACAGGGAGTATGCATGCAGCTACTTCCTGTAAGGTTGTAGCTATATTGATGCTTGCCAGTATTTAGAGAAGACCCCAATGCATTTCAACCTTGTAGGGTCGTGGTCTTTCTCAGGGGGTCCTTAAAGCTCTGCAGGGGCATCAAAAGGGGTGATAAACAGTTTTATACATAAATTATTTGATATACCGGTGTTTACTCTATAAGATTCATGATGATCACTAATATTTACCCTCAATACCATGTGAGCTTGTTTATCCCGAGACTTCTTTAAAAACGTAGAAAAGAACAGAAAAATTCCCCACTTGTGGTCCTGGACTCCATTAAATAATCGTCCCAAACTGCACCCCAGAAGGAGGCAAGACCGACCCGTGGGGCTTACGAATGGTCACAGATCGAGTGACCACAAACGGAGGATGCAGCAGAGGGACCAGAGCACCTGAAAGTTCATCATAAAATAGTATATTCACTGTTTAGTCCACAAAATAAAATTTAATTCAAAGTATATAGAGTTATGTTGATATACTGACTGAAGTATACACCGTATAGATGTAGAGAGCATGGGACAATAGATATTGGGTACTAAAAAGTGTATATTAATGTAATATATAACTAGAGGTTTTGAATGCTATAAAAATAGAACATGTACTAACTTAATGCAAACTAGGGATTGTGATGAGTGTAACATACAAGGATGTGAGGAAAAAAGTGCAATATGTAATTATGCCCTTCAAAAAGAGGGGGAGAGATTATGAGAAGTGAAAAAAGCAAAAAATATATTAAAAATAAATCCTCTGCTCCAATGAGGATTGCTGACGTGACCGTGAAAAAAGCGCACAACGACAAAAGAAAAAGACAAACATAAAGTGGACACCACTTAGGGGAGTGAGGTAAAAACAAAATCGTGAAGTGATGGTGGAAAAAGACTATCAGTGAATCAAATAAAGAAAAGAAGTGAATACCTCTAAAGGGTAATAATAATGGTAAAGTGGTGGTAGCATA
The DNA here is from genome assembly GCF_042186555.1 of Aquarana catesbeiana. Lineage (NCBI taxonomy): Eukaryota > Metazoa > Chordata > Amphibia > Anura > Ranidae > Aquarana > Aquarana catesbeiana. The sequence goes on from NC_133326.1 coordinate 528,857,169, forward strand.
TAAAACTTATAGTTGCAGTGTGTGAATATCTGCACAAAGTTAGTGCAGAGAAAGTGGGTGAAGAAAGAAAAGAAAAAGTCTACAATAAATGAGGAATTGAGGCTGTGAGGGAACCAATACAGCCCCTCAGTCATTACAAAATCTTTAACATTAAAAAAATATAAATAAGTAAATAAATGAAATGAGACTGAAAAAACAAGCTCACCTAGTAACTGCGGTGAAAGGTATGGGTATCTGTAAAGTTCCCCAGGTGAATGCACAGTGTCTGATAGCCAGAATCAAAAAGCTGTGCATAGCTGACCTTAAATAGACATGAAAAGATATCAAATCAATGATGGAAAGATCTTAAAAATGAACTGACAGTGGTGCAGCAAAGCTCTCAATTGCCATATGTTCTTACCTGTTGGATTTGTTGCTCTCAAACCCTGTCGGGGGATCAACTAAGTGATTCCAACAGAGGGTGTCCCTATATATACTACCTGAATTAGTCCATGATTGCTGACAGGTGCCTGAAATAGCCCCACAAACCATCCCTCCGAGGGGAGGGGCTGTGGGGAAGTGTCAAAAGGGAAAACCACCAGAGAGACAGAGTAAATAGATATTCATAAGTATCAAAGAATGTATGAAAATATTACAATAGTGCATTGCCATACTATAGACATAAGTGTGTATGTCTAATTGTTTTAATCTTTTCTCCTCCCCATATCACGCCGAATAATCTTTAGACGGCGGATATTGTCTAGAGGAAAAGATTCGAGTGTCACTGACTGCCATCAGTGGAACATCAAGCGATAAATTATATATAATGTTCAAGGTAAAGGAGAGGGCATGTTTTCGTACCTTCATAGTTTTTCCCACTTTTTACCATAGCTATGTCTCTCTAGTTAGTTCTCCCCGAGCTGAAGCCCTTGAGAAAAGGAGTATATGAAATAGACTCGTTTAAACCTGGGTAGGAAGTTGCCCCCAATCTATAGATCCATTTTTGCTCAATTTGAAGAAGCCTTTTGTTCCAATCGCCGCCTCTTCCTGGAATATGAATCTGGTCTAAGGCAGCGAAGGTAATTTTGGGCATCCTATAATTGTGTTGCGCAACCACGTGCCTTCCCAAGGGGAGATAGATGTTGCCTATTTCCATGCTGTAGACATGTTTCGATGTTCAGCACCAAAATTTTTGCCTAGTTTTGCCTACGTAAAATGCACCACATTCGCAGGTCATCAAGTATACCACTGCGGGAGTCTGACAGTTTACGAAGTGTTTAGGTTTAAAAACCTGACCATTAGGAAGCGTAAATACTTTTTCTTTTCTTATCCACGGACAGTGAGCACAATGTCCGCAAGGGAAAGTGCCATAAATCGAGCAGTGTTTTTTACTTGATTTTCGGTATTTGCTTTTAACCAACTCATCTTTGAGGGATGCAGCACATTTAAAAGTGATAGAGGGAACCGGGACACAAAGTGCCTTACCTTGTCATCATCTGTAAGAATGGACCAGTGTTTGGTAATGATGTTACGATTTTGCTGATGTTGTCGTGAGTATCGTATAATAATACGTGAAGGATCTGCTTCTTTCCTTCTTCTCGCTTGTGGTCTAAATAACAATGTTTCTCGAGTCTGGGAGATGGTTCGATTGTAAGCTTTTTTCAAACAACAGCGACTGTAGCCCCTGTCAAGTAATCGCTTCTGAAGCTTGGCAGCCTCAATTTCAAAAAGTGTATCGTCAGAGCAGTTTCTTCTCAAACGAACATACTGTCCATACGGTATGGAATTTTTTTGAGGGGTAGGATGGAAACTATCTGCGTGCAAGACGGTATTTCCTGCTGTGCTTTTTCTGTACAATGTACTGGTTAAATTTCCTTGTGTATCACAGTCAATTTTTACTTCTAGAAAAGTCACAGACTTAACATTGTGATTCATAGTAATTTTAGATTCAAACTGTTTGTATTTATCTGGTTGAAAAACTGAAGCAATGTTTTTTCAGAACCTTCCCAGATGACGAAGATGTTGTCGATGTACCTGAGCCACGTAATGACATGGCCCAAGTACATCACGAGACTCTTGTCACTGCAGAGTGATCGCTCCCACTCCCCCAGGTACAGGTTGGAGTAGGATGGGGCGCAGCACGTCCCCATCGCCACACCCTGCACCTGGAGGTAGTGAGATCCATCGAAACAGAAATAGTTGTTATTGAGAATATGGTCTAGACCTTTCAGGATGAAGTCATTCAGATCCCTGTTGCATCTTGACCCTTGTTGTAATACATTGTCGATCGCTTGGAGTCCTTTCCCATGTGGGATCGAACAATATAGGGCTTCAACATCGCTTGTGACTAGGATTGAGTTTTGAGGAATTTTTAACTCATTTATCATCTGTAGAAAATGAATGGTGTCCTTTGTAAAGGAAGGCAATGCTACCACAAACGCTTAAAGATACGAGTCAATAAGCCTGCTTAGATTTTCAGAGATTCCCCCGTTACCAGAGACGATTGGTCGTCCTGTGATGGTAGTAGATTTTTTATGAATTATCGGGAGACTGTAAAAAGTGGGGGTTCGAGGATGTTTGACTCTAATCAAGTCATATAGAAGTCATATAGATCTTTGTTAATTGTGCCCTTCCGATCAATTAAACTATAAAAGGCTTGATTGGATTTTGTGATATGTGTGGTATGAATTTTTTTGTACCATTCTTTATTATCCAATATATTCCGACACATTGTTCTATACTTTTTGTTGTCTAATAGGACAACATTACCTCCCACTTCTTTTTCTAATGGTGGGCATACCCACCGATCAATCTCTTTTTTTCGTTCAGCCCACAGGCTGCATGAAAAAAAAAGATTACAATATATGCCCAACAAGGACCAGCAACGTACTGGTATGTTGCTGGACTTTGAGTGGTTATACCAGAATGATGCCTGCAGGTTTAGGTATCATCTTGGTATCATTCTTTTCATCTAGTGGTCGGCTTTCATGTAAAAGCAATCCTAGCAGCTAATTAGCCTCTAGACTGCTTTTACAAGCAGTGGGAGGGAATGTCCTCCCCACCTCCGACCATCTTCCATGGTTTTCTCTGGCTCTCCTGTCCCAACAGTATACCTGAGAATGCAGCCGGTGATTCGGCCAGCTGACCATAGAGTTGATCAGAGACCAGAATGGCTCCAGTCTTCTCTATGGCCTAAAAAAAAACGGAAGCTATGAGTGTTTCATGACTTAGATTTCTTGGGATGTAAACAGCGCCATTGGGAAATTGGGAAAGCATTTTATCACACCGATCTTGGTGTGGTCAGATGCTTTGAGGGCAGAGGAGAGATCTAGGGTCTAATAGACCCCAATTTTTTCAAAAAAGAGTACCTGTCACTATCTATTGCTATCATAGGGGATATTTACATTCCCTGAGATAACAATAAAAATAAAAAAAAATAAAAATGAAAGGAAAAACAAGATAAAAAAACAAAAAAAAAAAAAGAAAAAAAAAGCGCACCCCTATCCCCCCCCCTGCTTTCGAACAAAGGCGAACGCAAGCGTCGGTCTGGCATCAAATGTAAACAGCAATTGCACCATGCATGTGAGGTATCACCGCGAAGGTCAGATCGAGTAATTTTAGCAGTAGACCTCCTCTGTAAATCTAAAGTGGTAACCTGTAAAGGCTTTTAAAGGCTTTTAAAAATGTATGTAGTTTGTCGCCACTGCACATTTGTAATTTTAAAGCATGTCGTGTTTGGTATCCATGTACTAAGATCATCTTTTTTATTTCATTGAACTTTTGGGCAATGTAGTGTGTTTTAGTGCATTAAAATTAAAAAAGTGTGTTTTTTCTCAAAAAAATGCGTTTGAAAAATCGCTGCGCAAATACTGTGTGAAAAAAAAAAATGAAACACCCACCATTTTAATCTGTAGGGCCTTTGCTTTAAAAAAATATATAATGTGTAGGTATTCAAAGTAATTTTCTTGCAAAAAAAAATATTTTTTCATGTAAACAAAAAGTGTCAGAAAGGGCTTTGTCTTCAAGTGGTTAGAAGAGTGGGTGATGTGTGACATAAGCTTCTAAATGTTGTGCATAAAATGTTAGGACAGTTCAGGTAGTGAGGTAGTGTGGAGTGAAATAAAAAATTTACGCCCTTAGAAATCCTGAAGACGGTGATTGGATTTCGGGGCCCCGTACGCAGCTAGGCTCCCAAAAAGTCCCACACATGTGATATCCCCGTACTCAGGAGGAGCAGCAGAATGTATTTTGAGGTGTAATTCCACATATGCCCATGGCATGTTCGAGCAATATATCATATAGTGACAACTTTGTGCAAAAAAAAAAAAAAAAAGTTTGTCATTTTCCCGCAACTTGTGGCAAAATATAAAATATTCCATGGACTCAACATGCCTCTCAGCAAATAGCTTGGGGTGTCTACTTTCCAAAATGGGGTAATTTGGGGAGGTTTTGTGCCATCTGGGCATTTTATGGCCTTCAAAACTGTGATAGGTAGTGAGGAGTGAAATCAAAAATTTACGACCTTAGAAATCCTGAAGGCGGTGCTTGGTTTTCGGGGCCCCGTACGTGGCTAGGTATCCCCGTACTCAGAAGAAGCAGCAAAATGTATTTTGGGGTGCAATTCCGCATATAACCATGGCATGTGTGAGCAATTTATCATTTAGTGACAACTTTTTGTAAAATATATATATATTTTTTTGTCATTATTCAATCACTTGACAAAAAAATAAAATATTCAATGGGCTCAAATGCCTCTCAGCAATTTCCTTGGGGTGTCTACTTTCCAAAATGGGGTCATTTGGAGGGGGGTTGTACTGCCCTGCCATTTTAGCACCTCAAGAAATGACATAGGCAGTCATAAACTAAAAACTGTGTAAATTCCAGAAAATGTACCCTAGTTTGTAGACGCTATAACTTTTGCGCAAACCAATAAATATACACTTATTGACTTTTTTTTACCAAAGACATGTGGCTTAATACATTATGGCCTAAATGTATGACTAAAATTGAGTTTATTGGATTTTTTTTATAACAAAAAGTAGAAAATATCATTTTTTTTCAAAATTTTCGGTCTTCTTCCGTTTATAGTGCAAAAAATAAAACCGCAGAGGTGATCAAATACCATCAAAAGAAAGCTCTATTTGTGGGAAAAAAAGGACGCAAATTTCGTTTGGGTACAACATTGCATGACCGTGCAATTAGCAGTTAAAGCGACACAGTGCCAAATTGTAAAAAGTGCTCTGGTCAGGAAGGGGGTAAAACCTTCCGCGGGCTGAAGTGGTTAACCACACCCAATTCACATAATATGTGAATGTGACCGGCTTTCAATAGAGCCAGTTAACACATGTGCAGGGAGGCCACAGTGCAGTTTTCAAAAGGGTCCTGTGCATTTTTGGATCCAGTTCAAGTGCGAATTCAGGGAAAAATTTGCACCTGAACCCGTGAACAGAAACGCACCGGACTCAACCGCAGCTGCATATATGTGAACCCAGCCTTAGGGCTTGTTCACACTTGTTTGGAGATCGGTGGTTTTCTGCATCAGAATAACACCAATCTTCGCAAGGGCACACAAAAAATAGTTATTTTCTATGTATCCTGTTCATACTTAACCACCTGAGATCCGCGCTATAGCCAAATGACGGCTACAGTGCGGACCTGCTTTGCCAGGACTACGTCCATTGACGTTGTCCCGTGCACAAGCGGCCTGCGTGCCCCCTGCAGAGGGGGGAGTCTCTATGAGACTCGCCTGATCACAAATCGGAGAAATGCCCCGTACACACGGTCGGATTTTCAGACGGAAAATGTGTGATAGGACCTTGTTGTCGGAAATTCCGACCGTGTGTGGGCTCCATCACACATTTTCCATCGGATTTTCCGACACACAAAGTTTGAGAGCAGGATATAAAATTTTCCGACAACAAAATCCGTTGTCGGAAATTCCGATCGTGTGTACACAAATCCGACGCACAAAGTGTCACACATGCTCAGAATAAATAAAGAGATGAAAGCTATTGGCCACTGCCCCATTTATAGTCCCGACGTACGTGTTTTACGTCACCGCGTTTAGAACGATCGGATTTTCCGACAACTTTGTGTGGCCGTGTGTATGCAAGACAAGTTTGAGCCAACATCCGTTGGAAAAAATCCTAGGATTTTGTTGTCGGAATGTCCGAACAAAGTCCGACCGTGTGTACGGGGCATAAGGGGTCGATCACGACCCCTTACCACATGATCAGCTGTCAGCCAATGACAGCTGATCATGTGATGTTAACAGCGTGAGGAGGAAAAAAAATCCGTTCTCCGGCGGCCGTGAGAGGGACATCAGTCCCGATCACGGCAAGCTGCTAAAGATCCTCAGTGCCCACCTGTGCCATCTAGCAATAGGCAGCAGTGCCGCCTACCAATGCCCACCAGCGCCACCTATCGGTGCCCACAGTGCCACCCATCAGTGCCCACAATCAGTGCCTAAACAACAGTGCTGTACATCAGTGCCACCTATCAGTGCCCATCAGTGTCACCTACCAGTGCCCATAAGTGCCCATAAGTGCCCATCAGTGCTGCCCATCAGTGGCCACCTATCAGTGGTACCTATCAGTGCCACCCATCCGTGCCACCCATCAGGGCCCATCAGTGCCGCCTTATCTGTGCCCATCAGTACCGCCTTATCTGCCCCATCAGTGCCACCTTATCTGTTTGTTTAGCAAATAATAAAAATCCCAGCTGTGATTAAATACAACCAAAAGAAAGCTCTATTTGTGGGAAAAAAATGATAAAAATTTAATTTGGGTACAGTGTTGTATGACCGCGCAATTGTCATTCAAAGTGCGTCAGCGCTGAAAGCTGAAAATTGGTCTGAGCAGGAGGGGGGTTTAAAAGTGCCCAGAAAGAGCTGTGGTTCGGTACAGAAATCTGCAACATGTGAACATTTTTCCATCCTGTACTGCAGCTCCGTTTACGTAAATATATATATATCTGTTTGGAGGTGGTATATTCACTTAAAGGGGCAGCTTCACATAAATAGTTAATTTCTACAATTTATGTTGGCGCAAATTTTTACTCACAACTTTTTCACATTGACCTATGAGCGTCTGAGCTGCATTGCATAGAAATGAATGAAATGCCAATAGGTGCATATATTTTTTTTTTCTGGAGATAAATGTTGCACTTCAAGCTCAGCACATTCATCACATTTATACGGTGAATATACCATTAAGAAAACTTCTATAAAGGGACCTATACATTACTGTGAAATATATTAGACAATGTGGCTACTTAAAAAATCTTGCATTCCTTAAAGAAGCATGCATTTGTTAACCATAGGAATGGTACTATACAGTGCCTTGAAAAAGTATTCATACCACTTACATTTTTCCACATTTTGTCATGTTACAACCAAAAACGTAAATTTATTTTATTGGTGATGTGATAGACCAACACAAAGTGGCACATAATTGTGGAGTGGAAGAAAAATGATAAATGGTTTTCAATTTTTTTTACAAATAAATATGTGAAAAGCATGGCGTGCATTTGTATTCACCCCCCTATACTCTGATACGCTTAACTAAAATCTAGTGGAACCAATTGCCTTCAGAAGTCACCTAATTAGTAAATGGAGTCCACCTATGTATAATTAAATCTCAGTATAAATACAGCCGTTCTGTGAAGCCCTCAGAGGTTTGTTAGAGAACCTTAGTGAACAAACAGCATCATGAAGGCCAAAGAACACACCAGACAGGTCAGCGATAAAGTTGTGGAGAAGTTTAAAGCAGGGTTAGGTTATAAAAAATATCCCAAGGTTTGACCATCTCACGGAGCACTGTTCAATCCATCATCCGAAAATGGAAAGAGTATGGCACAACTGCAAACCTACCAAGACATGGCCATCCACCTAAAGTGACAGGCCGGGCAAGGAGAGCATTAATCAGAGAAACAGCCAAAAGGCCCATGGTAACGCTGGAGGAGCTTCAGAGATCCACACCTCAGGTGGGAGAATCTGTCAACCGGACAACTATTAGTCGTGCACTCCATAAATCTGGCCTTTATGGAAGAGTGGCAAGAAGAAAGCCATTGTTGAAAGAAAGCCATAAGAAGTTCCATTTACAGTTTGCGAGAAGCCATGTGGGGGACACAGCAAACATGTGGAAGAAGGTGCTCTGGTCAGATGAGACCAAAATTGAACTTTTTGGCCTAAAAGCAAAACGCTATGGTGGAAAGCTAACACTGCACATCACCCTGAACACACCATCCCCACCGTGAAACATGGTGGTGACAGCATGTTGTGGGGATGCTTTTCTTCAGCAGGGACAGGGAAGCTGGTCAGAGTTGATGGGAAGATAAATGGAGCCAAATACATAGCAATCTTAGAAGAAAACATGGTAGAATCTGCAAAAGACTTGAGACTGGGATGAAGGTTCACCTTCCAGCAGGACAACAACCCTAAACATACAGCCAGAGCCACAATGGAATGGTTTAGATCAAAGCATATCCATGGGTTAAAATGGACCAGTTAAAGTCCAGACCTAAATCCAATTGAGAATCTGTTGCAAGATTTAAAAATTGCTGTTCACAGATGCTCTCCATTTAATCAGACAGAGCTTGAGCTATTTTGCAAAGAAGAATGGGCAAAAATATCACTCTCTAGATGAGCAAAGCTGGTAGAGACCTCCCCAAAAATACTTGCAGATGTAATTGCAGTGAAAGGTGGTTCTACAAAGTATTGACTCAGGGGGTTGAATACAAATGCATGGCACTCTTTTCAGATATTTATTTGGAAACAATTTTGAAAGCTATTTATCATATTCCTTCCACTTCACAATTATGTGTCAATTTGTGTTGGTCTATCACATAAAATCTCAATAAAATACATTTACGTATTTGGTTGTAAGATGACAAAATGTGGAAAATTTCAAGGGGTATGAACACTTTTTCAAGGCACTGTACACTATACCTAATCACTAATCCTACTAAATGTTTTAACATGCTCGTTATTTCAAAAGTAATTTTTAATATTTTTAAATCAGCAATCTTTATTAAAACAGTGCCTGGTGATCCTGCCAAAAGCTCCTTTTCATCTACTTCCTCTGTACCTGTGTTGTCACACACCCTCCCAATGGAGACTACAATTGTATGTAATGATGCGCATTCTACTGCTGTGACCATTAGGAAACCTTTTTTGAGAAATGCCAACATGTAGATATGACATGCCCGCAAAGAAGTTGCATAAAACCAGCAGCACTGAGATAAAACAAATAATGAAAAAAAGGTAACATAAAAATTATTGTGTATAAAAAATGGCATTTGTTGATATGCAGTTCTTTAGCAAACGAAATGTCATTCAGTTAAAGTTTACATATACTTTAAGAACATTACATCTCATTTGGAACGCTTCACGTTAATGCAACTACATGGTAATGGCCTCACACTGTTTTCTAAGCTCACAATGCAGGGTCATGAGAGATGGAATAAGTACCTGGAAGTAATAAGATGAGAACGAACATCCATTGATAATATGGACCCATTCTGAGTGCTGCCAGTGTTAAGGCTGGGTTGTCTAACTCACTATGTTATAAACACTAGACCACACATGAGGAGGAAGTGACCACAGGAAGACTATAAGCATGAAACATATTCTTGTGGTTAGAGAAGTGGCTCACTGCCATATAGTAAGTTGGAGGAAAGTTGCAAGCACTCTTAAAGTGTATCTAAACCTTGTATTTGTTTTCTTTTTTATAGACTACTTTTCAAGTGAGACCCATAGGAGAGAATGGACGCAGGGGCTGCATGACTATGGGAGGAACAGGGGTCAGCCCCCCCCCCACATGGATGTCCCGGTGGGGAGAGCGGCTCAGCGTGGGAGAAGCAGCTGTATGCGCGGTGGGGGGGCGTCCCTGCCCCTCAGCTGCCCAGTGTTATGCAGAGGCAGAGGATCAGAGAGAACTCACTGGGGGGTGCCGCCATCGTCCCCCACCAGCCGCAGACGCAGGGCTCCGGAGCGTTCGGCTCCCTCCGCAGCTGCTGCACGGAGGGGAGCTCAGCAGGAGAGACAGACTGATACAACTGGCAGGGAGGTTGGAGCGCCCTCTGCTGTTTCGCCAGCGGTATCGCAGACCAGAAGCAGGGGAATCAATCAAGCTGGGGGACACGCCCCCTTAAAGAGACAGCGCGTCCCTGCTGCAGCTGGGGGTACTACAGTGCCCAGCAGCTCTTCGGTGGTGAGAACTGTGCCTGGGGCAGAAGAGGAGGCTTCCTGGAGCCCAGGTGAAGAGTCTGTGCGAAGGAGGCAGGGGATGTCGCCTCGGCAAGATTCTTCGGCCGAGTCCGCCGCGATTACCAGCGCAGATGATAATGATGATCGGTCGGTCGGGAGGAGTCCTGCCTTGCGGAGTCAGCTGGGATCCGGACAGATGGCTAGTCGTGTGGCGGTGTGGCTGCAGCCTGGTAAGTCACCAATTTTACCTATGCTTAGTAGTCAGATGGGGGGGTGAAGTGGGGGTTTCTGCGGGGGCCAGTACAGGCGGGTCGGGAGTTGTGGGGGGAGATACGGGTGCCGCGCTGGTTTTGTCCGCATTTTTGCGGGTTTTCAGGATTTGTTGGCCCGTTTTGACCCGGCAGGGTCTTCTACCACATCTCAGGGGCCTGTTGGGGCATGGGCTCCAGCTGCATTGGGCGGGAGCTCTAGTTTTCCTCCCACGGTTCCCCCTATGGGGCCACTGGCGGTGGCGGTCTCGGGGGCAGGGGTGTCCTCCGGTGATAGCGTGACGGCCGCGTCGCAGACGGAAGTGACTGGGGCGGACGCGAGTAAAGGGAAGGAGGCTGCTGAGGATAAGGTGCGGTTGGCGGATGCGGCGAAGTGCGAAATTTACGTGTGCTTCGAGGGCCCACTGGGGGTTCATTTGAAGCAAGACGTACGGGAAAAAATTTGGAAAGGGGAATATGTTGAAATTTTCTCTCTTTTGCCATTGGAAAAATTTAATATCGACAAAGGGAAGGCAGATGAAAGCAAGAAGGAGGAGGAAGAGAAGCGTCGCTGGAGGCTTATTCCTCGCACTTTTGCGAATTGGCTTCAGGCGTTTGCCATTTTGGCTAGCGTGATTGGCGAGAAAGCACCGGAGAATTGTTCTCTGCTTTTTTGTTATCTGGATGCCATTGGGGAGGCTTATCGGGTTTATGGGGGTATTGCTTGGTTGCGCTATGACGAGCAATTCCGTCAGCGCAAGGCTTTGCGTCCGGGCTTGCGTTGGGACCATAAGGAGATTGGGCTTTGGATGAAGCTTATGTCCCAGGCACGGGTTTCGGGACAGCCCTTTCTTGGGGGGGGCGGCGGTTCAGGTACCACTGGACAGTCGGCCTCACAACGAAAAGGAATTTGTTGGCAGTATAAAGAGGGGTCATGCCGTTTTGGCACGAACTGTCGTTTCCGTCACGAGTGCTCTGGCTGCGGGGGCTCCCACAGTTATGCCAAGTGTTTTAAGAAAGGAAAGTCCCAACCCGTCGAGTCGGCTTCAAAAAGGGAAGACGCCGGTAAACCTCCCCGCGATGGTGTCGTATCTAGATAGGTATCCGCGGAGGGAGGCAGCACGTTTTTTAGCTGATGGTTTTGCCCATGGTTTTTGGATCCCGTGTTCGGGGCCAGTGATCCCGTCGCCTCGGCACCAAAACTTAAAATCAACCCGCCAATTTTACCAGGTTGTCACGCGGTCTGTGTCTTTAATCTAATGGTAAGGACCCAGGGTTGACGAATCCTTTAGTCATGCATTTTCAACTAGTCCCAGTAGCATACTTCCAGTCCTAGGGTGACAAGGCCTACTTAACCTTCTGTATCAGGGCAACAGAAACAAGATAGAACATTGTATACAGTACCAGCCCCTCTGCTATTGTTCATAACATAGAGGGTGTAGTTCTGTAGTCCCCTGAGATAACTGTAGTTGATACTGGCAGGATTAACAGATATATTTTCAAATTTACCAAACATATATACCTAGAGCAGGGGTGTCAATTTAATCGTGGGCCGCATCAGAAGTATGATTTCCCTCATAGGGCCAGGGTGTGCTATGTGCAAGGTTCAGGAGTGTGTTACATACAGAGTGCAGAGTTCAGGAGTGCATTATGTACAGAGTGCAGGGTTCAGGGGTGCGCCATGTACAGAGTGCAGTTCCGGGGGTGTGCTACATATAGATTGCAGGGTTGAGAAAATGATTACTTACAGAGTGTAAAGTTCAAGGGTGTGCTATAATACAGAGTCAGGGTTTAGGGGTGCGCTACGCACAGTGGGCACAGGGAGGTTGTTTTCTCTCTCAGATTCTGGAGATCTGTCCCCACTGTGCCTCACCATGCATGCAGAAATCTGTTTGTTTCTGGAGCCACTTAGAGCAAAGCTGTCCCTTGTAAATACAGAAGGTTTCCAAGGGGCAGCATAAGAGGAGGGTGTGAGCTGGAGGTGGTGGAATGGAGTTCCACCACGTTCCAACTGCAAAACTGGGTGCAAGGGCCACATAACAAGGCCTGGATGGCCTTATTCAGCCCATGGGCCTTGTGTTTGACATATGTGAACCTAGAGGGTTTCAGCAGACTGTTTTACAGAATGAAAGGGACTAATAGGAGAAGTTCATTATTAGGGTTTACATATCCTTTAAGCTTTCACTGAGATACAGTACATAGAGGGGTACAGTCACTTGCCTGCTGTAGAAACTATTAGTTGCCTGGCTGTCTTCAGCTTTGGTACTGTCCAAGTCACTGAGCCAGAACAAGCATGTAGCTAATGAAGTCAAAGGAAAATGTTATTCCCTGATCTGCATACTTGTTGGTCAATAATTGTGGTGACCTGACCATCACACATAGCTCTATGGGCTAAACCTCCCTGAAACCTGAAAACTATTTCAAGGGTTCCTCCTTAGTAAAAGGTTTGAAAAATACTTCATAATACTCATTGTAAGGCCTAATGTACATGGGACGCTGAGGCAACCTCTTCTGAACGATTTTTTTGACAGCGTGAAACCGGCATTTAAAAACACCCGTTTAGCCGCGTTTTGCTGCGTTCATTCGCTGTTGACTCACCTACAGTCCCATTCAGTGCACGTTCCCCATCAGATAATATATAGGAGAAATGAGACTCCAAATAATGTAATATCTTCAAATCAATTAAAAACATTTATTAAAGCACAGCCCGATGAAAATATACTCCCAAACAGGCACAAAAATATTGCATTCAAATGGTAAAGATGCCAGAAATACACCGTTGCGGTGGACATAGGGTATGTGTCACTTCGCACCCGACCTGATAGTTCAAAAAGAAAAGAAACAAAACTAAATGGTGGGACTTTAAATTAAGCAGATCACTAAGTTGTATGAACCAATCAGTATACACATTATTTATTGATTGCAGAGTTGATACATACACCTATAAAGTATTACATAGTAAATTGATATAATAATGTATCAATACCCATTCGGTGGGTGGAGTTTCCTTATCTCCCCTTTTTTTATTCTGTATATTGTATGTCTCTCATGTTAATTATGTGCAGTGATCAAGGCAGTGTGTCGAAACGCATCTGTTTTTGTACTTTAACATGTGCCAATAAAAGTATTTACATTTGATATGGACATGGAGTTGCCGCCCCTTCTCTCTTCTACTATTGTTCTGACAACACAGCAGCCAGAGCACCCTATGGTGGACTTCATTTTACATCTAGGAGGCTTCCTTTGTGAGAGCGCTGCAATCCCTTGTCTACATCCTTAACGCTATGTCCCCATCACCCCCAAATCCCAGCATATCAATTACAAACTTCAACCCTTATCCAGTCCTGCCTCCCTGCATCTTTGTTCCCCCTCAGATCCCCTTATCTGGGGTGTCACTTTCCATCCTCCCAATGGGGTCCTACTTACCCAGTCATGCTCCCTTCACCCACTACCCCCAAAACTCTGTGTCTTTATCACCAACTTATCTGTCTCCATCCAGCTAAGCTCCCCATTTTTTAATCCAGCCTCACCTTCCAGCACCCCCTCCTTTGGCAACAAGGTGACAAGTAACATGTTCTGCTTACCATTTGGGTCACACAATTTATTCCCATTTTCATACTGCACCAGGGATTAAAAATTCATGACAATACATTTAACAGACACATTTAAACAACTGGCACTTTACCCACTGTGCCACCAGCAGAGGTGCTTGTCACAGCTTCCCAAAATGAGGGTCTAATAATACATGGCTTTTTTGGAGTTATAACATATTTAATAGTTGTGGTGTGCAATAGCACTACTTGAAGTTAAATGTACCCAACCTGGGATTCAAAGCTATGACCTTACAATTGCACAACCGGCGATTTACCTGGGATTAAAACCAATGACTTTATGTTTGCACAACTAGTGCTTTACCCCCTGTGCTACCTCAAGCAGCCATTCCTGATGACGACAGATGTTGAAACACATAAGGCAGAGCTTTGAGTGACTTCACCCTGCACAAGCCCGTCCCCTTGCAGCCTGTGGTGGCGGCTGAAGCCAGCGGTGCTGATTCATTTTACATGCTTTACTTGGCCTCATGCACACTTCAGCTCAAAGAAGCTGCTCCTACAGATATTTGAGCTGTTTTGATCTCTTACTTTTCTCTGTCTGTTAACTCCCCTCCTTGTTAGCCTATGTGTCCATGCACACTATAGGTGTTTTCAGAAGTTTACAGGCATATGAGCTTACAGGCAAAAAAAAACCCCAAACCCTTTGTTTTGTTTTTTTCTGCCTGTAGACGTCTATTTCAACCTCCAAACCCGATCCAGTCCTGCCTCCCCACACCCTTCGCTCTTCCCCCAGATCCCTTTATCTGGGGTGTCCCTTGCCAACACTCTCAAGCCTGCCAGCATTCTCTCCCAATGGGGTCCTTCTAGCCCAGCCCAGTGCAATATCACTCATGCAAGCATAACCGCTTGCCGACCAGTGCACAGCGATATACGTCGGCACAATGGCACAATTGCGCAAATGGGCGTACCTGTACGTCCCCTTTAAGACACGGCATTGTGGGCGCACGCATGCCCCGCCACGTACTCTGTGACCGTGCATTTTTATAGTACTGATAGCTGTATAAATGACAATGGACCCAAAATAGTGTCAAAAGTGTTCGATGTGTCTGCCATAATGTCACAATCACGATAAAAATTGCAGATCACCGCTATTACTAATAAAGAAAAATTAATAATTAAAATGCCATAAATCTATCCCCTATTTTGTAGACGCGATAACGTTTGCGCAAACCAATCAATATACGCATATTGAGATTTTTTTAACCTAAAATATGTAGAAGAATACATATCAGCCTAAACTGAGAAAGAAATTTTTTTATATATATATATATATATTTTTTTTTTGGGGAACTTTATTATAGCAAAAAGTATTGCTTTTTTTTCAAAATTATCGCTCTTTTTTTGTTTATAGCGCAAAAAATAAAAACCGCAGAGGTGATCAAATACCACCAAAAGAAAGCTCTATTTGTGGGAAAAAAAGGACGTCAATTTTGTTTGGGTGCAACATCGCACGACCGCGCAATTGTCAGTTAAAGTGACGCAGTGCCGTATCGCAAAAAGTGCTCTGGTCAGGAAGGGGGTAAATACTTCTGGGGCTGAAGTGGTTAATGTGACTCCTTCTGAACACAGGTATAATATATATAGGCCTATGTAGTAGATATGTGCACTGCCAAAAAATGTGTTCGTTTTCGTTTCTGTTTCATTCGTTTGTTTTTTTTTTTAGTTTTTCGGGTAATTCGTTACGATTGCATTTTGTTAATTTCTTACATTCGTAAATTCCTACATTCGTGCATTCGCACATTCGTACATTCGTAAATTCATACATTCATACATTCGTAAATTCATAAATTCGTACATTCGTACATTTGTACATTCGTACATTCTTAAATTAGAAAATTTGCATATTCGTAAATTCATATATTTGTAAATGAGAAAATTCGGAAATTTGTAAATTCGAAATGTGAAAATCCAAAAACCCGAAAATTCGAAAATCTGAAATAGTAACTAACTATTAAATTATAGGTATTGTAATTTCTTTTCAAATTTGGCTGTGAACGTAACAAATACGAATTTATCCAAAGTTATATATTATCCGAAATAACGAATGCTGCATCTAAACAAATGGAATGGAACAAATTAATAATAAATAATAATAATAAAAAGTTTTTATTATTATTATTGTTATTTAATATTATTAATTCATTACGTTCCATCCGTTTGGATATGGAATTCGTTATTTCGAATAATTTGTAACTTCGGATAAAATTGTATGTGTTACGTTCACTAACAGCCAAATTTGAAAGGAAATTACAATACTTATAATTTAATAGTTAGTAATAGTTAAAGTTATTATTAGTTAATTATTATTTCAGATTTCCAAATTTCCAAATTTGCGAATGTACAAATTTCCAAATTTGCGAATGTACAAATTTCCAAATTTGCGAATGTACGAATATTCAGAAAAATTCGCTAAACGAGTTTTCATTAATAAAGATTCTTCCGAATTAACGAATTTGTCGAAAAACAAATTCGAAATGAAACGAATTGCACATGTCTACTATGTAGCATGACCCTGCGGGGTTACTATGTGTTACAGCATCCACACATTTTACCCTGCTGCCAGACATCCAATAGACAGACTTCTCAGTCAATGAACAGTCTCTTGCTTGTTTATGTTGTTTTTATTTAGGGGATTGAACTTGGTTGGGGAAAAGGGATATGGGATGCCCATAAGATGAATTAGTACTTTGTAGAATAAAAGTAACTGCGTCACACTTCTCAGCAGAACAAGATGGCTGACTCTACACTTGACAGTCTTTTACCTTAGCACACTTCTTCCAGCTCACTTCGTCCAGCACACTACTTCACTGTCCAACTTTAGTCTCCTGTCACACCATCAGCATGACTAGGCCTCACTCTGAATAAGTTCCAGTGTCTTTATTTGATAGCCCTTTGTAGGTCGGGGTCTGCAGTACCCCTTTGTGGCAGCAACCAATTTAATTGAGCAGAATAAATGTAGATGGACTACTAATCCCAGCAAGTCCAATTGCAGATCCTGCCTGCCCTCCTGGTTACAGCGACTTGACACAAAACTCCCACAGTCTCTCCCTCTGGCTCTACATCCAGCTCCCCTAGACTGTCTTCTCCAGAGCTTTCCACTCACCGACACCTGCCCTGGATCCTTCCTGAATGACTTTACTCCGGACATGCTGACCAACTGTCTCCTCCAGCTCCTGTTCCAGAACACCTCTCCATGAAAAGGAGTGGCTCCCAAGCTCCCCGCCTGAGGTACACCTCCCCCCCCCCCCCCAGAAAGGGGGTTCCCTCAGACACGACGGTCTAACACTGACACGGACAACTCCTATTGGGTATATGTAGGTGGCCTGCCCCCAGCCAATCCTAGTTGGGGATTGATCAGAGCCTGAGGCAGCCTGAGGTGAAGGTAATGTTACCTTAGAGCTCCGCTCCTCGGGAGTTTTCATCGGAGGACTACAGGTCCCAGTGAACCAACAAGTATCCCAAAACTGCAGAAAATCCTACCTAATACTGTCAGCTTCACTGACAATGGTCTTGAGAGCTCCTAAAACGAAAATTAAAGCAATAAAAACGAAGGAAACAGCACACAGGCTGGCGGCTGGAATGGCGGCGGCATCCTCTCCCCCACAGCACAGCAGTGAATACACTAAAAAATCTTTACCTCACAGTCAGCACAGCGGTGAATACACTAAAAAATCTTTACCTCACAGTCAGCACAGCGGTGAATACACTGGAAAATCTTTACCTCACAGTCAGCACAGCGGTGAATACACTGGAAAATCTTTACCTCACAGTCAGCACAGCGGTGAATACACTGAAAAATCTTTACCTCACAGTCAGCACAGTGGTGAATACACTGGAAAATCTTTACCTCACAGTCAGCACAGCGGTGAATACACTGGAAAATCTTTACCTCACAGTCAGCACAGCGGTGAATACACTGAAAAATCTTTACCTCACAGTCAGAAGACACAGGCTGCTAAAGGTGAGTCTGAGTCTGAATATGAATACTGTGAATTACAAGCTGCTACACAGTCTGACTTCTTCAAAAAATTTGAATGTATGCTTCAGAAAGCCACTTCAGACTTCTGATCATATAACTGACAAACTGACTAAAGAAATTAGAGAACTAGGTCAGAGAACAGCTGACTTAGAACTGAGGGTTGATGAAATTGATAATTTTACACAGAACTACATGTCTGAGATGAAGGTACTAAAAGAGGAAAACCTTACATTACAAAATCGTTTAGAGGACCAAGAGAACAGAGATCGTCGATCGAATCTGCGAATCAGGGGAATCCCTGAATCTGTTCTACACCTGCAGGCTAATATCACGGCGCTCTTTCAAGAATTATTACCTGGAACCCCTATTGACAGCTTCGAAATGGATAGAGTGCATAGAGCGTTAGCCCCACGCAAAATAAATGGTCCCCCGAGGGATATTATAGCTAAATTGCACTTTTACAGAACCAAAGAACAGATACTAACAGCTGCCAGAGGGAGAGAATCTCTTAGCTTCCAGGGCAATATCTATCAACTCTTTACAGATTTGTCCCCACTAATGCCCCGTACACACGGTCGGACTTTGTTCGGACATTTCAACAACAAAATCCTAGGATTTTTTCCGACGGATGTTGGCTCAAACTTGTCTTGCATACACACGGTCACACAAAGTTGTCAGAAAATACGATCGTTCTGAATGCGGTGACATAAAACACGTACGTCGGGACTATAAACGGGGCAGTGGCCAATAGCTTTCATCTCTTTATTTATTCTGAGCATGCCTGGCACTTTGTCCGTCGGATTTGTGTACACACGATCGGAATTTCCAACAACGGATTTTGTTGTCGGAAAATTTTATCTCCTGCTCTCCAACTTTGTGTGTCGGAAAATCCGATGGAAAATGTCCAATGGAGCCCACACACGGTCGGAATTTCCGACAACACGCTCCGATCGGACATTTTCCATCGGAAAATCCGACCGTGTGTACGGGGCATAACGGTTGCAAAAAGACGTGCACTTAAACCTCAACTCCAGGTACTCCAGAGAAATCAAATTTCCTATCAATGGGGATTTCCTTTTTGTCTCAGATTTACTCATTTGGTAACAAAATATGTTTGTCGCTCTTCAGAGGACTTGAAGTCAGCCCTATTTGATATGGGCCTAGCCGAAGCAATCTTACCAAATGACCAGTCTCATAGGCGCTCAGCTTTTTGTTCTACACAGCAAAACAAAGACCCAAAACCCAGCTATTCCACATCTTCCCATCAAAATCTTAACAAGCGAGGTCGATATGAACATTCACCACCAAACAATGAGGATTCAATGGACTGACAATCTAAGCCAGACTAGTTATTTGTCCTTGCTACTTTTTTCCAGCACAGTATGCTGACAGAGTTAATAAACTGGCCATATTCATGACTAAAATGAGTTATGGCTACATACTACTGTTATGTTACAAAAATATTTTTTTTTTTTAATATTTTTTTTTTATTTTTTTATATTAACTTTTTTCTGTTTTTTTTTCCTCTCAAGTTTTTGAACTTTATTTTTTCTTTTTTTTGTAACAATTTAAGCAAAATTTTTCCATGGTAGTAATGGAATAGTTCCTGTGGTCCTCCGATGTTATACATCCCTTAGGAATTTCTTGTTGCCCTTTATTCCACCTAAGGACTCCTACCATTGTTATGGGGGTCTCTATTGGTGGTCCCAGACCCTCTCAGAGAGTTCTAAAAACTCTCCTGAGATGCTCCTACACCCTATTATTTAGCCTTTATATACGGCTAAATTGTCTTCATATTGGGTTTGTTCGATTCTCCTCTCCTTTTTTCTTTTTCTATTCTATTGCTTCTTTCTTTAATCTTTGCTATTACCTCCTGACTCTCGGGTTGGTGATCCTGGCTCTCGGTGAGTACTCTGCTTGTTATGCTATAATATTCGCATTCGTTGTTTTATGGCTCCTTTAAATATCTTGTCATTAAATGTACAGGGGTTTAATACTCCACATAAGCGAACCAAGGCTTTACGCTCTTTTGCTATGAAAAAAGCTAATATTATATGTTTGCAGGAAATGCATTTTACTGACAAAGTTTATCCCAAATTTCTTTCATCATCATATCCACAATTCTATACTGCTTCAGCTACGGTTAAACAGCGCGGAACTCTCATTGGTTTTCACCGTTCCACTCCGTTTAACCTTGTATCCAAAATAACAGACGCTGAAGGACGATATGTTCTTCTAACAGGATTTATTTCTGATAATCCTATTACTATTGTGTCTTATTATGCCCCTAACAAACGCCCAACTGCTTTCTTATCCCACCTTTTTCAACTTATAGAAGTACATAAGTTCGGTACTGTTGTTATTTGTGGGGATTCTAATGCTACTATTTATCCGTTCTTAGATAAATCTCCCCCTGGACCTACCACAAACTCAATAAACCTAACTTTTCAACATCTACTCACCACTCATAGCCTGGTAGATACTTGGCAAGAGATGAACCCTATTAGTAGGCGCTTCACTTATTATTCTTATCCGCATAACTCTTTTTCACGAATAGATCATATTCTAATCCCGTCAAGTATGCTACCAGAAATCATATCATCCAAAATCATTCCTTTTCCATGGACAGACCACTGCGCAGTATTCATTACCATTGCTTCCACAATTCCTAGATCACACGATACCACTTGGTGTATAAACGATTCAATTCTGACCCACCCTTCTCATCGTGTTGTGATTGAAAAAGCACTTTCTGATTACCTAAAATCCAATGATACAGACGATGTCTCTGCTATTACATTATGGGAGGCGCACAAGGTAGTCATTAGGGGTAGACTGATACAACAAGCAACTAACCTTAAAAGAGAACGCAAACTGTTGTTTGCAAAACTTGAATCTACCTTTAATGACTGTCATCAAACTTTTCAAACCTCCCCGAATGCTACCAACAGTACCAAACTAGAAAAAGCCCGCCTGGATCTAGATCTTTTTCTTACTGATACCGCAGATAAACTTATAAGTAAACGCCAGCATGTTCAATATCGCAGGGCAAATAAACCTGATACACCTATGGCCAGAATTTTAAAAAATTCACAACATATACATACGCCTATCAGATTGAAAGTATCCCGGGAATCTTACACTAGTAACCCAGTGAAAATACTTGAAATTTTTCGCTCTAAGTTATCTAAACTATATTCTTCTGCCTCAAATTTTGATAAAACTAAAGCAGACACACTGTTCTCCAATATCACGCTTCCTAACCTTGATCAACAACAGAAAGATCTTCTTGAATGTCCAATTACAGATACTGAAGTCCTTAACGCAATAAAATCTTTAAAATTACGTAAAAGACCAGGCCCAGATGGATTTTCGGCAACATATTATAGACAATTTGCATCAATCTTAACACCTGTCTTAACTAAACCCTTCAATTCGATCCTTAAAGGTAACTCATTTAGAACAGAGACTCTCACCTCTATAATAGCAATGATCCCCAAACCACATTCTGACTCCACCTCCTGGACTAATTATCATCCTATATCCCTCCTAAATCTCGATATAAAATTAATTGCTAAAATTTTGGCCACTAGACTGAATAATATTATTGGCCTACTAATCCGTAAAGACCAAACAGGCTTTATGCCTAAACGCCAAGCTGGAGATAATATCAGGAGAGCACTCTTACTTATTAATGCGGCTAAAACTAGACGAATCCCAGCTTGCCTTGTATCCATAGACATAAGGAAAGCATTTGATTCGGTTACGTGGCCTTATATGGAATATGTCCTTGGTAAATGGGGATTTGGAAACAATTTTTTAACCTGGGTCTCATCCTTATACAATAATCCTAGAGCATATATCAAATATGCAGGCTATAAGTCAACAATGATTGATATCAAAAGAGGCACTAGACAAGGATGTCCTCTTTCCCCTCTACTTTTTGCCCAAATAATAGAACCCCTGGCACACCTTATTAGAACCAATCCTGACATTAAGTGCCGGTTCACACTAGAAGCGGCATGACTTGCAGGTCGCCTCACCGAGGCGACCTGCACACGACTGCCAGGGCGACTTGCAAGATGACTTCTGTATAGAAGTCTATGCAAGTCGCCCCCAAAGTAGTAAAGGAACCTTTCTTCTAAGTCGGAGCGACTTGCGTTGCTCTGATTAGAACGGTTCCATTGTACAGAACGGGAGGCAACTTGTCAGGCGGCTAGGTCGCCTGACAAGTCGCCCCCATGTGAACCGGCTCTAAAGGTATCGAACTAGGTGGTTATCACCATAAACTATGTCTCTTTGCGGATGACATTCTCATATTTTTGTCTTATCCCCATATATCCACCCCTAATCTACTAAAAACACTAGATAATTTCACCCAAATATCAGGACTACATGTTAATCCAACAAAATCAAATGCATTAAATATTTCCTTATCTCAATTAGAACTTCAGCAGGCACAAACTTCCTTACCCTTTACTTGGGTTCCAAAGCTGCTTCCATACCTAGGAATAAAACTCACAATCTCTCTTAAAGACCTTTTTGTGGCAAATTACTTACCCCTCCTTAAACAAACTTCCGGCTTCCTGAAACAATGGGCTCTTCTATCATTGTCATGGTTGGGAAGGATTAATGCGGTAAAGATGTCAATCCTGCTGAAATTCTTATATTTATTTAGGGTACTCCCTATTTCTTTACCATCTTACTTTCTTAGATTTACTCAACGTAGAATTATGTCCTTCATTTGGGGTACCACCAAACCTCGTATACCTAAATCTACGCTTTACCTTAATAAATTGAGTGGTGGTTTGGGATTGCCTAACTTTTCCTCCTATTTCTACGCTGCACAGCTAGCACTTATACCCAAGTATCATACTTCTGTAGAAGCTCCCCTATGGGTAGCTATTGAATCAGTGGAAAGTGACCCTATCTCAGTGGCAAATATGTTTTGGCTCTGTCCTGCTGATAGAATACATCTTTCTAATCCTATCACGAAACAGACCCTAGCAGTATGGGATAAATGTAAATTTGCACATAATCTTCAATCAACACATAATCCCTTGCTTTCATTTCTTAATAATCCAGCCTTTTATCCTGCCTGGAAATTCCCCAAATCATTCTCTGCATGGACCTCTACGAACCTGACTCGTTTATACAATCTTTCCTCGACTAAAGCTATTTATACATTTCCTGTACTATGTGAAACCTTTGGGTTACCTAAAACTGAAATATTTCAATATTTACAAATTAAAAATTTTTATGAACCACTTCTTAGTACAGGCTCAACTCTTAATCAAATGACTCAATTTGAGCGGATTTGTATAAGTGATCCACACATTAGAGGACTTATCTCAATATTATATTTCCAACTTAATATGATATCTAGTGAGTTTCTACCCTCATATGCAACTAAATGGGCACAAGATATGAATTGAGTGTTTAATAAACAAGATTGGTCGAATATATGGTCAGCCACCAAAACTTCCTCTCCAAATTGTTTTGCTGTAGAAACTAATTACAAGGTTCTAGCATGCTGGTACCTTGTACCAGCTAGAATAGCTAAATTTGTCCCCACATATTCACCTAATTGCTTTAGAGGATGTGACACAGCAGGAACACATTTTCACATATGGTGGCAATGGCCCGTAGTTGAAGAATTCTGGAAGAATATATTTCTTATGGCTTCTAAAGCCCTGGAAATCACGATTCCTCCAGATCCTGCAACGGCACTCCTAAACCTTAAACCCACAATACTCACCCATACTCAATTCCAATTGTTTATCCAACTTAACACTGCAGCTAAACAAACGATTGCCAAGGCGTGGAAGTCCCAAAATCTAATTCTTGCTGAAGCTAAACACAGAATGAACAGAGCACTTTTATACGCCAAGATGACAGCTATTGAAGAAAATAAAATAAATAAATTTCGCAAAATTTGGCAACCATGGGTTGCCATATTATTACTGAAATATATATTATATTTGTATACCTAATGAGAGCTGGATCATCATCCTGGGAAACTCTCTTTTTTTTTTTGTTCTCTTCTGTCCTTCTTTCCATCTTTATCTCTCCTCCCTCTCCTTTTCTTTTATTATTTCCTAAAATATTCCTATGGATACTTAGTCTAATAACTTGATTTATTTCTCTAATCTTACATCTAGAATCCCAACTAGTGTATAGTAAATATGGTTGTAAGATATCTCTAAAATGACTTTATTTTATTAACTTATTTATTTATCTTTTTTATCATACTGCAAAGATCTTCTGATGATTGATATGTATCCATGTATTGTATCATTTTATTTCTTCTTCTGTGAAAACTCAATAAATATATTTAACAAGAACTTTCAACAAGTAAAAAAAAAAAAAAAAAAATAAGTGCGCTTATAGTCAAGTGGTCAAAAATCTATAAATTAAGTGATAATAAAATTCATAAATAGCCTGTAAGTGTTTAATGAAATCCAATAATAAATAAATAAATTCATAGAATGCCTATGGATAAATGATAAAGTCCAATATTAAATAAAGTGCACATATGGTTAAGTGACCAAAAGAATGTTAAATTATGAACAATAAAAAAATATATAAAAGTGATCAAAGTTCATAAATTGCTGGTGAATAAACAATAATTAATTCCATTCGTAGAGAGCTCAATGAGGACCCACAAATCCCAGGAAGGAGAATCACAACATCACACATCCACAGTTCATCGATCCCAGCCCGTGTGAGAGGAAAGAGGAAAAGAAGTAGTGTGAAGGAAGTGTCCAGGCAGACGGTGGATCCAGGTGACAATAAAATTGAGCCCTTACCAGAAGTGGTGGACCTCCTTAATAGCAAGGTCATATGCGCATGCAGATACAGGCTCTGCGGAGACAGATGGATGACAGCGTCCGGGTTCACAGATGTGCATAGCGTTCCAAGGGCAGGCAACTCCAGCGTGTCAGCCTAGGGAAAAACACTCACTAGTGCCGTGAGTGCAAAGAGAGGCAAAAAAGGCTCAGATAGTGTAGTAAAATTAAAAACCTTTATTGCTTATGGGGACAAAGAACACCTCTCCACCATAAAGTCTATTAAAATAGCCGGCATATAAAAAAGCGAACACCCCTGCAAACAGACATGGGGCGTACAGCGTGATGGCGTACAGTGCATAGCCACGCCCTACATGTTTCGTCATAAATTACATCTTCAAAGGGGTACCAGGCCACATGCCCTCAACATGGCACGGGGTTCCCCTTAAAATCCATCCCAGACCTGAAGGGTCTGGGATGGATTTTGAGGGGGACCCCCACGCCATTTTTCTTTTTTTAATTTTGGCGCGGGGTTCCCCTTAGTATCTATACCAGACCTGAAGGGCCTGGTATGGAAATTGGGGGGACCCCCACGCAATTTTTTTTTAAATTTTGGTTTGGGGTTCAACTTAATATTCATGCCAGACCCAAAGGGCCTAGTAATGGACTGTGGGGAAATCCCATGCCGTTTTTTTCAATGACTTTTATGTGTATTGCCGGGACCGACAATTCATTATAGCCGCGAGTACTTTTAAATGACTTTTTTTCCTTTAAAAATGTCATTTTGTGCAGGGACTGTTGTAAACACAGGAAACATGCACCACTTTACAGGCATACTATAGACACCCCCCAGGTACGAAATTTAAAGGAATATTTCACTTTTATTGTTTCACTTTAAGCATTTTTAAAATCACTGCTCCCGAAAAAACGGCCGTTTTTAAAACTTTTTTTGCATTGATACATGTCCCCTGGGGCAGGTCCTGGGTCCCCAAACACTTTTTATGACAATAACTTGCATATTAACCTTTAAAATTAGCACTTTTGATTATTCATGTTCCTGTCCCATAGACTAATGGTGTTTGCGTGTTTATTTTTTTGCCTGTTCACATGTTCTGCTGCGAACTGAACCGGGGGGTGTTCGACTCATCCCTATTTGGAATAATGCATCCGGGTTTCTGACCACCTGAAACTCAGACACATTAGTCAGACTGGATTATGGCTTACCATCAGGGTTGCTGGCTGCAGTTGTCTAAGCCAACAGTGTCTGCTTCACTCTCTTTCACACTGCCCAAAGCCAGCACTAACAATTGCCCCCCCCACACACACACACAGTCACACACACAGACGGGAGAGGAGAGAGGGCTCGATCTGCTCCTCTTCCTACCTCCTCTACCCCTCTGTGTCTGCCCACACTCCAATCCCTGGCACTGTGCCTCAGAGAAGGAAAGTGGGGGCCAGAAATTTGAAGTCGAGCAGCCTCAGCTACATCTGAATGAGATGTGCTGACTACCAAGGGGTGAGTGAGCTCACCATCCATCCCTGTCTGTGACTGAAGTCTCCCCCCTTCTCTCTCCTGCCTCTGAGTGAGTACAGTAAGGTAAATCCGGGTTCTCAGAGCACCCCTTACATCAGAGTTCCCCTTTACACCAGAGGCCACAGTGTTCCCCCATAAATCTGGGTTCCCAGAACATCCCTTATGTTAGAGTCCCCAGAGTTCCCCCTTACATCAGAGTTTGCAGTGTCCCCCCTTACAGTGTAAGGGAACTCCGCGAGTTCAGATGTAAAAAGGGTACTCTGCAGATTCAGATGTAAAAGGGAACTCTGTGGCCTCTAATGTTAAGGGGCACTTTTGTGGTTAACTTCATATGATTAGAAATGTTATTTAATTGCAAAATATATGTATAGTTTTTACTATAAAAAAAATAAATTACTGTGCGCCGCTAAAGTGTTCGGGTTTGACTTGAAGAAAAGGTGGCAACCGTAGGATCAGTGGCAGTGGTAGGGAGGGATGGAGATCAGTGCTAGGGAGGGATGGGGATCAGTGGCAGTGGTAGGGAGGTATGGGGTCCAGTGGCAGTGCTAGGGGGTTAGTGGCACTCACTGTGTCTCTGGTGTTCCGTGGTGTCTGCGGCAGCAGTGACACCTATGCCAAGATGAGGAGATGGGGTCTCCTTCAGTCCCTCCCACTTCAGGCCTCATAAGTCAGCTGACTTCTAGTCTCTGCCCCAAGCCGTTCGTGAGCTGAATGGGTGGCTGCGAAGAGGCCGAGTGGGCGGCCACGGGCTCCAGGGACAGCCCGGCTTCTTTGTGTCCCACATGCAGCCCTGCTCACTGCTGGGATACACCATCTCCCCGCCTGGACGGGGGGGGGGGTGGGGGTGGGAGATGTGGAGCTTCTCTTAAAGTGCCGCCTGGGACCATTGGTCCCACCGGGACCTATGTTAGGGCCGGCCCTGGGTGGAAGTCATTAAGAAGTGGCTATTTAAAGAGACATTACATAATAATTTTTGATTTATTTGTGATTCATTTTCAATTGCTTTGGAATTTGAATATACTTTCAATTACTCTTATACAGTGGGGCAAAAAAGTATTTAGTCAGCCACCAATTATGCAAGTTCTCTACTTAAAAAGATTAGAGAGGCCTGTAATTGTCATCATAGGTATACCTCAACTATGAGAGACAAAATGTGGAAACAAATCCAGACAATCACATTGTCTGATTTTTGAAAGAATTTATTTGCAAATTATGGTGGAAAATAAGTATTTGGTCAATATCAAAAGTTAATCTCATTACTTTGTTATATATCCTTTGTTGGCAATGACAGAGGTCAAACGTTTTCTGTAAGTCTTCACAAGATTGTCACACACTGTTGCTGGTATGTTGGCCCATTCCTCCATGCAGATCTCCTCTAGAGCAGTGATGTTTTGGGGCTGTCGCTGGGCAACACGGACTTTCAACTCCCTCCAAAGGTTTTCTATGGGGTTGAGATTTGGAGACTGGCTAGGCCACTCAAGGACCTTGAAATGCTTCTTACGAAGCCACTCCTTCGTTGCCTGGGCGGTGTGTTTGGGATCATTGTCATGCTGAAAGACCCAGCCACGTTTCATATTCAATGCCCTTGCTGATGGGAGGAGGTTTGCACTCAAAATCTCACGATACATGGCCCCATTCATTCTTTCATGTACACGGATCAGTCATCCTGTTCCCTTTGCAGAGAAACAGCCCCAAGCATGATGTTGCCACCCCCATGCTTTACAGTAGGTATGGTGTTCTTTGGTTGCAACTCAGCATTCTCTCTACTCCAAACACGACGAGTTGTGTTTCTACCAAACAGTTCTACTTTGGTTTCATCTGACCATATGACATTCTCCCAATCCTCTTCTGGATCATCCAAATGCTCTCTAGCAAAATTCAGACGGGCCCGGACATGTACTGGCTTAATCAGGGGGACACGTCTGGCACTGCAGGATCTGAGTCCCTGGCGGCGTAGTGTGTTACTGATGGTAGCCTTTGTTATGTTGGTCCCAGCTCTCTACAGGCCATTCACTAGGTCCCCCCGTGTGGTTCTGGGATTTTTGCTCACAGTTCTTGTGATCATTTTGACCCCACGGGGTGAGATCTTGCGTGGAGCCCCAGATCGAGGGAGATTATCAGTGGTCTTGTATGTCTTCCATTTTCTAACTATTGCTCTCACAGTTGATTTCTTCACACCAAGCTGCTTGCCTATTGCAGATTCAGTCTTCCCAGCCTGGTGCAGGTCTACAATATTGTTTCTGGTGTCCTTCGACAGCTCTTTGGTCTTCACCATAGTGGAGTTTGGAGTGTGACTGTTTGAGGTTGTGGACAGGTGTCTTTTATACTGATAAGTTCAAACAGGTGCCATTAATACAGGTAATGAGTGGAGGACAGAGAAGCCTCTTAAAGAAGAAGATACAGGTCTGTGAGAGCCAGAAATCTTGCTTGTTTGTAGGTGACCAAATACTTTTTTTCCACCATAATTTGCAAATAAATTCTTTCAAAAATCCGACAATGTGATTGTCTGGATTTGTTTCCACATTTTGTCTCTCATAGTTGAGGTATACCTATGATGACAATTACAGGCCTCTCTCATCTTTTTAAGTGGGAGAACTTGCACAATTGGTGGCTGACTAAATACTTTTTTGCCCCACTGTATGAGTATTGCACTGATGGACGTTCACTGCACGGACTTTAATTTTAATTGAACAATAAGGAATATTAGATATTTGCGTTTTTATGTATTTACACATTATTGATTAATAGTGAAGCGCTGCACGCTTGTAGATTGGTTTTATTATAGCACATAGGTATGATAGTGTGGTGTGTGAGCGAATCACTATAACCTTTCACTGTATTTATCATAGTTGCTCGCAAAGAGTTATCCCACTTTTTTAGAGACTTACGCAATAAATTTGGCCAATCGGATCCATTCGATTGGTGCAATCGAATTGGTCCAATCAGATTACACATAAATTGGGTCAATCAATTTGGGCCAATCAGATTGGTGCAATCAGATTTTTCCATTGGAATTGGTCCAATCAAAGTGGTGCAATCAATTCAATGCAATCAGATTGGTGAAATCAAATCAGTCCAATCAAATTGGGGTAAGTGGTACATTGGTAATAATTGTGAGAGATGAGCTGAGTTAAAAACATCAAGGGGCAGGGTCTTAGATGGATGTTAGAGGAGCAGGAATCACCCAGCGAACCCGTCTCTTTGTTTACTTAGTGGCGGGGGAAGTGGCACTGTTATTCAGGAGCTGTGAAGCTACAGGAGTGGTCATGTTTGGTGGACCTTTTTTTTTTTTTTTTGTCACTATGGTAACGCTGTACTGCTAGTATGTCACAAAAACAATGTAAAATAAAAAAAAAAAAAAATTTATATCTCTAATCAATGCTACCCAGTCACAGTGTTGCTAATCACCGCGGCACCACTCGCACTGTTCATAGGGTTGCCACCTGTCCGGAATTGATCCGGACAGTCCGGGTTTTTAATCGTGTGTCCGGGTTTCAGTCCGCCTGAAACCCAGACACATTCAGATCGGACTGTGGCTCCCTCTATGCAGACTTCTGGGAGAGTCAGTCTATTGCAGAGGGATGAGGATAAGAGGAAGTAGCCAGTATAGTGTACAAACTCCTCCCTTTACAACATGGGCTGCTCACTGCAAAGGCTCCTTCCCCTTTCCTCGTACACAGTCTCTGCACACTGTCACTCTGCCCCGTTCACTCACATACCAGCATACCAGCTGGCGCAGACCCCCCCGCCCCACTCTCGTTATCTCTGCAGCTGCATGCATGTCCGAGATTGTCCCAGGTCTTTTACAATCTTAGACCATTTTCACACTGGGGCGGTGCAGAGATTAGCGGTAAAGCACAGCTAGTTTTAGCGGGCCTTTACCGCAGTTATAGTGGCGCTTTTTTGCCGCTAGGGGGGCGCTGTTAACCCCCGCTAGCGGCCAAAGAAAGGGTAAATCGCGCCCGTGTTACGGCACGGCCGAAGCGCTTTGCAGGCGCTTCGGCAGCGCTGCCCTTTTAATTTCAATGGACAGGGCCTTCACACCGCCCCAAAGATGCTGCTTGCAGGACTTTTTTTCCCATCCTGCATCGCCCCAGTGTGAAAGTACTCGGGCTTTCACACTGGGGAGGAACAGGAGGCGCTTTTTAGGTGCTTTACAGGCGCTATTTTTAGTGCTAAAACACCTGAAAAGTGCCCCAGTGTGAAAGGGGTCTTATAGTGTATACTACAAAAGAAAAATGCCATGCGCCGCTAAAGTGTTCGGATTTGGCTTGAAGAAAAGGTGGCAACCCTAACTGTTCATGATCACGCCATACCACTCATATTGTCCCTAATCACTGCCATATCAGTTACAATGTCTATGATTACCACCACACCAGTTCCAGTGTCCCTGATCACCGCCATACCAGTGCAGTGTTGCCTCCGCCTGTACCAATACTGACTTGATTATTGACCATGTTTCTGCCTGTTGCCTGGACCGATCCTTTGCCTGATTGCTGACCATGTCTCTGCTTGCGGCCTGAACTGACCCACCTGCATGTATTGCTGACTAGTGACTACATTCCTGTGAGACACCAGGACAGTGAACATGGCATTCCTAGGGGCAGCCATGTACCAGTAGGCTAGGCTTGCTTGGCTTATAGGAACTGGGACTGCTATAGATGACGCTACACTAAGCTGTATTCCCTGATCACTTGTATAGAGGTGACCGTTACAGTACATTGGTTTTGACACAATTGGTTGATTTGTGTGATACACAAGATACAATGTCCGGTATATAATTATACATAAAAATGCTCAAACATGGGGTATCATCATACTGAGGAGAATTAGTAGAATGTATTTTGGGGTGTAATTCTAAGTATGTCCATACTGTGTGTGAGAAATGTATTATTAATTGACAACTTTGTGTAAAAAGAATGCATTTTCCAAAAACCTATGGCAAAAAAAAGAAGTCTACAAAAGACTCACTATGTCTCTTAAAAAATACCTTGGGGTGTTTACTCTCCAAAATGTGGTCATTTTGTGGGTGTTACTACTGTCCTGGTGCTCCAGGACCTCCAAAATTCTGATAGGTAGTCAGGAAATTAGATGTGTAATTTATGCCCCTAGAAAGCCTGAAGGTGCTCCTTGGATTGTGGGCCCCTCTATGTGGCTAAAGTCTCACATGTGGTATCAGTAAAATTAGCAGAATGTGTTTGGGGTGTAATTCTAAGTATGCCTATGCTTGCATAGACCATGTGTGACGAAAGGAGAGTCGATCTCTGCAGGTTCACAGAGTGTGTTTACACATCATTTCTCCCAACTTTTTGAGATGGGAACGAGGGACACCTTTTAGCAAAAGTATATAAGCATAGGACACACCATTTGACCCGTCCTCTTAAAGGAGAATTATACCAAAAAAAAGATTAGTTAAACCCACAAGTGCCTTTTTTTTAACAATACTATTCCTTTATACTGGCTTTTGAAATTTACTAATGCAGCAATTTAGAAATTGGATGAAAGGTTTAGCACTGGGAAACACTTTTTGAAAGATAAATAGAGCATTTTATATACAACTATATAGATCAGACCAAAATGAGGGACAAATGAGGAAGAAATAGGGACAGAGAGACTTTGTTCCAAATCAGGGACAGTCCCTCGAAATCAGGGGCATTTAGGAGATATGTATTTACATACTGTGATTTCTACACAGTATGTAAATCACACAGTGCAGCCACATCAGAGGCCTGATCAGCCACACCAGACATCCACATTAGTACAGCCATGCCAATGCAGCTTCAGCAGTGTCCGGATAAGCCACGCAAGTGCAGCAATTCCAGTGCAGCTTTAAGTGTCCTGATCAGCCACACCAGTGCATCTACACCAATGCAGCCTCATCAGTGTCTTGATTAGCCACTCCAGTGCAGCCACACAAGTCTCATTAGTTTCCTGATCAGCCATGCCAGGGCAGCCACACCAATGCAGCCTCATCAGTGTTCTGATAAACTACGCCAGTGCAGCTATGCAAGTGCAGCAATGCCAATGCAGCTTCATCAGTGTTCTGATCAGCCATTCCAATGCAGCCACATCAGTGTCCTGGTAAGCCATGCCAGTGCAGCCACGCCAGTGCAGCCTCATCAGTGTCCTGATCAGCCATGCCAACACAGCTACACCAATGCAGTCTCATCAATTTCCTAATAAGCCACGCCAGTGCAGCCTCATCAGTGTCCTAATCAGTCACACCAGTGCAGCCACCCCAGTGAAGCCTCGGCAGTGTCCTGATCAGCCACACCAGACATCCATACTAGTGCAGCCACATCAAAGCCCTGATCAGCTATGCTAGGCAGCCACACCAATGCAGCCTTCTCAGTGTCCCGATCAGCCATGCCAGTGCAGCCTCATCAATGTCCTGATCAGCCATGCCAGTGCAGCCATACCAGTGTAGCCTCATCAGTGTCCTGATCAGCCACCCCAGTGAAGCCCCATCAGTGTCCTGATCAGCCATGCCAGTGCAGCCTCATCAGTGTCCTGATCAGCCATGCCAGTGCAGCCTCACCAGTGTCCTGATCAATCACGCCAGTGCAGCCTCACCAGTGTCCTGATCAGCCACACCAATGCAGCCTCTTCAGTGTCCTGTTCAGCCATGCCAGTGCAGCCTCTTCAGTGTCCTGATCAGCCACGTCAGTGCAGCCTCTTCAGTATCCTGATCAGCCATGTCAGTGCAGCCTCACCAATTATCCTAATCAGCCACACCAGTGCAGCCTCACCAGTGTCTTTTTGTGAGTGTTACTACTTTGGGAGGGGTAGCAAAATGTCTTTTGGGGTGTAATTGCAAGTATGTCTATTCCGTGTGTAAGAAATAACTTGTTAAAATGACAATTTTGATTAAAAAAATGTTTTTATTTAATTTCTTCATTTTCCAAAGAAGTATGGGAAAGAGATACAACTTCAGACAGTTCACCATGCCTCTTAATAATTACCTTAAAGAGTCTACTTTACAAAAAAGGGGTCATTTTGGGAGTATTTGTACTGTCCTGGAACATTAGGGCCTCAAGAAATGAGATAGTCCATCAGTACATCAGGATTAATCAATTGTCAGATACAGAATCCCGTACACCCCTCACATTATTGTAAATATTTTTTTTATATCTTTGTGATAACTCTGAAGAAATGGCACTTTGATACAATGTAAAGTAGTGAATGTACAGCTTGTATAACAGTGTAAATTTGCTGTCCCCTCAAAATAACTCAACACACAGCCAATAATGTCTAAACCGCTTGCAAAAAAATTGAGTACACCCCTAAGTGAAAATGTCCAAATTGCACCCAAAATGTCAATATTTTGTGTGGCCACCATAATTTTCCAGCACTGCCTTAACCCTCTTGGGCATGGAGTTCACCAGAGCTTCACAGGTTGCCACTGGAGTCCTCTTCCACCATGATGACATCACTGAGCTGGTGGATGTTAGAGACCTTGTGCTCCTCCACCTTCCATTTCAGGATGCCCCACAAATGCTCAATAGTGTTTAGGTCTGGAGACATGCTTGGCCAGTCCACTCCATCACCTTTACCCTCAGCTTCTTTAGCAAGGCAGTGTTCATCTTAGAGGTGTGTTTGGGGTCGTTATCATGTTGAAATACTGTCCTGCGGCCCAGTCTCTAAAGAGAGGGGATCATACTCTGTTTCAGTATGTCACAGTACATGTTGGCATTCACGGTTCCTTCAATGAACTGTAGCTCCCCAGTTCTGGCAGCACTCATGCAGCCCCAGACCATGACTCTCCCACCACCATGCTTGACTGTAGGCAAGACAAACTTGTCTTTGTACTCCTCACCTGGTTGCCACCACATACGCTTGACACCATCTGAACCAAATAAGTTTATCTTGGTCTCATCAGACCACTCGACATGAATCCAGTAATCCACGTCCTTAGTCTGCTTGTCTTCAGCAAACTGTTTGTGGGATTTCTTGTGCATCATCTTTAGAAAAGACTTCCTTCTGAGAGGACAGCCATGCAGACCAATTTGATGCAGTGTGCGGTGTATGGTCTGAGCACTGACAGGCTAACCCCCCACCCCTTCAACCTATGCAGCAATGCTGGCAGCACTCATACGTCTATTTCCCAAAGACAATCTTTAGATATGATGCTGAGCACGTGCACTCAACTTCTTTGGTCGACCATGGCGAGACCTGTTCTGAGTGCTGCAGCTCAGTTTCACTGTATTGTAAATCTTCTTATAGCCTAGGCCATCTTTACGTAGAGCAACAATTCTTTTTTTCAGATCCTCAGAGAGTTCTTTGCCATGAGGTGCCATGTTGAACTTCCAGTGACCAGTATGAGAGAGTGAGAGCAATAACATCAAATTTAACACACCTGCTTCCCATTCACACCTGAGACCTTGTAACACTAACGAGTCCCATGACACCAGGGAGGGAAAATGGCTAACTGGGCCCAATTTGGACATTTTCACTTAGGGGTGTTCTCACTTTTTATGCCAGTGGTTTAGACATTAATGGCTGTGTGTTGAGTTATTTTGAGGGGACAGCAAATGTACACTGTTATACAAGCTGTACACTCACTACTTCACATTGTAGCAAAGTGTAAATTCTTCAGTGTTCATGTCACATGAAAAGATATAATACAATATTTACAAAAATGTGAGGGATGTACGCATTTTTGTGAGATACTGTATATACAGTGGGTAAAATAAGTATTGAACACGTCACCATTTTTCTAGGTTAATATATTTCTAAAGGTGCTATATACATGAAATTTTCACCACCATGTCGGTAACAACACATGCAATCCATACATACAAAGAAACTAAAACAAATACGTTCAGAAATTAAGTTATATGTAATACATGTAGAAAGGGAGGTGCAAAAAAGCATGGAAAGCTAAGACACAGGCTGAAATCTATCAGTAGTTAGAAAGCAATCCTGCCCCCTGTCAGTGCAAATTAATATCAGCTGGTTCAGTCTCAACTGATGGCCTATAAAAGGGTGTCTCATTACCAAGGTGTCACACAAGTAACATCTCCTGATGGGTAAAAGCAAAGAGCTCTGAAGACCTTTGCAACCTTTTTGTTGCAAAACATACTGATGGCATTGGTTACAGAAGGATTTCTAAACTTCTGAATGTTTTAGTGAGCACTGTTGGGGCCATAATCTGCAAGTGTAAAAAACATACTTTTACCATAAACCGGTCCCGGTCAGATTCTCCTTGTAACATTTCTGACAGAGGAGTGAAAAGAATTATCAGAAGAGTTGTTGAAGAGCAAAGGACCACTTGTGGAGAGCTTCAGAAAGACCCGGAATGAGCAGGTACAATTGTTTCAAAGAAACCAATAAGTAGTGCACTCAACCGCCATGGCCTGTATGCACGCTCCCCACGCAAGACTGCATCGCTTAAGAAAAAGCATGCTGAAACTCGTTTAAAGTTTGCTACACAATATTTAGACAAGCCTGTGAAATACTGGGAGAATATAGTCTGGTCAGATGAGACCAAAATTGAACTCTTTGGATGCCATAATACACACCATGTTTGGAGGTCAAACGGCACTGCACATCACCCCAAAATCACCATACCAACAGTGAAGTTTGGAGGTGGGAACATTATGGTGAGGGGCTGTTTTTCAGCATATAGTGCTGGCAAACCACATATCACTGAAGGAAGGATGAATGGATAAATTCTTGATAATTGATAAAAAATCTGGATTGTTGATACAAATCTGCTGCCATCTACCAGGATGATGAAGATGAAACAAAGGGTGGACATCTCAGCAAGAAAATTATCCCAAACACAAAGCCAAGGAAACTCTCAATTGGTTTCAAAGAAATAAAATATAGCTGCTAGAATGGCCCAGCCAATCACCTCACTTAAATCCAATAAACGATCTATGGAAAGAACTAAAGATCAGAGTTCATAGAAGAGGTCCACTGAACCTTGAAGATTTGAAGACTGTGTGGAAGAATGGGCCAAAATCACACCTGAGCATTAGGGATGGGCTATCTGTTTGAGTCGAACATGAGTTAGACTCGAACATTGGCTGTTTGCCCGTTCGCCGAACAGCGAACAACTTTGGGTGTTTGCGGCAAATTCGAAAAGCCGCAGAACACTCTTTAAAATTCTATGGGAGAAATCTAAAGTGCTCATTTTAAAGGTTAATATGAAAGTTATTGCCATAAAAAGTGTTTGGGGACCTGGGACCTGCCCCAGGGGACATATAACAATGCAAAAAAAAGTTTTAAAAATGGCCGTTTTTTCAGGAGCAGTGATTTTAATAATGCTTAAAGTGAAACAATAAAGGTGAAATATTCCTTTAAATTTCGTACCTGGAGGGTGTCTATAGTATGCCTGTAAAGAAGCGCATGTTTCCCGTGTTTATAACAGTTCGAGAGCAAAATGACATTTCTAAAGGAAAAAAAGTAATTTAAAAGTGCTAGCGCTAGTGCCGGCTATTAATGAATTGTCGGTTTCCGACAATACACATAAAAGTCATTGAAAGTCATTGAAAAATTTTTTAAAAATGCGTGGGGGTCCACCAAAATTCCATTACCAGCCCTTCCAGGTCTGGTATGGATATAAAGGGGAACTCCGCGCCAAAGTAAAAAAAAAAAGCGTGGGGTTCCCCCAAAAATCCACACCAGACCCTTATCCGGGCACGCAACCTGGCAGGCCGCAGGAAAAGAGGGGGGGGACAAGAGAGCACCCCCCCTCCTGAACCGTACCAGGCAACATGCTCCCCATGTTGATGGGACAAGGGCCTCATTCCCACAACCCTTGCCCGGTGGTTGTGGGGGTCTGCG
The DNA here is from genome assembly GCF_042186555.1 of Aquarana catesbeiana. Lineage (NCBI taxonomy): Eukaryota > Metazoa > Chordata > Amphibia > Anura > Ranidae > Aquarana > Aquarana catesbeiana. The sequence goes on from NC_133326.1 coordinate 528,894,306, forward strand.
GGCGGGGGGCTTATCGGAATCTGGAAGCCCCCTTTAGCAAAAGGGACACCCAGATTCTGCCCCCCATGTGAATTGGTAAGAGGTACATTGTACCCCTACCATTTCACAAAAAAAAGTGCCAAGATGTAAAAAAAAAAAAACACAGGAGACGGCTTGGGACAAGTCCTTTATTAAAAATAAAAAATAAAAATGAGATTCCAGCGATGTAATCCAATAAATCCATGCTCCTACTCCAGAGATGTAATCCAATTCTTGATCTCCAGTGATGGATGATCTCCAACAACTCCAGCGAGGAACACGCATAGGATCCTGCCTCCACCGGAGGCACCCAGCCAATGACGCGGCACTAGCTTGACAGCTCTTATGTAGCTGAGGGCGGGGTCATGTGACGGGTGGCAAGGGGAAACGCCGGGGTTTCCCAGTGATGTGTACGGGTGACTCCGCCCCCCTCTGATGCAATGGGAATCCTGCGTTGCATCACAACACTTTTTATGACAATAACTTGCACATTAACCTTTAAAATTAGCACTTTTGATTTTTCATGTTTGTGTCCCATAGACTTTAATGGTGTTCACGTGTTCAAACAAATTTTTTGCCTGTTTGCATGTTCTGGATGCGAAACGAACAGGGGGGTATTCGGCCCATCCCTTCTGAGCATTGCATGCTACTAGTTTCTCCATACATGAGGCGTCTTGAAGCTGTCATTACCAACAAAGGATTTTGTGCGAATTATTAAATACATTTCATTTATGCCCCGTACACATGGTTGGATTTTCCGACGGAAAATGTGTGATAGGACCTTGTTGTCGGAAATTCCGACCGTGTGTGAGCTCCATCACACATTTTCCATCGAATTTTCCGACACACAAAGTTTGAGAGCAGGCTATAAAATTTTCCGACAACAAAATCCGTTGTCGGAATTTCCGATTGTGTGTACACAAATCCGACGCACAAAGTGCCACGCATGCTCAGAATAAATAAAGAGATAAAAGCTATTGGCTACTGCCCCGTTTATAGTCCCGACGTACGTGTTTTACGTCACCACGTTCAGAACGATCGGATTTTCCGACAACTTTGTGTGACCATGTGTATGCAAGACAAGTTTGAGCTAACATCTGTCGGAAAAAATCCTAGGATTTTGTTGTCGGAATGTCCGATCAATGTCCGACCGTGTGTACGGGGCATTAGCGTGTTCAATTAACTTGTTTGTTTTGGTTTTTTGTATGTATGGATTGTATTTACCTAGAAAAAAATGGTGGAGTGTTCAAAACTTTTTTTAGGCCTCTTTCTCACGGGGCGGATCAGTGATGATCCGCCCCGTGAACATCCGCTGGCTCAGCGGGGATCGCTCCGCCGATCCCCGCTGAGCAGGAAGATGACAGGTGCATCGCTGCACGCTGTGCAGCGGCGGACCTGTCAGAGCGCCGCTCTCCCCTATGGGGGGATCGGATGACGACGGACCGTAGTCACTTTTCGGATCGGAGCGGGGTCGGATGTCAGCGGACATGTCACCGCTGACATCCGACGCTCCATAGGGATGAATGTATGTCCGTTTTTCATCCGAAAACGGAAGGATGAAAAACGGACATACGGATCGTCTATGTGAAAGAGGCCTTACTGGTAATGGGAAAATTGCATATTACATATTTCCTTATTTATTTATTTTAGAAAATGTTTTATTCTAGAAAAATAAAATATACAGGTAATCCAGTGAGCTGTTATAACTCCAGAAAATAACATTATACATACAGTAATGTATAGGAAGAGTTTGTGTTGCACCGCGTCATAACAGAATGAAATAAGTCGATTATACATTACGCCATACATATAGTATAAGACCATTAATATATATTCAGACAGTGAAGCCCGAAGAGTAAGCACAAACCGTGCATGTACCTCTAAGGCCACTAAATGTAATGCTCATCTATCAGGGCCACGCAGTAATCTCATCATGACTAGATCTTTAGGGGTCAGCCCCGGGGTGTCAAGCCAAGGGGTGTATAGTTTTTCAAATGTTTCCATCCGACCCCTATGTTGATATAGATAGATAGATAGATAGATAGATAGATAGATAGATAGATAGATAGATAGATAGATAGATAGATAGATAGATATATCTATAAATATATATCTATAGATATATATATATATATATCTTTCCACAAGAAGAGTATTTCCCATATTATTCACCCATGTTTTGATAGAGGGCGAGGTAGCAGATTTCCAGCCAAGGGGAATCATCTTCCTAGCCTGGAACAGAGCTCTGGTGAAAGCTACTCTCGTCATCTCCTCTGGTATTACCTCTTCAGGAACTCCAAACAGACAGAAAATTGGATTTAAAGGAACATTCATTTGGAAGACCATGTTGAGTGTGGAGAGAACCTCACTCCAATATCTGTGAAGTTTTGGGCATCTCCAGAGGAAAATAATGAGATCCCCAGGCATTCTTCCGCATTTGCCACACAATGGATCAGGGAGCTTACCAATTTTGTTTTTACAGGGGTATAGTGCACTCTAAGCAAGATGCACAATTGAGGCTAGGGATGAGCTTCGAGTTCGAGTCGAACATGAGTTCGACTCGAACATCGGCTGTTCGATCGTTCGACGAAGATCGAACATTATTGGCCGTTTGCGCCAAATTCGAGTGGCGAGTCACGGCCCATAATGCACTACGTCATCGCAGTGGTTTGCTGGCTGATGATTGGCCAAGCATGCACTACAGGCAGGCAGTTCATTCAGTTAGCTGTAGTATATTCAGTACTGTATCCTGTGCAGCTAGATCTCACTGCAGACCGTTCCTGTTGTTCTGTTCCTAATATACTACAGGCAGGCAGTTCATTCAGTTAGCTGCAGTATATTCAGTACTGTATCCTGTGCATATAGATCTTGCTGCAGACCGTTCCTGTTGTTCTTTTCCTAATATACTACCAGGGGCGGATCCAGAGCCTAGTCTCGGGAGGGGCAAAAAACAAAAATATGTTTTTGGGGGGCAATTTGTCGGGGAAATGGCTGGTGTTGGCGCTTCAATCATCCCGGCACCATGGTTGATTTGGTGTCAGGATGATTGAAGTGCATTATTTCTATTATTACATTGTTTTAAAAAATAAAATAGTTCAACTCACCATAATGCAGAATCAGTGGGAGCCCTGAGCGTGTCACTTGCCACCGTCGCCTGCCACCAGATGCAGATTGTCACTTGCCACATCACCTGCCACACGTTGAGGATTGTCACTTGCCACATCACCTGATGTGGATTGCCACTTGCCACGTCGCCTGTCACCAGATGTAGATTGTCACTTGCCATGTTGTCTGTCACCAGATGCGGATTGTCACTTGCCACGTCACCTGTCACCAGATGTGGATTGCCACTTGCCACGTCGCCTGTCACCAGATGCAGATTGTCATTTGCCATGTTGCCTATCACCAGATGCGGATTGTCACTTGCCACGTCACCTGTCACCAGATGTGGATTGCCACTTGCCACGTCGCCTGTCACCAGATGAAGATTGTGACTTGCCAAGTCACCTGCCACACGTTGCGGATTGTCACTTGCCGCGTCACCTGCCACACGTTGTGGATTGTCACTTGCCACATCATGGATTGTCACTTGCCACGTCACCTGCCACACGTTGTGGATTGTCACTTGCCATGTCATGGATTGTCACTTGCCACGTCACCTGCCACACATTGAGGATTGTCAGTTGCCACGTCACCTGTCACCAGATGCAGATCATCACTTGCCACGTCACCTGCCAGCGGTTACAGATTGTCACTTGCTACGTCACGGATTGTCACTTGCCACTTTGCCTAACACATGTTGCGGATTGTCACTTGCTGGGTCACTTTCCTGTGTCCCAGAGTCAGGCAGCAGATTATAAGTCAGGCAGCAGAGAGATGATGTCATCTCTCTGCTTCCCGCAGCTGCCTGCACAGTGAGGGTGGAACTGTACTGCAGGGATTCAGGGCGGGCGCCGGGCAGTGAGAGATGTCATCTCTCTGCTCCCCCGCCCACGGCTCCCTCATTGGCCAGCCGTCTGTTCACCCACGAGCCGCCCAGCTGTTCGCCTGCTTTCCCTCCTACGGAGCCGCCTGACAGCCTGTGGAGCCGCCTGCTCTCTAACCTGCAGAGCCGCCCGGGAAGCCGCCCGCTCTGTCACCTGTGGAGACATCCGCAGAGCCGCCCGGGAAGCCGCCCACTCTCTCACCTGCATTCTCGGGGGGCTATTGCCACGTTGCCCCCCCCTGGATCTGCCCCTGTATACTACAGGCAGGCAGTTGATTCAGTTAGCTGCAGTATATTCAGTACTGTATCCTGTGCAGCTAGATCTCGCTGCAGACCGTTCCTGTTCTCTTCCTAATGTACTACAGGCAGGCAGTTCATTCAGTTAGCTGCAGTTTATTCAGTACTGTATCCTGTGCAGCTAGATCTCACTGCAGACCGTTCCTGTTGTTCTCTTCCTAATATACTACAGGCAGGCAGTTGATTCGGTGAGTTGCAGTATATTCAGTATAAATATATATATATATATATATATATATATATACATCCCTGCTTTGTGCAGCTACATCTCACTGCAGGCCATTCCTGATGTACCTATTCAAATACGTTACAAATACATCAAATACAGTATGTCTGGAAGGCCAACAAGGAGAGGCAGATGCTCACAGGCCACTAAAAGAGGGCAAGCAGGCTCTGTGTCTGCAGCCAAAATTGCTGGTTGTGGACACGGTGCATCCTCAGCACATAGCCGCGGGGCACGCTTGTCCTTATTTTCGGCAGCTGGCCGTATTGAGCCACAACATGCAGAAGTAGAGTGGATGATCAAGCCGTCCTCATTCTCCTCATCCTCTGTCACCCAGGCTCAGAGTACTTTGGCTGCCAATGCAGCTGCCAAAGCGGCCTCTTCCATCGGCTCAATGTCATCAGTCACTCCTTCCCTAGCCCCACCATCATGTCCTGCGGAGTCCCCCGAACTGTTCGACCACAGTGTTGGGTACATGCTGCAGGAGGATGCGCAGCGTTTTGAAGGTACCCAGATTGAGGAAGGCAGTAATGTGAGCCCAGAGAGAGGGGGTGCCCAAGAAGGACAACAAACCGGCAGTCAAGTTCCCCCAGCTACAACATACTGCCAGGTGCTCCAGTGACAAGGAGGGAGAGGATGATGAGGTCACTGACTCTATGTGGTGCCTGATAGGAGACAGGAGGAGGAGGCACATCTCCAACGAGGCAGGATGCCCTCCAGGAGCCAGCTTAAGGGCAGCCAACCGACTGCATCACACCGCAGAGCTCCGCATGTGCAGGGCGCTGCTGACTCCGCGCGTTTTTCCAAAAGTTCTTTGGTGTGGGCCTTTTTGAGATGTGTGCAGCAGATCGCACCGCTGCTGTTTGCAACATATGTCTGAAGCGTATCAAGCGTGGCCAAAACAGAAGCCGCTTGGGCACCACATGCTTGACCAGACATAAGTCGAACTCCCATGCAGTCCATTGGCAAGCGTACTTAAAAGACCCACACCAAAGAACAAGGCGGACCTCTCCTTGCACCTCAACAGCTGGAATCTCCAACCCCACTATACCTTCAGTTCTCTCAGAAACCTGCACTTAGAGGAATGAAGGTGTAGAATTAGATGTGCCGGAAATCTGCTATCGCTACACCAACGTTTTGTAGCAGGCAAATTTCCCTACCCCAGTTGCTAAACCGGCGAAAGAAATTCGGTCCCAGCCATCCACATGCCCAGTGGCTGAATGCTAGCTTGGCTAAATTGCTAGCACTCCAACTGCTGCCTTTTCAGCTGGTAGACTCTGCCCCCTTTCGTGAATTTGTGAAATGTGCACTACCTCAGTGGCAGGTTCCCAAACGCCACTTTTTTTCACGGAAGGCAATTTCCGGCTCTCTACCGGCATGTGGAAGGCAATGTCTTGGCCTCGCTGGACAGGGCGGTCAGCGGTAAGGTGCATATTACCGTTGACTCATGGTCCAGTAGGCATGGACAGGGACGTTACCTATCTTTCACGGCGCACTGGGTGACCCTGCTGGCAGCCACCACACCTCCAAAATGCTACTAGTGGTGATTCTGACACACCTCTCTCCTCCACCCCCTCCTCTTCTTCTTCCTCCATGGCCTCTTCCTCTACAGATTTGTCCTCAGGACCAGCGGTGCTCCATAGGCGTTCAAGGGGCTACGCAAGCACTCAGGCAAAAAGATGCCATGCGGTGCTTGAGCTGGTGTGCTTAGGGGACAGGAGCCACACTGGAGCAGAGATTCTGTCAGCTCTGAAGGGGCAGGCTCAAAGGTGGTTGATGCCATGCCAGCTTCAGGCAGGAATGGTGGTTTGCGGCAATGGCACCAACCTCCTCTCCGCCCTCCGACAGGGACACTTTGCCCATGTTCCCTGTTTGGCTCACGTCCTTAATTTGGTGGTGCAGCAGTTCTTGTGCAGGTACCCGGGCTTACAGGATCTCCTGAGGCAGGCCAGGAAACTCTGTGTGCATTTCTGCCGGTCAAATAATGCCATTGCTCGGCTGGCTGACCTCCAAGATGAATACAACCTTCCCAAGAACCGCCTAATCTGTGACATGCCCACCAGATGGAACTCAACGCTGGCCATGCTTCAGCGGCTGCACATGCAGCAGAGGGCCATCAATGAGTACCTGTGCGACTATGGCACCAGGACAGGGTCAGGGGAGCTTGGCTTTTTTTCGCCAAGCCAGTGGCTCATAATCAAGGATGCATGCACTGTCCTGTCACCATTTGAGGAGGCCACGAGGATGTGAGCAGTGACAGTGCATCCATCAGTGATACTGTCCCTCTTGTCTACCTGTTGAAGCACACATTGCGTGTAATAATGGACAGGGCACTTGAGGCAGAACAGAGGGAGGAAGAGGAGGACTTCCTTACCTCTCAAGGCCCCCTTTATCCAGACAGTGTTCCTGCGGGCCCGCTGATCACACAGGAAGAGGAGGAGGATTGTGCCAGCATGGAGGTGGAGCCTAGCACTCAGCATCAGCAGCAGTCTTCAAGGAATTGTTTACAGTCCCCAGAAACCCATGGACTTGTACGTGGCTGGGAGGAGGTGGCTGCGGATCAGGTCGTCCTTAGTGACCCAGAGGACTGTGGACAGAATGCCTCAGCAAACCTACGCTGCATGGCCTCCCTGATCCTGCAAAGCCTGCGAAAGGACCCTCGGATTCGTGGTATCAAGGAGAGGGATCAGTACTGGCTGGCAACCCTCCTTGATCCATGTTACAAGGGTAAGGTTGCGGAACTTATCCAGCCATCGCAGAGGGAGCAGATGATGAAACATCTTTGGGAGGCCTTGCAGAAAGGTTTGTGGCAATGCGTTTCCAGAGCCTGGGAGGTTACAATTTCCTGGTCCTCCTGGACAATGTGTTGCTGAGGCTTCGGTCAGTCACAGAAGGAGCGGTGGAGAAGTTGGCTGTCTGACCGATGGGTTCAGACAATTTTTTAGTCCGCAGCCCCAAGGTCTGATCGGTTTCAGCAACCATCGCCAGCGTCTGATTTACATGGTGCAGGAATACCTAGGGGCAAGATCAGACTTGGAGACCTTTCCAACCGAAAATCCTCTGGATTACTGGGTCTTGAGGATGGATCACTGGCCAGAGCTTGCACAATATGCAATTGAGCTACTGGCCTGTCCTGCATCCAGCATTCTTTTGGAACGCACATTCAGTGCTGCTGGAGGCTTTGTAACCGATCACAGAGTGCGCCTGTCCACTGACTTGGTTGATCGGCTCACCTTCATAAAAATGAATCAGTCTTAGATCACCAGCTACCAAGCACCTGATGCTGATGTAACCGAATAATTTTTTTATGAATGTGAGATCCCTTGAAGACTGCCTATGCTGATGCTGAGTCACTATCCTGTTATGCTGAGTGACTATCCTATTCCTCCTTAATGTTCATGTTGATAGCTTGTAAGAACATTTATGGTTCTGGGAACCACCACCAGTGGCTAAGGCCCAATTTTTCTGCCCCTGTTTAACAGGGGCATGTAATTACAATTTTTGCTGTAATATTTTGCAGCAGGGCTTGTACCTGTGCTCAACTAGAGTATATGTGAGGGGTTGCAGTGTTGTGGCACCACTACCAGTGCCTAAGGCCCAATTTTTCTGCCCCTGTTCAACAGGGGCGTGTAATTACAATTTTTGCTGTAATATTTTGCAGCAGGGCTTGTTCCTGCGCTAAACTAGAGTATCTGTGAGGGGTTGCAGTGTTGTGGCACCAGTGCCTAAAGCCCAATTTTTCTGCCCCTGTTCAACAAGGGCGTGTAATTACAATTTTTGCTGTAATATTTTGCAGCAGGGCTTGTTCCTGCTCTAAACTAGAGTATCTGTGAGGGGTTGCAGTGTTATGGCACCAGCACCAGTGCCTAAAGCCCAATTTTTCTGCCCCTGTTCAACAGGGACGTGTAATTACAAATGTTGATGTAATATTTTGCAGCAACACCACCACACCACCACCAAAGGCCCAATTTTTCTGACCCTATTCAGCATGTAATTACAATTCTTGATATAATATTTCACAGCAGGGCCCGTTCCAGCGCCCACCAAAAGTACCTGTGAGGGCTTACAGTGTTCTGGTACCATCAACACCTAAGGCCCAAATTTCTGGAGTATATAGGGCAGGCCCCTACTTTCAGACATCCGACTTACAAACGACTCCTACTTACAACAAGAAGTGAGAGGAAATCTACCCCTAGGAAGAGAAATTCTCTCCTGTAAGAGTTAATATGGGAAAAGGTGTCTCCTCCACTGATGCTTTATCACCAATCCTTGTTTCCCTAAAAACCCCAAATTTTCAAAATCCAATTGTCATTGGGACAGAAAGTGAGGTGAAATCTTCTGAATAGGGGCACAGACAGCAAAACAAATGTTACAGGGGTGATAACCCTTCCCTATGTTTTCCAAAAAGCTTAAAAATAGATTTTTTGGCTGGAGCTACACTTACAAAATGTACCTGTTCCAAATTACAACCAAATTCAACTTAAGAACAAACCTACAGTCCCTGTCTTTCTTGGGACCGCCTGTATACTGGTGTTCAGAGTATATAGGGCCTGGGGGCCCCACGCCTTTTCTTTTTTTAATTTGGGTGCGGGGTTCCCCTTAATATCCATACAAGACCCAAAGGGCCTAATAATGGGCTGGGGGGTTACCCATGCCGTTTTTCTCAATCATTTTCATTCATATTGCTGGGACCCGACATTACATTACAGCCGCAAGCAGTTTTAAATGACTTTTATTCCTTTAGAAATGTCATTTTGTGCAGGGACTGTTCTAAAAACGGGAAACATGCGCCACTTTACAGGCATACTATAGACACCCCCCAGGTACGATATTTAAAGGAATATTTCACCTTTATTTTTTCACTTTAAGCTTCATTAAAATCACTGCTCCCGAAAAAATTGCCGTTTTTAAAACTTTTTTTTGCATTGATACATGTCCCCTGGGGCAGGACCCGGGTCCCCAAACCCTTTTTAGGACAATAGCTTGCATATTACCTTTTAAAATTCGCACTTTTGATTTCTCACGTTCGACTCCCATAGACTTTAATGGTGTTCGAAAGTTCGCCCGAACTTTCGGTCCGTTCGCGTATTCTGGATGCGAACCGAACCAGGGGGTGTTCGGCTCATCCCTGATTGAGACACTTTCTGGGATTCATTGAGGGAGCTTATAGTAACTGACTGAAAAGCTTCCTCCCATTGGTCATTGCTTTCGTGGGATAGCCTTTTAAGAATTCCGTTAGGAGCAAATGATAGCATTGGGAAATATAGCCTTTAGTTTCAGTGGTGGATTGAAGTAGGTGGAAGATGGGTGTGCGTGATTCCACCCAGTCCATTGCAACTCCCTGGGCCCTAACAGCATGGTGCAATTGTAAGTAGTAGAGGAACATTGTGGTGGGCAGTGCAAACTTACGCTGGATATCCAGGAAAGTCAATAACTTCCCATTTTGAAAAATTTGAGATAAATGCGTCACTCCTAGAGCTCACCACCTGAGTCCCTAATGAAGTTTGGCCAGCTCAGAATACGTTTTGTTAGACCATATTGGGCTATAACTAGTGCATCTTGCCACTTGCTGTAACTGTTTCGCCTTATTTCACACCTTTTGAATAAGCATATAAGTGTGCATTTGCTTATTGGATTTCTGGAACAGTTAAGCCTCCTTACCCTTTGGAATGCATTAGTGCCTACAAGCAAGAGGCGGGCAGAAGGTCCATCAGGTGCGGGGACATGAAGTTAGGTGTTGTAACATAGCAGCCTTATAATAAAGCCAAGAATTAGGAAGCGCCAGGCCACCATCATCCTTATGCCCCGTACACACGATCGGACATTGATCGGACATTCCGACAACAAAATCCATGGATTTTTTCCGACGGATGTTGGCTCAAACTTGTCTTGCATACACACGGTCACACAAAGTTGTCGGAATTTCAGATCGACAAGAACGTGGTGATGTACACCACGTACGACGAAACTAGAAAAGGGCAGTTCTGAATCAAGAGCGGCACCCTTTGGGCTCCTTTTGCTAATCTCGTGTTAGTAAAAGTTTGGTGAGAAACGATTCGCGCTTTTTCAGACTTGTGGCTTTCAGATCGTTTTCTGCTGTTCAGTTTGTACTTGTGGGTTTGTATCTGCTCTTCAGTGCATGCAGTCAGTTCGTATTGGATTATTCAGTGCGATCTTGTCCGCTCGTTGCTGTTTTTCAGGTCGCTCTTCCCAGGCCTTGCTGCTCTTCAGTGCGTTCTGTTAGTTCGTTCTGAGCAGCCGACCATTTTCTAGCCATGTCGCGTATACGTACTCCTCGTAGAGTTCGTGCTGTGCGGGGGCTTGGTGTTGGGGTCCTTACCTTGACACAAGCCCAGTCCATGAACAGGGTGGGGAGGAGTTCATGGACCAAGAATTGGTTGCTTCAGCGTGACCAGTTCTGTCATATGCCTTTGCTCCGTGAGATCCGTGAGAATAATCCTGACGATTTCAGGAACTTTACCCCGTATTTCACCGTTTGTTGGCTTTGCTGACCCCCTATATCAGCAGGCAGGATACCTGCATGAGGCAAGCCATCACTCCAGAGCAGAGGCTAGTTGCCACCCTGCGGTACTTGGCGACGGGGAGAAGCCTGCAGGATCTTAAGTTCTCGACAGGCATCTCCCCTCATGCATGCTGGATTTTTATGTAATTATTTTTTTTTTGTCAAAAAAGTTGGTTCCGATTAGGAATGAAACACCCAAGTAAATAGGCATCACATCCCTGAAGAGATATAAATGGCAAGCAAAGGGGGAGGAAAGGGATTTTGATGGTGCAAATAGACAAATAGAATTTTTCTAAAAAAGCTCATTTTAATTTAACATTTCAAGTTAAAAAACATATATAGATAATACATGGATTCACATAAAATACGGTTTTTATACAATTACAGTGGTCAAACAAAATTTTGAGTGTATTTAATTTTTGGGAGATGATACAGTTGCAAGCATACTAGCCCGACATGTTTCGCTTTGCAAGGGATATGCAAGCCAGAGAAGGTAATATCATCCAACACTCATATAGTTCTATAATAAAAAACAAAAGTTTAAACAAACAGAAATTACAACTACCTGAAGATATTTAATGATAAAACAGACAAAAAGTATATGTTATATTTGAACCAATCAAAAAGCGCAATGTCCCCTCCAATACAGCACAGAAAGGGTGCTTACCCCCTTGTAGCCCCAGCCTTGGTCAGTCGCCGCCAAACCATCCACTAGCACCGAACAAACTGATTTGGCCACTTATGGTGCAATCACAGGGGACAGGAAGGTAAAACTGTGAATAAGGCAAAGAATATATATATTTGTAAGACCTTACAAAATTATTATGTAGGGTAGAGTAAGATGGAAGATAAAATGGTGTGTATATTCATGGCTTTTGGTGACAAGATAAAAAGGTTTAGGCATTATAACAAAAAAAGGGGGGGGGGAGGAAAAACAAAACCCAAAAAGGGAAAATCAAAAAACAAAAAACAAACAACAAAAAAAACCATGGCCACTAGAAAGAATTGTTAGGTACTTACTTTAAACTATTTAAACAAAGCCTGATGGTGGATACAGGTCTTCAAAAGAATTTTTTTTGGTAATGCAGGAAAATATTCCGGTTGCTAATAAAGAAGATATATATATATATATATATATATATATATATATATATATATATATATATATGTAAGATTTAAGGTTCAAGATATAAATGAAAAAAGTTTAAAAAAAAAGGGAAATAAATAAAGAAAAGAGAAGAAAAAAAGAAGAAAAGGTGCATTATCCAGTTAAGCTAAACAGATAGTAAGGGACTCAGTCTCATCAAGTTCAAAAGAGGCAGCCAGCTGGTAAAGCCTTCAAATTTTGCCTTCTATTTCCTCAAAGTAGAAAACCAATATGTTGCTGGATAATGCATGCAGAACTAAAAGTCAGGATAAGATATATAAATCAGGATAATGCAGTGTGTGGTGAAACCTACCCGTCACTCGCACTGCATGAGACAAGTTCCACCTTCCGGCTCTGGCAGCTGAACACTGTCAGATAAGCCGGCTTTATGCTGTCCCCCATCGCGCTGGCGTGTGACGTCACCAGCGCGATGCGGACATGGAGGGCGCCAATGTGCATGTGCAGGGAGTCGGGAGTCCACTCCGACTACACTTCCCAGGGCGCACCGCGGCCGCCAATAGGCGGCCGATATGCGCACAAGCGCTGCGTGAGAAACCACACAGTCCGCCATGGTACCTGGGCTGCAGAGGATGGCGCTGGGATGCCGAGGCGTAACCCCTTGTATCCGATCTACCCTGATAGTGCGGCGCAAAATGGGGCACATAGATGGAAAGTGCCCCGGGTGTCCGTATGATTGCAAGTGGACCAAGCCAGTGTCAGTGAAGGGGGGGACTGAAAACTGAACAAGATAAGAAAAACAAAAACAAAAAAAAACAAAGGGGCAAAGGATGGGAGCGGTGCAAGACCACTTTCAAACTAATCCCAGCATTGTATCAAAAGGACAGAGCGCTTGATGAAGAACTATTACACAAAGTTTAACAAAGTTATAAGCAATTATTGAATTAATTACACAACCAGTAAAGTTTATTTTCAAACAACGTAAGAAGATGAAACCTATACACATGTATGAATCACAAAATATCCTAAAATCATAGGACTCAAGATTCAAAATTTACTGATACCAGTAAGGGGGAGATGTAGAATGAGCAGAAAAGGGAGAGGATCAAGGGGGGGGGGGCTGGTGAAACAAGAAACTGGGAAAACCAATGCAGGATTCATAAGAAAGGTCTATAGCTCAGGCTCTCATTAAAACCTGGAAAGGTGGTAGCTCTAAGGTCGTATATCCAGCGGGATTCAAGCTGGAGCAGCGTTCGATCCACGCTGCCCCCTCTCTCATCCAGCGGGACATGCTCCAAGACCAGAAATTTGATGGTATAGGGGTTAAAATCATGATATGTACCAACATGTCTACCTATGGCAGTGTTCATTTTCTTTTTTAGAATTGGTTTTATGTGGTCTCTTATACGTTTGAAAAATTGTCGCTTTGTTTTGCCAATATAGAAACCCCCACAAACACACTGAGCTAGATAAACGACACCGGGAGTTTGACAAGTAACTTTGGATTTGATAGAGTGCCACTTTCCATTGGGAAGCAGGAATCTGGATTTAGTGTCTACAAAATTGCACATATCGCAATTCCCACATGGGGAGATACCTGTACTTGTTAAATTACCTGAGGAAGAGACCTCACTAAAATGACTATGAACAAGACGGTCCTTCAAAGAAGGAACTCGTTTGAAAGTTATCTCTGGAAATTCTTTTATATATTTCTTGGTTACAGGGTCGGCTGACAGAAGAGGCCAGAATCTATTCAAAATTTTTCTGATTTCATTGTGTTGGTTTGAAAAACGGGTGATTATCCTGACTGTGTCTACCTTATTGAGAGGTTTTTTGGAAAAGATTAAAGAGTCTCTTTTTTGGGAGTTAACGCGATTGTATGCTCTCTTGAGGCACGCATGGCTATAGCCTCGAGTGAGCAATCTTTTGTACAGATCTTTGGCGGCTACTTGAAAGTCTAAATCCTTACTACAATTGCGTTTGAGTCGCAGATATTGGCTATACGGAATACTTCTTAGCAATGAGTCTGGATGCGAGCTAGTCGCATGGAGAATTGTATTACCGCAGAGGGTTTTCTATAGAGTGAGGAATCTAGTTTACCATTAGCGTCAATAGAGATCGTTAGGTCAAGAAAATTGATCTTGGTTTCACTGTATTCCATGGTAAATCTGAGGTTGAACTCGTTTATAGAGATCAGTCTCAGAAACTCATTAAGTTCAAATTCCGATCCAGACCAGAAGAGCAAAACATCATCTATATATCGATGCCATGAGATGACCCTCTCCAAAAGATGCACAAGGTCCTCTCTCGAGAAAACATCCTTTTCCCACCCCCCCAGGTACAGGTTGGCATACGATGGGGCACATTTAGTCCCCATCGCAACCCCCTGCACCTGGAGGTAGTGGGAAGAATCAAACAAGAAGACGTTGTGTTTTAAAATATAATCAAGAAGTTCCACAATGAAATCATTATATTTGCAAAAGGAGGGACCTCTCTCAATCAAGTGATTTTTGACTACCTCAATGCCCTTGTTATGAGGGATTGTGTTATACAAACTTTCAATGTCAAGTGCTACAAGCCAAGTACCTGGGGGAAGGATAATAGTTATTAATAGCTCAATAGTGTCTTTAATATAGGAAAAAAGGGATATCATGTGAGGATGTAAATAACTATCCACCAGACTGCTTGCATTTTCAGTAAGACTAGAACACCCCAATATTATGGGGCGTCCTGGGGGTTCCACCATCGACTTATGTACCTTGGGTAAGGCGTAAAAGGTAGGGATCCTTGGATCCTTCACGTTTAGGAAATTCCATGTGTTTTGATCAATGATTCCCTTATGATACGCTGTAAAGATTATACTATAGTATTGTGCATAAAACTTTTTTATTAATGTTTTGGATATAGGTTGGTACCAGTCACGATTTGATAGAATTTTCTTACACATATTGACATATTGTGACACTTCCATGATGACCATATTTCCGCCTTTGTCCGCGGGTTTGATTATTATTTTCTGATTAGATTCAAGTGACTTAATCGCTACTTTCTGTTCAGCCGTTAAGTTTGAAATCCCCAAAGAGGGAAAATGTGATTCTTCTATCGCCTGAGAAGTTTGTCTCACAAATGCCCAAATATTTGGGTTGGTATTTAGAAGGGGAAAAGCCCTCGATTTTGGTTTGAAGGACTGTGGAGGGGGGAAGGAAACACCCGTGACAAACAGGTCCGGTGCAGAGGAAAAACCGGGCCTGTCGTCTTCAGTGTGTCGCTCCTCCCAGCCATCAAGTCCTCCATGGCTTGTTGTTCTTCCATATTTTCTTGGATAGTAGAAGTCTTACCAAAGGGAAGGGATTCATCTAGGGGTTTATCAAAGTTAACTTTGTATTAGAGTCTGCGGGCAAATAGATGGAGGTCTTTAATGAGATGAAATTTATCCAATTGGAAGTCAGGGCAAAAAGTTAGGCCCAATTTGAGTACTTGTTCCTCTGCCTCAGTCAAAGTGTAAGAGGAAAGGTTAATAATAGACAATTCATGCTCATTAGATGTAGAGTCTGGGACATCTTGAAATCGATCTATATTGGGGCTAACTCTTATTCTTTCCCTAGAAAAATGGGTGCTAACTTCATGTCCGCTGGTACTGGTGTACCTGAGGGAGAAATAATTGCATTAGCATTGCTTACCTTGGTGACGGTGTTCAAGTGTAGAGGAGGGGCAGTGACCGAGGTGGAGGGTGCCGTGGAAACGATCGTGTGAGTGGCCGTGAGTTGGGGGCCTCTTGGTGTTTGTGATGAGGAGTGAGATGTACCAGAGGTACGCAGTGGTACTTGTTTAGGGTGATTAGGCTGTGACCGACGGGGTAAAGAGGTGCCCATTTGGTGTTTTAGAGACTTTGTAGAGGCTGTATCCGAATTGCCTTTACGTTTTTTTGACAATCTGTCTTCAGATAAATCCCGATAAACCGTGGACTGACTGGAAGAGAGGGAGGAAGAAGGTGACAAATTAGACATATCATTTTAATTTCTGGTATTGTGTTTACTAGCAGATCTATACGGTCTGGAATTGGCATTTTGGGTCCATTTATACGCTGATCCATTTACATGGGCATTTGTATCACGTGCAAATTTACCTTCTTTGGTGCGAATGATTTCTGTAGTATATCATTCTATATGGTTTATTTTTAGTTCATTTTCTTTTTTCTTGAATCTAGCCTTATTCATAATAAGAACATAATCTTTGTACCATTTCAGTATAGATTCATCCAAGATGCATATTTGCCTTCACATACCTCCCCAGCATGGTCTCCTGGTCCTATATTCACCTCATGTAGTCAATTAACAGTGTATTTTGTCAGCTCCATAGTAGAGCTTTACCCTAAATACCCCCTAAAATGTGTAAAAATGTGATTTGTGCTTTAAATTCAGGCAGGGTGCCAGAGGCTTTATTTTTTGAGTCCCCAAATCATTTGGAACCCTCCCTCCCCCCAACTGCTAAGTCAGCTGATACCAATTCTCTATCTATCCTCAATCATCTATCTGCTGACTTTGCCAAACCCATACACACTATACCCACCTCTTTTGTGGTCAGATGTATGGATGAATTCCCCAAAGCATGTAGTGCAAGGGCCTGCCTGTATACTTTCAAATGGTACCGTTTAAAGTTTTTGTATACTATTATTATCTTGAGGTAATAGCAGAATGTCCAAATGTGCTAAAATGTGTACAATGTGTATTTATATCTTTGTATTATGACACTTCTTACACTATTGACAGCCCACTGGACAGGTAGGTAAGGAGGGGCTGGCCAAAGTAATACACATTAATTAGGCATTCATCTCTCAATGAAGTGGAGAGGGTTACCTGTCCAAAAGATCTCCCCCCCTTAAAATGTTAGAAATGGCCCATGAGAGGGGGGGGGGGAAATCTGATAGGTGGACCTTATACCTTGATCTTTCCAAACTCCCTAAAATAAATGTTATACAGATGTTGGCCAAGAATGTTTGTGTCTAATCTGCTTTCCCTGTTTAGGTGCAAAATGATTATTTTTTTTTTCTTGTTTGACTCCACAGTTTCCTTCCAACCCACAGGAATGGCAGACTGTGGCCTCCCACTTTGCCCAGCGGTGGGACTTTCCTAACTGCGGAGGGGCAATTGATAGGAAACACGTCCACATCGTCCCACCACCCAACTCGGGGTCATACTATTATAATTATAAGGGGTTCAATAGTATGGTGATGTTGGCAGTGGTGTCGGCTACTTACGAGTTCCTGTATGTGGACGTGGGGAAGAATGGCCGAATGGCCGGATGTCCGATGGTGGAGTCATCGCCCAGACGGAGTTCTACAGGCATCTCCAGAATAGCAGCTTGGACTTGCTACCTCCAGAAGACAATGTGGAAGGACTCCCATTTGTCTTCATTGCTGATGAAGCGTTTGTGCTGGGGGACCATCTTATGCGGCCATTCCTGATGAGGACCCTCACCCCGGACCAGAGGGTTTTTAATTACCAGCTGGCCAGAGCCAGAAGAGTGGTGGAGAACACATTTGGAATCATGGCCAGCCGGTTCCGCCTATTTTTTACACCTATACACCTGGCGGAGTACAAACTGAATCATATCATCCTGGCATGCTGTGTTCTACACAACTTTTTAAGGCAAAATTCTGCCAACTATGCTGGCTCAGTTGGGCCTGAAGCCGGAATTCATAATGAACCAACACTGACGGCGCTTGAAAGTGGCCGTCCTGGCTTGCCCCCCCTGAGCGCCCGTGATGTCCGTCTTAGATAGCTAGAATACTTTGCGGGTAGGGGGGCCATCAATATGCCAGACAATGTCTGAAACGTTTTTAAAATAATAAAATCATTTTAACTACTAAAATCTTTGGTGACATTTACTGCTTGTGTTTCTTTTAACTGACCCTGACAGAAATGTGGTGAGTCCTGAAAATGGCGTGATTGTGTAACATTACAAAGCACTGTTGGGTGTTATTTACTAAAGGCAAAGACACTTTGCACTACATTTTTTTTAACATCATTGATGTTTTTCTGGATGTTTTCCAAGTCCCTATTACACCCCATGATCTCCCCGATCAGGATCGGTGCACTTTCAGAGGTGAAATAACCTGGATCCACAACATCACGATCACCTAAAAAGATAGAAACAAAAACACACCATGTATTATAAATATGCTGGCATCCATCTCTTACCTGAGCCTGTGGTCGCAGACACTCACCTGTTGTGACAATTTCCACCACATCTCCTTCCTCCTCCTCCTCCTGTTGTCTTTGGTGGGTCTCCACTTCTTCCTGAGGTGGGGGGTCTGTGGTCTCCTCGGATGAGGGGTGTCCTCCGAGTCTTTTATCCCCTATGTAAAAAAAAAATAGGTATACTTAGCACACAGATATTTGATGGCAGAAATCGAACTATGAAACATTGCTTGGAAGTGAGGTACAATTGTCTGTTTGGTCAGAGTTCCAAGATGAAGAAATATTTTTTTCCTTTGTCAAGCTTGAATACTTACCTGTTTTGTGCAAGCTTCACAGATGGAGTCACCCCTATAGTATCCACTCGAGCACCTGTGTGGGGCCCCCTAATAAAAAGGGTGTTCTTTTGTCCCACACTAGTGCTCCAGCGTCCAGATGTGAAAACTGCTGCTGAGTGTCCTCTCCTTACACAGAATCTAGTTTGCAATTAATTCTAGTTACAAACCCATCTACACAACCAAATTATTTTAAGAGAAGTAGTTCATAAAAAATGTATTCAAATGCATATGGCCAAAACAATGATGTTTTCTAGGCCGAACGAACAATGTTTCATACGAACGAATAATGTGTCCATGAACATGAAAATTGCCATTTTAAACTGTACAACAGTTAAGAAAAGCACATGGAGCAGCACGAACGTACTAAAAATAAAGAATAGGAACACAACACAACTACTTACTTTTTTGCAGCACTCTCCTGATCCTTCTGTACTGCTCGTGCTCCCTTAATTTGAGGTCCGACCATCGCTTCCTGAGCTGATCTTCCGATCGTCGTACCCCGAAATTATTCTGCAGACTTTTGACCACTTTCACCATGATCTTGGCCTTTCTGACATTGGGGTTGGGGTAAGGTCCATACTTCCCGTCATAGTCGGTCCTTTTCAGTATGTCGACCATCTCCAACATCTCCCCAAAGGACACATTTGAGTCCTTAAATCGTCTCCTTATGGATCGGGATGTTTCAGGCTCTGGGCTTTCCTCCTCCTTCTCCTCGTTGCTGTAATTAGCACACACCTGCTGTGTCTACGCCATGTGCTCTTCCCCCACTGCGCCGAACGAGAAGGGGCAGGGAATAGACTAGAAAGAACGTCAGGGACGGGCGGAGTTTCTCGCATGCGCAGTGTATATAAAGTGTAACACGTGTGTGTAGTATGTACGATCTGTGAGCGGAGGAAGGAATATTGGAGGCGTCGATCGTGATAACGAAGGTAAGATCTAAACTTGGGCCTATACTGTTTTTAGATTGAGGCCTATATTGTAGATTAGGAGAGTTTCGCCTGACATTAGGGTTTGTCTTGTGTTGTGTCTTGAAGATAAAATGGATGGCTTCAATGACCACAACTTCCTCCCCCTGTTCATAGACAAATACAGGGAGCTGCCCTGTCTGTGGCAGATCAAACACCCCCAATACAACAATAAACAAAAGAGGCAGGCAGCGCTGGAGAAACTGCTGGAGTTGGTGAAGCCGGTGGTCCCCATGGCAACCATCCCCTATTTAAAAGCCAAATTTGGTGGCCTGAGGAGCACTTATCTAAGGGAGCGCAAGAAGGTCACGGATTCCCAGAGATCCGGAGCTGCAGCAGATGACGTTTATATCCCCAGGCTATGGGACTTCCAGCCAGGAAGAAGTGGAGGAGCCCAGCTGGAGCCAGGTATAGCATTCTTCTACAGATTTCTGGTCAATAAATAAATGATGTTTACTAGATGCTATTATTGATCACTAATTGATGATTTCATAAAGTGTTTTACATATCAATAGACAGTAGTGGGCACAAATAATTGGGACAAGAATGAAAAATGCTGGGCTCAGAATGATAATCTGTTATATTTGTTAACATTCAATTTGCAACAATCATGAGTTGAAAATTGTGTGTGATTGATGAAGAAAAAACTAAAACTATGTCCCTTTTTCATACACAGGAAGACCTCAGCCAGGAGGAGGCTGTGGAATGTGGCAGCCAGGAGGAGGTGGGGGTTAGTGGCAGCCAGGAGGAGGAGGGGCTAAGTTGCAGCCAGGAGAAGGCTGAGCCCAGTAGGAGCCTGACAGAATCACAGGTTCCTCCCCTCCGCCTTCCAACCAAAAGACCCAGGAAGGGGAGTAACGTGCAGGATTCAGCGCTCAGGCTCATTCAGGAGGCTTCTGCGTCCCTCAAAGCCACCTCCCCTCTTGAAGAGGCCTTTGCCTGCATGGCTGCCACCAAACTGCAGGGCATGCAGGAGAGCCAATGCCTCCTGTGTGAGGACCTTCTTTATAAAGTCTTAACTATGGGGGTGAGGGGCGAAATCACACACAAAACCCACCTGAGTGAGTTGGACCATCCTTCTCCTCCTCCTGCCACAACTCGACCACCACAGCCACAGCGTGGAAGGAAGCGTGGAAGGAAGACCAGAGAGTGATGACCTGGGTTCAGTTTGGTCTGGAAAAAGATGCAGGCTCTTGTATGACCACAGCCTGGGGACACAGATGTCATCTGCTGCTTTCAGGATCTCTGGGACTTCTGGACCAGACTGCACTCCCTTGGATATGGACTCCTCAGGCCACCAATTTTGCAGTTAAATAATTGATGTGTGCCCTGGGGGTCAAAGGCTTCGCCAATTTCTGCTGTTTCTCCAGCATTGCCTCCCTCTTTGTTTGGTTATGAGCCCATAATAAAGGATTTTTTGTTTCAATTATACTTGCCTATGTGTGTTTCCCTTCAAAAAGGACAGTTTGTTTGTGAGGAGGCAGGTACATTTCAAAAATACAATGTGAAATTAACAAGAGACACCAACACCAAGCAACCTCCTTGAGAATAAATAATACAAGATAATAATGGTGTTGTGGTAACTTGACACACAAAACACACACAAAAATATTCAGGATGTAAAATCAAAAAATAAAAATAATTAACAACAAGATCAGACTTGAAAACAATACAAACAATACAAACCAAAAAAAAAATCAGGCTTGAAAAAAATACAAACCAAAAAAATAATAATATATATATTTTTTGTCAGATGTGACAAATCAAAATATATTGATGACATCACGAGAAATAATAAAGAAAGAAGTTTGTGAGAAGTCTGTGTGAATATCAGCAGCAAAACGACTTCATTCTTCTAGCATTATAAAGAAGAAGAGAGTGCGCTGTATTAAACTATTTTAAACATTGCAGCCTGACGAAAGTGCTTTATCCATTCCGAACGCTAATTTTACCAGACCGAGCTGTTCCGTCTAGGAATTTCTTCTGAGCATGCGTGGCACTTTGTGCGTTGGAATTGGCCACACACGGTCGGAATTGACACGACCGGATTTTGTTGTCGTAAATTTTATAGCCTCTTCTCGACTGTGTGTCGGAAAAACCCAATGTAAAAAGTCCGATGGAGCCCACACACCGTTGGAATTTCCGGCAACAAGCTCCGATCGCACATTTTCCGTCGGAAAGTCTGACCGTGTGCACAGGGCATTAGGATGCTGTAACTGTTTCAGCTTTATCCTAGGAGAGTGGAGAGTGGGCATTCCAAAGCAATCGTTTGAAGAGTGAGTTCACCACTCTAAATGTTTTTAATGGGGTGACAACTGGGGAGCTATGAAGAACATATAAAAATTGGGGCATGATTATCATTTTAATTAAATTGGTTTTCCCTGCCAGGGACATTTTAAGTTTGTTCCAAATATTAATCTTGTTCCTAAAGTGGGTCAATAATGGGCATATATTGAGTGTGCAGTAGTCTGTAAGTGTAGGGTAAATTTGAATGCCCAAATATTTAAAGGAAGATACTACCAGGACAGAGCAGGAAATAGGCACCTGCTGACCTGGTTTGTCGTCCAGTAACATCAAAGCAGATTTGGTCCAATTAATAGTAAGAATGAAGTACTTCCCAAAGTCTGAGATGACGGACATGACTCTGGATAGGGACGCAGAAACATCCCCTAAAAAAAGCAGCATGTCATCCGCATACAACATGATCTTTTCATGCATCGCATCTCCCAATACCTAAACCCAGACACCTGTGGACTATTACGGACCTGAACTTCCAAATGCTCAACTGCAATAGCGAAGAGCAAGGGGGACAGGGGACAACCCTGAATAGTCCCCCTGCCCAAAGCAAAGGCGTGTGATATTCTGTCTGATACTCTTATTGCCGCTAGGGGTGAATTATAGAGTAAACTAACCCAGGCTATAAAACGAGCGCCAAATCCAAATTTTGATAGTACCGTCCACAAATGTTGCCAGCTAACGCTGTCAAACGCCTTATTGATGTCAAGGGAGAGAAAGGTCCTCTGGTCAGTATTGTCTGCAGGTGTTTGCATATTTAAGAAAAGCTGTCTGAGGTTGATGGCAATGGACTTTTGCTTCATAAATCCTGCTTGGTCAGAATGGATAATGGATAGAATAAATTAATTCAATCTTAGGGCCAATACCTTGGCTAGGATTTTTACATCACTTTGCAATAGGGATATGGGTCTATACGAATCGGGATCCAAAGGATCCTCCCCCAGCTTAAGCAGTAGCACTACATTTGTCCTGGACATGGATGCAGGTAAATAGCCTAAATTGACAGAAGCATTAAAGACCTCTAATAATCTGGGTAAAACTGTATCCCCATACGTAGTATATACGGCCACGGGGATACCATCATCCCCAGGGGCCTTACACATGGGGAAGGAACAGGCCACCTTCTGTAATTCCTCTACTGTGAGTGGTGCATCCAAAGCCAGATGAGCCGAGTGTGACAGAGTGGGTAGAGATATATCTTGAAGATAGTTAGCCAGCATTTAGTATCTCGGGAGCTATATAGATCCGACTAAAATGAGGCCAGCTCAGTAACAATTTGCTCAGGGTCATTCACCACTCACCACATGGAGGAGCAGATAGCACCAATGGCAGTAGAAGACTGTTGGGACCTGGCAATTTTTGCTAGCAGGCGACCTGTTTTCTCCCCCTCCTCATAAAATAAAATACATTTTTTGTAAAAAAGCGTTTCCGCTCTGCAGCGGAGGATCTCAACCGATCCAGAAAATCCTGAGCCGATATCCACGCCTCCCTTGTGGAGTCAGAAGGATCAAGTACAAAGGATAGAATCAGAATAAGTGCAGCGCTA
Source organism: Aquarana catesbeiana (assembly GCF_042186555.1). Classification (NCBI taxonomy): domain Eukaryota; kingdom Metazoa; phylum Chordata; class Amphibia; order Anura; family Ranidae; genus Aquarana; species Aquarana catesbeiana. The sequence goes on from NC_133326.1 coordinate 528,917,798, forward strand.
AATACAAAGTATCTCCTGAGGGACAGGTAGTGCATTCAATAAACAATATTATAAATAAAGTACAATATGCAAATTTTCACAATGTGTTCTTATATAAATAAAACAATATGATAAATATTAAAGTGCAATGTGCAGATATTGTTCATATAGTGTCCTTATGAAAATCAATCAATGGTGAGAAAATCATGCCAATCCATTATATGCATAGTGAATAAACGATCTCTCCACAATTATCCACACGTATATGTGTTTCTCAAACTCTTAGTGCTCCCTCCACCGGTTGTGCTCTCACCTTATAAGCTTTTAAAAACTTAAAACAAGCCTGTGTGTACTCGTGATTTCCTCTGGACACGGGGAGATGTCCAGAGGAAGTCACGAGGAGTGACAAAACTAGTAGGAGGGACCTGAGAGGCTGACGAACGAGGAACCAGGAAGCACCATTCTGAGTGGAACAGAGGCAAGGAGTACTGACACCCGGGGCTGAAGAGTTGGTTGAGGGGTGACATATTTGTCTTAGCACTGGTAATACAAGTATAATACACACAGGCTTGTTTTAAGTTTTTAAAAGCCTATAAGGTCAAATTTTCAAGGGGCCTTGGGTAAGGAAGTAGGTGGTCGAGTATTTAACCATAATATCAACGGGGAATTGGACGTATTTTGGACATATAACTAGCAATATGAGACGTGCCTATACAGGGGTCTATACGGGAAAGAGATCCGTGCGTCTTATAATAACATGAGAATTGCGGAGCTCTAGGGTTCTGAATATGCCAGATATATGTCCATCCCACCTCTAGCAAAAAACGATTAAGGACCGCTCCTCTCCCTCGGGGGAGGGAAGAGCCGGGGGGTGCCTATCCAAATGGGGATCAAGATAGCAATTGAAGTCTCCCGTAATTAGGGTAGGGATGTCAGGTTTGTCATCCAGGTACGACAGCAGCAGTTGTAGTACTTCCCTAGAAAACGGAGGAGGAATATAAACAAAAGCCAAAATCAAGGTTAGTGTATACAGTTTACAAAATAAAAATATAAAACAACCAGATGAGTCTACTAAGGAGTCAATTTCCTGGTAGGCCAGGGTCTTGTGTATCAATACACTCACTCCATGGGAATATGCAGAGTGAGTGCAATGGTACGCCTTGCCCAACCATGGGTAATGTAAACAGTGTACCGTGTCCCATGTGAGGTGAGTTTCCTGGAGGCCTATAATGGCCGTGTGAAATTTCCTTAGACAAGAAGAAATCATAGTACGCTTTAAGGGATCATGTACTCCTCGGACATTCCAGGAGACCAGAGGGGTAGCTGTCAAGGTGGATATCTGAAGAAATCAATGCACTAAAGATAAAAACTGAACATCTTCACGCAACTGCGCAACAAGGGTAGATAGGGTAGATGAGTATAACGGAGGTGGTAGGAAATCAGCAGCCAGTAGTAGCAAAACAAGAATGACTCCCCATCGTACCAATATAGTCAACCGTTAAAAAAGTAGTTGCGTGCCAACTGGGCACAAAGGAGGATGCCTCAGAAACCGTGGCACACGATAAGAAGAAAGCTGTGTGCTAGTGTGAATCGCACCCAACGGCATAGCACAAAGTGCTGGTGGAGTAAGGTAGACAGCAATAATCCTGATGCTGAGCAGTAGAAAAAGGAAACGTCCCTCAGTGTGGAAGAGTTATCCTAGTATTGAGGAAGGGTGCTTCCCATACTGACCTGAAAGGATAGAGCCATGAAAGGTCAGTCTCCTTCAGCATCAGCACGATGATGGCGAAGGTTGTGTTCGTTCTGGTCAAGTCACGAAGCTGCTTTGGGTGCTGTTTCAAAAAAGTGGGACTGGCCTCTATCCGTAACTCACAGCCTGGCAGGATAGAGCATGGCATATTTCAGCTGAAGCTGTTTCACGTCAGTAAACTTGTACTGGATAGTGCCTTTCTCCCTGGCGAGGTAAAGGATAATCTCACGGTCCTTAGAATTCAGAAGTCTTAGCTAACATGGAGCATGGAGGGTTGCCGGGAGGATGGGGCCGTGGATGTGTGCGATGTGCCCGCTCTACGGCAAATAAAGGAGTAAAGGCTTCTTTGCCAAAAATTTCTTGTAACCATCGCTCCACAAAGGTAGTGGGGTCACGGTCTTCAACCTCCCCAGGCAGCCCCACTATACGTACATTGTTGTGGCGAAGGCGGTTTTCTATATCATCTGCTTTATTGTTGGCATGAATGACTTGTTGGGCAGTCATTCTAGCATCCCTAGTGATGGGGGCAACTGATCCTCCAGGTCACTAACCCGTCCTTCCACAGCAGTGGATCTCTCCCTGATCTTTTGGAGATGCTAGCAGAGGAGGGAGACCGTTTCTTTAAGACCCCCAAAACGCTCTTTAAGGTCATCCACAGAGGCCGTGCACTTATGCACCGCATGTAGTATATCACTGAGCGTGGATTGCACAGAGTCATCCGATTGCATATTAAATATATCAGGAGTTGGGACAGGGGAAGTCTCCAGAGGCACTGTGTCATTCAGCGCAGTCAGCTCCTCAGACCCTGCTAACTGGATCAGAGAGAGAGGCATGTGCATCAGTGAGAGACAAGCTATCAGCACCCGACAGCTTCTGTGCCTAGTAAAGCATGTCTCTGGGCTGTTCCTTCCCTGGGGGTTTGTTACTTTTTGCGTACTTACCCCGGGGTCTTTCAGCTTCTCCATGCTGTGGCTGGGGAGAGCGGGCGCCATCTTGGGACTCCAGGGTTGCTGCAGCTTCCTCCTTGCTTCTTTGGGTCATTATCGCCTCCTAAAGAGACAGGATCGGGTCTAGGTGCAGCTAGGAATGGGCTGTGAAGAAACAGGGTCAGGGTCAGTATCTGCCAGGGAGAGGAGCAAGGGAAGGATCGATTCAGGATACACAGCGGGAGCTCTGTAAGTTGTGTCCACTCACATGTCAATGCAGGCCACGCACCCCACATATTTCCCTATTAATAATGTGGCTCACTAATGCATTTTAAGTATTCAAATCTTGGTTAAGGAGGCCATATAAGGACAGAACCATGGCTTTACCTTATACCAAAGGAATGTTATTGTTAACTGACCTTGAGGGGTCAATTTGCAAGGAGAGTTGGCTTGGGGGTTGTCTATTCCTTATACACAAGTCTAAATAACATAGCCCAAACTGGAATAAGTGTTAATAAGTCTCACAGTAAACTATGCACTATGCATGCATCTGTCTAGTTTACCTGGCCATGCTGTATAAAAAGCAGATGGGACTCCATGGTGTAACAGCACCTTTAGTTAAGTATTCTTCTCATATTTTCTTTATCTTTATCTGTATCTATGACTACTTTTAATAAATGTTATATTTATAAGTATTTGCATGATCTCTCTTTGCACATATTGACTAAAAACCCTAAAAGAACTTAAACTATCACGTGACCATGGTACAACAACCCTACAACAACCAACAAGTCCTACAGACTAAATAATAAACACTGATTTGGGTTATTTTCAACAAAGAAGAAGAAAGATTATTTGCAAAATTTTGTAACAGAAACAAAAAAAATGTTTTTTTTATTCAAACTTTATTTTTTCATTTATGTAGGAAGAAAATTAAAATAATCGGCCAATCAGATTGGTGCAATCAAATCAGGCGATCAGATTGGTGCAGCCAAATCGGCCAATCAGATTGGTCCAATCAAATTGGTTCAGTCAGATTTCTTAATTCAAATCGATTGCCTTAAAATGGCCCAGAGTAGGATATAGGTGGACAAACTGAGGCAGAGAGTTCTAAAGAAAGGGAGAAGCTCTGGAGAAGTCCTGGAGGCTAGCATTTTACCAAACTTTTCTCAGACACCTGCCTAACCATCTGACCTCTGGACCATGTTTGGTCAAGAGTGGTCCAATCAAATCGGCCGAACAGATTAGCCCAGTCAAATCGGCCGATCAAATTAGTCAAATAAAATTGGGAGATCAGATTGGTGAAAATAAAACGGCCGATCAGATTGTCCCAATCTGATTGTTCCAATCAAACTGGCCAATCAGACTGGTGCAATGAAATCGGCCGATCAGATTGATCTGACAAAACATTCCTTGGCTTTATTATAACATTTTAACAAAAAGGTTTATTTGGTGTATGTAAAATACCTGTTTTGTAGATATTGATGAAGCTTTACCTCTGAAAGTGTGTATTATTCCTGATGCTTCCCTTCCCACTTATGTTTTAAGGTATAACTACAGGCAAAGCTTTTTTTTTGTTTTGGATGTAGTGGAGAGGGAATAAAACATCTGCCAGATATTTAACGCAGTCTGTGTACCTGTCAGGGAGATTCACCCTCTCCATTTGTCATGTTTAACGTCATCACTGAGAGTGAAAGCAAAAGAAAATACCAAGTTTAGGGTTGTCCCCAGAACTGGAATAGCAGGAAATTGTCCTATGGGGACAATAAATCTGGTGACAACAAGGTATTTCCTCTCACTTGCTGTTATGGCTACAGGGCAGGAAATGAAAGGAAACCTCTCCAATGGGACACAGATGGCAAAAGATCCACTTTAACTCATTGCAGTTATGAAATATTTGGTGTTACATAAACTGTAGAAAGATTTGCTTCTAATGAGTATAGCAACACGCAACAAGTGTGATAACTATGGCATAATTGGCAACATTTGAAAAAAGTTTTTAGGTACATCATTTATGTGTGGTGAGAAAGCCTATGTAGGCAGGGTATAACTGTAATTAGGGGAGGAGCATTCATCTTTTGTGGGTGTGGTTCTACAAGAAAACAATTAAAAATACAGAACGCAATGCGTGCTCTGGGGGAAAGTGGGTGTGGCTTCAATTACACTAAATATTGAGCATGGCTTAAATGGGGTGTGATTAAATAGCGTCTGAGATGACTAACATAGTGTAGAATGTGGTAATGTTTAATTGGAAAATGTACAGTGGAGAATGAGGGAGGATGGAAATGACTGTGTGTGTGCAGGATGGAGATGACAGTGTTAAGGTGTGTGTGTGCAGGATGGAGATGATGATAGTATGAAGGTGACTGTGTGTGTGTGCAGGTTGGAGATCACAGGACAGAGGTGTGTGTGTGAGCAGGATGAAGATGACAGGATGGAGGTAGGTGTGTGTGAGCAGGATAGAGGTGTGTGTGTGAGCAGGATGAAGATGACAGGATGGAGGTAGGTGTGTGTGTGTGTGTGTGCAGGATGAAGATGACAGGATATAGTTAGGTGTGTGTGTGTGGGGGGGGGATTATACAGTTCCTGTATTCTCTTTCAGACACTTTATGAACAAACACATAGCTCCGAACTGTCCCTGATTTGGAGGGACTGTCCCTGATTTGGAGCAATGTCCCTCTGTCCCTCATTCCTCCTCATTTGTCCCTCATTTTGGTCTGATCTATATAGATGTATATAAAATGCACGTTTTATCTATTAAAAAGTGTTTTTTTAACCTTTCATCTGATTTCTAAATTGCTGCATTTGTAAATTCGTAAAGCCAATATATAGGAATTGTATTGGTAAAAAAGCACTTGTGGGTTTAACCAATTTTGTTTTTTTGTACATTTCTCCTTTAAGGGGACGTGGCAAGGGGCGTGTTCTATACCTGCATACTTTTGCTGATAGGTGTCCCTCATTCCCATCTCAGAAAGTTGGGAGGTATGACATACCTCCTGAGACCCAGTCTGGGAGGACAGTATGGCAACTAGCTGACTTGTCAGACTCCACATGCAGGTTTAACTCACCAAGAAGATTCAGACCAAAATGTATTGTAATTTATTCAAGGCTTGTCAGGTTACAAAGATGTTTTGAGCATTTAATGAAGGTGAATGTGCATCATGGAACAATATGCTTTCTAACTGTATGATAGAAACTTTTTACTCCATGAGGACACAAATTAAAGTAGCTAAAGAGCATAGGGAAGCAGGGAATGGCAACTAAGCTCTGGTTTACCTAATGCATAAAAAGAATAAGAATCAGTCGAATGTACCAAGGCACAAAACATAGCAATAACATAACTGCTGGTAGCAGTACATCCATCACTTTTCAAGGTTCTCCTCCATCAGTTTCTGAAGCAGCAAGTTTTGCCATCGATACAGCACTGCAGAAGGAAAGGGACACTGAGTAATACGTACATATTTAGAATAACATTCCTCTTAACTTTCGCCACAATTACTTTCAGGGACATTTTAATACTTTTAGCAGTTTTCTTAGTTAAAGAGTAATTATACTGTATTCTTATTCATTTAGCTATACAGATATGCATACATACATTATCATCTTATAGTGTCCAACCAAAGTTTTTTTTCTTTAGATTTGGACTGAGTGGGGAAGAGGGAAAGCCCTTGTTTTTTTTTTCTGCTGTCTTGGGCTTTGTTAGAGATATTTACCCTCATTTACTGTTCCGGTGGCTACTGTTTAACCAGACATGAAGTGGGAGAAAATCTCCAACAGTAACACAAGTAAAAATAAAAATGCTTTTTCTAGGAGCCAAGGAGAAGGCTAGAACCCCTATCTGATTTTTATTACTGTCTGTGTCCCTGCCTCAGATTTTCCCCTGTTTCCTGTCTGGTGTCACCATTGCAGAAAGTGAAGGGAAATCTCTCTAACGGTACCCTGGATAGCAGTTAAAACCCAGCACGCCTTTAGTCCTTCCCCCACTATTTTCAAAACTTAAAAGAACATTTTGACTGACCCCTGTACTCACGAGGAGGATGCCCATTGTATAAGCTTCCCTTGCCCGGTATAAGCTGTTTACTACTTTTAAAGGAGCTTTTATTATAAGATGCCTAAGCTGAATAAAGATTTTTAAAGGATCTTACGCTTTGAGGAGACCTCTGTTTGTATATTCCATGCCTGCACATCCTGGATTCTGAGTGCCACCCTAGGAGGCCAACCCATACAGTGGAAGCGTCCGGCGATAATCGCAGAGGGATAGGTCCCCCCTTAAGAGAACCAAAGCACAGTTTACTTTTCTTGCCTTACAAAGGAGTCCAACCCATCTGGTGAGCGTGGAACCACACAGTGGTGGAATTACAATCACCTTTGGAGTAGAGAGCATCAAGCACTTTGTTTTGCTGCATTTGCACGTTATCACGAGTCACTTTATTATTTAAATCCAGTCACTATTTTTAGCTATTTATGTAACATTAGAGTTATTAATTTATAGTTTGCCACTTGGTTATGAGTGCTATTTTTGACATTTACTAGTTTATTTATTGATTAAGCTTATAGCTTTTATTAGATAAAAGTGGGGTGGGGCAAGCGCTGTTCAGTTCAAATCAACCACAATAAAAATGAAATATTCCTTTAAATATTGTTCCTGGGGGGTGTCCTTAGAATGCCTGTAAAGTAGCACATCTTTCCCATGTTTAGAACAATACCACAACAAAATGAAATTTCTAAAGGAAAAAATCTCATTTAAATCTGCTCGCGGCTGTAATGAATTGTCGGATCCCGGCAATATAAATTGCATTGATACATGTCCCCTGGGGTAGGACCCAGGTCCCCATGCTGTTTTTTTCCATGATTTTTATCTATATTGCCAGGATCCGACAATTCATTACAGCCGCGAGCAGTTTTAAATGAGATTTTTTCCTTTAGAAATTTCATTTTGTTGTGGTATTGTTCTAAACATGGGAAAGATGCGCTACTTTACAGGAAGACTAAGGACACCCCCCAGACATGATTATTAAAGGAATATTTCATTTTTATTGTTTCAGTTTAAGCATTATTAAAATCACTGCTCCTAAAAAAAAACGGCCGTTTTTAAAACTTTTTTTTTGCATTGATACATGTCCCCTGGTGCAGTACCCAGGTCCCCATACACTTTTTTGGCAATAACTTGCATATAAGCCTATGGAGATTTTTAAGTACTGAAGTTTGGCGTCATTCCGCGAGACATGTTAGGTATCTATTTATTTGGCTTAACATCATCTTTCACATCATACAAAAAAATTGGGTTATCATTAGTGTTTTTTTTTTATATTCATGAAACAGTTTTTTTTTTTTAAACGCATTTGAAAAATTGCTGCGCAAATACTGTGTACATGTACAACTCATCTAGGAGGATTTGTTTCATCTCTGTGTATCACCTGAGGCCAGTCACTTTACTGGATATATGTGTTTACAACCACTTTAAATTGGATTTTTTAAATGTATTTTTTTTTTTTTTTAACATAAAGTTTTTTATTTAATAATAAAGCAAATAAATAAACATACAGTTGATACATTGTGCAATGGTTACAGTATAAGGCATACAGATATTCTACAGTAGATGTTACATAGCGAATCCCAACACACTTATATAATCATCGGAAGTAGGTCCATGGGAACAATGGTGTGGGGGGGGGGGAATATATATGAATTGAGATTAATGTGGCTACATCCCTTCTAGAACCTAATCAGCTATTCCCTGATAGTAGACTAAAGGTTTTGGCTTCGTGTACAGTATATCTATATGCTACATAAACAAAAAAAGGGGGGGGGGGCTCCCCCAACTCACAGGTGACCCATCATGGAAAATAGCAAAGTAAAATAGCTTGCATAGGTCAGCATCAACATATCCGCTGCGCAGGCGGAGGGCTGTCGCATCTGCAAGTCAACTCTCTATTCTAATTCTATGTGTTCTGCACATATCCAGGGATCCCAGATTTTCCCAAATTTTTTTGGGCAGTTACGGCCAAGATACGTTAACTTATATATCAGTAGTGCCTTGTTAATGAGATTTTTCCAAAAACATGTCGAGGGGGGAACAGAGTCCTTCCAGTGTAACAAGATCGCCTTTCTGGCGTAGAAAGCTGCGTAAAATATAAAGAGTTTTTTGGCTCGGGAGGCATCTAATGTGTCAACTATTCCAAGCAGCAAGGGTATTGGATCGCAGGGAACTTTTAATTTGCCAACTCGATTGATCGTATTAACCACCCCTCTCCAGAACGTTTGTATATATCGGCAGGACCAAACCACATGGAAGAAGGAACCTTCCTCCGCTGCGCATTTGGTACAAACCAGGTTGTTAGTGGGGTATATTTTAGCTAGACGCTGGGGGGAGAAGTAGGCTCTGTGCAAAAATTTTAGCTGGATAAATCTGTCTCTGGCAGAGATCATCAGGGGCAGATATTGCTGAATACCCTCTTCCCAATCGTCGTTGGCTAACGAAGGTATATCCTTCTGCCAGACCGAAAACAACTGTGACACCTTAGAGGTGTCCAGGCCCGCCAGGGCCGTGTATATATTAGAAAGGACCTTCCCCTCGCCCTCCTCGCCCAGCTGTCGCTCAAGCCCCATAGTTATGAGTTTCGGGGGTGTGGGAAATTGGGAGTGGTAGGCATGTCTGAGCTGTAGGTATCTGAAGAACATATTGTTGGGTAGTCCTTTTTGTTGTTTAAGGATGTCAAAGGGAAGTAGGCCTGCTCGTGAGACTATGTCCGCCACGGTGGTTATTCCGTAACGGGCCCATAGCACTGGGTCTGGGATGGTCTGGAAGTATGGTAACCGCGGGTTCCCCCACAGAGGTGTGCGGGGGGACCAACTGTCCGCTCCCCTAATCTTGCTTCTAACAGTTTCCCAAACCTTCAGGGTGGTCTTCATTGAGGTGGAGATCCCAGGGCTAGATCTGGGCCCTCTATATATCAAATTTCTCAGTTCTGAGTATGAGCCCAGCAAAGCCACCTCCAAAGTGGAAGCAGGATTTGCCGGTTCCTCAGACAGCCTCCAACGGAGGGTCACCAACACCGCCGCCCAATAATACTTCTGGAAACACGGCAGGGCGAGTCCCCCTAGTGATAAAGGGAGTTGTAGAGTAGATTTAGAGATTCTAGGTATGTTACCATTCCATATAAACGCAGTAATCATGGTGTCAAGTTTTTTAAAGAAGGTATTCGGTATGTGTACAGGTGTCTGTCTAAAGATATAAAGAAATTTAGGCAGTATGGACATTTTTATCAAGTTAACCCTGCCTACTGGGGTCAGAGGTAGTGTTTTCCAGATGGTGCATTTTTGGGTCAGAGTAGACATTACAGGAGATAGGTTAAGGGGAATAAACTGCGTAAAGTCTCTGTGTATTTCTATTCCTAAATACCGAAACTGAGAAACTTTTTTGAGGGGAGTGTTTGCAAGTATCGAGGCTTCCCCCGGATGTAATGCAAAAATTACCGATTTGGTCCAGTTAACACGAACGCCAGAGAATCCACCAAAATTATTGATAAGTGACAAGGCAGCACCCAGGGAATCACTGGTATTCCTAAGGTACAACCGGGTGTCGTCCGCGTATAGGGATATCTTTTCGTGTACCGTGCCAATCATAATACCAGTAACTAAGGGAGAGGATCGAAGGAGGATTGCCATTGGTTCTATGGCCAGGGCAAACAGGGCAGGGGAAAGTGGGCAGCCCTGCCTGGTGCCCCTATGCAGATGGAAGGGTGGCGACATTGTCATTCTCGTACGAAGCCTAGCCTGTGGGGATGTATACAGGGTTTGGACCCAAGATATGAATTTAGGACCAAAGCCGAATCGATGCAGGACCTCCCATAGATAGCACCACTCTACTGAGTCGAATGCTTTCTCAGCATCCAGGGAGGCCACTGCGTCAAATTCTGTCAAGTATTCTCTGGCACCCATAACCGTGTATAATCTACGAAGATTAATATCTGTCCCCTTGCCAGGCATGAAGCCAGTCTGATCCTCATGCACCAGATTATGTATGACTCCATTGAGTCTTTTTGCTAGAATCTTGGCAAGGATCTTGGCGTCTGCATTAATTAGAGATATGGGGCGATAAGAGGTACAAAGCTCAGGATCTTTACCCGGCTTAGGTATGACCACTATTATTGCTTCTGTCATGGATAGCGGGAGTGTAGAGTCTTCCAGGGTCCCCAAAATCATCTCGTGTACTTTGGGTATCATTTGCTCCCTGTGTTGTTTATAGAACTCAGGGGGGAGGCCATCTGAGCCCGGAGTCCTCCCCACCTGGAGTTCACCTATGGCCTGTTTCACCTCCTCCAGCAAAATGGGAGCATCTAAACTGTTTCGAGTCTCTTCGGTAAGTGAGGGGAAGGCGAGTTGACTAAGGAAGGAGTTCAGCTCCCCCGCAGAGTAGTCCACCCTAGATGAATATAGGGATTTATAGTATGTGGCAAAACAGGCGTTAATGGCAACTGGGTCGGTCACCAAATTCCCATCATCAGTTCTAATACAGGCTATGGTAGATGCAGGTTGTTGTTCCCTCGCCAGCCATGCCAGCAGGTGTCCTGTTTTCTCCCCCTGTTCAAATATACATTGTGTCTGTGTTAACTGTTGTTTTTTAGCCCCCGCTACCCGGAGGAGCATCACCTCACGGTGTGCAGCCTGCATATCTGACAGGGTAATTGGGTTTTGAGTCTGAACGTAGTGGGATTCAAGGTCTTGTGCCCTATGCTCTGCCTCCTCAATGGAGACCCTGGCATCACGCCTGGCAAGGGAGATCGCGGTCTGATAGCAACCCCGAGTGTACGCCTTGAAGGCGTCCCACCTTATAGGCAGCACCGAGGAGTTAGCGTTAGAGGTCCAAAATTCTGCTATAGATGTATCTATACTTGTCGCAACATTATCCTCTGAGACCCAATAGCGGGACAGCCTCCATAATCTCTCTGAGGGGGGGGTCTGTGTTTGCATAGTAAGAAGCATGGGGGCAGGATCCGATATGCCCCTAGGGAGTATTTTCACCTCTATTACGTGAGAGAGCAGCCCCCCAGTGAGGTAGATCAAGTCTATCCTAGATAATGTATGAAAGGAGGCAGACTGGCAGGTGAATGCCCTATCATGTGGAAATTTCCACCTCCATACATCTATTAAGCCATACAGAGTAGCCCATTTACTAAGGGGAGAATCGGAACCCGTCCTTGGGTTTAATCTATCCATGGATGGGTTCGGAGCCATGTTGAAATCCCCAGCTAAAATAAGGTTGTCCGTGGGGTATGAAGCAAGTATAGGAGTCAGGTATTTAAGGAGAGACACAGTAGCTGGAGGGGGCACGTATAAACCCACAATTAACATCTCAACAGTGTCTATCACGGCATGCAATAAGACAAATCTACCCTCCGGATCAGTCCTGACTGCAAGCAAAGTAAAAGACAGGGATTTGTGTATTAACACGCTAACACCCCTGGCATAACCTGAGTATGACGAGTGGTAGTAGTGCCCTATCCATGGCTTCCTAAGACCTAGGACTTTCCTGCCCACCAAGTGGGTCTCTTGAAGTATACAGATGTGTGGGCTATATTTTTTTAAATATGTCATGACTAGGGTTCTCTTTATTATGTCATTTAATCCCCTGACGTTCCATGATATAAGTCTCAGAGAGGCCATAACCGCATATCTAGGAACGTTTTAGGATGGGAGCAACGACAGGACTGATCCGGGAAAGAGCATACCCCCTCCAACATACAGGAATTCATCTGTAACATCTTGGTCAACAGGCCCCAGGTTAAGCCAGGGGCCAAAAAAGATGACCCATGTAGACCACTGCTGAAAATCGTATCAAACTGAGTAAAACCAGAACTCAAAGGAAAACAAAAGGAAAAAACAACAAAAAAAGGGTGTAACCGCAACCCAAGAGCCCAACCCCCCCCCCCTCCCCGCACGTCCGTTGGGAAACTCGGAGTGCTTATACCCAAAACCGAACCCATTATACAGTAGGAAAGTCTCCTGTGAGAGCAATGGAGAGGCAGGCGGCCCTCCCTTACTCAGGCGGTACCACTTCCAATGAGATTGGAGATCTCCGTTCCCACGCCTATAGCATAGCAGCATGTAAACGTAAAATTAACTAAAAAAGAAAACAGACTATTGCAAGATAATGTAGCTACAGTTAACCTTGTCTCATGCATAGCTTGCAAGGCATAGTTCATCTCGAAAATAAAAAAACACCCAGTATGAACTAGGGGCACACACTTCAATATTTAACCATTTTAACCTTTGCAGATATAGAGAGAACAGGTTATCCCCCCCAACAGTGTTATGGGCATGCAGTTCCCTCAGAGAAAATAAACTCTTGCAAAGTAATATATCAGCATTTAAACTTGTCTAATACATAGTCTGCAGGGTAAAGTTGGACTGAAAAAATAATAAAAACGCCTAGTTGAGACTAGGGGCACACACTTCATCATTTAACCAGTTTAGTCTGCACAGATATAAAGATAGTAGTTTATCCCCTTAGCAGTGTCACCGGCATGCCGTTCCTTCAGGGGAAACACATTCTTGCAGAGTAATATAGCAGCAGTTAAACTGGTCTAGTGCATAGTTTGCAAAGCAAAGTTGGGCTGGAAAATAAAAAAAAGAAAACACCTAGTATGAACTAGGGGCACACACTTCATTATTAAACCCGTTTAACCTCCACAGATAAAAGAAGAACAATTTATCCCCCTAGTAGTGTCACGGGCGTGCCATTCCCTCAAAGAAAGCAAACTTTTGCAAAATAATATGACAGCTGTTAGACTTGTCCGATGCATAGTTAGCAAGGCAAGATTTAACTTGAAAATAAAAAAAAAAAAAAAACACCTAGTGTGAACTAGGGGCACACACTTTGTTACTTGACCAGCTTATCCTTCGCAGGTATAGGGAGAACAGTTCATCCCTCCAGCAGTGGAACGGGCATGCAATTCCCTTAGAGTTGCTTTGTAGAGACCCAGCAGACTTTGTTCCCGTCCATAGGCTCCCCCCCCATGTTGGAACTATCAGCGATATGGGAGGAGTATCGTTTCCTTATAGTGCTACCGAAGGTATGAATTAACAACATAGCTGCCTTGCAATAGTGTATTATGTAGGAAGTTAACTGCATCGTCACAGCAAAGTATTCTCCCCGTCCCGTTCCTGAATTCCCCTCCCCCCCTCCCCCTCAAGCCAGGGCTGTCCATCAGGGATAGAGGAGGGCAATGTCATTCCCAGTCTTCCAGCATTGTTGGTATTAGCCACCTTGACTGTTACAGATCCAGAAAAGAGCGGTAGTTCCTCACAGCAATATACCAGGGGAAGAGGTTTCCACATAGCAGCCTCACATAAGGTAATATGGAGAGGGTTAACTGCATCATCCCAGCAAGGTACTTTCCTACGTGTGAATATCTCCACCTGAGTGTAACAGCAAGGAATAGGGTGTAGGTTACAGTCACAATCCCTCAGCGTGTTGGTAAGTTTCGGGTGACTGCCATCCGACCCGTCCTGGAAGGGGAGGGGGGTCAGCCAGCAGGCAGGAGAAAAAACAACCCCCCCCCCTCCAGCAGCAGGCAAAGACTATGAGTAAAGTATTCCCTCTCCCTCCCATGCGATGAAGCAAGGTGAGATGGAGGGTAGCCGGGGAGGGAGGACAGGAAAAGCCAGTCTGTACTGGAACAATAGTAAAGCTTGTACGTTACCGGGCACGGGGGAGGCCGTCCAGCCATTGAGAGGCATCCTCTGGAGAGGTGAAGTAGCGGGTAGATTCACCATCAACAACCCGAAGGCGGGCCGGAAAAAGCATGCTATACTTGAGCCCTTTTGTGCAGAGCTGCGCTTTAACATGATCGAAAGTCCTTCTGAGCCTTTGCGTATCAATAGAATAGTCTGGGAATAACATTAGTTTTGTGTTATCAAAGCGCAATTCAGGAACTTTACGAGCTTCGCGCAGTGCCAGGTCCCGGTCCCGGAAATTTAAGAGTCTAAATATGAATGTACGTGGAGGGGATCCCGGGGGACCTCGCACAGGGGGCATTCGATGGGCTCTCTCAATAACGAAGTGCGGGGAGAACTGGGCCTGCGGGAGCAAGGTGCGGAGCAGCTGCTCAGTAAAGGTCGTGGGGTCTTGCCCTTCAGCTCCTTCTGGTAGCCCCACGATCCGCAGGTTGTTCCGCCGGCTCCTATTCTCACTGTCTTCCGCCCTAGATTCCAAGGCCTTTACCTTAACCTGCAGGGTGTGAATGGAGGCCCCCTGGTCCCGGATGGAATCCTCCGTCTCGCCGACCCTACGCTCAGCCTCTCCCATTCTTCCTCTCATCTTATCCATGTTTCTCCGTAGCAGCCCAAATTCTGTTTGAAGGGTATCAATTTTTGCTGTTAGGGTCGTCTGGCATCCAGCGATCACCTGCATTAAGGCCTGAAAGCGGTCCTCCTCTGCCGTCGCCGGATCTGCCATATTGGTTTGAGATGCCACGTGTACGCAGTCTATGGCGGGCCGTTGTAGTTGTTGCTGGGATGATTTAGGGGCTTGCTTAGCCTTCCTACTCGGGCCCGATTTGCTTCTTCTCATGCCCTAGCAACCTCCGGTGTCTGTTAGTCAGATGAAAGGATAATTCACGGATAATAAGGCAGGTGGGAGCGGAGCTCCTCTCACACACGTCCTTTCAGGCCGCCAGCTCAGCCACGCCCCTTAAATGTATTTTTAACATCTATTGTGCTGCTGCCTAGGCAAGAATGAAGTTTGGGACCCCCAATCCCTTCCTGGATTTTGTGTAGCCAGTGCCCTGTATCCACTCGCGGTGCCATACCAAGCTGGCCGAGGCTCTCCAGTGAGAGGAGAGCACACCTGTCAGCGTCTGCGGGGGATTTCTCCCCCTCCCTTTTTTCACAGGCAGCCGCTCTGCTTCCTCCCCTGCATCCTCATTGGCAGGAAGAGAAGAGCCAATAGGCAGCCATCTGTTTGCAGCAAGGAATTATGGGACATGTAGTCCCCATCTCAAATGGCCCCATAGCCTTGTATGGGGCATGGAGCTACAAAGCCCATCATGCTCTGCACTGAAGGGAGTAGTTGAGGACCTTGTTTCCTGAGGGAGTTAAGTCAGTTACCACAAAGCCGGGGAAGAGACTGGACTCAGGGGAGAGGTGCCTCCCAGGTCAGTCCACCGCATTGTACCAAGTGTCCACAGCCGGTCGGGACATCCAGCCTGAGAGAACAGGATTCCAGGTGCATATCCAGGTGCACCTGCACCGATGGTGTGAAGCGTTTCAGTGTGAGGTGACCAGTCAGGTCACCAGAAGAGCCTGCCTTTTCCAAGACGTTTGTTGGGCCTTGACCACAGGATTGGTGAGAGGGCACTTACCCATCTGCAGGAAACAAGGACACTGCACATAGACAGAGCTGCCTCACTTTTGCCTACACTTACCAGAACCTTGTTCTTGTTAATGGCCTGTTAATCAGTCACAGTGTCTGCCTTGTTATTCGGATACTGTCAGCATACCACAGATACACTTTGCTAAGCAGGAATTTAAGTGCACAAACTAAAGTGGCTAGCCGAAGATCCAAGGCCTCATCTTTCTTCCAAAGGACTGATTTTACTGGTGCCATACGGGCATGCACACACATGTTCAGGGCTCTGTATATGTAGTGGGTGTGTGGGATAGTTTACCTTGGGGCTAATCCACTGGTTGTTGATTTGAGTACAGTGTTTGTAGTTGGGCCTGTGGTGTCAGGGGATAGAAGACAGAGGTCTGACATAAGAAAGAGTCATTCTTCTACTCTCCTCCTGCCTGGACACATAGAGCCAATTTATGTAGAGGTAACCAATCTGATACAGAATTGCCACTGCTGAAGTGTTTGCCTCTGCTCTTAGGGTTATTCTCAGGTTTGGAATCCCCTGAAAGCAGCTTGAATCTATTGCTCTTGATCTCAGATATTGCTCTCCAGTTGGATTACTTGAATATATATATATATATATATATATATATATATATATATACACACTGTTATTATCTGTTACCCTTTTCCACATAAATATTGCAGTAAAGACAGTTTCTGTTTTATCATAATGTGTGTGTTTTCTATGGTCCTTGCATTAACACTATTGCCAGGTGTGCCAGAGGGGCTGAGACTGTTATTGGGGTTGAGAGGTAGAGTACAGAACCAAACATACTTAAGCGGCTCCTTTGGAGATAGCGCTACATGTGTATACGCAGATGCATGGGTTTCCCGCACATATGCATACATGCATGCTTTCCCCCACACACAACCAAAGAAGGGAAGCACATGAAGTCAGAAAATGTCCTTGTCGATGTGCACATGCTGGAAATATTCTGCGTGTGTGCAGATGTGTCAAAGGGCCCTGCCAGGACCTGATGGCCAGCCACAGCCCTTCAGGCACATCTGTGTCAAGTGCCATAATAGTGAAGCCAGAGGTCGGGGGACATCTTTAAGACAGTGCTGCCTCTGACTGCTAGATTTGAAGTGAGACTTAGTGAGTGCCTTAAGTGGTTGTAAACCCTTATACACCACTTTTTCCTACAGGTAAGCCTAGAATAAGGCTTACCTGCAGGTACTGGAAATATCTCCTAAACCTGCACGGTTTGGGAGATATCTACCATATACGCTTGCGCCAAAGTCATTGGCGCATGCACACTAAAGAAAGGGCACGATCCTGACGTTTCTAAAGGGCCCCGGAAGGAAGAGGGGTGAAGATGGACACGGCCACCAGCGGGGACATCACGGCCTTCGTTTGCATGTAGGTGCAACATAATGGGCTAGTATGTGATGCATACTAGCCCATTATGCTTTTACTTTGCAGGGGAAAAAAGTTTAGTAAAGGGTATTGTGCTACTCACTATTGTCCTTGCTAGAGAGAAAGCTGCACTGCATGCATCTCCCTGCATCTGATTTCTTAATTCTGTTGATTTGTCCCTTCACTTTCTCTTTTGCTGCTTCTTGAATACTTCCCCACTAGTAGAACCCAGCATGGTAAGTCAGTAATGGGGAAAAGATCAGTTGCAGAGAGACCACAGTCAGTACTGGTGACTAAGCTTTTGCCTGTTTTGGGTACAACGTCCACAGTTCAAATATTATTTAAAATGTTACTAAACCTCCAATCTACCTCCTGATAAGACAGAGTCTTTGGAGTCACCCTGCACATTCTCAGTCTGGTGTGTATTGCTAGGGGATTTTTATTTCTTGGGAGGGTGCATGTGATCAGCACAGGGCCAATCAGCATTGTCCAGACAGAGGGTCAGGGATCATGCAGCCTCATAGGACAGTCAGAGTAGAATGAAAACTCCAGACACTGATAGAAGTCACAAGACTGCTATATACTGCTGATAAGAAAAGGTATTTAGCAGTTTATATTTACTGAAATAATTGCATTTCCATGTTCTGTGTACTGTGGGTATATAGTGAATGCAGGGCCCTGGGTTTAGTAACGAGGAACGATTCAAGTCGCTCCGACTTAGAAAAAGGTTCCTGTACTACTTTGGGACGACTTCAGGGCGACTTGCATTGACTTCTATACAGAAGTAATTTTGCAAGCCGCAGCTGAAGTCGTGTGCAGATCGCCTTGCAAAGTCACACTGCAAGTCGGGTTGCCCCTGTGAGAACCGGCACTTACAGTATGCTCTATTTCTGTATCTTGCAGCTTACCTGATAGATGGGGGTCTTATCTTTTACCTTACCTATAAAACATAAGAGAATACAGTTAGAGCTGTACTTTTTTTGGTGCAGTTCACTTTAGGTGCGTATATAGAATATGTATTTTGATGAAAGCGCATCAAAGAAGAAACATGCAGAACATTTTTTTAGTGCACTGCACCTGAAATGCACATAAAGTGCACAGGTGTGAATAGGGCCCTAAAGTGTTTTAACCACTTCAATACTGGGCAGGGCACCTTCATTCTCTTCCTGCCCAGGACAATTTTTGGCTTTCAGCGCTATATAAAACACTTTGAATGACAATTGCGCGGTCATGCAACACTGTACCCATATGGCATTTTTATCATTTTTTAACACAAATAGAGCTTTCTTTTGGTGGTATTTAACCACCACAGGCTTTTTTATTTTTTGCTAGATAACCCAAAATAAAAACGACAATTTTAAAGAAAAAAATTGTTTTTCTTTGTTTCTGTTATACGACTTTGCAAATAAATAATATTTCTTCATAAATTTAGGCCAAACTGTATTCTGCTACTTTCTTTGGTGAAAATAACCCAAATCAGTGTATATTATTTAGTCTGTAGGACAGTTATAGAGTCCACAAACTATGGTATATATATATATATATATATATATATATATATATATATATATATATATATATATATATACAGTCAGGTCCATAAATATTGGGACATTAACACAATTGTAATCTTTTTGGCTCTATACACCACCACAATGGATTTGAAATGAAACGAACAAGATGTGCTTTAACTACAGACTTTCAGCTTTAATTTTAGGGTATTTACATCCAAATCAAGTGAACAGTGTAGGAATTACAACAGTTTGTATATGTGCCTCCCACTTTTTAAGGGACCAAAAGTAATGGGACAATTGGCTGCTCAGCTGTTCCATGGCCAGGTGTGTGTTATTCCCTCATTATCCCATTTACAAGGAGCAGATCAAAGGTCCAGAGTTAATTTCAAGTGTGCTATTTGCATTTGGAATCTGTTGCTGTCAACTCTCAATATGAGATCCAAATAGCTGTCACTATCACTGAAGCAAGCCATCATTAGGCTGAAAAAAACAAAACAAACCCATCAGAGAGATAGCAAAAACACTAGATGTGGCCAAATCAACTGTTTGGAACATCCTTAAAAAGAAAGAATGCACTGGTGAGCTCAGTAACACCAAAAGACCCGGAAGACCACGGAAAACAACTGTGGTGGATGACCGAAGAATTCTTTCCCTGGTGAAGAAAACACCTTTCATGACCTTTGGCCAGATCAAGAACACTCTCCAGGAGGTAGGTGTATGTATGTCAAAGTCAACAATCAAGAGAAGACTTCACCAGAGTGAATACAGAGGGTTCACCACAAGATGTAAACCATTGGTGAGCCTCAAAAACAGGAAGGCCAGATTAGAGTTTGCCAAACATCTAAAAAAGCCTTCACAGTTCTGGAACAACATCCTATGGACAGATGAGACCAAGATTAACTTGTACCAGAGTGATTGGAAGAGAAGAGTATGGAGAAGGAAAGTAACTGCTCATGATCCAAAGCATACCACCTCATCAGTGAAGCATTGTGGTGGTAGTGTCATGGCGTGGGCATGTATGGCTGCCAATGGAACTGGTTCTCTTGTATTTATTAATGATGTGACTGCTGACAAAAGCAGCAGGATGAATTCTGAAGTGTTTCGGGCAATATTATCTGCTCAAATTTAGCAAAATGCTTCAGAATTCATTGGACGGCACTTCACAGTGCAGATGGACAATGACCCGAAGCATACTGCGAAAGCAACCAAAGAATTTTTTAAGGGAAAGAAGTGGAATGTTATGCAATGGCCAAGTCAATCACCTGACCTGAATCCGATTGAGCATGCATTTCACTTGCTGAAGACAAAACTGAAGGGAAAATGCCCCAAAAACAAGCAGGAACTGAAGACAGTTGCAGTAGAGGCCTGGCAGAGCATCACCAGGGATGAAACCCAGCGTCTGGTGATGTCTATGCATTCCAGACTTCAGGCTGTAATTGACTGCAAAAAATTTGCAACCAAGTATTAAAAAGTGAAAGTTTTGATGGATGATTGTTAATCTGTCCCATTACTTTTGGTCCCTTAAAAAGTGGAAGGCACATATACAAACTGTTGTAATTCCTACACCGTTCACCTGATTTGGATGTAAATACCCTCAAATTAAAGCTGAACGTCTGCAGTTAAAGCACATCTTGTTCGTTTCATTTTAAATCCATTGTAGTGGTGTATAGAGCCAAAAGGATTAGAATTGTGTCAATGTCCCAATATTTATGGACCTGACTGTATACACACACACACACACACACACAGTTATGCTCATAAGTTTACATACCCTGGCAGAATTTACGATTTCTTGGCCATTTTTCAGAGAATATGAACGATAACACAAAAACTTTTCTTTCACTCATGATTAGTGTTTGGCTGAACCCATTTATTATCAATCAACTGTGTTTACTCTTTTTAAATCATAATGGCAACAAAAACTACCCAAATGACCCTTATCAAAGGTTTACAAACCCCAGTTCTTTATACCGTGTATTGCCCCCTTTAACATCAATGACAGCTTGAAGTCTTTTGTGGTATGTGCGGATGAGGCTCTTAATCTTCTTAGATGGTAAAGCTGCCCATTCCTCTAGGCAAAAAGCCTCCAGTTTCTGGAAATTCTTGGGCTGTCTTGCATGAACTGCATGTTTGAGATCTCCCCAGAGTGGCTCAATGATATTGAGGTCAGGAGACTGAGATGGCCACTCCAGAACCTTCACTTTATTCTGCTGTAGCCAATGACAGGTCAACTTGGCCTTGTGTTTTGGATCATTGTCATGTTAGAATGTCCAAATATGTCCCATGCGCAGCTTCTTGGCTGATGAATGCAAATGTTCCTCCAGTATTTTTTGATAACATACTGCATTCATCTTGTCATCAATTTTGACCAAATTTCCTGTGCCTTTGTAGCTCACACATCCCCAAAACAACAATGATCCACCTCCGTGTTTCACAGTAGGAATGGTGTACCTTTCATCATAGGCCTTGTGGACTCCTCTCCAAATGAAGCGTTTATGGTTGTAGCCAAAAAGCTCAATTTTGGTCTCATCACTCCAAATGACTTTGTGCCAGAAGGTTTGAGGCTTGTCTCTGTGCTGCTTGGCGTATTGTAAGCAAGATACTTTGTGGCATTTGCATAGTAATGGCTTTCTTCTGACAACTCCATCATGCAGCCCTTCTTGCTTCAAGTGCTTCCTTATTGCTCATCTTGAAACAGCCACACCACATGTTTTCAGAGAGTCCGGAAGGCTTTCGAAGATGGAAAGGCATATAAATGGCAATCAAATTCAAGTAACAATTTTTCTAAAAAAAATCACAAAAAAATAAACATACTAATGCATATGAACCCCCTGTATGTTCATCTATTTCTTTCTTCCTACAGCCCTCCATGCAATCAAAAGGCCGGAGACGGCAGAAACGACGCCGTCATGGCGACGAGTCACGCGATGAATCCTCACACACAGAGAGTTCCTCTCCACAGGCAGGTAACAATAGTCACCCACGATATAACATCAATAGCGACACATCAGATATACAGACTCCGGCTAGCTGTTCCGAATCTTCCCTAAATACATCATCAAATATATCTACCACCCCACAATCACAATCTTTGCCTCTCGGAACTTTTTTAGATCAAATGAGGGGTCACATACAGACCCATCAAAAGAATGCAAAAACACATCCCTCCAAAATCCACAAGACCAACAGACACCAACCACGTTAAAAGTGGTCAACCTGTCTTCATACTCACTTAATCAACATGAGATGGCTGTCCTGGGACGTGGCCTCACCTTCTGCCAGACTTTCGTCTGGACAGATTTGGGGCCATTAAAGTGGGGTTCCCATTTAAAAGAAAAAAATTAAAAGTCAGCAGCTAAAAATACTGCAGCTGCTGACTTTTAATTGGACACTTACCTGTCCCAGGGTCCAGCGTTGTGGGGGATCGAAGCCCCGCTCATCCCCCCTCTGCTCGGCGGCGCCGGCAGTCTAACTGTGGGCGCCCGGCTGTAGCTTCACAGTCGGGCACCCACTGCGCATGCGCGAGCCGCGCCGTGCGCTGTCACTGGCCCCGCAATCATCTGGGACCAGTCACGTGTCCCAGATGATTGACAGGAGGGAGGGGAGAGGGGCAATCTCCCTTTCTGCGCTGAGGGAAGTGATGTCACCAGCCCAGGCACCGAAAGAGGCAGACTACGAGGGACCCTCTAGCAACAGGCATTTAGAGGTGAGTAAAAAAAAATTTTCTCCAAATGTTTTTTTTTTTTTTTTTAAAACCCATTACTAATTTTTTTTTGGGGGGTTGGAACTCCACTTTAAGGACATCCATCTGTTTATCCGCAAAATTCTATTAAAGAGCCTTTATGCCAAAAAACCCAATTCAGAATCTGGGCAAACCAGTCAAGAATTTCAAGCATTGAACAACCTAATTGCCTTATTAGAAGAGAATGAGTCTGAGAACTCTTCAGTTTCCACCGACATTGGGGGCCCCGTTGTGGCCATGGAAGGTACACCCACCTCACAAACCAATGTACATATTCCTGATTCTTCACTCAAAAAGAAGTCCACTATCTACCCCTCGCCTAGTTCAAACCACAATGCATCAGTTTTTCTAAAACTGGTATCAGCCGACATCAGTAAGATGAAGAACTTTTCCAACTTTCATGCGAATCTCAGCCGAGACGAGCGAACTGCATTGGAGGTACTGTCCCGTAACCACGACATTGTCATCAAATCCTCTGACAAGGGTGGCAATGTCGTGGTTATGGACAGTACTCAATACACTGAGATGTGTATGGCCATACTTCACAACTCAGAGTGGTTCCGACCCATCTCTAAGTCACTATTGGACAAGTTTACTCAGGATTTTTACTCATTGGCTGACACTGCATTTCACCATAATGTCATATCAAGGCAACTATGGGACTTTGTCAGAACCAGTTATTAGCAAAGTTGGGAGCCTGATCCCCAGTCAGGCGACCAAAGGGAGTGGGGGCATATTGGACTATTGCGGTACAGTAAACATTGGTAATATTATAGAGAATATAACAGTGATGTAAAAATATATAGTAGATTTTTTTGATGCAGAAAACAAATCATTGGTAATACAATACAGCATGATAGGATTAAAAATATAGCACCAGATGGGGCCATTGTTATACAATAAGACAATTGATCTCAGAAGTCAAATTCCTCAACTAGTTTCACGGACATAACCGCTTCATCAGGAGGGAGTCTGAGGATGTTTTTTGACTAAACAGTCTGAACCTAACAAAATGAGAGAAAGTACAATGAAGTTTGCCAAAAAGACATGAACAGTAAAACTAGTATTGTAGCATCATAATTAGAGAAATGTAATAGAGATTACAGGGGGAAAGGAACAAATCTGCTTACCCATGTCCCAACAGACCCCAAGCGCAGGGCTCCACCACCATAGAGTGATCTCCCACGGCGACCCGGGGGGAGCTGCAGCGATGACGGGGATAATAAAGATAAAAATATTAAAGTGGTTGGGTATACTAGGTTGCCAATATAAAACAAGTGAACAAGTGACACATTGGATAATAGGGGAATAAATTGGTGGAGGTGTGAGGACTGATGTGAAGGATTGCATAATACAAAGATAAGGATGAAGGGGTGCAAGGGAAACATAAAAAGATATTAGAAGCCAAAAAGAATTGTGAAAAGGTGGAGTAATGTTGGGTTGGATATGGTGAAGGAGAATGAAAGACATAGGGGGAGGGAAAACGGAAGGGGAAGGGGAGAAATGGGAAATAATTGGGCCAGGGCAAGGGTAGGGGAGGGAGAGAGGGAGAGGGAGAGAGTGGACAAACCGAGGGGGGAGGAAAGAGAGGGAAAGGGGGGAAGGGAAAACAGGAAAAGAAGGGGGTGTGGAAATGTGAAGTGACTGAGGGCACAATGATACCTGATGCTGGTATAGACATAGGAAAGTACCCGGGGAGGCACCCTGGGAGGGGCCAATACCGTGTGAGGCCGAGGAAGAGTTAATTAGGACTGCAGGCAAGGGGCGTAAGCGGGATACAGCATGTTCGCCCATGCCTGGAGCATCTAGAGGGAAAAAAAGGCACGGTCAATTTGAACCAATGCTGGTGCCCTGAGGTACGGGACTGTAAAGTAGTAGGGTAAAATGGGTGATTCCCTCCTGACTTACTATGGGCTGGCCATACTACACGATGCCCGAGACCAGGGGCCGACCGTCAACAAGCAAACAGGCAAAGCCTGCTATTAGTAGCTCCCGACTGAGCGACGCTAACCACACGCCGGTAGGACGCGGGCGCATGACGTCGCAGGGTCAGAGGTCCCACACAGCGCTCGCTCGAGATGATTGCGTGCACGCGCATGCGCAAAATAATATATTAATATAAATATGATAAAAATTGACATAATAAAGCTTGAAATGGATAAATTAGGGATTAGTTAAATACCCTAAAACTGATGCAGTCGCCAACATGACATAAACCCATAAGAACTTAATTACATAATGCAATGTATATAAGTGAGGGAGGGCCGAGGACAAAAGCCACATGATTGGGTACAAACATGTGAAAGAGGGCGGGGAGCCAAATTAATTGTGTCTGACCGGCCTGATGGCCGTCTGTCATGGAGTGTTGCATCAGGGATAAATGTAAAAGAGGTAGTGGCATAAAGGGAGTAATAATATATATTGAGAGAGACCCCCCCAAAACAGACATATAGTCAATGGGGGTTGATTAAAAATGAAGGGTGGGATAATTGGGGCCGGAGAGGTGGGGGTGGGGGAACCAGTTACCCAAGGGAGCCGACCTTTTATGTGCTACCTAAGCTTCATAAACCAAAAAAAGAAACCACCAGGCAGACCCATCATTTTGGGGTGCAGTAGCTTAACTGAGAATCTCAGCCGTGTGGTAGACAAACATCTCAAACCCCTAGTCACTTGTTTATCATCATATGCACGTGATACCATCCACTTTTTGCAGATCATCCAGGACCTGCACAGCGAGGATGGCACTCAATTGGTTGTCATTGATGTGGAATCCCTTTATTGTACTATCCCTCATGCCAAGGGCCTAGTGGCCATACAGCATGTTTTGTCACAGTTTAGTGAATGTGAACCCAACTACACTGAATTAATTTTGACCTCTCTTGAATTCATACTTCACCATAACGTTTTTTGCTTTGATGGTTCCCACTACCTCCAGGTACAGGGTGTTGTGATGGGGACATGTTGTGCCCCAT
This sequence comes from Aquarana catesbeiana, assembly GCF_042186555.1. Classification (NCBI taxonomy): domain Eukaryota; kingdom Metazoa; phylum Chordata; class Amphibia; order Anura; family Ranidae; genus Aquarana; species Aquarana catesbeiana. Next base: position 528,943,437 of record NC_133326.1, read on the forward strand.
TGTACGCCAATCTGTACCTGGGGGAGTGGGAACATTCACTGCTTGTTCATAAATCATTGTCTATGTACATGTGCCATGTATTAACGTAGCGACAATACATAGATGACATATTCCTCATTTGAGATGGATGGATCGATCTACTACATCAATTTTTGGACTCAATCAATAGGAACAAGTTCAATTTAAAATTTACGATGAATCATAGTCCAACTGAAATCACGTTCCTAGATGTGCTTGTAAAGAAACAGCTTAATGGGAGCCTGTCTAGTGAATTATACCGAAAGCCGACAGCAGGGAATTCTCTGCTCCACGCGACAAGCTTCCACCCCAAGCCTCTCCTTGCCTCAATACCTTACAGTCAATATCTAAGAGCTCGCCGTAACTGCTCTGATGATGTTGGATTCAAAATCGAGGCTAATATCTTGAGAAAAAGACTCCTCGAAAGAGGATACTCAAGTACATGCCTTAAAAAAGCGTACAAACAAGCCATTAACAAATCACGTCGTGATTTGCTAAACACACAAAAACAACCTTCCAACAATGAGATAACAAGAATTATCACAAAATACTCACTACAACATAAGCAAGTTAAACGAATTTTAAATAAATATTGGCATTTATTAACCATGGATCAAACTTTGGCTCCCTTTGTCCCCAGCTCTCCAGCTATCACCTTTAGGAGAGCGCCCTCTATAGGTGACAAATTGGTTAGCAGTGAGTACAGACCCTATAGAGGGGATGTATGTAAAACTTTGGGGACCCTACCATGTGGGGGGTGTCCATACTGAAAGTATATGGACAGACGCAATGACATTACCTTACCAAATGGCCAACACTTCTCTCCCAAACACTATGTGAACTGTAAGACCCCTGGAATAGTATATTTGCTGACATGCAAATGTGGGTGCTACTATGTTGGTAAAACTATAAATGAGTTTTGGAAAAGGATATACCAACACCTCAATACCATACGAAAACACGACCCTGATGTACCCATTGGCCGCCACATGGCCTTAGTTCATCCAGAATCGATTCCCAAAGTTCACTTTCTTGCCCTTGACCATATCCACTTCAGCTCCAGAGGCGGCGACTCCAACAAATGCCTCCTCCAGTGTGAGTTGAGGTGGATATATAACCTACGGGCCATTTTTCCACCTGGCCTCAACGAGGCTTTCAACTTCAGACCCTTTCTCCCTGGTTTCACATCAGGGGTTTGCAAGCTGAATCTGTAAGGGTTCTCTCTTCTGCCTCCTTTTTCCTTTCTTTTCTTTTTATGTGTCTTTATTGATCGCTGTTCTGACTGCCTCAGTGCATATAAATTAATATTGAATTGCATCCATATATATATGGTGTTGTTATATGTAGTGTAATGTACATTTTTCTTTTTTGTGTACATTCTGGTGATCCATTTTTTGTAATTCGTATAGTATTCATTTATCTATTTACTCTATGATTCCTTTTCTTCTTTTACCCTCTGTACAACAGGCTGGCTATATTTTCTTTGTCCACTAGATGGCGCAGCTTGTGATGAACGGACCGTCTGTCTGCTCGCAGACAACCGGCGGGTAAGCTTCACTTGCATTTAGCTGGAAGGCAGTGTTTTATCACCTAGCCTCCTGTGCTTTTCATGCGAGGAGGAGCTTTCTGTGTCCCCACTGTTGGTTCCATACAAATGGGGATTTCACACCCGCCGGTGACGCGCTGACACGTGACGTCATCACGCCCATCTGGGCGCGGCTACGCCGCGCGCCTCCGCGTCAGGGAGACGTTCTGAGCTCCACCTACAGCTGTTATTCATATAGCTGATCAGTTAGGGCAAACCCATTTACGCTGTCAGTCACACTGATTGGCTAAAGCCATATCAGCTGTGTTACTTAGGACGCAGACACTCACTGGGCACTTGTCAGTTGTGGAACTGCCGCCCAGAGGTCTGCATCTTGAATGTGTAAAGCTAAAGGTAAAACTACTATTTGCACTGGCTAACTGGGGATAGATATCCCTATGTCCCTACATTGCAGTCTGACAGATTTCTCAAACTGTACGTGGGACTAACTTTATATTGTCCTCCCTTTTCTCTACTACCTGACTATTTAGATCGCAATCAGGCGTCTCTTGTGGATGTGCTGCAGCATTTGGTCCTGCACCTACAACTGCCCATCCTATATTCTTGTGGACCTCTCAGCCAGCCCATTCTGTTTCTGGTTATTGTTTTGTTTGATTTTCTATGAACCTCATTTCTGTAAGTACAACTAGTCCTAATATTAAATAATATATAAATTGTTATGACTGACACTCTCCCACAACTCTATATATCATGATGTCATTTCATTACCCTATAAATTTTACATTACAGATAAGGATTTGATCACCCAACTGTAAATCCCCTGATGAAGGAACACTACATATTAATTTCCGAAACATGTTGGTATACATGCTGTAAATCTATCCGTCTGACCTCAACTCTATTCAGGCAGCGGGTTGTAAGCTCTGGGTTGATATATTTACCTTGTGTATATATTGATGTATATTTTTTAGTGAATATATATATTGTGTATTTGTATTCGTATATTTTTCATATTTTCTATATATTTAATAAAATTGGCACCTATGTGCATTTTATATAACCTACTCTCTATACATCATTCTGCTGCTAAAGTCTTAAGGGGCGACTCCTCTGTGCACTTATTGCACATCTCCCTTTATTACATTTAACCAAGGATGTTGGCAGTACTTTATACATTTCCAATTCTCACACAATTTCTTTATCTTTTCAGAGAGTCCTGTATTTCACCTAAAGTTATTTGTGGGTTTTTCTTTGCATCCCGAACAATTTTCCTGGCAGTTGTGGCTGAAATTTTAGTTGGTCTACTTGACCGTGGTTTGGTTTCAACAGAACCCCTCATTTTCCACTTCTTGATTAGAGTTTAAACACTGCTGATTGGCATTCTCAATTCCTTGTGTAGCGCACTACCCCCGAAGGAGCTGCAATTTGTGTGTTCTATCCGTAAATCACATTTTCCACCTAGCCCATCGCAGCCCATAGAAATAGAAACAGTCCATATTGTGCTTTTCTCTTGCTTTTATTGGTGTAACATAAACTGGGATAGGAAAAGGGTTTTCTGAGATGCTCTTTTGTTGCTTCATAATCTCTCCTTTGCCTCTCATGCAAAGACTTATGCCGCGTACACACGGTCAGACTTTTCGTCTACAAAAGTCCGACAGCCTGTCCGACAGACTTTCGACGGACTTTTGTCAGACTTTTGGAGGACTTGCGGCAGACTTTCTTACGAACGGACTTGCCTACATGCGATCACACAAAAGTCCGACGGATTCGTACGTGATGACGTACACTGGACTAAAATAAGGAAGTTGATAGCCAGTAGCCAATAGCTGCCCTAGCGTGGGTTTTTGTCAATTAGATTAGCACACAGACGAGCGGATTTCTGGGTCCGGCGTAGTTACGACGTAAAGATTTGAAGCATGTTTCAAATCTAAAGTCCGTCAGATTTGAGGCTGGAAAAGTCAGCTGAAAGTCTGCTGAAAGTCCGGGGAAGCCCACACACGATCGGATTGTCAGCCAGCTTTAGTCCGTCGGCGTCCGTCTGACTTTTGTAGACGAAAAGTCCGACCGTGTGTACGCGGCATTAGAACATTGCGGATAATGAAAAGTCACTTTGGAATAACTTTTCATTGGGAAGATGGGAGTAGTCTGGTCCTTGAGAACAATGAAAATGAACAGCAAAGAGCCACTCTGAATAACTCTTTGCATATAGATTTTGGTAGATTTACTAGAGGATACATAGGCTGTTGTAGTAAAGAGTTACTCTGAATAACCTCTTCACCCGTAGACCTTTTTAGAACAATCAGTATCTCTGTTTGTGCTCGGAGCTCTACTGCCGCCTTTTGACCACTACTTCCCGTCTGTACAGTACCTCCAAGTTGAGCTAAGGAAGAGATTACTCTGAATAATTCCTCCCGCCTGACTGATTGGAATCCCGGGGCATTGTTGAACCATAAGTCACAGGCTAACACCACCTGTCTCACTGACTTGCGTACCAACATCCCTCAGCCTCTGGTAGTACCGCTCCCCTGGGCTTTCACTCACTTGATCAACAGTCCATGTGTCACTCACAAACAATCGATCGCCCAGTTGTCTTCCGCTTAGTTGCTACTTCTTCTGAAATGGTTTCTCCATCCCTTCTCTCCAGTCTGACACGCTCCCTTGCCCACAGGCGCGTCCAGTGACACCAGCGACCACATGCTGTGCAGTGTCACAACTCTTCTCCATATGGCCTGGTCCCCCCCTTTCTTCCCCGTAGGGGGGGCTCTGCTGGGCTCCCCACAGGGGGGCCCTGTCTCTGATCTCTCCCTCTCTGGAACTCTCTAGCAGCATGTGGCCCCAGCTTATATGGGAGTCCCGCCTCCTACTAAACAAATTAATGATTGGCCAGAACTCACCCATGAGCTGCCTGTCACTCAGATCCCAAGTCCAACCTCTCTTCCAGAACCATTTCCACTGAAAGCAAGAGGAGGCATCTCTGGGTCTGAGCACAGGTGGCCACACCCTGCACTACACCGACACTCCCAGTTCCCAAAGTAAACAATCAGGCCTGGAATCATAATGCAAGCCTGCCCAAATTTACCTGAAACCGTACTTCATTTAAACACTAAAAGCTTCCCTACTTGAAAGTAGGTGCCCGCTACACTTGGATATCTTTTTATATCCCTTTCCTGTTTTATACAGTTCAACTACATTTTCCCACAGATCCTTTGACAATTCTTTTGGTTTTCCCATGACTCAGAATCCAGAAACGTCAGTGCAGCACTGGATGAAAGATGCAAGGGTCTGTCAGGAGTCCAGAAACTCATTGACCTTTTACACACACACACACTAATTACAAGCAAACAAAGGTGAGGATGGTGTCAGCATGAAATCAGACCGAGATAGAAGTACAGTTAAATCACGCTTGTTTAATAATAAAAGTAAAAAGAATAAACGTAGTCAATACATAGCCAGAGTTCAGTAACCGGAACGAATTGTCAGCCAAGTCAAAAGTCAGGGATCAAAGTAGTGGAACATCAAGCAGGATCTGGAGCCAGAAGGGATGTCAGCAAAGCCAGTCTTTAAACAGGAACGCAGGAGATGTTTCTTGTGATGTTGACCAAGGTGAAGGCAGAGACCCTCTGGACTGGATGGCTGAAGTAGGCAGGACTGACGAGCAGGATATGAACAACAGCTGAGTAACTGTGGACAGAGATGGGAGCTGGAAATTAGCCGACAGCTGAGCAGCCAGCTCAGAGAAGGAAGAGCTGAGCCCAGCCCTGATAGTACCCACTCCCCAATGACCCCTCCCCATCGAAGGACCACCAGGCTTGAGGGGAAAACATCTATGGAAATCACGGAGGAGGACAGGGGCATGTATGTCCGAGGACAAGACCCAACAGTGTTCCTTCCACCCCTTCCAATGCACCAGGTACTGTATGCGTCCACGGAACCTACGGGAGTCAACAATGAACTGTACTTCATACTCCTCATGGTTCTCAACCTGTACAGGGTGAGGACATGGCACCGAGGTGGTAAAGCAGTTGCAGACCAAAGGTTTTAATAAGGAGACATGCAGTACATTTGAAATAGGCATATTAGAAGGAAGGTCTAATACGTAAGCCACTGGGTTAATCCTGCGAAGAATACAGAAAGGCCCAATAAACCGAGATGCAAACTTCAGTGAGGGAACACGAAGTCAGAGGTTGCGAGATGACAGCCAGACCCTGTCCCCAACCTGGTAGGAAGGCGCAGGCAGACGTCTGTGGTCAGCATGGAGTCTGTACCTATCATTAGCATGACGCAAAGCCTCCTGGCCCAAGTGGAACAAAGACCACGGAGGTGCTCCTCTAATGCAGGAATACTGTGCGGAACAAATGAGTCAGGCAACATGGAAGGTTGGAAACCATAATTCGTCATAAAAGGGGACAATCAGGAAGCAGAATTCAAGGCACTGTTGTGAGCAAACTCTGCCCACGGTAATAGGTCTGACCAGTTGTTATGATGGTTAGAAACATAGCAACGTAGGGATTACTCCAAGGACTGATTGGCTCGTTCTGCGGCCCCATTAAACTGTGGGTGATACGCAGAGGAGAAAGCAAGCTGAATTCCCAACTGTGCACAAAAGGCTCGCCAGAACCGGGACACAAACTGACTACCCCTGTCCGAGACAATCACCTTGGGTAGCCCATGTAAGCTACGAAGGCAGTTACATCAGCGCGTAGACTAGGCCACCAGAATTGTTGGGAAATGGCCCAAATGAGTTGATTCCTCCCAGGGTGGCCAGAAGCCTTGGGAGAATGGTAAGTCCGGAGTACAGCAGTACAGAGACTCTCTGGGACAAAGCAGTGGTCACAAGGTTTCTCAGACGGAGCATGGACCTGAGCAGCAAGTATTTTGTCATCCAAAGGAGAAGTGAGACTGGTGCAAACTGTAGCCAGAATACCCTCAGGAGAAATCACAGCCCTTACATTCTTAGTACCGGGTAAGAATGAGACAATGTAATTGAAACTTGACAAGAAAAGAGCCCATCGCACCCTTCTGGGAGAGAGGCGTTTAGCCTCAGACAAGAATGTGAGATTCTTATGGTCAGTAAGAATGAGAACCGGTACAGTGGTACCTTCGAGGAGATGTCTCTATTCTTTCAGGGCTAAAATGATCGCCAACAGCTCTGTTACCAATCTCGTAATTGCACTCCGCAGGTGAAAATTTCTTGGAAAAGTAGCCACAAGGATGCATAGCGCTCTCAGAGGTAGGACGCTGAGACAGAAAGGTGACAACACCAGTCTCAAAAGCATCAAACTCAAGGATAAAAGGTAACGTAGGATCAGGATGTGCCAACACAGGAGCAGAAACAAAGGCAGCCTTGAGACTCTCAAAAACCTTAATGGACTCTGGAGACCAACTCTGTGGGTTACCATCCTTTCTGGTCATATCAGTCAGAGGCTTGACCAGAGATGAGAAGTTACGAATAAACTTCCGATAATAGTTGGCAAAGCCCAGGAAACGCTGCAGAGGACGTAAATCCACGGGTCGGGGCCACTGTAGGACTGACAAAAGTTCTTCTGGGTCCATCGAAAAACCAGCAGTGTAAATGACATAGCCCAGGAATTTAACCTGTTCACGATGGAACTCGCACTTCTCCAGTTTACAATAGAGATTGTTCTCTCTTAGTTTCTGAAGCACACAACAGACATCTGTGTGGTGGCTCTCCAGGGACTTGGAAAATATGAGGATATCATCGAGATAAACCACCACACATAACTGCAACAAAATTCGGAGGACATCGTTAATAAATTCCTGGAAAACTGCCGGGGTGTTACAAAGGCCAAAAGGCATTATGAGGTACTCATAATGGCCTGTTCTGGTATTAAACGCAGTTTTCCACTGGTCGCCCTCCTTAATTCTCGCGAGATTGTATGCCCCTCTCAAATTAAGCTTCGTGAAAACCGTTGCTCACTTGAGGCGGTCAAATAACTCCGTAATCAATGGAATTGGATAGGCATTCTTAATCGTGAAACGATTGAGACCCCTGTAATCAATACAAGGTCTCAGTTCACCACTTCACAAAGAAGAAACCAGCACCAGCAGGAGACGAGGATTTGCGGATGAAACCTCAAGAAAGTGCATCTGCAACATACTCCTCCATGGCCTTATCCTCCAAGACCAACAAAGGGTAAACCCGGCCATGAGGGGGTGACATGGACATTCATTGTACTGTTCATTTAAGCACAAGAGAATCCATTTTGTTCTCACTGTTGAAATGTGTTCTGTAACCTTCACCTAACACACAGACACTTCTCCTACTAAACGCTCTCTACTCCCCCCTCCCTTTTCAAGGTTTTACTTTTGCAATTGTTCTATTCGCTAGCTTTTAATAATATATTTCTATTTGTTAGCTTTTAATAACATATTGCTATTTGTTACTTTTTAATAACATCTCACACCACCCCTTTCTTATCTATGTATAAAATAACATGTAATAATACATTTTTGATCGAACGGACATTTTAAACACAGTGATTGAGTCCTGTGAATCTGTTCCTGCAGCTGCAGTATTAACTTTGTTTTAGAGTCCCAATCAGAAATCAGTCATATCAGTCTTGGCGAGCCAGCCAGGAGTTTGGCAGAGTCTCCAGAAGGAACCGCGCTTCGATCGGGATCATCGGGATACGCAGACCTCAAATGCCAGCTAGGTAAGCTGCCCTTAAGCTTGCTATATTTCTGCCTTTTCCTATGTATCCTATCTGTCGGTTCTCAAGGAAACCAGACCACTCTCGGACCTTTCTGGTTGGGTAACGTGTGTGTGTGTGAATGTGTTTGTGTCCCCCTTCACGGGTTGGACTGTGTGTGGATAGGGAAAATCCTCTGCAGTTCCCTGCGTTGACTCCTTGTGGGCGACCTGGGTCAGAGGCGCATGGTAGGGTCAGATAAAACTCACAGAGAAGAGAAGAGACGAGGAGGGTCTCTTAATGAGTGTTTTGTCTATTGTCATAAACCCCTTCTATCCACGTAGATAAGTGGAGACTATTCTTGTAAATCTGCAGATTTGCTGTACTATTTGTTTTAGAGGCAAGAGGGTATAGGCACAAGTAGAGAAGAGAGAAGACTGGCCAGTCATTATGGGCATTAAATTAATTAAGGGAATGAAGGGAGAGAGGCCTTTAGAAATTGCCCAGCGCAAGATGAGCGCTAGAGAATATATGAACCGAAGGTACGGTTCTGCCTATACTGAGCCCCTAGATAAATGGGTAGAATGGACAAAGGGAACAGCTAAACCTTTAAAATCTGAAGGGACTTTTGATTTAAAAGTATGGCAAACTTTTCTGCACGATTATGGCCCACTACTGTGCAGTGAAGGAACGTGGAGAATAGCTTGCACATGGGAGACAGAAGCTAAAGTAGCAAATCAAACTGGCTTGACGGAGATATTTAATAAAAGTACTGCCCAAATTTACTACGTTTGGCCAGAAGACTCTGTAGAGGAGGACCCCCCACCTTATGTGGCTGCCAGTTTGGCTTTAAGGGGTCCACGCACAAAAGCAAAAGAATTAGATTACATGGAACACACAAAAGATGAGCTATGCAATATAGTAGAGAGCAGAGGTTTAACAGCCCCATATCAACCTACAAAGAGGGATTTGGCTCGTATCCTAGAAACAGATGATTGCCATAAATCAAAAGGCACATATGCAAACCTAGATGTCTCTGAACTTAAGGCTTTGGCCAGAGAAAGAGAGATAGAGTCTGAACTTCCAGAGCAAACCATAATTTCCAAATTGTGGCAGCAAGATGAAGAGAGAAGGAAGCGAGATGCCAGCCCTTCTGCCCCTGGCATAGAGAAATCTGTTGCAGTTTATCCTGTCAGAACCCAATTAGTTTTTGAAGGTGATGCTGTTGACAGTAAGTCTCAAATTAAATGGCATGTACCTTTTAGTCCCCAAGATATGAGAGCCATATTAGAGGGATTGGGAGATCCTAGAAAGAATCCAATTGGGTTTGCAAACAAACTTAGTGCTGCACAGGAAGCATATGAGGCTTCTGCTACTGACATTCATCAGCTTCTTATTAAAGCAGTGGGAAGCAACATGTCTGGCTATATACTTAAAGAATGTGGTGTAGACGTCAAAAATCTAGGTAAGATGGTTAGTGGACGGGAGGTTTGTGAGAAATTGAAGGAAAAATTGCCCCAAATATATGGACAAACTAGACATGCTGAATTTATGAATGCTAAGCAAGGGAAAGAGGAAGCAGCAGGGGCTTATTGGAGGCGGTTAAGTGATATGGCTGAGGAAGCAGGCATTAAAATAGAGGAAGAGAAGGCGGGAGAAACTGCAAGTCCATCTACACAACTGGTGAAACAAAGGTTTCTTGATGGTTTAATACCCCAGTTGAAAGAAAAGTTGTTCACAGCAAGGCCTGAGGCAGGCAATATGTCTATTCGAGACGTCCTGCCTATCCTGTTATCCATAGAAAACAGGATTAACCAAAAAGACAGCAAACCCAAGGTAATGTACATGGGGAAGCAGAGAGGAAAAGGAAGGGGAAGAGGCAAAGGCAATTTCAGAAATCATGGCAATCGGGGACCAATTATATGCTACAATTGTGATGGGGAAGGACACATAGCCAAATTCTGCCATCTTCCTGACCGTAGACTAGAAAAGAGCTTAGAGGCCCCTCATGCTGATCCCAGTTCTCTGCCAAAAGCAGTGGATCAGGCATAGGAAAATGGCATGCCAGTATCAATCATGTTAAATAGGGGAGACAATGGTCCCGAGGCCAGAGTAAAAGTATTTTTACAAGAACTCCCCTATCCTGGAGGAGAAACAGAATTAACCTGTTTAATTGATACTGGTGCAAGCCGAAGTGTTTTTAATATAGAGGACTTACCTCCAGGATTATTATCTACAAATGTTATCTCTGGTGTTGGCCTAACCGGGACCTCTACTGATTTGGTTGAGTCCAAGCCACTTAAACTCAGGCTAGGACAGCAAACAGAAATTGTCACTAAAGTGTTAGTTTCAGACACAGTTCCTACCAATCTTTTGGGAGCTGACATTTTGAACCAAATTTTAGCAAACATAGACTACACTCCTACAGGAGTCCAAGTGGTCAGTAGTCTATCAGGAGAAGTTTTAAATTCTGCCTGTGGAGTATTTTTAATCCAAGACTCCACTCTGCATTTCCACCAGAATTGAAAGTGATTCCCACTGAGTTATGGGCCACCAGCAAATATGATGTAGGTCTGCTGGATTGCACCCCAGTCATGATAAAAATTAAACCAGGAGCCCATCTCCCACAGATTAAACAGTACCCACTGAGTATTGCTCAGACTGAGGGGATAAAGGATCAAATCACTCAACTGAAAGCAGCAGGGGTTGTTGTACCAATTAAGTCCCAGGTCAATACACCCCTGTTCCCAATTGCAAAGAAGCCAGACAAGAAGGGTGGGCAGGTGACATATCGCATGGTGCATGATTTGAGAGCCATTAACAATATAATAGAGGCAGATACCCCGATCGTGCCCAACCCCCGCACTTTACTAAGTGGAATACCTGCCTCCAGCACCTGCTTTACAGTGATTGATCTTGCAAATGCTTTCTTTTCGGTGCCCCTGCACCCAGATTGCTGGCACCTTTTTTCATTTACCCATCATGCCCAAAAGTTAGCATGGACAAGATTGCCCCAAGGCTGTGTGAGTAGCCCCTCTGAATATAATACTGCGTTAAAGCAAGTATTGGACCAATGGTCCCCCTTACACCCAAACACAGTTTTGCTTCAGTACATAGACGATTTGCTTATTTGTTCTGATACAAAGGACATTTGTAGCAGAGAAACAGTAAGCCTTCTCCTGTTTCTCTATAACAGTAACAACAAAGTTAGCAAAGATAAGCTACAATACTGCCAAGAGAAAGTGATCTTCCTGGGTCACTGCATTTCACATGGAATCCGTCACCTAACCCCAGATCGAGTTAAAACTCTACAAAACTTTGAAAAGCCAAGAAATGTCCGGCAACTACGTGCCTTCCTGGGGTTAGTGGGATATTGTAGGGACTGGATTCCAAATGCATCAGAACTTATGGCTCCTCTATATGAGGCTACCACTAGAAACCCTTTCAAACTCACATGGGACAATGAATTGCAGATGAAGGAGCTTATTAAAATTTTGTCTGAAGCTCCCGCCATTGGACTTCCTGACTATACTAAGACTTTCTCGTTGTTCTGTCATGAAGTCAATGGATTTGCTGCAGGTGTACTCACCCAGCTACATGGAGACAAACAGAGGCCTGTGATGTATGTATCAGCCTCATTAGACCCTGTCATCAAAGGCTCCCCCAGTTGTATGAGAGCCATAGCAGCCTGCATTTTGCTGCTAGACAAAGTAACGGAGCTTGTACTAGATTCTGCTCTGATCCTGTATGTGCCACATGCAGTACAGGAAATCATGAATCAAGTAAATACTAGACATGTGTCTGCCAGTAGATTTGACAAGTACCAGTCTGCTCTTTTTGCTCCATCGAATTTAACAATCAAACGATGTGTTACTTTAAATCCGGCTACTCTTCTTCCTATAATTGATGAGGAAGATGCAACAAATGGTACTGATGTAGAACCTGAGAGTTTTCTCATGATTGTATGGCTCTTATGGAGGTAGAAAGGGCCTCTGTCACACCAGCAAAAGATGAGCCCTTATCAGATTGTGACACACACTTATTCGTAGATGGTTCCAGATTTTACACTGATGATGGTCAGCCACACACAGGGTTTGCTGTAACTACTACAGACACCATTTTACATCAGGAAGCGTTGAAACCCCAGATGTCAGCACAGGAAACGGAGTTGTATGCTGTAGTCAAAGCATGTCATCTCCTAGAGAATCAAAGGGGAAATATCTACACTGACAGCAGATATGCATTTGGAATAGCCCACGATTTTGGGCCTATCTGGAAGGCACGGCACTTTCTGACTAGTGCAGGGAAGCCAGTGAGACATGCAAAACTCATAGAGCGGCTATTTGAGGCCTTTCAGAAACCAGCAGAAGTTGCCATCTTGAAGGTAAAAGGGCATGCAAGGGGAAGTGACATGACAGCCAGAGGAAATGCTTTAGCGGACCAAGCGGCAAAGGATGCTGCCTTTATGGCATTTGGAGTCACATCCACTGTAGGGGTCGCCCAGGTAGCGGGGACAGATTCCCCTCATCAAGAGCAGTGGGATGTAGAAACTCTAATTCAGTTGCAGAACCAGGCCCCTGATGAAGAGAAGGATAAGTGGATCAAATGTAATGCTACCCAAAATCAGCAGGGCCTGTGGAGCGCTGACAACAGGTGGTGTCTACCCAGGAGTTTGTACCCAGTTTTAGCACAGCTGGCACATGGCGTCAGTCATCTTACTAAGGGCGCGATGGTGGCACTTACTGACTGCTATTGGATAGCACCTGGATTTAGTGCATTTGCAGCCAGGTTTTGTGCTTCATGTCTCACTTGTGCTCTGTACAATGCAGGGAGGCCTGTTCATGTTCCCCAAAGGCATTCTCCAAAGGCAGATTTCCCTTTCCAAAGAATTCAAATAGACTACATTCAGATGCCCAGAATAGGCACCTATGAGTTTGCTTTAGTGTGTGTTGACATGTTTTCAGGTTGGCCCGAGAGCTGGCCAGTAGCCAAAGCAAATGCAAAAACAACAGCAAAGAAAATTTTGAATGAAATAGTTTGTAGATATGGAGTTCCTGAAACTATTGAGAGTGACAGAGGAACCCATTTTACTGGGGAAGTAATGAAAGAGGTAATGGAAGCACTTCACATACAGCAAGCTTTCCATACACCTTATCATCCACAAAGTAGTGGTAAAGTTGAGAGACTTAATGGAATTTTGAAAAACAGATGTGCAAAAATTAAAGCAGATACAGGAAAAGGATGGGTGGAAGCTTTGCCATTAGCCCTATATTCTGTACGAACTACCCCTAAACAACCACATGGGCTGTCCCCCTATGAGATTTTATTTGGAGGGCCACCCAAAACAGGGCCATATTTTCCCCAACAGTTGCAGGCTTCTCACTCTAATCTGTTAGAATATGTTCAGATTTTGCAAAGAACATTGAATAAAATACATGAAGGTGTTTATAAATCTATCCCCGACCCAGATTCTGTTTCAGGTATTCACAGAATCCAACCAGGTGACTGGGTGGTGGTCAAGCGACACGTCAGAAAGCCACTAGAACCAAAATTTGATGGACCACATTTGGTGCTTTTGACAACCGGTTCTGCTGTCAAGTTGGAAGGAAAGCCCACCTGGATTCACGCCAGTCACTGCAAGAAAATCCTGAAGTGATGATATCCTTTGAAAAAAAGATGATAATGTTTCTTTTCTTTTTGTTGTTTGTGAGAACTGAGACATGGAAAAATAACCCTTTCATCCAAATGTTAAAATTGTATGCAACCCATAGCAATGCTAGTAACTGCTGGGTGTGTTCTCACTTACATCCCCAAACAGGAACAGTACCCATGATAGCAATGCCTCTCAATTTCACTGATCTAAACAGGACCAGAATAAATGGCTCATACATAGTCTCCACAGCTAATGAGCACAGATCAGTAACTTTGATGGTTTCGAAACAGATAAACACTCCACAGATTTGTTTAAACATTACATGCCCGTTTAACACTAATGCCCCGTTCACACGGTCGGACTTTGTTCGGACATTCCGACAACAAAATCCTCAGATTTTTTCCGACGGATGTTGGCTCAAACTTGTTTTGCCTACACACGGTCGCACAAAGTTGTCGGAATTTCCGATCGCCAAGAACGCGGTGACGTCAAGCACGTACGACGAGACTAGAAAAGGCCAGTTCAGAACCAAGCGTGGCACCCTTTGGGCTCCTTTTGCTAATCTCGTGTTAGTAAAAGTTTGGTGAGAGACGATTCGCGCTTTTTCAGACTCGTGGCTTTCGGATCGTTTTCTGCCGTTCAGTTTGTGCTTGTGGGTTTGTATCTGCTCTTCAGTGCGTGCAGCAAGTTCCGCGTGACTTTAAGTAGTCATTGTATTCTTGTTCGTTCGTTACTGGTTTTCAGGTCGCTCTTCACAGGCCTTGCTGTTCTTCAGTGCGTTCTGTTACTTCGTTCTGAGCAGCCGACCGTTTTCTAGCCATGTTTCGTATGCGTACTCCTCGTAGAGTTCGTGCTGTGCGGGGGCTTGGTGTTGGGGTCCTGACCTTGACACAAGTCCAGTCCATGAACAGGGTGGGGAGGAGTTCATGGACCAAGAATTGGTTGCTTCAGCGAGACCAGTTCTGTCATATGCCTTTGCTCCGTGAGATCCGTGAGAATAATCCTGATGATTTCAGGAACTTTCTCAGGATGACGGACCCCGTATTTCACCGTTTGTTGGCTTCGCTGACCCCCTATATTAGCAGGCAAGATACCTGCATGAGGCAAGCCATCACTCCGGAGCAGAGGTTGGTCGCTACCTTGCGGTATTTGGCCACAGGGAGAAGCCTGCAGGACTTGAAGTTCTCGACAGGCATCTCCCCCCAGGCTCTGGGTATCATCATCCCAGAGACCTGTTCTGCCATCATCCAGGTCCTGCAGAAGGAGTATATGAAGGTAAGATTTTTATCCTTTTATATCACATTTTATTGTATTGAATGTTTGATAATATATTGTATTTCTTTCCTCATTCCATAATTACCATGATTGTAATATGCTGTGAATGTCCCCTTTGTCCTCATGCATGCTGGATTTTTATGTAATTATTATTTTAGGTCCTTCATACATATTTGCCCTTCTATAACCTCCCCAGCATGGTGTCTCCTGCCCTATATTCACCTCATGTAGTCACTTAACAATGTATTTTATCAGCTCCATAGTAGTGCTTTACCCCAAACACCCCCTAAAATGTTTTGAAATGTTATTTTTGATTTAAATTCAGGCAGAGTGGCAGAGGCTTTTTTTTGTGGTGTCCCCAAATTTTTTGTAACCCTCCCTCCCCCAACTGCTAAGTGAGCTGATCCCAATTCTCTATCTTCAATCATCTATCTGCTGACTTTGCCAAACCCATACACACTATACCCATCTCTTTAGTGCTCAGATTTATGGATTAATTCCCCAAAGCATGTAGTGCAAGGGCCTGCCTGTATACTTTCCAATGGTACTGTTTAAAGTTCTTGTATCCTATTATGATCTTGATAGGTAATAGCAGAATGTCCAAATGTGCTCAAATGTGTACAGTGTGTATTTATATCTTTGTATTATGACACTTCTTACCTGTCCAGTGGGCTGCCAATAGTGTAACTAAGGAGGGGCTGTTCCAAGTAATACCCTGTATTTAGGCATTCATCTCTCAATGAAGTGAAGAGGGTTACCTGTCCAAGAGTTCCCCCCCCCTATAATGTTAGAAATGGCCCATGAGGGGGGGAGGGGGAATATGATAGGTGTACCTTATACTTTGTTGTTGTTAAATTCCCCTTAATAAATGCTATCTGGAGGTTGCCCCATAATGTTTGTGTCTAATCTGCTTGCCAGGTTTCTGTGAAAAAATAGTAATGTTTATTGTTTTTTCCTCAACAGTTTCCTTCCACGCCACAGGAATGGCAGACTGTGGCCTCCCACTTTGCCCAGCGGTGGGACTTTCCTAACTGCGGAGGGGCAATTGATGGGAAACATGTCCACATCGTCCCACCACCCAACTCGGGTTCGTACTATTATAATTACAAGGGGTTTAATAGTATAGTGATGTTGGCGGTGGTGTCGGCTAATTACGACTTCTTGTATGTGGACGTGGGGAAGAATGGCCGGATGTCCGATGGTGGAGTCATCGCCCAGACGGAGTTCTACAGGCGTCTCCAGAATGGCAGCTTGGAATTGCCACCTCCAGAGGACAATGTTGAAGGTCTCCCATTTGTGTTCGTTGCTGATGAAGCATTTGCGCTGGGGGACCACCTGATGCGGCCATTCCCGATGAGGACCCTCACCCCGGAACAGAGGGTTTTTAATTACCGGCTGGCCAGAGCCCGAAGAGTGGTGGAGAACACATTTGGAATCCTGGCCAGCCGGTTCCGATTATTTATGACACCCATCCATATGGCGGAGTATAAACTGAACCATATAATACTTGCCTGCTGTGTTCTCCATAATTTTCTACAAAAACATTCAGCCAACTATGCTGGCTCAGTTGGGC
This sequence comes from Aquarana catesbeiana, assembly GCF_042186555.1. Lineage (NCBI taxonomy): Eukaryota > Metazoa > Chordata > Amphibia > Anura > Ranidae > Aquarana > Aquarana catesbeiana. The sequence continues at coordinate 528,960,152 of NC_133326.1, forward strand.
CTGAGGCCGGAATCCCAAATACATCAACAATGACGGCACTTGAAAGCGGCCGTCCTGGCTTGCCCTCCCTGAATGCCCGTGATGTCCGGTTACGATACCTGGAGTTCTTTGCGGGTAGGGGGGCTATCAATATGCCAGACAATCTGTGACACCTTTTTCAAATAAAAAACAACCAAAAGAAATTCTTGGTGGACATTTACTGCTTGTGTTTGTTTTAGCTGACCCTGACAGAAATGTGTTGAGTGCAGAAAATGTCGTGATTGGGTAACCTTATAAAAAACAGTGTTGGCTGGTACTTCCTAAATGCAAAAACACATTTCACTACAAGTGCACTTGCAACTGCACTGAACCTGCACTTGTAGTGCAAAGAGGATTTGCCCTTAGGAAATAACCCCCATTTGTGCATAAAACAACAATTACATCACCCCAAAAGTGTTGTAGTGTTGAGACAATAATCCACACATTCTTGAGTAAGGCACTTTTTTATACCTGCACAATCACATGCGCATTTACCAAAGGTTTTTAAAACAAACCAACATGTTTGTTGTATAACAATGTTTGCAGTAGCATTATGAAAAATCAAAATATCCATTTCAGATAAAACAGGCCTGTGTAAAACCAACAAGAAAGCCAAAAAACTTGAACTTACAAAGTTCACATTAGGTAAAACCTGAAGGCTAGATCAGACATCAGTATTTAGGAACTGGGTTTGATCTAGCGTTCAGATGGGGGGAAATCACCCCTGGAAAAGCCAAATTTGGAAGATGCACACCAATTTCCGAATGTCAACATGTGCTATCTGCCATCAGGGGGGATCAAGGGACGTGTTTTGGGGGAGAAAGCCTTTCCTCAATGCGACTTTATAATTGAGGAAGGTGGTGCACCCCCAAAACGCGTCCATTGATCTCCCGTGATGGCAGATAGCACATGTTGGCACACTGTGTGCATCCTCCAAATTTGGCTTTTCTAAACATTTTAAAAATTTTTGGAAGATTGGACCACATTAATAAAACAGGTGATTTTGTGGGGTTTAAATTCGCCCCAAAACATCAATGATGTTATTTTTTTTAATAACATCACTGATTTGGTTCTGGATGTTTTGCAATTGGAGATTACACCCCATGATCTCCCCGATAAGTATCTGGGCACTTTCTGAAGTAAAGCGTTCAGGATCCCTCACATCACGATCACCTAAAAAGAAATAAAGAACAAAAAAAAGGTCTCAAAAATCTGCCACCATCCATCTCTTTTACCTGAGCCTGTGGTCGCAGACACTCACCTGTTGTGGTGCCAATCTCCACCACGTCTTCTTCTTCATCCTGCTCTTCTTCTTCGTTTGGGGGTATTTCACCTTCTTCCATAGGTGGGGGGTCTGTGGTCTCCTCGGATGAGGGCTGTCCTCCGAGTCTTTTCTCCCCTATGTAAAACAAAAATGGTATAATTAGCACACAGATATTTGATGGCAGAACTAGAAATAGGAAACATTGCTTGGAAGTGGGGTACAATTGTCTATTTTAGCAGAGTTCCAAGATGTATATTTTTTTTATTGCCCTTTGTCAAGCTGCAATACTTTACATGTTTGGTACAAGTTTCACAGATGTAGCCCCCCCTATAGTATACACTGGAGCACCTGTGTGCCCCCCTAATAAAAATGGTGTTCTTGTGTCCCACACTAGTGCTCCAGTGTCCAGATGTGAAAACAGCTGCTCAGTGTCCTCTCTTTACACACAATCTAGTTGTCATTTCATTCTAGTAACAAACCCATCTACACAAACAAATCTTTGGCATCCAAGTAGGCCCCAAAAAATGTGTGAAAATGCATATGGCCTAAACAATGGTGTTCTAGAGGCCGAAATAAAAATGTTTGATACGAACGAATAAAGGGGCCATGAACATTAAAGTTGCCCTTTTAAACGTTACAATTAATAAAAGCATATGGAGCAGAACGTACGTAACGTAATAAAGACAGAAAGAATAGGAACACAGCACAACTACTTACTTTTTTGCAGCACTCTCCGGATCTTTCGGTACTGCTCTGGCTCTCTCAACTTCAGGTCCGACCACCGCTTCCTGAGCTGATCTTTAGACCTTCGTACCCCGAAATTCCACTCTAGACTCCTGACCACTTTACCAATGATTTTTGCCTTTCGGATGTTGGGGTTGGGGTAAGGCCCATATTTTCCGTCATAGTCGGACTTCCTCATGATGTGTACCATCTCCAACATCTCCCCAAACGACATATTTGTGGCCTTAAAACGTCTCCTTCTGGATCGGGACGTGCCTGGATCCGGCCTTTCCTCCTCCTCCTCCTCGTTGCTATAATTAGCATGCACCTGCTGTAACTCTGCCATCATGCTCTTCACCCACTGCGCCGAACGAAAAGGGGCGGGGAATACACTAGAAAGAACGTCAGGGGCGGGCGGAGTTACACGCATGCGCAGTGTGTATAAAGCGTAACACGCGTGCGTATTACGTACGATCTGTGAGCGGAGGAAGGAGCATTGGACGCGCCGATCGTAAGAACGAAGGTAAGAGACAAACTTGTGCCTATACTGCTTCTAGATTGAGGCCTATATTGTAACAAGATTAGGAGAGTTTTGTCTGACATTAGGCTTTGTCTTGTGTTGTGTCTTGCAGTGAACATGGATATCTTAATGAGAGATACTGACTTCATGTCACTATTCATTGATATGCTAAGTGAGCTGCCCTGTCTGTGGGAGATTACCCACCCCCATTTCAAGAACCAAGCAAAGAGGAAGGCAGCACTGGAGCAATTGTGTGAAATTGTGAAGCAGGTGATCCCCACAGCAGACATCACTTATTTAAAGATTTTCATTGGTGGCCTGAGGAGCACATATCTGAGGGAGCGCAAGAAAGTCCAGGATTCGCAGAGATCCGGAGCAGCAGATGACATCTATGTCCCCAGGATGTTGTACTACGACAGGCTGCATTTTATGGCAGGCCAGACTGAACCCAGGCCATCCCTCTCCAGTCTTCCTTCCACGCTTCCTTCCCCCCCGGCTGAGGCTTCGGACGCCCAACCTGGGCCTTCCAGGCCACATGTGGAGGAGCCCAGATTGAGCCAGGTATAGCATTCCTCTAAATATTTCTGCTTGTCCAATCAATGATGTTAACTAGATGTTAGTTTGGAGTACTAATTTAGGATTGTGATTGATGATGCAAAACATTACAACCATGTCCCTTTTTCATACACAGGGAAGTCTCAGCCAGGAGGTGGCCGGGCCGAGCCGGTTGGCTGATCTGCAGGTCCCTCCACCCCCCCTGAAAAGAGAAAGTGGCAGTAGGACGAGTGCCCTAGAGGAGGCGGCTATCAGATTCTTTTGGGGGGCTACAGAGGTCCTGGGAGCACCCCACACCATGCAGGAGAATATTGCTGCATTCATAGCATATAAAATGCAGAGGATGGAGGAGGGCCAAAAAGCCATGTGTGAGGCCCTCATATCAGAGGCTCTGGAGAAAGGTATGAGGGGCCAAATTACACCTCACACACAGCTTTGGGATGGTCCTCCTCCTCCTCCTCCCTCTCCTCCAGGTCCTACTCCTCCTCCCTCTCCTCCAGGTCCTCCTCCTCCTCCCTCTCCTCCAGGTCCTCCCAGTCCTCCTCCAGGTCCTCCCAGTCCTCCTCCAGGTCCCCCCAGTCCTCCTCCTCCTCCAGGTCCTACTCCTCCTCCTGCCACATCTCCAACTGCACAGCCACAGCCCGGAAGGAAGTGTGAAAGGAAGACCAGACAGTGATTGCCCTGGGTCCAGTCTGGTCGGCCAAAAAATGCAGCCTCTTGTGGTACCACAGCCTGGGGACACATCTGCTGCTATCCGGATCTCTGCGAATCCCGGACCAGACTGCCCTCCCTTACATATGGACTCCTCAGGCCACCAATTTTGATGTTGAAGAATTGATGTCTGCCGTGGGGGTCCCAGGCTTTGCTAATTTCTCCTGTTGATCCAGTGTTGCCTTCCTCTTTGTTTGGTTCTGATCCCTTAATAAAGGAATTTTGGTTTGAATTATACTCTCCTATGTGTTTTACTTCAAAAATGACAGTTTGTTTGTGAGGATTCAGGTACATTTCAAATATACAATGTGAAATGAACAAGGGACACCAACAACAAACAATCTCCTTGAGATTAAATATTAAAAGATATCAATGGTGTTGGGGTAACTTGCCACACAAAACACACACAAAAATATTCTGGAGTAAAAATAAAAATAACATTGAACAAAGATCAGCCTTGGAAAAAATCCAAACATTAAAGAAAAAAAAAGGCTTAAAAACAAAATAAAAAAAACATAAAAAATATAAAACTGTCAGATGTGACAACTAATAACAATATATTGAGGGAATCCCACTAAAAAAACACAAATAAAAGTTTGTGAGAAGTGTGTGTGAATATGAGCAGCAAAACTACTTAATTCTTGTCACATTATAAAGAAGAAGAGAGTGCGCTGTATTAAACCATTTTTTACATTGCAGCGTGACGAAAGTGCTGTATCCATTGCGAACGCTAAGTTTACCAGAACGAGCTGTCCCGTGTCGGAATTTCTTCTGAGCATGCGTGGCACTTTGTGCGTCGGAACAGGCCACACACGGTCGGAATTGACGCGATCGGATTTTGTTGTCGGAAAATTTTATCTCCTGCTGTCCAACTTTGTGTGTAGGAAAATCCGATGGAAAATGTCCGATGGCGCCCACACAAGGTCGGAATTTCCGACAACACGCTCCGATCGGACATTGTCCATCGGAAAATCCGACCGTGTGTACGGGGCATATATGTAGACGGTTGGGCAATTCAGATTGCAGCGGAGCAAAAATTACAGTTTATGGAGGAAACTATGGTCAATATTATTATATCCCAGATCCAGAACTAAAAAGAACCCTTTATAGTACAAATTGCTCACAGTTTCCAATATGTGAAAATATCGGTTTCCTGAGATTCCATGTTATTGCTTCCAGTTTTTTAGGAGCAGGCATACCGTCCATACGTAGAGGGTTATATTATATATGTGGAAATAAAGCTTACGCCTGGCTTCCTACTAATGTTACAGGTACATGTTATATTGGGAAGTTAGTACCTGCTTTGGCTGTTCGCAAAGATACAGTGCGACCAGATCAAAGTCCAGAATACCCTTTAGTGTTCAAAAGAGAGCTGTTCACTGAAGGTGACATGGCATGGTCATGGTTCCCTTCCTGGACAGGATGGGGAATTGAAGCAATGAAAAGACTAAATAATTACACTAGAATTGTAGATGAGATTATTAACCTTACTACCACTGATATAGGTTTATTAAATGAAGAAATGGCTTAGCTTAAAAAAGTAGTATTCGAGCACAGATTAACGCTAAATTATCTCACTGCAGCTCAAGGTGGGATGTGTAAGATATTTCGCACTGACTGTTGTATATACATTTCTGATAATGAGGACATTATTAAAGGACATCTTGCTAAGATAAGAGAACTACAGAATAAGGCCAGAGATATTGCTAAAGATGGATGGAACCCCTTTCAGGGTTTAGGAGGTTTTGGTGATTTTTTATATGGCATAGCAACATGGTTACAGAAACTAGGCGCTTACATTGTGATGTTCCTATTTCTCATGTTTGTTATTTACTTCCTCATCAGGCTATGCCTCTGTGTGACTACCCGCTGTACCAACAAATGTACCACCAGCCCTGATGAACCCATTATTGTGAGAAAGCTAGGAGAGAGCTGAACAGGACGCCGTCTCTCTGCGCCAATGTAACAGGAGTTACCAGCAATCGGCTGAATGTAACGCGGAGAAGAATGGTGTCAAATAAACAAAAGGGGGGAAATGACATGGACATTCATTGTACTGTTCATTTAAGCACAAGAGAATCCATTTTGTTCTCACTGTTGAAATGTGTTCTGTAACCTTCACCTAACACACAGACACTTCTCCTACTAAACGCTCTCTACTCCCCCCTCCCTTTTCAAGGTTTTACTTTTGCAATTGTTCTATTCGCTAGTTTTTAATAATATATTTCTATTTGTTAGCTTTTAATAACATATTGCTATTTGTTACTTTTTAATAACATCTCACACCACCCCTTTCTTATCTATGTATAAAATAACATGTAATAATAAATTTTTGATCGAACGGACATTTTAAACACAGTGATTGAGTCCTGTGAATCTGTTCCTGCAGCTGCAGTATTAACTTTGTTTTAGAGTCCCAATCAGAAATCAGTCATATCAGGGGTATGGCCCCAGGTTGAAGGTCAATTGCGCAATCATATGGCCGGTGTGGAGGCAAACTACCGGCTTGACCTTTGTCAAAGACATTGCTAAAATCGCGGTACTCCTCTGGCAGGGAGGAGAGTGAAGAGGTGCACAGAACCTTGGCTACCTTCTGGAAGCATGTCTCACTGCATTGTGGTGACCAGGAGAGAACCTCAGCATGGAGCCAATCAAAAGGGGGGTTGTGCCTCTGTAACCAAGGACAACCAATAACCAGCAGGAACTTAGGTGAGAAAATAACTTGGAATTGGATTATCTCATGGTGAAGAGCCCCTACAGCCATAGACACCGAACCGTCTCATGAGTCACGTGGGCAGGCTGTAGAGGTCTCCCGTCAAGAGTCTCAGAGGCAAGTGGAGTGTCACACAACTGCAGCGGAGTGCTTAGATACAAAGGCAGAGTTCTTCAATACAAAGGCAGCATTAATGAACAAGCCTGCAGCCCCAGAGTTGATTAGAGCCTGTATCTTGATGGATGACTCAGCCCAAGAAAGGGTAACCGTAGTCGGCAACAGTTCTCGTACTCTGTTCGATGGACATGGGGCACTTGGCAGCAGAAGTGGAGCATGCGGGAACATCAAATACCCTTTTAAACGAAGCCACAAACTCAGGGTAGCACAGGACAACAGGTTTTTGCGTCTCCCATAGAGGGTTTGCCCAGGCCAAGGCTCTCTCAGAAAGCAAAGATATCAAAAAAACCTACTTTGCTTCTGTCCGTGGGAAACACCTGGGGCAGCATCTCAAAGTATATCTCAATCTGGTTGAGAAACCCTCTGCATTGGATTGGAACGCCCCCAAATTGCTGGGGAAGCGGAGTGGAACCAGACATACCTCTTATAAAGGTAACACTCAAGGCGGGTGCCTGCACAGAGACTGGCGCAGCAGCAGGGTCGGCCTGCAACATAGGTTGTACTGGGGTGGCCACAGTGGGAGATTCCAGGTGAGCTGTGCGACTCAGGAGCGTTTGTAATGCCATGGCAAACTGATCCATGTGGTGATCCAGTTCATTCAATCTGGAAAAAATATTACCAACAAGTGGATTGACTGCATCTTCTGAATTCATGGCCTTCGCCTACTGTCAGAAACCATGAAATCAGACTGAGACAGAAGTACAGTTAAATCACACTTGTTTATTAATAAGAGTAAAAAGAACAAACGTAGTCAAAACATAGCCAGGGTTCAGTAACTGGAACGAATAGTCAGCCAAGCCAGAAGTCAGGGATCAAAGTAGTGGAACAGCAAGCAGGATCTGGAGCCAGAAGGGATGTCAGCAAAGCCAGTCTTTAACCACCTGCCGACCAGGCCATAGCCAAAAGATGACTACAGCACGGTCAGCTTATTCTGGGAGGGCGTCCAAGCACTTGTGTGCATGTTATCAGGCCAAAATCACCAGGGTATGTAAACTTTTGATCAGGGTCATTTGGGTAGTTTCTGTTGCCATTATGATTTAACCACTGCAGCCCCGGAAGGTTTTACCCCCTTCCTGACCAGAGCACTTTTAACAATTTGGCACTGCGTCGCTTTACCTGGTAATTGCACGGTCATGCAATGCTGTACCCAAACTAAATTTGCGTCCATTTTTCCCACAAATAGAGCTTTCTTTTGGTGTTATTTGATCACCTCTGTGGTTTTTATTTTTTGCGCTATACACAAAAAAATAGCGACAATTTTGAAAAAAAAAATATTTTTTACTTTTTGCTATAATAAATATCCCCAAAAATGTTTTTAAAAAACAAATTTCTTCATCAGTTTAGGCCAATATATATTCTTCTACATATTTTTGGTAAAAAAAATCACAATGAGCGTATATTGATTGGTTTGCGCAAAAGTTATAGCGTCTACAAACTAGGGGAAAGATGTATGGCATTTTTAAGGCATTTTTATTATTATTTTTTTTTTTACTAGTAATGGCGGTGATCTGCGATTTTTAGCAGTATTGCGACGAACAGATCAGATACCTTTGACACATTTTTGGGGCCATTGACATTTATACAGCGATCAGGGGGCAATCAAGGGGTTAAATGTGTGTTCCCTTAGTGTGTTCTAACTGTATGGGGATATGACTGAGTAGGCGAGGAGACATATCGCTGTTCCTACTTACTAGGAACAAATGACATGTCTCCTCTCCTCTGACAGCACAGGCATTTGTGTGTTTCCATATGGGGCACCTTGCGCAGCCTGTCAAAAGCTAAATACAGAGCGGCCACTTTAGACCCCTTTTACACTGAGGCGTTTTTCGGGCACTACAGCGCTAAAAATAGTACCTGTAAAGCACCTGAAAAAAGCCTCAGCTGCAAACCCAGTGTGAAAGCCCGAGTGCTTTGACACTGGGGCTCTGCGCTGGCAGGGCATCACAAAAAGTCCTGCCAGTAGCGTCTTTGCAGCGCTGTAGGAGCAGTGAATACACCGCTCCTACACCACTCCTCCACTGCTCCTGTCCATTGAAAACAATGGGGCAGCGCCATTATATTGCTGGCAAAGCGCCGCTGCAGCGGTGTTTTGTGGGCGGATTTAACCCCTTTTTATTCACTAGCGGGGGGTTAAAACTGCCCCGCTAGCGGGCTGAATAGCGCTGCTAAAACGCCGGTAAAGCGGCGCTAAGAATAGCGTCGCTTTACCGCTGACGCCCGGGGTGGCTCAGTGTGAAAGGGGTCTTAAATACAAGTTGACACACTCTGTTTGCAGCAGAGAGGTTGAGCTCACAGTGCCTCTCCTCACTTTTTGTCAGAGGCACTGAGCTCAATGAACAGCTTGGAGTCTTTGACCAATGGTAAAATACCATTGGTCCCAGCTGTCCATTAAAAATGCTGCAGTGGAGGCATGCCTCTCACTGCAGTGTCATAGAAGGGGTATGTGTCTAAAAGACAAATTCTCCCTTTCAGCCCAGCCCTCTTAACTACAAGGAAAAAACATGTGTTTATGGGTATAAGATTTACTTCTATTTACTGTGAAATTACTGGTTGGAAGTTATAACTTCAAACTTCAGTAATTTGTCCGTTAAGCCACCTGCTTGAGTACAGATTTTGAAAATATAGTAAATTACCTTAACCACTTGCTTACTGGGCACCTAAACCCCTCTCCTGCCCAGACCAATTTTCAGCTTTTAGTGCTGTCATTCTTTGAATGACAATTGCGCGGTCATACAACACTGTACCCAAATTACGTTTTTATAATTTGTTTCCCACAGATAGAGCCTTTCTTTTGGTGGTATTTGATCACCTCTGGGTTTTTTATTTTAAAAAGACAAAATAAAAAAAAAATACAAAACCATTTTATATTTTGTTAATAAATTTTGAAAACAGGTAATTTTTCTCCTTCATTGATGTACGCTGATGAGGCTACACTGATGGACACCGATAGGCTGCATTGATGGGCACTGATAAGGTGACACTGTTGGCTCTGATAAGGTGGTACTGATGGGCACTTATAGGCGGCACTGGTGGGCACTGATAGGTGGCACTGATGGGCGGCAGTGATGAGCACTGATCAGCACTGGTAGGTGACACTGATAGGCAGCACTGCTAGGTGGCACTGATGAGGTACTGATTGGCACCACTCGTGGGCATTGATAGGTGGCACCTGTGGGCATTGATAGGTGGCACTGATTGCTGGCACTTATGTACTGGTAGGCACTGATTAGTGGGCACTGTGGAAACTGATTGGTGGGCACTGATTGGTGGCACTGTCAGGCGGTACTGGCGGGCACATATATATATGAGGCGGCTTCACTTCTTCCTCTTCGGGACTAATGTCCCTTCAACAGAAGCCGGTGATCGGCTTTTTATTCTCGTCGCGCTGTTAGCGTGAGAAGAAAAAGAAAAAGATTACCGATCTTCTGTTTACATCACGTGATCAGCTGTCACACGGTATTTGCGCAGCAATTTTTTTAAACTCTTTTTTTTGGGGGAAAAAAACAATTTCATGAATGAAAAAAAAAAAACCACTAGCGTTAGCCCGATTTTTTTGTATAATGTGAAAGATGATGTTACACCGAGTAAATAGATACCTAACATGTCACACTTTAAAATTGCGCACACTTGTGGAATTGCGTCAAACTTCAGTACTTATAAATCTCCATTCGTGACGCTTTAAAACGCTTTAAAATTTTTTACAGGTTACACGTTTATGCCCCGTACACACGGTCAGACTTTGTTCGGACATTCCGACAACAAAATCCTAGGATTTTTTCCAACGGATGTTGGCTCAAACTTGTCTTGCATACACACGGTCACACAAAGTTGACGGAAAATCCGATCGTTCTAAACGCGGTGACGTAAAACACGTACGTTGGGACTATAAACGGGGCAGTGGCCAATAGCTTTCATCTCTTTATTTATTCTGAGCATGCGTGGCACTTTGTCCGTCGGATTTGTGTACACACGATCGGAATTTTGGAAAATTTTATATCCTGCTCTCAAACTTTGTGTGTCGGAAAATCCGATGGAAAATATGTGATGGAGCCCACACACGGTCGGAATTTCCGACAACAAGGTCCTATCACACATTTTTCATCGGAAAATCCGAACGTGTGTACAGGGCATTAGAGTTACAGAGGAGGTCTAGTGCTAGAATTATTGCTCTCACTCTAACGATCGCGGCGTATGTAACCTGTGTGTTTCTGGCTCTGTTACTAGCCAGTGCCTCACCAGCCACTGAGCTCACCGCACGTCACTGCCCAAATGACCCCTTTTTGTAAAGTAGACAGTCCAACGTATTTAGTAAGAGGTATGACAAGTTTTTTGAAGTTGTCATTTTTTGTAAAAAATTTTAGAAAATTAAGAAATTAAAAAAATGTTTCACAATTCTTTTTTTACATACTGTCACCAGTGCAGTATAGCATTATCATATAACCGGTGTGGTGGTGATAACGGACACTGACTGGTGACAGTATGTGGAAAAAAAATATGTATTAATTTTTTTTAAATGTAGAAAAAAAGTTATTACATTTTTTTTTCTTTTTTTTTTAACACACCTTGACCAGAGCAATACAGTGTTACCATAGTACTACTACTACTCTGGGGAAGTGATCAGGATTTTTATTTTACACACTATGATTGCTTATAGCAGTGAATTACATTGGTATAAGCAACCATTTTTACTGAATGAAGTAGATTTATTTAGTGTGTATTGTTGTGATTAGATGTGATTGGTCATAGTTAATCACATGGTATAGATTGGGTGTGATTGGCCCTGTCTGTACCATGTGATCACTTTGACCAATCACAGCTAGCAACACAATTGTACACAATGAATGGAATGAATCAAAGCCATTCGTTGTGTACAATTGTCATGTTATCCACTGTGATTGGCAGCGGGCCGTTACACTGATCATTCATCATATGATATCCACCCGGAGCGACAAAGGTCCCCTATTTGACAATAGGTTGGGCGGGAAGTAATTAATATAAAGGGGGTGTTTTGTATTTTTTGTAAAAAAAACAATAGTGTACTAAAGCGCTGATATGGTGTGTAATAAATCAATAAGGAAATAACTAAATAATCAAGCTGCAACCATGTGAAAGTGTTCTGACACTACTATAGTGAATTTAAAAAACAAAATTTATAGTGCGCTAAAAATTAACTTCCTAATGATAATTATATAAATTCAAAAAAATGTGTAGTGTTAGGTGATATAGGCAGATATCAAGGAGACAGCAAAAAAGCACACAAGCCAACCCTTAATATAAACTGAGATCATTCATCAGAATTAGGGTATACGGCAGTCCTCTGAGATTTATATGCAAAAGACCAAAGTCCATGAAAAAGCAAAGCAATTCCAAGATGTTTATTCAATCATTGTCAGCGGTCTGCAACAGTAGGATCCTCCTCTGCTAATTCCCCACGCTATACTTCTCAATTCCTCCAGTGGTAAATTTCATTCATGCAATCAAAGAAAACATCATTGCGCATGAACCGAAAAACTGTCTATGACCAAAAAATAACATTTGAAAAAAAAAATTTTTTGCAGTCAAATAAATATGAAATATTGCATGGGCAAATCTCATGTTCACAATAAAGTGAAACTTCAGGAAACCTTTTTCTTTCCAGTTCTGGTTAGCATGGAGAAGGGCTAAAATGTTTGTCAGGTTTTAATTGCCGTGTGTCTTTACTGTGGAGATTCCCACTCACTTACTGCCCCAGACACACAACAGGAAAGAAAAGGGAATCAGCTCAAAGTAAAGAGAAATGTCTTCTAACGCAGTTTTCACAGCAACATGTGTTCCCATTGGAAGATTTCCCCTCTTCACAGGAATGGACGTCTATGGCAATAATAAGATCTGACAAGCCCCAAACTGTGTGGAGGGAAGGGAGAGTTGTAGTAAACACAGTGCCACCCTCATTTCTCCAAAATTTGCAAGATGAAAACAATCTGATTATTATCTAATGTTTGTACTAGGCATTCATCAGAGGTAGAACATTTGGAAAACAAAATAACCAGTTTAGGACACATTGGGGTTGATTTCCTAAGACCCCTTTCACACCAAGCTGGCCATAGCGTCGGCGGTAAAACGCCGCTATTTTTAGCGGCGCTTTACCGTCGGATTTGCGGCGCATTTCTGCTGCTAGCGGGGGGCTTTTACCTCCCGCTAGCGGTCGAGAAAGGGTTAAAACTGCCCACAATGCGCCGCAATAGCAGCGTTTTGCCGGCGGTATCACAGCGCTGCCCCATTGATTTTAATGGGGAGCAGCGGTGGAGGAGCGGTAAACACATCGCTCCAAAGAAGTTGCTGGCAGGACTAACGTCCTGCCAGCGAACCGCTCCAGTGTGAAAGCCCTCGGGCTTTCACACTGGAAACAATCTAGCAGCTGTTGGAGGGCGGATTGCAGGCGCTATTTTTAACGCTATAGCGCCTGCATAACGCCCTCGGTGTGAAATGGGTCTAAAGGCAAATCCACTCTGCACTACAAGTGCACTTGGAAGTGCAGTCACTGTAGCTCTGAGGGGAAGATCTGAAATGAGGCGAAGCTCTGCTAATTTTATTATCCAATCATGTGCAAGCTAAATTTTTTTTAATTTTCCTTGCATGTCCCCCTCAGATACAAAGCAGGTCAGCTAGTAAGGAATGCAGCAGGTTCCTACACATACAAACTCTAGACCTAATCCATAATTCCTGCTGTGATGAAGTTACATGCATAAAACCTTATTACTCAAATGTATCCAAAAATAACAGGGGTCTGCAAATGTCTGTTTTGTAATATCCTTTCTGTATTTTCGTGCACCGTATTTCCATTGTTTTCATTAAAGCTATATCTAAAAATGAGTAATCTGAATTAGACATTAAAGTGGTTGTAAAGGCAGAAGGGTTTTTATTCCTTTGCATTCTATGCATCAAGACAAAAAGCCTTCTGTGTGCATCAGCCCCCCTAATACTTACCTGAGATCCCTCTAGAACCATCGATGTTGCAGGAGTGTCTCAACTGCACGGGTTGCCCTCCTCATTGACTGAGACAGCAGCATGGCACCATTGGCTCCCGTTGCTGTCAATAAAAGTCATTCAGCCAATGAGGAGAGAAAAGGGGGTGGGCCGGACCTGAATGGACACAGGGAGCCATGACTTGGCTCAAGTTCCCCCATTGTAAGTTGCTTGCTGTGGGGGCCCTCAACAGATGGGATGGGCCAGGAATGCCGAAGAGGGACCCGAGAAGAAGAGGATCTGGGCTGCTCTGTGCAAAACCATTACAGAGCAGGTAAGTATAACATATTTGTTATTTTTAACTACAAGAAAAAAAGACTTTACAGGAGCTCTGTGAGTCGGGTCGCAGGTCCCGCGGACTTGATCGCTGCGGGGATACCTGTGATCGCCTTACGGAGAGGAAGAACAGGGAGATGCTCATGTAAACAAGCATCTCCCCGTTCTGCCAAGTGACAGTGTCACTGATCTCTGCTCCCTGTGATCGGGAGCAGAGATCAGTCACATGTCACACGTAGCCACGCCCCCCCACAGTTAGAAACACTCCCCAGGACATACTTAACCCTTACACTGCCCCCTAGTGGTTAACCCCTTCACTGCCAGTGTCATTTACACAGGAATCAGTGTATTTGTATAGCACTGATTGCTGTATAAATGACAATGGTCCCAAAAATGTGTCAAAATGTCCGATGTGTCCGCCATAATGTTGCAGTCATGATAAAAATCACTGATCGCCGCCATTACTAGTAAAAAAATAATTATCAATAAAAATGCCATAAAACTATCCCCTATTTTGTAGACGCTATAACTTTTGCACAAACCAATCAACAAACGCTTATTGCGATTTTTTTTTTTTTTTACCAAAAATATCTAGAAGAATACGTATCGGCCTAAACTGAGGAAAAAAATGTTTTTTTTTTAATTTTTTGGGGATATTTATTATAGAAAAAAGTAAAAAATATTGCGTTTTTTTCATTATAGCGCAAAAAATAAAAACCGCAGAGGTGATCAAATTCCACCAAAAGAAGGCTCTATTTGTGGGAAAAAAAAGACGTCAATTTAGTTTGGGAGCCACAACGCATGACCACGCAATTGTCAGTTAAAACGACGCAGTGCCGAATCGCAAAAAACGCACTGGTCAGGAAGGGGGTAAATTCTTCCGGGGCTGAAGTGGTTAAGGGATAAGTTCACTTTAAAAAAAAAAAAAAATCTTTTAAAAAAAAAAAAGTAGAAAAGATTGTTTTTTTTCAAAATCTTCACTTATATCGCAAAAAATAAAAAACCCAGTGGTGAATAAATACCACCAAAAGAAAGCTTTATTTGTGTGAACAAAATGATAAAAATTTAATTTGGGTACAGTGTAGCATGATTGAGTAATTGTCATTGAAAATGCGAGAGCACGGAAAGCTGAAAATTGGTCTGGTTAGGAAGGTGGTGAAGGTGCTCAGGATTGGTGGAAAAGGTGAAAAGGTCAGAATTGCTGTTATTTCTCCGAAAGTATCTTTACTCAATTTAATAGGTATAAAAGCTGTTTGGTACCAGAAAAGAGTTGCAACAGTAAATGCTGTGTTTCTATTAACTGCTTGTCGTCTGCCCTTTAGCAGTTTAAGGGCACTTTCACACTGAGGCAGCGGGGGCGTCGGCGGTAAAGCGGCACTAGTTTTTTTTTTTTTTCTTTTGTCACTTCAGTCGACCATATTGAGAGGTGCGAATCAGCTTTGCAGCTCATTTATCTTCCATCTCCTCTCCTTTGTCTCATCATTGTGACGTTTAGCCATATCAAAAAATAAATTACAACCAGCTATTGGTAAATCTAACATCTTAGCATTATCCCCCCCAAAAGGCTAACATAACCGAATGAAAGATATCGGCTTCTTCTCGGTGATCCCCCTCCCCCCTCCCCGCCCTCCCACCCAAAGCCCAACCTCTCCAGGGTCTAATACACCCATCTCTCCTTCACTATTCTAGACTTTAGTTCTGTGCTCTACACCACGTTTTTTTACATTTTACCCATCGTTCCCATTCCTCAGAGCCCGTAGTACCTTTTTCCTCTATTGCGCGGACCTTACTCTCCAGATTGTATGTCTCTTCAACAGCATCTATGCATTCCCATATCTCAGGGCTCTCCTTCCTCTGCCAATTCTTCGGGATTATTCGCTTCGCAGCATTCAGAAGGTGAGGTACTAATGATTGCTTATATTTTTTGATGTCTCCGCCTCCCCCATGGAACAAAACCTCCCAAGGATCTTCTGCTACATCTTTTCCGGTTATTTCCTTAATTAACCCGCGTATCTTACCCCAGAAGATTTTTATTTTAGGGCATGTCCACCATAGGTGCGACATTGTTCCTATCTCCTGGCATCCTCGCCAACAGTACGCCGTTCTATTTTGATATTTGCTTACTATCTCTGGGGTAAGATAGCTTCTGCTTATGCATTTATAGTTCATCTCTGTCGTACGTGCGTCCAGTGCCGAGTTACAAATCATATCCAAAATTCTCTTAATTGTATTATCATCTTTCTTTGTGCCTAATTCCTTCTCCCATTTATCTATGAATGGAGGTATCTCCAGCTGGTCAATCTTCATCAAGACTTTATACATTTTAGAGACTATATTTCTTAGGTCTTCGGTATCGCATAACCTCTCAAAGTCCATAAGTTTATCCCCCGCCCTGATCAGACCTGGTAACCTACTCACAAAATGACACAGCTGGAGATAACGCCACCCATCTAACCCTCGTGTCTCCCTTCCAGCTCTAATCTCGTGCAATGTCATAATTTTACCTCCCTAATAATGTGTCTTAGTTGTGTCTTACCCCAAAGTGCATCATTTCCTCCTATACTTTCTAATCCCGGTGGAAAAAAATTGTTATCTACTAGTGAAATTCGTGGTGAGTTGTAATTTCCAATCACTTTCTTATGTACCCTGTCCCAAATTTTAAATACGTTGTGTGTTATTACATGTGTGTCTTTATCAAAAATTCTAGCTTGTGGAGGATTCCAGATAACACTTCCAAGTGGTGCTTTGCATAGGAATTCCTCTATTCTAACCCAGCGTTTTTCATTATCTCGTTTTGCCCATTCGGCCATTCTAGACAGCACTACGGCATTGTAATAATTCTGAATATCCGGAACTGCTAAACCTCCATGTGTTTTCTTTTGTTTTAGGATCCTGAAAGGAACCCTCGGTTTTTTATTTTTCCATATAAAACTCATTATAATTTTTTTTAAATTTCTCAAATAATATAGGGGAAGTGGAAGTGGTACCATCTGGAACAGATATGTGATCTTGGGGAGTAGGAACATCTTAATGACGTTTATACGTCCTATCCATGAGAGGGCTTTACGGGCATAGTTTTTACAATCAGTTCTTATAGTGTCTAGTAGAGGTAAATAGTTTATTGTAAATGTTTTCTTGTTTGAGCTAGCCAGCTTTACTCCTAAGTACTTTAGTTCTTCAGTCCATCTGAAGCTATATTCTTTTTTCAATGTATCTATTTCTATTTTATTTAAATTTATATTTAATATTTCTGATTTTACAAAATTTATTTGAAAGTTGGACAGCTCTCCATATTCCTTTAGGGCATTCATTAACTTGGGCAAGGTGATCGTAGGGTCTGAGATATAAACACGTCATCAGCAAAAGCTGCAACCTTGTGTTCATCCTTGCCGATCTTAAAACCTCTTATTTCTGGATCTGCCCGTATTGTTGCTAAGAGAGGTTCCATAGAGAGAACAAAAAGCAACGGGGACAGGGGACACCCCTGTCTCGTTCCATTTGCCATCTCAAATGGCTGAGACATTACTCCATTCACTCCTACCTCAGCCGTGGGATGTTGGTACAGAGTTTTGATCTGCTGGATCATTTTGGGTCCGAGACCCATATTCTCCAAGGTCAGGAACATGAACCCCCAGTCTACCCTGTCGAAAGCCTTCTCGGCATCGATCGACAGCAGTAGTCCTGGGGGACCGCTCTCCCCTGTTTTTTGGAGCAGGAGCAATGTCCTGACCCCGTTATCCTTCCCCTCTCTTTTAGGAATGAAACCCACCTGGTCTGGGCTAATCAGAGCATTCATTGATCCCTTTAGCCTCTCAGCGAGTATCTTTGCGTAGAGTTTCGTGTCAGTATTAAGGAGAGAGATAGGACGGTAGCTTGAGCATAATATTTTTTCTTTTCCTTCTTTGAGTAAGATCGTAATGGAAGCCTTTAAGGCCTCCTTGCTCATCTCGTAATCATCACCTAACCCATTAAAATACTGGCACAGCCTGGGGATCAGAACTTCTTTAAATGTTCTATAGTAAGTTAATGTAAATCCATCCGGACCTGGACTTTTCCCCAGAGCCATTCCTGCTATTGCTTTTCTCACTTCTTCTTCTGAAATTGGTGTTTCCATACACTCTCTTTCCTCTTCTTTAATTTTAGGAAGCATTGCTTTTCTTAAGTACTTATTATTTCTCTCTCTACTATTATTAAGCTGGATGCCCTGTTTTGGAATTGAATATAGCTCCTGATAGTATTTTTTAAATACCTCTGCTACTTTCCTGGAGGAGTACTCTATGTGGCCATCTTTGGTCTGGATTTTTTCTATAAAGTTCCTGGTTTTCCATTTTTGTACTGTTTTTGCTAGGTGTTTACTCGGTTTATTGGCCCATCTATACCTGTCTCCTGAGATCTTCCTATGTATTGCTTGAACCTCTTGATCCATTAAGTTTTTCAGCTCTGTCCTTTTAATTATTATATGTTTGTACGTGGCTTGGGACGGTTGTCCTGATTGTGTCTTATGTTTCAGTTCTAAGCTGGCCAGCTCTTCTATTAATTTTTGGCGTTCCTTGCTTCTCTCTTTTTTCCGCCGTGACCCTAGCTCTATTAGTATTCCTCTTATATAGGCTTTATGGGCCTGCCATAGAGTACATCCAGATATTTCTCCTGTGTCGTTTTCCACGAAATAATTCTTCAATTCCTTATTGATTCTATTGAACCCTTCCTCCCACCTTATCAGTTCTTCATTTAGGCACCATTGCCCCAACTGTCTATTTTCTTCGCCTGTTTTTATTTCCATGGTCATGGGTGCGTGATCTGAGTAAGTTATGTTTCCTATCCAGGAATCGACCACCTTCTCGATTGCTCTATGGTCAATCAGGCCGTAGTCAGTCCGGGAGTATGTCCCATGCACAGGGGAATGAAACGTATAGTCACGTTTCCTAGGGTGGTGTACTCTCCATATGTCCACTAATTGCAGGCTGGCCAATTTTTGCCTGAACTTTCTTAGTTGCCCACTGATCTTCCCCTGTGCACGGGCCGTGCTATCCAAGCCTGGATCTATACAAAAATTAAAGTCCCCCATTATTATCAAGTGCCCTTTTCTAAACGCTGTCAACTTCTCCAAGATTTTTACCACATAATCCATCGGATTTTTGTTTGGTGCATATACATTAGCTAGTGTATACTCTTTCTCATTTAGTCTACCTCTTAGGAATAAGTATCTGCCTTTTGTATCTACTGATCTTTCTTCTAACGTGAACCTGACTCTTTTTGAAAATCCGATGGCAACACCGCGTGTTCTGCTTGAAATAGTATCTCCTTGGTACCAGGTCGGATATTCCCCCGAGAATAGTCTTAATCTTGATTGGCGTGAGATATGTGTTTCCTGGAGGAATACCACCTCTGGACCAAGCAGTCTAAGATCGTTAAATATACTTCGTCTTTTGTGGGCTGCGTTTAGACCTTTAACGTTGTATGTAATGCATTTTATTGTGGTTGATGTCATTTTTCTGCATCCCTTCCGTCGCACTCTGTCTTTAGGCCCTGGAGAGATTTTACGCGCCTATCTGTCTTAGACCCTGGAGAGGTATCCCTTAATTCCATTATTAAACTTAAAGTGCAACTCCTTCCCATCACCCCCACACCTTCCCGCCCCTCCCACTTTCCCCCTTCCTCCCTCTCCCCCTCCCTCCCTCTCCCCCTCCCCCCCCCTTCCCCCCTTTGGTCTTAGCTAGACCCTCAGGCCGATGTGGGTCGCAAAAATCGTGACCCTCCATTGGTCTCCACCTCTAAAGGTGGATCTGTTGGTGTGCCGGCCACCGGTCGATATTTCCTGGCTTCCAGATGTTCTTTCAGCTTCCCGTGACACCCACCTTTCCTAATCTCCTACTAGTTTCCCCCCGTCCCTCCCCCTCCCCAAAATTCCCCTCCCACTCCGTTTTTATAGCGATCCTATTCCCAATTCTATCCACCGATCATTGGACCAATCTATTGTTGTAGGGACCTGAAGGTCTAATTTCCTGCAGAATTCGTCTAACTCCTCTGGGAATCTCAACCTAGCTGTTCTCCCGTCTTTATAGCCCAATAGACATGAGGGGAATCCCCATGTGTATTTTATGTTTTGATTTAACATTTGTTCCAAAAGTGGCTTCAGGAGACGTCTTCTTGTTAAAGTGTCTTTGGCTAAATCTGCAAACACTTGGATCCTGGCCTCTTCATATAGGAGTGGAGTATGCCCTCTCAATTTTGACCATATTTTTTCCTTATCGACGTAGTATCTGAACCTCACGATGATGTCGCGGCTTCTTTCTGTTCGGCTAACGTCTAACCTTCCCACACGGTGCACTCGCTCGATTTTTGGAAAGTCCTCCCCTCCCAGCTCCAGAAGGGGGGAAAATATAGCCGCCACTATCACTCTTAGGTCCTCACCCCTTTTTTCTGGAATGCCACGTATTCTCAAGTTCTGTCTGCGGCTTCTATTCTCCTGGTCCTCCAGTCTATAACAAATTTTTATCTTGTTTTGTTGAGTTGTTTTAATTTGTTCTTTTAGATCAGAAATTTCCCGTTCCTGTTGGTCCATTGTGTCTTCCGCTCTCTCAACTCTGGCCAAGAGATTACCCAGGTCCGTCCTTAGCATATTAATCTCTGTTTTAATTGAGGCTTCCAGAGCTTTAAACATCTCTGCGATTTCATTTTTGGTGGGGAGGTCTGGATCCAGCCTGTGTTCCATCGTTCTGGTTGTTTCGTGAGCACTTTCAATCAATGACGACTCTCTGGATGGAATGGGCGTCTGGTCCCCCTTCCCGTTTTGGCCCTTCTTCCTCTTATCCGCCAAAGTTGATGTTTGGGCTTCTTGGTGGGCACTTCCAGGGCTCACCCCTCCAGCTAGGTATTGCTTGATTGAGCTCCCAGCAGCACCTCCGGATGAATTGTCCTTGGGTGTCTTCGGGGGGCCCCCTATTCCTGTTTTGGATGTATTTCTGCTCATTATTATGTTCCCTGGATTAAATAAGAGGGGTTTTGGACGACTTTATCTTGTTAGTGCCAATGAATCTTTGTTAATCCGGCCCTAGGACAGTTTTATACTCTTGCCCGTGTCCTCTCACCAATATTCTGTTCTTGGTTAATAATGGAGTGAAAAATCTATTTCCTGTGAATAGGATCTGTTAGGAAGGTAGTGACTATTTTTTAAGTGTTTTTATTTTTGGTTTCCTATAAGTGCTAGTATCGCAGACTACTAAAAAGTGCTCCCTATTTCTCTGTTGTTCCGAGGTGTGGTAGCGAAGATTGAGAGGGTGATGAATTTTTAACAACCTTGCCAGAAGACCTTAGCGTCTAACTATAACGAATACAGCTTCCCCCCTAGTGCAAGGTATTGCCGGGTTACTCAGGTAGATAGTCAGTTATTTAAAAGTGTTTTAATCCTGTACCCTTTAACCTATAGGTCCCAACTTGCACCCAGAGGCCCAGCGAATGATGGCATAAATACTGATGGTCTTCAAGGGTAGTTAACGGTAATGAATCACTATGATACTCTTGACCTTTTCCATAGTATTTTTTAATTAAATTAAAGCTGGTGTTCCGGAATTTCTCACTGTCCCTTATTTGCCACCATTGGTCCTCGTTTGTTGTGGTAGATGTTCCAGAGACCTCTATTTCCCTTTCAGGGGTTGCAAGACCCTGGCCGCAGTAATTGGTTTTGCTGATTAGGTTAGACCATATCCTTGGATGCCACGTGTATCCCACCTAGGGTATATCCTATGTGTTTGGGGAATAGTCAGACTAAATGTTATCTTGGAAATTTAGTGGCCTGGGTCATCTAGATGTGTCCTGCCTCTCTCCTCCCCGATTTTATTGAGATTTCAGATGTACGCTGAACCAGAATGAATATAGCAGTGTTACATCGAATGTGCGGATATAGAATGATGCCTTGTCGGGTATTGTCTTTTTGTTCAATTAAGTAGACCCGCTATTCCGCTCTCGTGTTTGTGTCAGTTAACGAAAAGGGTGTCATCCCGTTTCTCTTCTTGTGTATTTTAGCTTATACAGAGGAAATCAGCCATTGCTGCAAGAGCCCAGCTAGATCCCAGAGTGAGCCTCCAAATGTTTATTAACAGTGCTGTAGTTTGTTGTCTAAAGTTCTGTTATTAACCAGGTTTTTTACATAGACAATATTACCAGTCACCTTCTCAGATTTGCCAGACAATAAGCAAGTCCCTTGTGGAATTATTAAGCAAATTTCATACTTTATCACCTCTTCTATGGTTGAAAACCCATATTCAGTACTCTTCTTACCTTTTAAAGATCAGGTAGGGATAAGTACCTCTCACCGTCAGCCTTATCAGCCAGCGTCTATACTTGCCAGGATAAACGGGCCGGTATCAGCTACTTGTGTTCTCCCTTGGGGGGGTCCTTTGATGAACACGGCGGGATTAGAAGATCTCGGTCAGCTGGTCTCTCTGCTGCCAAGCCGCGCCGGTCCTTGCACACGGCGCCAGTAAGAGAAGGGGATAGGGGAGAGAGAGGTGCGGGAGTCCCCAGCGAAACGGGAACCTCACCTCGCTGTGCCGCTGAGCCCGGTTCTCTCCGGATGACAGCTCGAGACGCTTGGCTGCGGTGTTGAGGTACCTCTCTCCATTCCCCCGCTATGCCGCACCATCTGTCCTGTCCACTTAGGACGCCCAGGGAGCGAGGCCGCCAGGACGCCAGTTCACCGCCACACCCCCAGATCCTCCCCTCCTGACAGACGTCTCATGTCATCCCCCTGAAAAAGTTTCCTGCTTATAACACAGATATCTTTATTGTCATCAAGCGGCACTAGTTTTAACGGCACTTTACCGTTGTTTTAGTTGCACTTTTTGGCCGCTAGGCGCTAGTTGGGCGCTTTTAACCCCCACTAGTGGCCGATAAAGGGTTAAAAGCGCCCACAATTTCAATGGCAGGGGCAGTTTAGGAGCGCTGTATACAGCGCTCCTAAACTGCCCCAAAGATGCTGTTTGCAGGACTTTTTCTAGCGTCCTGCAAGCGCACTGAACCAGTGTGAAAGCACTCAGGCTTTCACACTGGAGTGACAGGAGAGGTGCTTTACAGGCGCTATGCAGGCGTTATTTTTAGCACTAAAACACCTGTAAAGCGCCTCAGTGTGAAAGTGGCCTTACTGCTACAGGGCAGCAGCCGTGAGCCGGATCACGTATATACACTGTGATAACACACAGCGGAAGGCGATCAGCGTATTCCGGGTACTCAATGTCTGCCGGCACTCCCCGATTGTCAGGCAGAGACACAGAACTGTGATCTGCCTATGTAAACAAGGCAGATCGCTGTTCTGACAGGGGGGAAGGGAGGGAGTTTGTGTCCCTGCAAAGCAGGGAATAAATTCTATCTCTTCCACTAGTAAAAGCACCTCCCACAATTCACATAAAAACTGGCTAGGCACACAGTTAACCCTTTGATCGCCCCTGATGTTAACCCCTTCCCACCCTGTGTCATTAGTACAGTGACAGTGCATATTTTTAGCACTGATCACTGTATTAGTGTCACTGGTTCTCAAAAAGTGTCAATTCTTTTTACAATGTCTGCCGCAATATTGCAGTCCTGCTTTAAGTCACTAATTGCCACCTTTACTAATAAAAAATAAATAAATAAAAATAACCCATAGTTTGTAGACGCTATAACTTTTGCGCAAACCAATTAATATACGCTTATTAGGATTTTTTTACTAAAAATATGTAGCAGAATACATATTGACCTAAATTGATGAAGAAATCAGATTTTTACAATTTTTTTTATTGGATATGTTTTATTGCGGAAAGTAAAAAATATTGTTTTTATTCCAAATTTTGGGTCTTTTTTTGTTTATAGTGCAAAAAATAAAAAACGTAAAGGTGATCAAATACCACCAAAAAAAGCAGCACATATATGCAACAAAAGAATAAAAATAAGGTTAAAATAGTAATTTATGAAAATAAACATGGCATTTTATTCAATGGAACACAGTGCTATAGAAAACTTAACACCATCCAGTTATCCAGTGCTATATCAGCTTGCTGAATCAGGAATTACAGTTGTACTTACACATTTGTATACTATTACAGCTGTAAATGGTATTGCTATCATTGTAAGGATGTGTAGTAGGATATGTAACACCATTTTGATACTCTGGGCCTCAGCATTTGGTGGTGGGGTTATCTGAAATCATACAAATAGCACACTTCTGTATTATAGGAAGAACTGGACAGATGTAATCTTGGGAAACTAGAAGAAAATGAATGTTTGCTCTTGAATACAATTTACCTTCACTGGAGTCATGGAAGTCAGGGTGGTATAGGAAGAATCGTCGGAATTTTCATTGTCATCGTCGTAATTTCCTAAAAATATGAAGGCGGCAAAACAGTGAATTGTATACAGCTGCATCTGCATAGGGATTTTATGGCAGCTGTAGTCTATTGAATTGTATCATTTAGATTTGTATAATACACTATAAATGACTTATATATTTTTTGTTTGTTATCTGAATCAGTGTCGGTACGATACTTTAAAGTGGAACTACACTGCTTCCGAGTACTACAAACAGAAAATGCTTTTTGATTATTTTTTAATATTCAAAGCAAATGCCCCCATTCATCTAAAAACGCCCCCCAGCATTTCTGGCTGTGGCCATCTTGAGTAAGGGCAAATGATTCATGTAGCATTTACTTCCTGGAATCCATCTGTCCTTAGCTCAGGCTTGCAAGCAGGAGGGTGTGCTTAGCTGAGAAATCCCCCTCCTCCTTGCTTTACCTCCCTTCCTGAAGGCTCCTGGGATGTATGACATCATTTGTCTAGGCATGGAAACCAGAAAGGAACAAAAGAAATGTAAAAAAAAAAGTTTAAAACAAGTAAATATAATATACTTTCCTATCTATTTAACAATGACAGCAGGATAAGGATTTAAAAGAGTCAATGTTGAGAAGGTGAAATTCTGCTTCAAGGCCCTATTCACACTTCTCCACGACTCCACATCTCTGTTATTCTGCCCTCAATTCCAAATCATATGGTGATTGCTACAAAACCGCAAGAGGGAATGCTTGTTTCCATTATGTGAAAGTGTGAATGCAGCCTTAGGCCCCTTTCACACAGGTGGTCTGATCGGGTCCACTTGTCCATTTTTTAGGTGGACTCGATCGGACCATTAATCGCCCTCTATAGAAATGCGTATGTAAACGGACATGGTTCCGTTTACACCTGCCATCATCTGATCTGCTAAAAACAGATGGATGGGTGATCCATTCCACATCCGTCTGGTGGATCGGATCTGATGATTGTCGGATGTAAACAGTGGTCCATTTACATCCAACCACTCATAGAGGAAAGTGGGCTGTGTCCATGTTCACTCTGCACCTGTCATCCATCCGCTGAGTAGGTGGATGTGCTGGTGGAGTCCGCACGTGTGAAAGAGTCTAAAGTGTATGTGAAGGCAAAAACTTTTTTCTAGTTTTGGATAGAGAGGAGAAGGATTAGAACTCCTCATGTTTTTTTTTACTACTATCAGAGACTCTGTTGGGGAGATTTACCCTCACTTCCTGTCCTGTTGATGTTTTTATCAGACAGATAGTGAAGGAAAATCTGCAATAGCTATACGGGGAGAATATGCCTCTAGCCTTTCCCTACTCTACTTTGAAAAAGCATTTTATTTCTGTTTGTGTCTGTTGGAGTATTACACTCACATGCTGCCTGGTTAAAGTGGTTGTAAACCCATCCAAAAAAAAAAAAACTATCGCATACTAGCTCATTATGAAATACTTACCTTAGATCGAAGCTGGTGCAGCGGTCGCCGCACACCGATGTAACCAGGTGTGCGCAGCCTATTGCATTAGGGTGTGCACCCCAAACAGAAGCTCAAACACACGTGAATATGAATATATATATATATATATATATATATATATATATATATAAATATATATATTGAGATTGTGGCAGAATCGCTGCGATTCTATCCGCAATCTCAAAATGCACTAAAATTGCAAAACGTGGGTTCAGGTGTTATTATTTTCAATGGCACCTAAACTGCAGTGCGGTTTTGCCATGATTGTCATGTGATTTATGATGTGGCAATCGCAGAAAGCTGCATCACATGAAGCTTGTCACCCAAAAACAACTTTTTTTGGGCAACAAGCTTCAAGCAATGTGATTTGCCACATAATAAATTGCACCAAACTTGCACTGCATTTTAGGTGCCATTGAAAATAATGGCAACTGAACCTACATTTTGCGATTCTAGGGCGTTTTCAGATCATGGCCAAAACTCCCAGATGTGAATGGAGCCTTACTGAGCTCCGGATAACAGTAAAAACCTGGCAGGGGTCCTAACCCTTCCCTACTAAATCCAAAATAAAGAATAATCTTTGGCTGGACATGCACTTTAACCTCCCTGGCGGTATGATTCTTTCTGATTTTAGGTGCTGAAAGCGGTACCATTATTTTGCATGGAAATTTGGCGTTTTATATTGTAGGCCTGTAATTCTTAACAATAAAACACCTAAATCTGTCCAAACAAGAGTCTAGTAGATATCCCGGGTATGATAAAGTTTGAAACACAAAAACATAAATTATAATATAATAAAAAAAAAATAATAATTAAAAAAAATAAAAATAAATAGTAATAAAATAAATTTCCACACGATTCACTATCGCTCAATTCTGCAAGTGTTCTAATTTACTATCGCTGTTTTCTAGCTGGTCTAAAGCCATTTTTGACGTAAAGGGACACTTTTTGGTTGCTATGGACAATCTCCAGTTTCCAGGCAGAAAGAACAGTATATGCAATATAAAACTGCATGCAGGGCATGGGCCAAAGCACTGGGGACAAATGGGATGCAAAATGATTTCATACAGTACTGTAATCTGTAAGATTACAGTACTGTATGTGTTATGCTTTTTACATTTTTTTGAATTTGCTGCCAGGTTCCGCCCCCCGTGCGCCGCGACGCTCGCAGGGAACGGAGCCTGGCACGGAGAGGCTTCGGAGGAGGACACAGCCCGCGTACACTGCGGGGGACATCGCAGGATCCCGGGGACAAGGTAAGTAAGGAGGCACCAGGATCCTGCGATGCAATCCCGAGTGTGGCTCGGGGTTACCGCTAATGGTCCTGAATTTTAACCCCGAGCCACACTCGGGAATACCGCCAGGGAGGTTAAAAGCACAACTCCAGCCAAAACATTTTTTTTTATTTTAGAAAGAGTGGGGGAGGGATAGCTATGCAGTCTGTGTTCCTATTGGCAAGATGTCCCCCAAATCCTTTTAGGACAGGAAGTAATGGTGGTATGTAGAAGTTTCAGCCAAATGACCAGAAAAACAGCTAAGTGCAATTTGACATTTATCGGATGAATGCAGGTTAAATTGGCAAAGCAATGGAATGGTAAAGGGCTCGATCACACTAGTGCAGTGGCTGGTGGTTTTCTGCATTGGAAGTATGCCAGTCACAGCTAGAACACATAAAAAATAAATTGTGGAGTTACCCAACTCCTAGGGCAACACAGTTATCCTTATGGTGGTTGACCGGTTCTCGAAAATATCACATTGCATTCCACTTAAGAAGTTGCCTACATCCAAAGAACTGGCATCCATTTTTGCTTGGGAGATCTTTTGATTACATGGGCTACCCAAGGTTATCGTCTCGGACAGGGGCAGCCAGTTTGTATCTAGGTTCTGGCGAGCCTTTTGTGCACAGTTGGGAATTCAGCTTTCCTCCTCTTCTGTGTATCACCCTCAGTCTAATGGGGCCACAGAACGAGCCAACCAGTCCTTGGAGCAGTTTCTACGTTGCTATATTTCTGACCATCATTACAATTGGTCAGACCTCTTACCTTGGGTGGAGCTTGCTCACAACAGTGCCATTAATTCCGCTTCCTGATTGTCCCCGTTTATGCATATTATGGTTTCCAACTATCCATGTTGCCTGACTCATTTGTTCCTCAGAGCATTCCTGCATTAGAGGAGCATCTCCGTGGTCTTCATACCACTTGGATACAGGTCCAAGAGTCCTTGCGACGTGCCTATGAAAGGTACAGTCTCCATGCTGACCACAGACGCCTACCTGCATCTTCCTACCAAGTTGGGGAGAAGGTCTGGCTGTCATCTCGTAACCTTCGACTCCGTGTTTCCTCACTGAAATTGGCACCTTGGTTTATTGGGCCTTTCTGTATTCTCTGCAGGATTAGCCCAGTGGCTTACGCTTTATACCTTCCTTCTAATATGCATATCTCTAATGTATTCCATGTCTCCTTATTAAAACCTTTGGTGTGCAACCGCTTCACCACCTCGGTGTAACGTCCTCACCCAGTACAGGTTGAGAACCATGAGGAGTATGAAGTACAATCCATCATTGACTCCTATAGGTTCTGTGGACGCATACAGTACCTGGTTCATTAGAAAGGGTACGGTCCGGAGGAGCTCTCTTGGGTCTCATCCTCAGACGTACATGCCCCTGTCCTCCTCCATGCTTTCCATAGACATTTTACCCTCAAACCTGGTGGTCCTCCGAGGGGAAGGGGTCGTTAAGGAGGGGGTACTGTCAGGGCTGGGCTCTGCCCCCCCTTCTCAGAGTTCAGGCTGCTTAGTTGTCGGTTAATTGCCAGTACTCATCATTCCACAGTGACTCCCCTGGTGATCATATCCTGCTCGTTAACAAGCCCTGCTGGCTATTTAAGCTGCCTGGATTAAATCTCCTGTGCCTTCGCCAATATATCTAGAGACTCTCTGCTGTGTTCCTGTTGAAGACTTGCCTGGCTGATGTCCCTTGTGGTTCCTGATCCTGTCTGCTGCTCTGACTACGCTGATCTCTGGCTTCCTGATTTCCTGGCTTGTTGTGACAACCTAATTTGGTTACTGAACCCTGGCTATGTTTTGACTACGTTTACTATTTGTACCATTTTTACCACTATATTCAATGGTGTGATTTTTACTGCATTTTCTGTCTCCGTCTGATTCATGGTTCCTGACAGCCTGGAGTTCAATGGTAAGAAGATGGTAGGAGACTAGGTCAAAGACTTACCATGTGTAAGGCCAATGGACCACGTAGTAAGTGCAGGTTTGGTGCTCTTTGGTGCTGTTAAATACATTTGAAAGGAGATTGAAACTAGCATTACCAATCATAAAAATCTGGTTTCGTTTTATAAGGATTTTTTGAGCTATTCATGTTACACTTTACATTTACAGATTAGTTAGGTATTTTAAAAGAAACCCGTATAAAGTATAAAGTTTGCCACTGCTGACATCCCTGTCTCAAAATACAAGCTGGCTTCAGTATTTTATGAATAACTCACCTGAAAAAAAGTACTGTATGTAGTTTAGAAATTCTGACTTCACGCTGACTTTTCTTATTGTCATACTTGTACAATAAAGGATTTCCTGAAGGACTGATGCCAGAGGGAGTCAAAAGGGAGTCAATAATGGCAACCCCTATACACTTAGGGGTCTATTTAGTGAACAAATGCCACAAGCATTTGTCCAGTCATCACAAATTCTGACCATAGTTTGCCAAATATGTTGATTTCCTTTTATCACAAGTTCTATCTAGTGGCCACAATGAGGTATTTTCCTGATTCAGAAAAATACTGCTCTATGGCCACTAGATGGAGCTAACAATCATAGAAAAACAACATATTAGGCAAAATATTGTCAGAATTTCTGATAGCTGGGATAATGCTTGTGACATTCATCCAACTATTTTTTTTTTTTTAAATAGACCACAGAAAGAATATGGTAGCAGAATCCCACCTTCTGGCACAAAGAACATTGGGGTTGATTTACTAAAGGCAAATCCACTCTGCACAACCAGTGCACTGCAAGTGCACTTGTAAGTGCAGTCGCTGTAGATCGCTGTAGATCTGAGGGATAGATCTGAAATGAGGGGAAGCTCTGCTGATTTTATCATCCAATCAAAAATGCTGTTTTTTATTTCCCTTGCATGTCCCCCTCAGATCTACAGTGATTGCACTTCCAAGAGCACTTGCAGTCTACATGTAGTGCAAAGTAGATTTGCCTTTCGTAAATAACCCCCTTTAACAGCCATGGATAGACCCAAGAGAACATAACTAGCAATGGGGGTTATTTACGAAAGGCAAATCCACTTTGCACTGCAAGTGCACTTGGAAGTGCAGTCGCTCTAAATCTAAGGGTTAGATCTGAAATGAAGGGAAGCTCTGCTGATTTTATCATCCAATCATGTGCAAGCTAAAATGCTGTTTTTTATTTTCCTTGCATGTCCCCCTCGGATCTACAGCGACTGCACTTCCAAGTGCACTTTCAGTGCAAAGTGGATTTTCCTTTAGTAAATAACCCCCCAATGTTTCCAGTTATTTTCTCATAGTATGACATCTGTTACATTTGAATTTAGTTACAATTTAAAAAGAACTCTAGTCTAGGCAAACATGTTTAGTTTGGCAGTCAACGGCAGAGCAGCTCAGGTACCCGTTAGGTAAATATATTCTGTTAACAATATTGTTTTAATTTATAAAAATGGAGCACTGCCAATTTGCTAATGAATTGCTCTCCTAAAAGTAAAAATAATGATGTATGTTTGAGTCTGACTACTCTGTTGTCTTGCCCACCTCTATTGTTATATTACCATGAATGACACCAGAAGTACAGTAAATTATTCCTTGGCAAGAGAACATCTTTTTTTTTAAATGATTCAGCCATGATTGCCCAGTGCTCTGTTTAGCCCGGGTTGACAACGGTGCGACTTGTCATGCAATTTGACTGTTTAAAATCACATGAAAGGTTGCACCATATTTGTGCCTATGAAACTGTTTGAATTGGTGCAACTCCGACTTGCACTGATTTGAAAAAGGTTCCTGCACTATTTTTGTCAATTTCATCTGCGACAGATGTCCGCAAGCCACAGATAAAGTCATACTGTCCTGCGACTTTGAAATTGTATTCAGTGTGAACACTGACTCTGACTCTATCACTACTTTAAAAGTTATTAAAGTCAACATCTAAATACAATAGTCATGTGTATTCTTACTTAAATCTTAGTGTTCTTTGTGTATTTCGTCCAGATCTGTACAGTAATCCAGTGTGAAACTTTTCCTCTGTGCGGGAGCTTCCTGTAATAAAGACCAGTCACTGCTGCTTTAATTTTTTGTGCAGAGTGACTGGTCTTGTCTTCGCCCCCTTCTGTAGGTTTCTGCAGTAAACCTGTAGTGGGTGGACCTACTGGGCCCCTCCCACAACTCTAATCTCTGCACAGGCAGTGATGATATCACCACTATATTTACAAGGTAATATCTGGGTTTGAAAATTCATTTGGTGCACAAAATCTGATTTAAAGTGTTTGTTAACTCAAAAAATTATACATTACTGGCAGCCTCTCTATTATAGGCAGGCATACCACAATGTGTAAGTCTTTTATAAAAACGAGGATTGTAAATGCAACCTTTAAACCAGAAAGGAAGTGAAGGAATCTCTCTTACTGAGCCTCCAACTGCAGAAAAAACTGGAAGGCAGTCTAATTCTTCCCCTTTCCATCCAGACCTAAATAAACAAGGTTTGTCTATGTATTCACTTTAATCCTTTCATTTGCGGGAAAGTGCCCTTTACATAATTGTTTACACTAGTGATAGAGTCACTTGAAATGCAAATGGCTCTTATGCCCCGTACACACAATCGGAATTTCCGTCGGAAAAACCATCAAAGGTTCCGCTCAAGCTTGCCTTGCATACACACAGTCACACAAAAGTTCTCTGAACTTTTGACCGTCAAGAACGCGGTGACGTACAACACTACGATGAGCCGAGAAAATGAAGTTCAATGCTTCAGAGCATTCGTCGAATTGTTTCTGAGCATGCGTAGGAATTTTGTGCTTCGGAAATGCTACAGACAATCGGAATTTCTGATAGGAACTTTTTCCGTCAGAAAAAACAGAGAACCCGCTCTCAATCTTTCCGCCAGCAAATGTCTGATGGAGCATACACACGGTCGGAATTTCTGACCAAAAGCTCACATCGGACTTTTGCTGGCGGAATTTCTGATCGTGTGTACAGGGCATTAGTGGAAATCTAGAAATCTTCTATAATAACTTTAACTCATTAAAGTGGACCTTTCTTTTTCTCAAGGGATTCATTGGAAATGTTCAATGCACGCTTGCAAATATCTATTGCCGAACCATAACCAACCTGCCTTTCTCTCTCAAATATTGACTAAATTGTCACACTTTGCTAAAGGACTTACTATTCTAGCGGGGGATATAAACATGCCGTTAGACCCCATTATTGATACATCACAAAGCCGTTCTAATATCTCTTTCAAACGACTGAAATTTGTGAAAAAACGGCTTCTTGATCATCAATTGATGGACGTCTGGCGCCTTCTTCATCCCAAGGAGAAGGATTTTTCACACTATTCCTCAACGCACCAATCATACTCCAGAATAGACAATATATTCTTGGACCATTTTCATCTTCCCTTCCTACACTCTGCCCACATTGGCATCGCATCAATTTCAGACCATGCACCTGTGTCGATGACATTGACCGTACCCTCTTTACTCCGACGTACCACCAACTGGAGGCTCAATGATTCCCTTCTAACTAACGAAGTAGAGGTCTCTATGTTGGCTTCTCATTTATCGCAGTACTTTAGGGAAAACAAATCCTCTGACACCTCCCCTTCTATCGTTTGGGAAGCTCATAAGGCTACCATTAGAGGCCAGCTCATTGAGCTTGGTGCGCGGATAAAGAGAGAGCATGGTCAACAAATTAACCAGGTTTTACAACAGATAGAGGCTCTAGACAAGCACCATAAACTTTCTTTACATAATTAACACCTTCAATCCCTCAGACTTAAACGTGAGGAATTGAAGTCCCTCCTTAATCTAGACACCAAGAGAAAGTTCCAACGTCTGTCGCAGAAATTTTACGAATGGGGGAACAAACCAAGTAGATTGTTGGCTAGGTCACTAAAGACTAAACAGTCGCAATCGTTTATCTCTAAAATTAAGCTTTCGTCAGGTGCATTGGCCCATGCAACTCCAGATATCGCTAAAGCCTTTAGAGACTACTACGCGGACCTATATAATGTCAAAAATGATTGTCCTCTCTCCCTCATAAGGAGAGACGGAACCGCATGCTCTCCTACTTGAGAGAGGCAAATCTTCCTAAACTGCCCACATCTGTCCTTAAAGAACTAGAGGAAGACTTCACGGTTGAGGAATTCCAGACGGCATTGAAGTCTTCCCCCTCTGGTAAAGCCCCTGGACCTGACGGGTTCACGATTCTATATTATAAAACATTTAGTGACATCCTCCTCCCCCGCCTCTCTGAATATGCAAACTCTATCTCTCACTCCTCAGGTTTACGCCCAGAATCACTTTCGACTCATATCACAGTCATTCCCAACCAGACAAAGACCCTACCCTTTGTAATAGTTTTAGACCAATATCGTTAATAAACGTTGACATTAAGTTATTTGCAAAAGTTATGGCAAACCGATTACTTCCCCTTATACCAAACTGGATATCGGCGGATCAATCAGGTTTCATACCCACTAGAGAAGCAAAAGATAATTCCCTTCGGGCAATTTTCCTAATTCAGTATGTTTGGCGGCGCTCCCAGCCCACCCTACTCCTCTCCACTGATGCAGAAAAAGCTTTTGATAGGGTGGACTGGGAGTACCTTAAGTTGACCTTACGCCACTTCGGTATGGGTCCTAAAATGTTCTACCGTACTTCCTCCCTTTATTCTGACCCCTTTGTCTTACATAATGGAATCAGGCAGGGCTGTCCCCTCTCCCCTCTCCTTTTTGCTATCACTTTAGAACCCTTCCTCGCCACAATTAGGAACAATGCCAATATCAAAGGCATACAAATAGGCAACAGATCCCACAAATACGCGGCATATGCAGACGATGTACTATTTTTTATCCAACAACCTCGGATCTCGATTCCGAATTTGATGTCTGCATTTTCCACGTTTCAATCAATATCTAATTTCAAAATAAATCCGAAATTCTAAACATTAACATCCCTAAGTCCGAGACTCTCTCCCTTAAACCCCTTTTTCCTTTTAGATGGGAATCAAACTGTATGAAATACCTAGGTGTTTATCTTACCTCTAATCTTCAATCCCTTTTTCGATGCAATTATATTCCCATGCTAAACAAAATAAGAACCGACCTACGAAAATGGTCTAACTTGTCACATACCTGGTTAGGGAAGGTTAATATAATTAAAATGAACATATTACCTTGCATCCTCTTCCTCTTTCAAATGCTACCACTAGGTGTCCCAGTGGGATTTTTCACTATTTTACAGTCCATGATCTCCCCCTTTATTTGGAAGGACAGACATCCTAGAATATCCAGGAAGTTATTGTTTCGTTCCAAATGCTCAGGTGGCCTGGCACTTCCTAATTTTAAAGCATACTATCAAGCAACTGTATTGACCAGACTTGCTGAATGGAAATATGCCCTTAACTCGAAGCTATGGGTACAAATTGAGTATTTTCTAAGAGGTGTAGACCTTTCAATGGCTCCCTGGATACCCCGCTCCCACAGGAACCTTGCCCGTTCTGCCTCGGCCCTTACCACCTCCTCTTTGGATGTATGGGACGCACTACATAAAAAATATTCCTGGAACTATGACTCCCCTTTACTACCTCTCCTCAATCACACATACTTTCTGCCAGGCCTTCTGGACCCAGGTTTTAAATCATGGAGGTCAGAAGAACCCTTCCTATTGCATCACATTCTAAATGGCAATGTACTCAAACCCTTACCTGCGATCCTCACTCCTAAACCTGCCACGTTCCTAGATAGGTGGAGATACCACCAAATACAACATTTCTTAAGCTCTCTTCCTACTCCACTTAGGGGCGTCAGTGACTTAAACGATATAGAAGTAATATTTTATCCAAAAAACCCCCCTCTACATAGCATTTCTTTATTCTACAAAGCCCTTATTACTCTTCAAAACCCTGACCCCCCCCCCTTATCTGACTAGATGGGAAATTGACCTTGATCTCTCCCTGACTGACAACCAAAAGGATAGGATCCTACTATTAGCCCACACCTCGTCCTTAGCCTCAAGAATGTCAGAGGTCAATTATAAATTGCTCACTAGGTGGCATTACACCCCAGTTCGTTTACACCAAATGTTCCCTGCCAGTTCCCCATTGTGCTGGAGGAACTGTGGGAACAAAGCTACTCATGCACACATATGGTGGTTTTGCCCACTGATTAGACCGTATTGGGATGATATTCGTAATCTGATTGCTCAGATTTCTGATGTTCATATACCAAATGACCCATGGGCTATTCTTTTTCATGTCACAAAAACTCCCATAAAGTCGTATAAACGCTCAATCATTCCTCACCTATTGAATACTGCCAAGGCCTTAATTCCCACTTTGTGGGGCCAACCAACTGTTCCTTCTATGAAAGCTTGGCTACAATTGGTTGACGATGTACACCTCATGGAGAGTATCACCCACAATATTAGAGGGACCTCCCAGAAACATTCCCTAATCTGGGACTCTTGGAAAAAATTTCAGTCTACCGCCACATATACAAATCTCTTGCTCTAACCCCTTAAACATAATACTCTAGCGTAGCCATTCAGCACTTACTTATGCTAATTCTCCCCTCTGCTCAATACATGGTCTAGTATACCAGCAACTTCCTACCCTCTCCCCCTCCCATCTTCAATTCTTTCTTTTCTATCTTCTCTTTTTCTATCACTACTTTTTCTAGATGTTTACCTTTATTAAACTAAAGCAATATTTTCTATTTAATTATATTTAGATTATGGTGCTCACCTAGTTAACATCCTTTATCCAATTAGCTGTTTTGTTGACTATATATATCTCCCTGGATGTACCTACTATAATTTTCTAATTGGTGGATTCTATGAGTACTATATTCTATGTTGCTGAAAAACTAGAAGTGTTATGTATTTTGTGTTATATTTGTACATATGGTATATTTTTCTTCAATAAAAATATATTAAACAAAAAAACTCATTAAAGTGGACCTTAATTCCCAAAATGGACTCTGCAACCCTCTGCAATATTAAAGAGGAAGTGAACGCTGCCTCTTTTTTTTCTTTTTTCCTGACCTGCAAATTAAAGGCATAATGTGCTAGTATGCATCGCATACTAGCACATTATTTGACACTTACCTACAAACTAACCCCCTCACCGCTGGAGGCCACATCCATTTTTGCCCATCTTCGTTCTAGGTCTGCGGACCCTGGTTGTGTGACTGGCCAGAGTCGCGTGATGTCACTTCCCTGCCGGCCATGGCACAGGGCTCTGAAGAAACAGCATGGGCGACCGGTTCCTTCAGAGCGCATTCGCCGATATCTCCTAAACGGTGCAAGTTTAGGAGATATTTACAGTACCTATAGGTAAGCCTTATTATAGGCTTATCTATAGGTACAAACAATCCAGGGAAGTTTACTTCCTCTTTAAAAAGCAATTCTTTTCTTTCTTTTTTTTTTTTTTTTTACTCTGGCTCATCCTCTTCATTCTTGCCTAGGGCTGAATAATATGTCAGTGCTCTTGTAGCCTCCTGGGATGTCCTCATCCAGTATCCCAGGAGACTGCAGGGACACACAGCAGTTGGAAGGGTGGCCATGTGGCATGTCACTGGGAGCCATATGCAAGAAACCAGAAGAGACAGCCAGCTCCCGATGGCAAGTGAGGATGGTGGCGCAGGACCTGGCTTGTGACATCAAAGCAGTGGAGTATGTTTTCTGAAAAAACCCTGTATAACAGGCAAGAGGGGATGTTAGGGAGTTTAACTTCTTCTTTATGATGAAACAGTTCTATTCATTCAGTATATGAGGCAGGTTGTACCTGATGGCGAGTTGGGTTACAGTAAGGCCTCATGCACACATGATGTTAAAATAACATTATGAAAACGCCAGTATCTTTGCAGTGATTTTTTTCAACTTTTTTCAGCTTTTTTCAACGTTTTTGCAATAGCGTTTTTTAGCATTTTTCCACATTAGCGTTTTTAGCGTTTTTCTTTTTTTTCAAAATTTTTTTTTTTTTTTTCAATGGATCAAAAACATAAAAAAAAATTGGTGAATGACGTTTTTGAGCGTTTATCAGCGTTAGAGCATTTTTACAGCTGAAAACGTCTCTCAGAACCCACTGGTCCTGGGTTTTTTTTGCAGCTTAAAAACGCCTATGCCATTTGTGGCTCAAAAACGCCTAGGTGGGCATGAAGCCATAGACTAACATAGACAGGCCTTTTTAAGCTGCAAAAAACACTCAAAAAAGCGTCTGTAAAAACGTCCATGTGCATGAGGCCTAACTGATATGCTTGACTAGCGTATATAACACAAATATTGCTATTTGACAACTACACCTTAAGGCTTCATGCACATGGGATGTTAAAATAATGTTATGAAAACGCCAGTATCTTTGCAGTGATTTTTTTCAGCTTTTTTCAGCATTTTTGCAATAGCGTTTTTAGCGTTTTTGAGCGTTTTGGGCGTTAGCGTTTTTTAGCGGGTTTTTTTTTCAATTTTTTTTTTTCAATGGCTCAAAAACGTTAAAAAACGTTGGTGAATGACGCTTTTGAGCGTTTTTGAGCGTTTATCAGCGTTAGAGCGTTTTTACAACTGAAAAACGTCTCTCAGAACCCACTGGTCCTGGTTTTTTTTACAGCTTAAAAACGCCTATGCCATTTGCAGCTCAAAAACGCCTAGGTGGGCATGAAGCCATAGACTAACATAGACAGGCCTTTTTAAGCTGCAAAAAAACGCTTAAAAAAGCGGCTGTAAAAAC
This sequence comes from Aquarana catesbeiana, assembly GCF_042186555.1. NCBI lineage: Eukaryota > Metazoa > Chordata > Amphibia > Anura > Ranidae > Aquarana > Aquarana catesbeiana. Next base: position 528,997,874 of record NC_133326.1, read on the forward strand.
GTCTGTGTGCATGAGGCCTAAAAATGAAACATAGGAGCTTACCTTCACGTACTCTCACACTTATTTCATGTCTCTGATCATTGAACAAGCCAGGGATCTCCACTTTGCAGCAATATGTGTCTTCATCCATCTTACTTAAATTACTGATAGTCAGAGAAACATCTCCCTTTTGTATGTTACCCAATAACTGGTATCTGGAATCAAATCCATTCAAGGTCACTTTGCTGCCATCCGTCCAGATGTTTGGATTGTTACATTTATTTGGTGGACATTTTCCTCGTCCCCAGCACGTGGAGGTTGTCCCATCCTTTATGGAGTATGTACAGGGTAAGGTCACTGCACCGCCCACAAATCCATTCACATCCTTAGCTGATACGAAAAGACCTGCAAATGTAGATGTCAGCATGTTATCTGTTATCAAGTTTTTAACATCTCATTTACCATTCTGATGTTTCTGATAAGAAAAGCCACTGTAAACAGTTAAAGACAAAACAATTGTTTTCTTTATTTTTAGTTATGTTCAAACTAATAGTTTATAAATAATGTTTCAACCAGCAGGTGGAGCTCCAGGATCATTTTAACATGTGTCAAAGCTCAGCTCTGGGCTCATCCCTCACCCCCTCCCCTGGAGGTCTCCTCCAGCAACAAATTTAAAGTGATATTATTCCTTCTTTGAAAAAATAAATGAATACATGTAGCTGCATACATTATGTCACTGTTGCCTTTGCAGTCTTTACAGTATTACCGGCCTATGAAAATTAGCTTTGTTGAAATTCCACCTAAAGTGTGTCTCTTTTGTCTCCAGTGTCTCCCTGGTGACACCCCCACATGTGCACTACCTTATCTGGTGCCTTGTGTGTGGAATGCATGTACAGTAGGGGTTTCTGGTCCTATGCCTAGCCGAAACTTTTGTGGTGCTATCTAACTGGCGCATGCACAGTAGAGGCTCCTGTCTCTGAGATCTGCCATTGTATCCAGCTGGCAAATGCACAACACTGTGCTTGGATTGCTTCAGGCAGAGCACCAGATCTCAGAAACAGGAGCCCCTACTGTGCATGTGACCCTACTGCACATACACTGGCTGGGTATAGCATAAGAGGCCATACTGCTGTGCACAGGGTGCGTTCCTGAGGGGAAAAAACAGTATAAAAAGATAAGGATTTGGGGAACATATATTTCACACTGTTAGGTGAAGCTAAATCTGATTTTCTATTGGGCGTTTCTCACCAAAAATGATTTTTTTGTTGCAGGGGATGCCTGAAATCTTAGTACAGACTTCTAGGAAAATCAGTGAGCCAATCACACAAGCGGGAAATTATGTTTCTGGGGGGCGTTCTGGACCCATTTTGTGAGGCGAATACCTCCAGGTAATCATATTGCATTGCATTTTGCAGAAAATTACAGAGCTGTAGATCGAAAAGGAAAGGTCATTTTTAATTGCATTCAATTACAATATGACTTGAGTGGCAATTGTATATGCTATATTATAATTTTTTTTAGCTGCCATTTTTTTTCCCCCATGAAAGTGGAGTTACCCTTTAAAATTTGCAGATTTTTGACGTGATCACTGAACATGCCCTCTCAAACCCAAGCAGATTTGCTCATCACTGTTAATGAAGGAGGGGGCAGAAGAACCAATAAAGGAAAATATAAGCTCCAACTTGAATATTGCACAAATATGAACTAGGACTAACATATTTGTTATGTTAGAATTATTTTTTTTTTTAATTAATTTGGTATATTCGGATTTGTTTTGTATATTTGTCATTTTCAAATCGATTTGAAATAAATTTGAAAATGAATTTGAATTCGAAATGGAAACATATTGCAATAAAGACAGTAAGGTATAAACGTGAGATAAGATGATGATTCCTACTTAGGCTATTTTATAGAATAGAATAAACTAAAATATTAAAGAATAGAATAGAATAGAAAATAAAAGAATATAATATAATAAAACGGAATAGAATAGTATAGAACAGAAAATATTCTATTCTATTCTTTTATTTTAATTTCTATTCTATTAATTTTAAAATCAGCACTAAAAAGTCAATGCCCCTTTAAATGTTCTTTCAAAAAAAATCTTCAAAGATCCAATAAAATACATCTGCTATAAGAACTGTCTTTTTATTCTTGACCCTTTGCTGGGACTCCTGATAACGAAAAGAATCTCAATGGAAGAAATAGAGGAAACTATATAGTGTAGTATATTCTACTCCACATCAATCATAAAATCATATATTGTGCTCAAATTTAATTATACTGTATGTGCTCATTTTTATACACCTTTACCCTCCAAACAATAATGCAAACCTTCCATTCAGCTCAATTTGCTCCTCTTGTCCAATTGTGGTGCATCATCCTTCCTGGGAGAAATCCTCACCTCACACCTCCAAATGGATGCTAGGTACTCCCAAAAAGAAGAGACTCTTGAGAGGGGATATGATAGTGATTTACAAATACCTCATTGGTGATCCCAGCATAGGAAAGAAACTATTCAGTCTCAGGGAGTGTAAGAGGACACGGGGCCACACATTGAGATTGGAGGAGAGGCGGTTTATCCTTGAGCTGCTAAGGGGGTTTTTCACTGTCAGGGCGATAAGGATGTGGAACTCTCTTCTACAATTGGTGCTGTCAGTGGGGAGTATTGATATTTTTAAAAGACTCTTGGACGTGCATTTTAAAGAACACAACATACAGGGATATGGGAAATGATTATCGATACTGACACACGTGCACCTACACAGGTTGAACTGGATGGACTAGTGTCTTTATTCAACCTTACCTACTATGTAACTATGTAAAAGGAAAATTGTACACATAGTGTGATACCATAAAAACGTTTTCACTAAAATATGAACCAAAACCTACTCACAAATAGTGGGTCTAAAACAAGTGTGTCCCTTTAAATCCCATTCCTTCATGTGTGCCACATTACACCTCTCACTCCATACACCTCACCAAATATAAAATTTTCTTTGTATATGCATATAAACTCAATCTGTCACATACCTGGTGGAGATTGAGCTGTAGAGGGGCTTATTTTGCACCTCTTGTCTAACACCCCTGATAGTGATGACAGGAGGTGTGAGGGCACAGAGTGGCACTAGGGCTGGTGTAGCAGGTAACGCCAGATGGGGTTTGCAGGGAGCAGATGACCAGGCAGGAACTCGAATACAGTGACTCTTGATTGGTAGACAGAAGTGTAGCCAGAAAGCAAGCCAATAGGTCACTAACAGCCAGACAGCGAGGTACAGGAACATCTGGCAGAGTCAGGACACAAGCCAGGATCGGTACACAGCCAGGTTCAAGGTACAGGAATGCAAGACAGAAGCAAAGTCAGAATACAAGCCGAAGGTCACAGTAGGCAGGCAGGGGCAAGCCGAGATGTACACAGGTAAGCGGGAATGGAAGGTCAAGGTTCGGGTAAAGCAGGTACTAGATGAAGACCACTCAGCAATCCATCCATGCGAGAGTCCAACTTAACCGCTTCAGCCCCGGAAGATTTTACCGCCTTCCTGACCAGAGCACTTTTTGTGATTTGGCACTGCGTCGCTTTAACTGACAATTGCATGGGCGTGCAATGTTGCACCCAAACAAAATTGACGTCCTTTTTTTCCCACAAATAGAACTTTTGGTGGTATTTGATCGCCTCTGCGGTTTTTATTTTTTGCGCATAAACAAAAAAAGAGCAACAATTTTGAAAAAAAACACAATATTCTTTAACTTTTTGTTATCATAAATATCCCCCAAAAATATCAAAAAACATTTTTTTTCCTCAGTTTAGGCCAATATGTATTCTTCTACATATTTTTGTAAAAAAAAAAAAAAATCGCAATAAGCATATATTGATTGGTTTGCGCAAAAGTTATAGCGTCTACAAAATAGGGGATAGTTTTATGGCTTTTTATTATTATTTTTTTTTACTAGTAATGGCGGTGATCTGCGGGACAGCGACATTATGGTGGACATGTCGGACACTGAAGAGGTTAACCACTAGGGGGCAGTGAAGGGGTTAAGTTTGTCCTAGTGTGTGTTCTAACTGAAGGGGGGAGGGGACTGTGCAGGGGAGATGACAGATTGCTGTTCATACTCTGTATGAACAGACAATCTGTCTGTTCTCCACTCAGAGAACCGGAAACTGTGTGTTTGCACACACAAATCCCGGTTCTCGGTGTGTCCCGAGCGATCGCGGGAGCCCAGCGGGGATCGCACCTGCCAGGCACTCGCATCGGCTCAGTGGGCGAGCTTGGGGTGCACGCACGTGCCCCCTAGTGGCGTCTATGTTACTGACGTAACATGACGGCAATTCGCGCAGCCGAGCCATGTTGCAGCAATACAACTGCGGCGGCTGGTCGGCATGCGGTTAAGTAGGCCATTTGGTGCCAGTGCCCGAATGTGTGCGCGTGCACCTGCATACTTTTTTCAACACATTAATACGCTTGCGCGAGTAACATAAGTATGAACATGAGCCAGCCTTGTCATTCCAATATGTACCGAGCTTCTCCTACACTGTAGAACTGTCATCTTCCTTAAAGGGGTTGTAAACCCTTGTTTTTTTAAATAACAAACATATCGTACTTACCTCCACTGTGCAGTTCGTTTTGCACAATGTGGCCCCGATCATCGTCTTCTGGGGTCCCCCGGCGGCTCCTCTCATTGGTAAACCCCTGGGAGACGTGCTCCCGAGTCCAGCATTTGCGTCTATAGACACAGAATGCTGGCCTCGACCCCGCCCCCCGATGCCTGCGTCATTGGATTTGATTAACAGCAGCGGGAGCCAATGACTGCGCTGCTATCAATCTATCCAATCAAGAGCCAAGAACCCAGGGCAGAGAGGAAGAGTGCATCTCCGCGGAGGGAACGAAAGGCTCAGGTGAGTAAAATGGGGGGGCTCGGGGGGGCAGTCACTGTCAGAATTTTTTCACCTTAATGCATAGGATGCATTAAGGTAAAAAACACAATGGTTTACAACCCCTTTGTGACGGACTCCTTGGATTTTAATATTTGGGGGCTCTTTTGCACGTTAAAAGACCCTGACAGATCAGGTGGGAATTTCTGAGTGATTCATTGAAAATCCGCTATGTCAACCATGATTTTTGTAAGTTTTTGGGTATACATTTTCTATGTTTATTCCTATGTGTATAAATATATATATATATGGTTTGAAGTATGTAACATTTTTGTATACTTATATTACACTTGTGCCTTTCAGATATTGGCAAAAATTTATCCCTGAAGAAGATTGTAAATTAACTATTTCGAAACACGTTGGATTCAATAACTTTTTGCCACTACTGTATTGTATCACATTTTTTCGTATGTTTATATATTTGCTATTTGTACAAATTGGTTTTAAAATTTTGTAAAAATAAAATTTACATCTTTTAATAATTTTTCTCTGTCAATATTGCCCTTAAAATCCCATCTACATGAGGTTATTGTAATTTCAAGAATTGTGCCTCCGAAATTCTCAGAAAAAAACAAAATATAAAAATATAGTGTAATATCGCTTTAAGAATTAATCCAATCCCTGTGTTCTACCCACTCACATTTAACATGCAAAACCATGTGCTTCCTATTAGTAATGTGAATTGTGTCACCAATCCCACTATTCACCAGATGATCACTTCGTGCACCTTACCAAATGTTACACATGTCAGCGCTCCTCGTATGATATCTTTCCACAAACGGTCCACCAATTCTTCCACTCATCCAAACTTATGATTCTCCCATGCAGAGATAGCAAAAAGGATCCATAGTGCAGCAATTCTTATAAATGATACCATTTATCACAATACCAATTCACTTACAAACAAACAGGATACAAAGGCCTCTACGCCTCACTCAAAATGGCTGCAACTGCACTTTCGGCGTACGTGATGACGTCCCTACTGACGCGTTTCATCCAATGGACTTCTTCCTAGGATGTATTTGACAGATGCCCGGACATCTTTAAATTCACTTTCTTCTACCCACAGTAACTGCCAGATCCATCATTTTGACTAATGGAAGCTCATTTTTCAATAACAACATTGCTCCTACATCTAAAAACATCATATAACTACGTGTGTGGTTATACCCTAAATCCACCCTAAATCATCCACACAGATCCAGAAAACCTACAAGGGACATCCTACATACAGACAACATGTAAATATTTATATACTAGATATACATATTTCCTTACTAAACTACTCATACTGCCTGACTTTAAATGTATTTTAAATAAAATAAAAATCAATTAAAATGTTATAATATTCCCTAAAAACTAGCTGCATAAAATTAAACCATTATAATATATTAATTACTTTTGAGTACACAGAGTGCATTTGGGCATTGTACCCGCATCTCGTGGGGAAAGAAAAAATTGCAAATATCAGATCCATTTACAAATCTGAGATGAAGCAATTGAGGTCTAGTTCTAAGTTTAACCCAGTGGGCAATAAACAATTAAGTTCCAATAACCTGAATGTTTCGCTTTTAGAGATGTCTCTAGTACAATTAGACCCTCTCCAATGTTCCTGGATCATATAGATTCCACAAAATCTTAATCGTAATGGGTCACGATTATGGACCTCTCTGAAATGTTGCGACAAAGAGTGTGTTTGTAGACCTTCTTTAATATTCTGTACATGTACTCTTAGTCTGATATACAGTTGCCTCGTGGTACGGCCTACGTATTGTAAACCACAACTGCATTCCATCAAGTAGTTGACAAAGGTTGTGTTACATGAAATACATTTTCTTACCTGATATCCTGTCTGTTTAGTCTTAGAAACTAAATTCCTCTATATAACGTCTCTTCATTTTAGTGTTCCTGCAAATGTTACATTTGCCACATGGGTAAAAACCTTTTAGGTCAAACATAACATTTTTACTTTTCTTTGGTGTGGAGATAACATTCTTAACCAATCTTGTTTTTAAATTAGTGTTTTTTACGATCTACAAAATGTGGTTGGGCGGGGACAAGGGGACCCAAAATTCTATCCTTCCTCAGAAATGGTCAATATCTTTTTATAATTCCTTCTATCTTTTTATAGAAGCCTAAACCTTTAAAAAAGCCTGTTGGGCGCAACACGTGAGGTGAGCGGTGACGTAATCACGCTGGGTGGAGTTGGGCAGAGCTGTGGACGCCTGTGAATACTGTTTAGTTATGCTGTTTATTCACTTCTAAAATGTGCGTTTCTTTCCTATTTTAATAAAATTTGGCTAAATCGATCTGCACAATTGGATCTTCTTCTTGCTTTTTATGTAAATGATACCACACTGGGGAGCTGAGGACTGTTGAGTTGGTGGAGAAGTGTCCATATACTATTTCGAAAGCGCATGCTCACCTCCCTAAAGTAGTGAGGTCCATTTAAGCAGGTGAGAGGATACCCAAAGGTGGGGTGAAGGGCACTGAGGTGGATAAGTGAACAGTCTATGGTTTCTGGGATTGCACATTTACTGGAAGTTGGTTTTTCCAGATAGACTTTTATTACAAATAGGCTTTATGTGATTGAACTATGCTGCTATTGATTTTCACTCGTTTATTGATTTTCGTGAATTTTATTGATGTTTACATTTTTTATATACTTATTATATGTTACATACTGTATATGCACTGATTAGCTTATCTACGTTTTTGAGGTATAATGCTGCACTATTTAGAGTTTGTAATATATAGGTCGTACCATGAGGCAATTGCATGTCAGACTAAGAGAACATGTACAGAATATTAAAAAAAGGTCTAAAAATGCTCTCTTTGTCTAAACATTTCAGAGGTCCATAACCGTGACCCATCCCAATTAAGATTTTGTGGGATCTATATGATTCAGGAACATTGGAGAGGGTTTAATTTGTACTAGAGACACCTTCAAAAGTTAAACATACTGGATATTTGAACTTAATTGTTTACAACCCAATGGGTTAAACATAGAATTAGATCTCAATTGCTTCATCTCAGATTTGTAAACAGATGTGATATTTGCAATATTTTCTTTCCCCACTAGATGGGGATACAATCCCCAAATGCACTCTGTTTATTCATAAGTGGTTAATATAAGTGGTTTCATTTTATGAAGCTAGTGTTTAGGAAATATTATAACATTTTTTAATTAAAGTTTATCTAAAATACATTTAAGGTCAGGCAGTATGAGTAGTGTAGTAGGGAAATAATGTATATCTAGCATATAAATAAGCATTTATTATTATTATTATTATTTAAATACTTTTAAATACATTTAAATACTTCCGTATTGTCTGCATGTAGGATGTCCCTTGTAGGCCTTCAGTATTTGTGTGGATGATTTAGGGTAGATTAAGAGGTGTATTGTGTGTAGTTATATGTTGCTTTTAGATGGAGCAATTGTGTTATTGAAAAATTAGTTTTCCATTAGTCAAAATGGTGGATCTGGCAGTAACTGTGGGCAGAAGCAAGTGTTTAAAACGGAGGACCACCCTAAAATAAAAAATTGCATTAATATTCTTTAAAAAATTAAAAAAAAAAACATTTGAAAAAAAATATTTTAACTTACCTGAAACCCCTGTTGCTTGGCAGTCTTCCTAATCTGCCTCTTCCTATTCCGCGGTGCTTCCTCCTCTTCGGCGAGCAGCCCCGTTGCCTTCTGGGACATGTGTGTGTCCCAGAAAACAACAGGGCCATTCACAAAGCGCCGCGCCACTCGCGCATGCGCAGTAGGAAACGGGCAGTGACGCCGCAAGGCTGGGCATCTGTCAATCACATCCTAGGAAGAAGTTGATTGGATGAAACGCCTCAGGATGACATCACACGCAAGAAGTGAGGTCATTGTATTGAAAGGGATGAGGAGTAATCATTATTATTGTTGAGGCAAGGGATCGCTAGCCAGTATGAAATACAAATCCCCTCTTATCCAAAAAGCAAATTATTCCTGCAGCAACTTGGTACATCCAGAGAGATGCATTTATTAAGTCCCAGCACAGAACAAAGTCCACAAGCTACTTGCAACAAATGACCAAATCCACAAGAGTATTTGAAAATATTACAATGAACATCAGCCTCCATCAACCTACGGTAGGTGGCTTCCATGAATTAAATAATGTGTGTTAAAATCTATACCCGTACTTCTATCATGATGAATAGGGATGAGCCGAACACCCCCCGATTCGGTTTGTGGCAGAACATGCGAACAGACCAAAAATTCATGCGAACACGCGAACGCCGTTAAAGTCTATGGGACTCGAACGTTAAAAAACAAAAGTGATAATTTTAAAGGCTAATATGCAAGTTATTGTCATAAAAAGTGTTTGGGGACCCGGGTTCTGCCCCAGGGGACATGTATCAATGCAAAAAAAAGTTTTAAAAACGTCAGTTTTTTCGGGAGCAGTGATTTTAATAATGCTTAACTGGTTCAATACAGGGCATTTTCACCCTCTTCCTTCCCAGGCCAATTTTTAGTTTTCAGTGCTGTCGCACTTTAAACGACAATTGCGCGGGCGTGCGACGTTGTACCCCAAAAAAATTGACAACCTTTTTTCCCCACAAATAGAGCTTTCTTTTGGTGGTATTTGATCACCTCTGCGGTTTTTATTTTTTGCACTATAAACAAAAGAAGAGCGACAATTTTGAAAAAAACACAATATTTTTTACTTTTTGCTATAATAAATATCCCAATTTTTTTTTAAAAAAACTAATTTTTTCCTCAGTTTTGGCCGATACGTATTCTTCTACATATTTTTGGTAAAAAAAATCGCAATAAGCGTATATTGATTGGTTTGCTCAAAAGTTATAGCGTCTACAAAATACGGGATAGATTTATGGCATTTTTAAAAAAAATATATTTATTTTTTTTTTTTTACTAGTAATAGCGGCGATCGCAATATTTTTTTGTGACTGCGACATTATGGCGGACACATCGGACACTTTTGACACATTTTTGGGACCATTCACATTTATACAGCGATCAATGCTATAAAATTGCATTGATTACTGTGTAAATGTGACAGGCAGTGAAGGGGTTAACCACTAGGGGGACATGAGGGGTTAATTATGTTACCTAGGGAATGATTCTAACTGTAGGGGGCGGGGACGTACAAGGGGAGGAGACCGATCAGTGTTCCGCTGTTCTTCTCACAACTGACAGGACGTGGATCTGTGTGTTTACACACACAGATCCACGGTCCGGCCCGGTTAACGGGCAATCGCGAGTGCCCGGCAGACATCGCAGCCGCCAGGCACATGCACCGGGTCCCGAGCAACGCAGCGGGCGCGCGCGCACCCCCTAGGCGGCCGGGAACCCGAGGCCGTCATATGACGTCCACCCAGGATGGGAGATCCCATCTGTGGACGTCATATTACAATAGCCGGGTATTGAAGTGGTTAAAGTGAAACAATAAAAGTGTAATATTCCTTTAAATATCATGGCGGGGGGTGTGTGTGTGTGTATAGTATGCCTGTAAAGTGGCGCATTTTCCCCATGTTTAGAACAGTCTCTGCACAAAATAACATTTCTAAAGGAAAAAAAAGTCATTTAAAACTGCTTTCAGCTGTAATGTAATGCGCCCCCCAGCCCATTACCGGGCCCTTTGGGTCTGGTATGGATATTACCAGATATTACCGCACCCAAATAAAAAAAAAAGGCATGGGGCCCCCAGGCCCTATATACTCTGAACAGCAGTATACAGGTGGTCCCCGGGTTACAAACAAGATGGGGACTGTAGGTTTGTTGTTAAGTTGAATCTGTTTGTAATTTGGAACAGGTACATTTTTTAAGTGTAGCCAAGAGGGGGGAATGTGGGACTTTAAATGAGGCAATTGACTTGTGGAGGTGGAGGTATTTTTTTTTTTATTTATTTGTAACAATAGTAATAAAGTATTTTCATATGTATACATGCACAATGGCATAAACATAATGGATACATATACATTAGCTTGGCAGCACATAAAAGATAGCAAACGTTGATAAATACAATACAAGGTGTTTCACATTAGCAGGCATTGGTACATATAGAGCTGCTATAAGATAGGTACACATACACATTGATAATTGCATAGTACTCAATGAATCTTAGATGTATAAAAAGTATATATGGGCCAGTCAATAAGTAATGAGCCGGACTTGTCAGAGCACCCCATGGAAACTCTACGAGTTTCATGCCCCGGGACTGTGACGTCATAAGGGGCAGGGTCACCGGGTGACATCACCCGGTGACCATACCCCATGCCTATATAAGTCATTGCGCACCGCGCACACAGCATTACATTGGGAGAGAGCGTCGTGTCAACATCAGAAGAAGAGAAGAGGGAAGAAGATGATGGAGAAGACCGGGCCAATGCTAGCAAAAGAGCGGCAAAAGAGCAGAAGATAGTGGAGGAGCCCAGCAGAAGAACCGGAGAGCGGGAGAAGAACCAGAGACCAACAGAAGTATAATAACAACTATGGGTGTACTGTATTGTGTACACCACCAGAAAAGTAGTAGCAACTGCACTATGGGTGCACGGTATTGTGTACACCACCAGAAGTCTAATAGCAGCTATGGGTGCACTGTATGTATTGTGTACCGTGTATCAAAGTAAAAAAGTGCAGCGCTAATCTATATGTGAAAATAAACAAATGAACAAACATATGACTCTAAATAATAAAGCCAAGTGATACAAGCACAAAAAGCAATGGCATAGCATGAATGTGCAAATAAGTGTCTCTGGAAAAAAGTGACAGTCCCAAAAGTCAATAAATGATTAGATCCTCTCCCAAGCAGGGGAGCAGCAGTATCTTAAAGGGGCTGTGGACACTGGTAAGGGGACGACCACAAGTTGCAATGACACTCCAATCTTCAAGAAAAAAGGGTGGGTACTCTTACCGGATCAGTAGGACGCATCTACCATATAGCAGTGTGTCAGTAAGGCAAAAAGGAGATGGTCATCCAGAATGTGCAACCGGATAATGTCTTCCGGGTCCCGACCACCAATGGAGGGGTGGTGTCCTAGGCAGGCTGTGGATCTCCAATGCATCCGATCTCCGATAGCGGAATTGAGCGATCACAAGCAGATGGTTCTCTAAGACACAATGGGGCATCTGGTCTTTCTAAAGTATACTGCACTGCAGGACGCTTGCTACTCTTCGGAAGCACTGCTACTATAGGTACTGGTTCCGCAGACCAGTGTTTCTCAACTCCAGTCCTGGTACACCACCAGAAAAGTAGTAGCAACTGCACTAGGGATGCACGGTACCGTGTACACCGCCTGAAGTATATTTGAAACAGTACACCAGGAACGGCCTGCAGTGAGATATAGCTAAACTGTATGCAGTGGATATATATATATATATATATATATATATATATATATACGAGACTACTATATATATATATATATATATATATATATATATATATATATATATATATTTATATTAAATACACTGCAACTAACTGAATCACCTGCCTGCCAGAAGTATATTAGAAAGAGTACACCAGGAATGGCCTGCAGTGAGATATAGCTAAACTGTATGCAGTGGATATATATATATACAAGACTATCAATATATATATATATATATATATATATATATATATATATATATATATATATATATATATATATATATATATATATATGTATATTAAATACACTGCAGCTGACTGAATCACCTGCCTGAAGTATATTAGAAACAGTTCACCAGGAACAGCCTGCAGTGAGATATAGCTAAACTGTATGCAGTGGATATATATACGAGACTATCTGTATATATATATATTAAATACACTGCAGCTAACTGAATCACCTGCCTACCTGAAGTATATTAGAAAGAGTACATCAGAAACGGCCTGCAGTGAGATATAGCTAAACTGTATGCAGTGGATATATATATATATATATACACACACATACATATATATATATATATATATATATATATATATATATATATATATATATATATTACACTGCAGCTAACTGAATACAACCCCTGGCAAAAATGATGGAATCACCAGTCCCTGAGGATGTTCCTTCAGTTGTTTATTGTTGTAGAAAAAAAGCAGATCACAGACATGGCCAAAAACTAAAGGCATTTCAAAAGGCAACTTTCTGGCTTTAAGAAACACTAAAAGAAATCAAGAAAAATAATTGTGGTGGCCAGTAACAGTTAGATTTATAGAACAAGCACAGGTAATAAATTATGGAATCACTCAATTCTGAGGAAAAAATTATGGAATCACCCTGTAAATTTCCATTACAAACACTAACACCTGCATTAGATTAAATCTGCTTGTTAGTATGTAGGTAAAAAGGAGTGATCACACCTTGGAGAGCAGTTGCAACAAGTGGACTGACATGAAGCATGGCTCCAACACCAGAGAACTCCTTAACCAGTTGCCGACCGGCGCACGACGATGTACGTCCTCAGAGCGGCACGGGCAGGCAAAAGGACTTACAGGTACGTCCTTGCCTGCCCGCGGGTGGGGGGGTCCAATCGGACCCCCCCCCCCCGGTGCCTGCGGCGGTCGGCAAATCCTCCCCGGCGATCGGTGGTGAGGGGGAGGCCATCCATTCGTGGCCCCCCCCCCCTTGCGATCGCTCCCAGACAATGGGATCATTTCCCTGCCTCTGTATTGTACACAGAGGCAGAGGAAATTATGTCATCTCTCCTCGGCTCGGTATTTTCCGTTCCGGCGCCGAGGAGAGAGGACTGTAATGTGAGTGCACAACACACACACACACAGTAGAACATGCCAGGCACACAAAACACCCCAATCCCCCCCCCGATCGCCCCCCGATCACCCCCCAATCACCCCCCCCCCCGTCACAAACTGACACCAAGCAGTTTTTTTTTTTTTTTTTCTGATTACTGCATGGTGTCAGTTTGTGACAGTTACAGTGTTAGGACAGTTAGGGTTAGCCCCCTTTAGGTCTAGGATACCCCCCTAACCCCCCCTAATAAAGTTTTAACCCCTTGATCACCCCCTGTCGCCAGTGTCACTAAGCAATCATTTTTCTGATTGCTGTATTAGTGTCGCTGGTGACGCTAGTTAGGGAGGTAAATATTTAGGTTCGCCGTCAGCGTTTTATAGCGACAGGGACCCCATATACTACCTAATAAAGGTTTTAACCCCCTGATTGCCCCCTAGTTAACCCTTTCACCACTGATCACCGTATAACCGTTGCGGGTGACGCTGGTTAGTTAGTTTATTTTTTATAGTGTCAGGGCACCCGCCGTTTATTACCGAATAAAGGTTTAGCCCCCTGATCGCCCGGCGGTGATATGCGTCGCCCCAGGCAGCGTCAGATTAGCGCCAGTACCGCTAACACCCACGCACGCAGCATACGCCTCCCTTAGTGGTATAGTATCTGAACGGATCAATATCTGATCCGATCAGATCTATACTAGCGTCCCCAGCAGTTTAGGGTTCCCAAAAACGCAGTGCTAGCGGGATCAGCCCAGATACCTGCTAGCACCTGCGTTTTGCCCCTCCGCCCGGCCCAGCCCACCCAAGTGCAGTATCGATCGATCACTGTCACTTACAAAACACTAAACGCATAACTGCAGCGTTCGCAAAGTCAGGCCTGATCCCTGCGATCGCTAACAGTTTTATTGGTAGCGTTTTGGTGAACTGGCAAGCACCAGCCCCAGGCAGCGTCAGATTAGCGCCAGTACCGCTAACACCCATGCACGCACCGTACGCCTCCCTTAGTGGTATAGTATCTGAACGGATCAATATCTGATCCGATCAGATCTATACTAGCGTCCCCAGCAGTTTAGGGTTCCCAAAAACGCAGTGTTAGCGGGATCAGCCCAGATACCTGCTAGCACCTGCGTTTTGCCCCTCCGCCCGGCCCAGCCCAGCCCACCCAAGTGCAGTATCGATCGATCACTGTCACTTACAAAACACTAAACGCATAACTGCAGCGTTCGCAGAGTCAGGCCTGATCCCTGCGATCGCTAACAGTTTTTTTGGTAGCTTTTTATTGAACTGGCAAGCACCAGCAGCCTAGTACACCCCGGTCGTAGTCAAACCCGCACTGCAGTAACACTTGGTGACGTGGCGAGTCCCATAAGTGCAGTTCAAGCTGGCGAGGTGGCAAGCACAAGTAGTGTCCCGCTGCCACCAAGAAGAAGACAAACAGGCCCGTCGTGCCCATAATGCCCTTCCTGCTGCATTTGCCAATCCTAATTGGGAACCCACCACTTCTGCAGCGCCCGTACTTCCCCCATTCACATCCCCAACCAAATGCAGTCTGCTGCATGAGAGGCATTTTTATGTCCTCCCGAGTACCCCTACCCAACGAACCCCCCCAAAAAAGATGTCGTGTCTGCAGCAAGCACGGATATAGGCGTGACACCCGCTATTATTGTCTCTCCTGTCCTGACAATCCTGGTCTTTGCATTGGTGAATGTTTTGAACGCTACCATTCACTAGTTGAGTATTAGCGTAGGGTACAGCATTGCACAGACTAGGCGCACTTTCACAGGGTCTCCCAAGATGCCATCGCATTTTGAGAGACCCGAACCTGGAACCGGTTACAGTTATAAAAGTTACAGTTACAAAGAAAGTGTAAAAAAAAAAAAAAAAACACAAACAAAAATATAAAATAAAAAATAATAGTTGTCGTTTTATTGTTCTCTCTCTCTCTCTATTCTCTCTATTGTTCTGCTCTTTTTTACTGTATTCTATTCTGCAATGTTTTATTGTTATTATGTTTTATCATGTTTGCTTTTCAGGTATGCAATTTTTTATACATTACCGTATACTGTGCTTTATTGTTAACCATTTTTTTGTCTTCAGGTACGCCATTCACGACTTTGAGTGGTTATACCAGAATGATGCCTGCAGGTTTAGGTATCATCTTGGTATCATTCTTTTCAGCCAGCGGTCGGCTTTCCTGTAAAAGCAATCCTAGCGGCTAATTAGCCTCTAGACTGCTTTTACAAGCAGTGGGAGAGAATGCCCCCCAACCGTCTTCCGTGTTTTTCTCTGGCTCTCCTGTCTCAACAGGGAACCTGAGAATGCAGCTGGTGATTCAGCCAGCTGACCATAGAGCTGATCAGAGACCAGAGTGGCTCCAAACATCTCTATGGCCTAAGAAACCGGAAGCTACGAGCATTTTATGACTTCGATTTCGCCGGATGTAAATAGCGCCATTGGGAAATTGGGGAAGCATTTTATCACACCGATCTTGGTGTGGTCAGATGCTTTGAGGGCAGAGGAGAAATCTAGGGTCTAATAGACCCCAATTTTTTCAAAAAAGAGTACCTGTCACTATCTATTGCTATCATAGGGGATATTTACATTCCCTGAGATAACAATAAAAATTATTAAAAAAAAAAAATGAAAGGAACAGTTTAAAAATAAGATAAAAAAGCAAAAAAAAAAAAAAAGAAAAAAAAAAAAAAAAGCACCCCTGTCCCCCCTGCTCTCGCGCTAAGGCGAACGCAAGCGTCGGTCTGGCGTCAAATGTAAACAGCAATTGCAACATGCATGTGAGGTATCGCCGCGAAGGTCAGATCGAGGGCAATAATTTTAGCAGTAGACCTCCTCTGTAAATCTAAAGTGGTAACCTGTAAAGGCTTTTAAAAGCTTTTAAAAATGTATTTATTTTGTTGCCACTGCACGTTTGTGCGCAATTTTAAAGCATGTCATGTTTGGTATCCATGTACTCAGCCTAAGATCATCTTTTTTATCTCATCAAATATTTGGGCAATATAGTGTGTTTTAGTGCATTAAAATTTAAAAAAGTGTGTTTTTTCCCCAAAAAATGAGTTTGAAAAATCACTGCGCAAATACTGTGTGAAAAAAAAAAATGAAACACCCACCATTTTAATCTGTAGGGCATTTGCTTTAAAAAAATATATAATGTTTGGGGGTTCAAAGTAATTTTCTTGCAAAAAAAAAAAAAAATGTTTTCATGTAATCAAAAAGTGTCAGAAAGGGCTTTGTCTTCAAGTGGTTAGAAGAGTGGGTGATGTGTGACATAAGCTTCTAAATGTTGTGCATAAAATGCCAGGACAGTTCAAAACCCCCCCCAAATGACCCCATTTTGGAAAGTAGACACCCCAAGCTATTTCCATGTCGGAAAGTGGTTGGGACTGTATATCCCGTGGGACTTTAAATGAAACCATGACCTGATATGGTCATGCGTTTCCATCCCTGTACTTAGTCTAAGAGAAAAGGGTGGGACTTTAAATGAATTGCGTGAATGCTCAGAAACAAAATCAATGAACAACTAGGAAAATTTATTCAATTCATAAAAATATAACATGTACAAAATAAATATATATCAATCATAAATGGAAAGAAATATTAGCAATAATAGCAGCAATTATACATGATTATATGAATGCAAAAATTCTCCATGGTACATCAATTGAATATTGTTAACACAACCATATAATAAAGAATGTACACCAAAGGCCTCCAAAAGGTTCAAAATAAAGATTAGAGATGCATGACGCTGGTAAAAACGCGACCGTGGTAGCTCTATGCGTTTCGTGGCTGTTGTGCCACTCGTCAGGAGCAAGCGCGTATCTTATCTGGGATAGGAAATAGAAAATTGGTCTGATAAATGTGTACATGAAACAGAGGTGGGGTGCTAAAGAAGCCCCACACAAGGTACATGCTTACGCATTCTGGTTTGTAGAGTGATGGCAAAAAGCCGTACATCGCCCGACCATCGGAGGCGCCACCCCCCGGGAGCTGAGATGGACGGATCGACCGGAGGCAGCCCACAAGGCGCCATCCAGGGCAGGCATGATTCCCCGAGGCAGAACCTGCAGAGAAAAGTGAAAGTTTAAAGAGGAAATTGCAAGACTACCAAGGAATAGAGAGCAGTGTGAAAGTAGGAATGTAGGAGTGATACAGCCCCAGAAAGAAATTGAACCCAAGTGATGGTTAAGGAGAATTCTAGATTGAGACACCTGAAAAGAAGCTGAGAATAGAAAGGGGGGAAAGCCAAGTACCCTTGAGTGAAGTTATAGCAAAGGAGGGATGGACAAAGCATGAGAGGACATGACAGCAAGGAGGATACCTGGCGTGCAGAGTGGAACATTGGGAAGGGAAGAGAGCAACTGCAATCCCCAAACGGACGTGACATCCAGTAAAATGAAAGCCTCGAGAGCCAGCACCGCCAAGGCTACGCCCATATAGGCGCCACCACGGGGACCGCCCACCAACGTCACGCCGCAAATCCAGGAGAGGGGCGGACGACAACGCGGATCGGGTGCTGAACACCCGACCCGCCGATGTCAGTGCCCCATCCCCGTGATGTGCGTGATGAACACCATCCAACCAGGCGTGTAAGCGTCCAAAGGACGCACACGTCCGATGGGGAGTGCGTGACGCTGACGTGCAGTGGCGGCAGATCCACCCCCCCAGGAGGGGAGGGGGGAGGAGCCGACAGGCACGTCACAGCTCCCGGAAGGGGGGAATCCAAGAACAGTCGGAGGTGCATTGGGCCAAAAGAGCCACCACCAAAACAAACAAACCATGGACATAACTGGTATCTAAAATAAATTTCAAATAGGTGTAATCCCAAATAAAAATGGCTAATCAAATAATGAAATAGAGCAATTAAATAGAAAGAGGCAAAAATTAGAGAAATGTATGTACTACATCACAGATTTGCAAAACAAATGTGATGAGGTTAAAAATCAGAGCATATCTTTCACGCATTTCCATCCCTATACATTAATATTAGAAAGTGGTTGGGACTGTATATCCCGTGGGACTTTAAATGAAACCATGACCTGATATGGTCATGCGTTTCCATCCCTGTACTTAGTCTAAGAGAAAAGGGTGGGACTTTAAATGAATTGCGTGAATGCTCAGAAACAAAATCAATGAACAACTAGGAAAATGTATTCAATTCATAAAAATATAACATGTACAAAATAAATATATATCAATCATAAATGGAAAGAAATATTAGCAATAATAGCAGCAATTATACATGATTATATGAATGCAAAAATTCTCCATGGTACATCAATTGAATATTGTTAACACAACCATATAATAAAGAATGTACACCAAAGGCCTCCAAAAGGTTCAAAATAAAGATTAGAGATGCATGACGCTGGTAAAAACGCGACCGTGGTAGCTCTACGCGTTTCGTGGCTGTCGTGCCACTCGTCAGGAGCAAGCGCGTATCTTATCTGGGATAGGAAATAGAAAATTGGTCTGATAAATGTGTACATGAAACAGAGGTGGGGTGCTAAAGAAGCCCCACACAAGGTACATGCTTACGCATTCTGGTTTGTAGAGTGATGGCAAAAAGCCGTACATCGCCCGACCATCGGAGGCGCCACCCCCCGGGAGCTGAGATGGACGGATCGACGGGAGGCAGCCCACAAGGCGCCATCCAGGGCAGGCATGATCCCCCGAGGCAGAACCTGCAGAGAAAAGTGTCTGACCTTTATCAGACCAATTTTCTATTTCCTATCCCAGATAAGATACGCGCTTGCTCCTGACGAGTGGCACAACAGCCACGAAACGCGTAGAGCTACCACGGTCGCGTTTTTACCAGCGTCATGCATCTCTAATCTTTATTTTGAACCTTTTGGAGGCCTTTGGTGTACATTCTTTATTATATGGTTGTGTTAACAATATTCAATTGATGTACCATGGAGAATTTTTGCATTCATATAATCATGTATAATTGCTGCTATTATTGCTAATATTTCTTTCCATTTATGATTGATATATATTTATTTTGTACATGTTATATTTTTATGAATTGAATAAATTTTCCTAGTTGTTCATTGATTTTGTTTCTGAGCATTCACGCAATTCATTTAAAGTCCTACCCTTTTCTCTTAGACTAAGTACAGGGATGGAAACGCATGGCCATATCAGGTCATGGTTTCATTTAAAGTCCCACGGGATATACAGTCCCAACCACTTTCTAATATTAATGTATAGGGATGGAAATGCGTGAAAGATATGCTCTGATTTTTAACCTCATCACATTTGTTTTGCAAATCTGTGATGTAGTACATACATTTCTCTAATTTTTGCCTCTTTCTATTTAATTGCTCTATTTCATTATTTGATTAGCCATTTTTATTTGGGATTACACCTATTTGAAATTTATTTTAGATACCAGTTATGTCCATGGTTTGTTTGTTTTGGTGGTGGCTCTTTTGGCCCAATGCACCTCCGACTGTTCTTGGATTCCCCCCTTCCGGGAGCTGTGACGTGCCTGTCGGCTCCTCCCCCCTCCCCTCCTGGGGGGGTGGATCTGCCGCCACTGCACGTCAGCGACACGCACTCCCCATCGGACGTGTGCGTCCTTTGGACGCTTACACGCCTGGTTGGATGGTGTTCATCACGCACATCACGGGGATGGGGCACTGACATCGGCGGGTCGGGTGTTCAGCACCCGATCCGCGTTGTCGTCCGCCCCTCTCCTGGATTTGCGGCGTGACGTTGGTGGGCGGTCCCCGTGGTGGCGCCTATATGGGCGTAGCCTTGGCGGTGCTGGCTCTCGAGGCTTTCATTTTACTGGATGTCACGTCCGTTTGGGGATTGCAGTTGCTCTCTTCCCTTCACAATGTTCCACTCTGCACGCCAGGTATCCTCCTTGCTGTCATGTCCTCTCATGCTTTGTCCATCCCTCCTTTGCTATAGCTTCACTCAAGGGTACTTGGCTTTCCCCCCTTTCTATTCTCAGCTTCTTTTCAGGTGTCTCAATCTAGAATTCTCCTTAACCATCACTTGGGTTCAATTTCTTTCTGGGGCTGTATCACTCCTACATTCCTACTTTCACACTGCTCTCTATTCCTTGGTAGTCTTGCAATTTCCTCTTTAAACTTTCACTTTTCTCTGCAGGTTCTGCCTTGGGGGATCATGCCTGCCCTGGATGGCGCCTTGTGGGCTGCCTCCCGTCAATCCGTCCATCTCAGCTCCCGGGGGGTGGCGCCTCCGATGGTCGGGCAATGTACGGCTTTTTGCCATCACTCTACAAACCAGAATGCGTAAGCATGTACCTTGTGTGGGGCTTCTTTAGCACCCCACCTCTGTTTCATGTACACATTTATCAGACCAATTTTCTATTTCCTATCCCAGATAAGAAACGCGCTTGCTCCTGACGAGTGGCACAACAGCCACGAAACGCATAGAGCTACCACGGTCGCGTTTTTACCAGCGTCATGCATCTCTAATCTTTATTTTGAACCTTTTGGAGGCCTTTGGTGTACATTCTTTATTATATGGTTGTGTTAACAATATTCAATTAATGTACCATGGAGAATTTTTGCATTCATATAATCATGTATAATTGCTGCTATTATTGCTAATATTTCTTTCCATTTATGATTGATATATATTTATTTTGTACATGTTATATTTTTATGAATTGAATAAATTTTCCTAGTTGTTCATTGATTTTGTTTCTGAGCATTCACGCAATTCATTTAAAGTCCCACCCTTTTCTCTTAGACTAAGTACAGGGATGGAAACGCATGACCATATCAGGTCATGGTTTCATTTAAAGTCCCACGGGATATACAGTCCCAACCACTTTCTAATATTAATGTATAGGGATGGAAATGCGTGAAAGATATGCTCTGATTTTTAACCTCATCACATTTGTTTTGCAAATCTGTGATGTAGTACATACATTTCTCTAATTTTTGCCTCTTTCTATTTAATTGCTCTATTTCATTATTTGATTAGCCATTTTTATTTGGGATTAGACCTATTTGAAATTTATTTTAGATACCAGTTATGTCCATGGTTTGTTTGTTTTGGTGGTGGCTCTTTTGGCCCAATGCACCTCCGACTGTTCTTGGATTCCCCCCTTCCGGGAGCTGTGACGTTCCTGTCGGCTCCTCCCCCCTCCCCTCCTGGGGGGGTGGATCTGCCGCCACTGCACGTCAGCGTCACGCACTCCCCATCTAACGTGTGCGTCCTTTGGACGCTTACACGCCTGGTTGGATGGTGTTCATCACGCACATCACGGGGATGGGGCACTGACATCGGCGGGTCGGGTGTTCAGCACCCGATCCGCGTTGTCGTCCGCCCCTCTCCTGGATTTGCGGCGTGACGTTGGTGGGCGGTCCCCGTGGTGGCGCCTATATGGGCGTAGCCTTGGCGGTGCTGGCTCTCGAGGCTTTCATTTTACTGGATGTCACGTCCGTTTGGGGATTGCAGTTGCTCTCTTCCCTTCCCAATGTTCCACTCTGCACGCCAGGTATCCTCCTTGCTGTCATGTCCTCTCATGCTTTGTCCATCCCTCCTTTGCTATAACTTCACTCAAGGGTACTTGGCTTTCCCCCCTTTCTATTCTCAGCTTCTTTTCAGGTGTCTCAATCTAGAATTCTCCTTAACCATCACTTGGGTTCAATTTCTTTCTGGGGCTGTATCACTCCTACATTCCTACTTTCACACTGCTCTCTATTCCTTGGTAGTCTTGCAATTTCCTCTTTAAACTTTCACTTTTCTCTGCAGGTTCTGCCTCGGGGGATCATGCCTGCCCTGGATGGCGCCTTGTGGGCTGCCTCCCGTCGATCCGTCTATCTCAGCTCCCGGGGGTGGCGCCTCCGATGGTCGGGCGATGTACGGCTTTTTGCCATCACTCTACAAACCAGAATGCGTAAGCATGTACCTTGTGTGGGGCTTCTTTAGCACCCCACCTCTGTTTCATGTACACATTTATCAGACCAATTTTCTATTTCCTATCCCAGATAAGATACGCGCTTGCTCCTGACGAGTGGCACAACAGCCACGAAACGCATAGAGCTACCACGGTCGCGTTTTTACCAGCGTCATGCATCTCTAATCTTTATTTTGAACCTTTTGGAGGCCTTTGGTGTACATTCTTTATTATATGGTTGTGTTAACAATATTCAATTGATGTACCATGGAGAATTTTTGCATTCATATAATCATGTATAATTGCTGCTATTATTGCTAATATTTCTTTCCATTTATGATTGATATATATTTATTTTGTACATGTTATATTTTTATGAATTGAATAAATTTTCCTAGTTGTTCATTGATTTTGTTTCTGAGCATTCACGCAATTCATTTAAAGTCCCACTCTTTTCTCTTAGAGCTATTTCCATGTCGAGTCCATGGAATATTTTATATTGTGACACAAATTGCGGGAAAGAGACAAATTTTTTTTTTTTTTGCACAAAGTTGTCACTAAATGATATATTGCTCAAACATGCCATGGGAATATGTGAAATTACACCCCAAAATACATTCTGTTGCTTCTCCTGAGTATGGGGATACCACATGTGTGGGACTTTTTGGGAGCCTAACCGCGCACGGGACCCGGAAAACCAAGCACCGCCTTCAGGCTTTCTAAGGGCGTAAATTTTTGATTTCACTCTTCACTGCCTATCACAGTTTCGGAGGCCATGGAATGCCCAGGTGGCACAAAACCCCCCCAAATGACCCCATTTTGGAAAGTAGTAGTGAGGAGTAAAATCAAAAATGTACGCCCTTAGAAATCCTGAAGGCAGTGATTGGTTTTCGGGGCCCCGTACGCGGCTAGGCTCCCAAAAAGTCCCACACATGTGGTATCCCCATACTCAGGAGAAGCAGCTAAATGTATTTTGGGGTGCAATTCCTCATATGCCCATGGCCTGTGTGAGCAATATATCATTTAGTGACAACTTTTTGTAATTTTTTTTTTTTTTTTGTCATTATTGAATCACTTGGGACAAAAAAAATGAATATTCAATGGGCTCAACATGCCTCTCAGCAATTTCCTTGGTATGTCTACTTTCCAAAATGGGGTCATTTGTGGGGGTTTTGTACCGCCCTGCCATTTTAGCACCTCAAGAAACGACATAGGCAGTCATAAATTAAAGGCTGTGTAAATTCCAGAAAATGTACCCTAGTTTGTAGGCGCTATAACTTTTGCGCAAACCAATAAATATATACTTATTGACATTTTTTTTACCAAAGACATGTGGCCGAATACATTTTGACCTAAATGTATGACTAAAATTGAGTTTATTGGATTTTTTTTAGAACAAAAAGTAGAAAATATCATTTTTTTTCAAAATTTTCGGTCTTTTTCCGTGTATAGCGCAAAAAATAAAAACGGCAGAGGTGATCATATACCATCAAAAGAAAGCTCTATTTGTGGGAAGAAAAGGACGCAAATTTCATTTGGGTACAGCATTGCATGACCGCGCAATTAGCAGTTAAAACAACGCAGTGCCAAATTGTAAAGAGTGCTCTGGTCAGGAAGGGGGTAAATCCTTCCGGGGCTGAAGTGGTTAAAGAGGGTAAATCATCACGCAGTGTTGCACAAGATGTTGGTTGTTCACAGTCGGCTGTGACTAAAACATGGACCAAATACAAACAACATGGGAAGGTGGTTAAAGGCAAGCATACTGGTAGACCAAGGAAGACATCAAAGCGTCAAGACAGAAAACTTAGAGCAATATGCCTTGGAAACAGAAAATGTACAACAAAACAAATGAGGAATAAATGGGAGAAAACTGGAGTCAACATCTGTGACCGAACTGTAAGAAACCGCCTAATGGTAATGGGAGTTACATACAGGAAAGCTAAAAGAAAGCCATCTCTAACACCTAAACACAAAAAAACAAGGTTACAATGGGCTAAGGAAAGGCAATCGTGGACTGTGGATGATTGAATGAAAGTCATATTCAGTGATGAATCTCGAATCTGCATTGGGCAAGGTGATGATGCTGGAACTTTTGTTTGGCGCCATTCCAATGAGATTTATGCAGATGACTGTCTGAAGAAAACATGCAAATTTCCACAGTCAATTATGATATGGGGCTGCATGTCAGGTAAATTCACTGGGGAGATGGCTGTCATTAAATCTTCAATAAATGCACAGGTTTACATTGAAATTTTGGAGACTTTTCTTATCCCATCTATTGAAAGGATGTTTGGGGATGATGAAATTATTTATCAAGATGATAATGCATCTTGCCATAGAGCAAAAACTGTGCAAAAATTCCTTGAAGACACATAAGGTCAATGTCATGGCCTGCAAACAGTCCGGATCTCAATCCAATTGAAAATCTGTGGTGGAAGTTATAGAAAATGGTCCATGACAAGGCTCCAACCTGCAAAGATGATTTGGCAACAGCAATCAGAGAAGGTTGGAGCCAGATTGATGAAAAGTACTGTTTATCACTCATTAAGTCAATGCCTCAGAGACTGCAAGCAGTTATAAAAGCCAGAGGTGGTGCAACAAAGTACTAGTGATGTGTTGGAGTGTTATTTTGTTTATTTGTTTTTCATGATTCCATAATTTTTTCCTCAGAATTGAGTGATTCCATAATTTATTCCCTGTGCTTGTTCTATAAATCTAACTGTTACTGGCCACCACAATTATTTTTCTTGATTTCTTTTAGTGTTTCTTAAAGCCAGAAAGTTGCCATTTGAAATGCCTTTAGTTTTTGGCCATGTCTTGTCTGTGATCTGCTTTTTTTCTACAACAATAAAAAACTGAAGGAACATCCTCAGGGACTGGTGATTCCATCATTTTTGCCAGGGGTTGTATTAGAAACAGTACACCAGGAACGGCCTGCAGTGAGATATAGCTAAACTTTATGCAGTGGAGATATATATATATATATATATATATATATATATATATATATATATATATTAGGGCTGTTACTGATTAAAATTTTTGTGTTCGATTAATCGATTTTTTTAAAATCGATTAATCGACTAATTTCGATTAATTATAACGCACATACAGATCCAACTACTTTTAGCTGATTTAGCACCGTTGTTATGGCAATGGCCGAAGCCAGACATAGCGGGGCATGGCTAGGACGTCATAAGACATAATAAACTCAGCCTTACCGTGCCCATAATCTCAGCCTTACCGTGCCCATAATCGCAGCCTCACCGTACCCATAATCACAGCCTTACCGTGCCCATAATGCAGTCTCATCGTGCCCATAATCTCAGACTTACCGTGCCCATAATCGCAGCCTCACCATTCCCATAATGCTGTTTCACCATGCCCATAATCGCAGCCTCGCCGTGCCTATAATCGCAGCCTCACCATGCCCATAATGCAGTCTCACCGTGCCCATAATGCACTCTCACCGTGCCCATAATGCACTCTCACCGTGCCCATAATCACAGCCTCAATGTAGTCAGTGCCTGTAATACGCAATCTGCGGGCATCTCCCGCTGTGTGTCTCGGAGCTGAGTGTGAAAACTTTGGCCACGCTGTGAGAAAAGTCCCGCCCTCCTCCTAGATCAGCTTCTGTGATAGACAGAACACTGCGTCTATCACATGAGCTGATCTAGGAGGAGGGCGGGACTTTTCTCACAGCGTGGCCAAAGTTTTCACACTCAGCTCCGAAACACACAGCGGGAGTTGCCCGCAGACTGTGTATGACATATAGTGGAGGAGGGAGCGGAGCGCTGCACTGCAGCCACCGCTTGGCCCAAAGCGGCCCCAGGGCAGGCAGCCTGCCGATCAAAAAAAATTTTGATTGATCAAAAAAATTAACAATTAATCGAGGAATTCATCTTTTTTTCCACAGCCCTAATATATATATATATATATATATATATATATAATAAATTAAGTATATTAGAAACAGTACTCCAGGTACGGACTGCAGTCAGATCTAGCTAAACTGGATACAGTGGATATATATACATATACGGCGGGTGCCTCCCATGGAGGCGGATCTTTTTTATTTATTTTTTCGATCTGTCGGTGGAGCGAGAGAAGATGAATGGACTTTGTGGGACATTTTCATTTTTTTATTTTTTAATAAAGGACTTGTCCCAAGGTGTGCCTTGTGGTTTTTTTTAACATTTTGACACTTTTTTTGTGAAATGGTAGGGGTACAATGTACCTGTTACCGTTTCAAACAGGGGGGACGGGATCTGGGGGTCCCCTTGTTAAAGGGGGCTTCCAGATTCCGATAAGCCCCCCGCCCGCAGACCTCCACAACTACCAGGCAAGGGTTGTGGGGATGAGGCCCTTGTCTCTATCAACACGGGGACAAGGTGCTTTGGGGGGCTACCCCAAAGCACTCTCCCCATGTTGAGGGCATGTGGCCTGGTACGGTTCAACAGGGGGGGGGGCGCTCTCTTTTCCCCCCCTCTTTTCCTGCGGCCTGCCAGGTTGCATGCTCAAAAATAAGGGTCTGGTATGCATCTTTGGGGGGATCCCCACGCCATTTTTTTATTTTGGCGCAGGGTTCCACTTAATATCCATACCAGACCTGAAGGACCTGGTATGGAATTTGGAGGGGACCCCCACGCAATTTTTTTTTTGTAAATTTTGGTTTGGGGTTCCCCTTAATATTCATACCAGACCCTAATGGCCTGGTAATGGACTGGGAGGGATCCCATGTCGTTTTCTTCAATTACTTTTATCTGTATTGCCGGGACCAAACAATTCATTATAGCCGCTAGTACTTTTAAATTACTTTTTTCCTTTAGAAATGTCATTTTGTTCAGGGACTGTTCTAAACATGGGAAAAATGTGCCACTTTACAGGCATACTATAGACACCCCCCAGGCACGAAATTTAAAGGAATATTACACTTTTATTGTTTCACTTTAAGCATTATTAAAATCACTGCTCCTGAAAAAACGGCCGCTTTTAAAACTTTTTTTTTGCATTTATACATGTTCCCTGGGGCAGGACCCCAAACACTTTTTATGACAATATCATGCATATAAGCCTTTAAAATTAGCACTTTTGATTTCTCCCATGGGGTTAAAGGGTGTTCCGCGGCTTTCGAGTTTGCCGCGAACACCCCAAATTGTTCGCTATTCGGCGAACACTCAATGTTCGAGTCGAACTTACGTTCGACTCGAACATCAAGCTCATCCCTATTTGTGAGTAGGTTTCGGTTCATATTTTAGTGATTACGTTTTTATGGTATCACACTATAGGGTTGATTTACTAAAACTGGAGAGTGCAAAATTTGGTGCAACTCTGCATAGAAACCAATCAGCTTCCAGGTTTTATTGTCAAAACTTAATTGAACAAGCTGAAGTTAGAAGCTGAATGGCTACCATGCACAGCTGCACCAGATTTTGTACTCTCCAGTTTTAGTAAATCAACCCCTATGTGTAAAATACAACTTTTTGGGAGCTCCCAGCATCTATTTGTAGGTGTGAGGATTTCTCCCAGGAAGGGTGACGTACAACAACTGGAGAAGAGGAGCAAATTGAGGTGGGTGGAAGACTTGCATTATTGTTTGGATAGTAAAGATATATAAAAAGGAGCATATATAGTTTAAGAAAATGTGAGCACAATATAGGATTTTATGTTTTGCAAAAGTGGAGTAGAACATACTACACTATATAGTTTCCTCTTTTCTTCCTTTCAGATTCTTTTGATTATGAGTTCCATCAAAGGCTCAAGAATAAAGAGACCATTCTTATAGCAGATGTACTTCCTATGGGTACAGTGTTGCAATGTAATTTTTGGTGAAATGCTCCCAAAGAGAAATCACATCTAAAGAGAGGCAGACCTTGCCAATTTCCCCATTAGATCCCTGCAGGTACAGTAGCTGAATGATAATTTTTAAAACCACTCCCATACAAATTCACTTTGCACATGGATACAGACAAAAAGGCAGCTATTTCTTCAGAATAACAAAAGATAGGAATCTGCAACAAAGTTTGTTAAATCCCTTGCAATGTACATTGATCACCCAGAGGGGAATGTTTTTTTCTCAACAAATATGGAGTTATTTTTTAACTGCCAGGGCCACCCTTCTGTTTTAGCAATCCAGGTACAGTTTTGGGGCTTCCTAGGTGCTGCTGTTGTTTTTTTTTTTTCAATTACCCCGGTGTGCATCCACTTTTTACATTTTGTGGCCACATCAATATGTCTCACAATGCCACCAAGGGCTTCCAAAATCATTCTGCGCAATTTCACATTGGCTGCTCTGTAAAAGACACTTCTTTTGGAGCCTAATTTGAATTCTCATTGACTTCTATGGGGCTTTTGATTTAGTAACTCCTACATTGCTAGACTCACGAGTTCCTAGATGTTTGCCAAAACCACAGGAGATCATATTTTTCAAAAGTTTGCTCATCACTTTTCCTGTGTATAATTTAATAAAACAAAATGACCTCAAGGAATTTACACTTGACCCTAGAGAGTCACAAACAGCTGGCCCATTTTACTAAGATAATAAATTGCTGAATTTATTTATGTAATGCAAGAATTGCAGCTCACAAAATTCAAATTAGTTGCCCCTCCATCCCTCCTTCATAAAACAGGTATTCAAGTTTGGGTTTTTCGGTTTTGGCAATGCAGATACTAAGATCCAAGCTCCCTCCTCCCATCAAAAGTTTTAAAACATTTTTGGAATTGCATTAGAAGGAATATTATGAAATTCATGTAGATCTCATAATTGGGGTCACAGACATATTAAAAAAGGCCAGTGGATGATTCATCTCACCAGTGCCCACCCATAAATGATTTTGGGGCTCTCACAGTTAAAGACAAATTCTGATTGGTTGCAATGGTCTATGGCACTTTTTTGCATCAGGGTTGATTTACTAAAGGAGTAGAGACTGTTCACTTAGCAAGGAGACTGAAAGCAAGTAAGGGTAAATACAGTGAACTTTTGTTCACTTTGGATACCCACTCATGAACAACACTATTGATTTGGTTTAATGTGAACACAGTTTCAAAGATATAAGGGGGCATTTACTAAAACTGGAGAATGCAAAATCTGGTGCAGCTCTGCATAGTACCGATCGGCTTCCAGGGTTTATTGTCAAACCTTAAAGTGGTTGTAAAGGAAAAAAATAATTAAAAAATAACAAACACGTCTATAGTTACCTGTTCTGTGCAATAGAATTTCACAGAGCGGCCCCGATCCTCCTCTTCTCGGGTCCCCAGCCGGCGCTGCTGGCTCCTCTTCCCATGCTTGTGGCCCCAATAGGAATGGTGATTCCCATGGAGGCACTTGTGCGGGCTCACTCCCGACCCCAGACTCGCTGCTGCGTCCATTGACACAGACAGTAAGACTCAAGCCTTGCCCCCCTGCTCCCTCGTCACTGGAGTTGATTGAGAGTAGCAGGAGCCAATGGCTCCTGCTGCTATCGATCTGCCCAGGGAAGAGGGACAAAGCCAAGAGAGCCGCAGTTCTCATGCACAGCGCTGGATTACGATGGGGGTCAGGCAAGTATAAGGGCGGGTGAGGGGGCATCTGTGATACAAAAGGTTTTTTACCTTAATGGATACCTTACCTGGGACAGAAGGTAAGGTAGAAGCTTTAACCCCCCCTTTCCTTTGATTGGCATTCATAGGAATTACAATAAGCACATTTTCAATGTCTGTAACAGATAATAGCATGGCCCCATCAGACACCAACTGCCTACAAATGTATCCCTCTAAAGAAGTGACAGGTCAATTGCTTTCTTACCTTGGTTTACATCAGGAGCATGAAGGATATAGCCCTGGGTTCCTGTCTAGGTTGCCTTGTGGATGACCCGGCTCTGCAGCTTCATCTTACTTGCAAAGATCAGTGCAAAAAAACTTTACAAAATGAATTTCCACTTTGTTAAGTAAATGGTCTCTATTCCCTTGGTGATGAAACCTCATTGAGTGAGGCCCGGAATGATGGAAAGAAGAGGAATAGTGCAGGGCCGGGCATGACAGTGTGTCTAGTGACACACATAGGGTTAATGTTTCAAGGAAAAGTGTGGGAGGAGATAACAGGAAAGTAAGGAGGAGTGGCCTTATAAAAGAGGGGAGGAGCAAAAACGGAACAGTGTGCTGGGAAGGAGACACGAGGAGGCAGAATTTCTCTGCTCCTCAGACACAATGGCGGACGTTGAGGCGATTTTGGCGCGGTTGCGGCAGGCGGCAGCGGCGAATGGATCCGACTGGCTTCGCAGCCAGGTCACAGCGATGCTCGGGGGAGAAGCAAGCCATGCAGGGGGTGAAGGTGAGCCGTCTGTGCGTGCGCGGAGATCGCGGCCTCCGGCGCGCTATTCACCTGGGCCAGGACATGGACAGGGTCGTCTGACACGGAGCCCAAGGGGGGAACAATCGGCACCGCCGGCCAAGAGGAGCCACACGGGTGATTCGGTGGGGCCCGGGCGGGTTACACGCTGCGGTCACGGAGCGGTGGGCGGGGCCACGGGCCAACATGGCGCCACTTCCCCGCACGCTGGCACTGCACGGAGGATTTCGAACAGCCCCTCAGTACCTCTGCACGAGTGTGAGCGGGTGGACAGAAGGGGGAGAACGGCGCCGAGAGCAGCAGCGTCCGAGTCGTGTGGATCGAGCGGCACCGCGGGTGGGCGGAGCTTACCGGGCGGGGGGACGTGTCCCAAGATGGCGATGGAAACAGCGCCCAGGCTGGCCTGGTAGCTGGAAGTTCAGGGCAGCAGGGAGCAGCAGTGACTCGTCGCACGGTGCAGGCCTCACACCAGCGTGGGCTTCCGGCCTCCAGGAGGGCTTCTCCTGGGGGGCTACCTCTGACGCCAATCCCAGTGCAAGGGGAACAGTCCGAAGACGAGGTGTCCGATGAGGAAGATGGGCTACAGCAGCCGGAACCAGCAAGAGAGAGCAGCACAGCGGCTGTTGGGAGGAATCCTGGTCAGCCCGGTAAGTCTAGTGATAACTTTTCCTTTACCAATGCTTTGCAGGGCTTGCTGGGGGGGATAGCAACAACTGCAGGAGGGATGGTGACACCTTTGCAGAGCGGGGTGGGTCAGGTTACTGACCAACAACTGGCGAGTACTGCACCCGCCAGTTCGGGGTCAGGGGGACAGCTCCAGGAGCTATTGGAGGGTTTAAGGGCCCTGGTTGGTCGCTTTGGAGAGGGACCAGGGCAGGCTCCGCAAGGGGATGCACAAAGGGCGACAGGGGGGGCTGCGGTTACAGAGGTGCCAGCTACCACAACGCCAGAGAAGGTGGCAGACAAGGAAACAGCAGGTGAGAAGGGGGCTGCAGAAACAAAAGGCAGGACTGATGTGGTTAGGCTGGCAGATGCTGCAAAATGTGAGATATATGTTTGTTTTGAAGGCCCGTTAGGGGCACACTTGAAACCTGAAGTGAGAGAAAAAATTCATAAAGGTGAGTACGTGGAAATTTTCTCCTTGTTGCCATTGGAAAAGTTTAACCTGGATAGGGTTAAACCCGACGATTCCAAGAAGGAGGATGAGGAGAAGAGGAGATATAGATTGATGCCGCGGACGTTTGTGAATTGGTTGCAAGCGTTCGCTATCATGGCTAGTGTCATTGGCGAAAAGAACCCTGAACATTGTTCGGGGTTGTTTTGTTATATGGATGCTATAGGTGAGGCACATAGAGTGTACGGGGGAACTGCGTGGTTACGTTACGATGAGTAGTTTCGTCAACGCAGAGCGGTGCGTCCGGCTCTGCGTTGGGACCATAAGGATATTAGCCTATGGATGAAGCTGATGTCGTCGGCTAGGACCCCACCTCAGTTATTTCAAGGGGGGGCCGGGGGTACTAACTCCTCAGGACTACCGGCCGGCAGAAAATGGGGGGTATGCTGGCAGTATAATGAAGGATCCTGTAAATTTGGGGGGTCCTGCAAATTCAAGCACGAGTGTTCAGGCTGTGGAGGAGCCCACACCCTGTCTCGGTGTTTCAAAAAAGGTAAACGTACCGGGGAGTTTGCTCACAAGAGGGATGACGCCGGTGAAGGTGGAAAGGATGCAACCTTTCCTAAGTAAGTATCCGGATAGGAAAGTGGCGTTACTGATCACTGAGGGTTTTAGAGAGGGGTTCAAAATTCCATGTTCATTGGCGGTGGTTCCTCCAGTAGCACTGAATTTAAAATCTGCGTTGCAACACCCGGGGGTGGTGGGGGAGAAATTGGAAAAGGAAGTGGCTTTAGGACGGATGGGGGGGCCATTTGAGGCAAATCCATTGAATGACTTGGTGGTGTCCCCTCTGGGGGTGGTGCCCAAGAAAGAGCCGAATAAGTTTCGGCTCATTCACCACTTATCATTTCCAAAAGGGGGTTCGGTTAACGATTTCATTGACCCGGACGTCTGCACCGTGTCATACACTTCGTTTGATGCGGCGGTTCGATGGGTCAGGCGCTATGGAAAAGGGGCACTGATGGCAAAAGCTGAAATTGAGGCAGCGTTTAGGCTGCTGCCAGTACACCCGGACAGTTTTTGGCTGCTGGGTTGCAAGTGGCAGGAACAATTTTATGTGGACAAATGCTTGCCTATGGGTTGCTCCATTTCCTGCGCCATGTTTGAAGTTTTCAGTTCCTTTTTGGAGTGGGTGGTAAGAGATTTGTCCGGCCTTGAATCTATGATACACTATTTAGATGATTTCCTATGCATAGGCCCACCGTCTTCCAGTGTGTGTGCGATTTTATTGTCAACGTTGCAACACACTGCAGAACGGTTTGGTGTTCCCCTGGCTGCTGACAAAACTGAGGGCCCCACCACGGAGATTAGCTTTTTGGGCATTGTTATTGATTCAATGGCAATGGAATGTAGGTTACCGCAAGGAAAGTTACTGGATCTGCAGACGGAAATAAGGCGGGTCCATGGGATGAAAAAAATACAGCTGAGGGATCTCCAATCTTTGCTTGGTAAGTTGAACTTTGCTTGTAGAATCATACCCATGGGTAGGGTTTTTTGCCGACGGCTGTCTGCAGCTACGGCTGGGGTAAAAGCACCGGCCCATTTCATTAGGCTTACTAAGGATCATCGTGAGGATTTAAAGGTATGGTATCAATTTTTGTCGGAATACAACGGGAGGTCAGTGTGGATGTCTGGTCCGGTAAGCAACTTCGATGTAGAATTAGTTACTGACGCGGCGGGATCTACTGGATATAGGGCGTTCTTTAAGGGTCAATGGAGTGCAGAACCATGGCCAAAATCCTGGGTTGAAGCAGGTTTCCTTCGTAACTTGGTACTATTGGAATTGTTTCCAGTAGTTCTGGCTATGGAATTATGGGGCAAGGCTTGTCAGAATTTAAAGTTGCGGTTGAACTGTGATAATATGGGAGTGGTGCAGGTAGTCAATCGCTTGTCAGCGTCTTCTCAACCTGTCATAAGACTATTGCGACAGTTGGTATTACGGTGCTTGCAATTGAATATTTTTATATATGCTGTGCATATACCTGGGATTGAAAATACGGTGGCTGATTCACTGTCTCGCTTTCAGTGGGACAAGTTCAGGGAATTAGCTCCGGCTGCAGAGAAGGAAGGGATTCCTTGCCCGGGTTGGATCTGGGAGCTGGCATTGAAGTCATCGCAGGATGGATACAACAGTCTGTGAGTGAGTCCACATGGTCGGCCTATGTGAAGGTATGGGGTGAATGGTTGAGACTTGTACGGGAATCCGGAGCAAAGGATGACGGGGGAGAGTTGAGATTATTGGTCATTTATTTTGTGTCCAGGAATATGGAAAATGGGGTGGGGGTATCGTCTATTGGTAAGAAATTGGCGGCGCTGTCGTTTCTGTTTTAAGTTACAGGGGATGGAGGATTGGACGAAGGAATTTTGGGTACGGCAGGCATTAAAAGGGTACCGGAAAGGGCACAAGAAAAAAGATAACCGTAGACCGGTCACTTTTGCCAACCTGTTGGCAATTTGTGATCAGCTAGGGTTGGTGTGCAGCTCAAGTTATGAATGTTTACTTTTTACAGCGGCTTTTTCGCTGGCGTTTTTTGGGGCGTTTCGGGTAGGGGAGTTGGTCAGCCCATCCAAAAAGGAAGCGGGGGGTATTTTGGTGCAAGACGTGCGGGCACGCACGGGAAGTGTGTGTTTACGGCTGAGGAGGTCGAAAACAGACCAATTGGGAAAGGGCATAGATGTGTGGCTGCATGCATTACCGGGATCGCCAGTATGTCCGGTGAGGACGGTTAATGAATTTGGGAAGATTAGACCGGTAGGTGAGGGTCCATTTTATGTCATGAGAATGGTGCTTACCTTTCAAAGTTTCAATTTGTGGCGGTGTTTCGAAAATGCTTATCGATGATAGGTTTGGATGAGAAAGCATACGCCTCACACTCCTTCCGCATTGGGGCGGCCACAGAAGCTGCCAGATGCGGGTTGGATGAAGCAGCGGTGCGGAGGATCGGTAGATGGGAATCAAAGAGATTCCGTTCATACATTCGCCCTCAATTAGTAGTGGAATAATAAAAAAAAAAAAAAAAAATAATATATATAAATAAATAAATGAAAAATAAATGAAACCCGTATGTTGTATAAGTTGGGTTTTCACATATAGGTAGTGGGTGTTTTTGGTCTGTTGCGTTGGTGATATCACCCTGCCTTGTTGTCTTTTCGTTTCAGATGGAGTGTCTCCACGCCTCGTCTGGATACTGGGACACTCCTACGTTTGTTGGGGGGCAAGGAGAGGTGATGCGAGACCAGATGGGCGCCAGTTAGGCATATCGAGAAGGGAGGCTTTTATCAAGGGGCTGGGGAGACCAGGAATGATGTGGGGCAGAGTGGTTTCAGAGGTGGAACGATTTGCCTGGCTAGATAGACCTCCGGATGTGTTGGTCATACACGCTGGAGGTAACGATTTGGGGGTGAGGACGGTCCGGGACCTGATAGAGGATGTAAAAGCAGATTTGTTGCACTTGCACACTAATTATTCGAACACTTTGTTACTATGGTCTGATATTGTGGCACGAACTTCGTGGCGCAATGCTAGGTCTGTGGTAAGGATTAACAAGGCTCGTATACGTGTCAACAGGGTGGTGGGGAGGTTTTTGGTTCAACAAGGGGGCATGGTGATTCGGCACAGAGAGCTCGAGATAAATGTAGGCCTCTATTTGAGGAGGGATGGGGTCCACCTCACAGATGTGGGGACGGATCTTTGGACCATGGGTTTGCAGGAAGGAATAGAACGGGCCTTGAGGGTGTGGAGGGGCCCTTAAGGATAAGGTTTCATCCTTTCGGGCTGTGGCTGGTTTGTTGTTGTTGGTCGGTGACGGTAGCGGTAAATAAAAGGTTAAAAGGGGTGGGGGGTCAGCAATAGTATGGCCCCTCCTGTGTATTCCTGAAAGGAATACCGGTATGTTGCACTGCGGGAGGGGGTTGTCTCCGAGCGGTACAGCTGGAGGCCTTATCAGTTTTGAAACATGTTCCTGCAGTGCCCTCTTGTGGATATGTGGTAAACTGGGGTAGCTCCGTCATTGACCAACAGATTGTTTAAAACATGTTGTTTTATCTGAGTTTATATGTTATTCATATTGAAGTTAATATTGGAGTTAATTTTATACAGTTGTTTAATAAAAGGCTGTTATGGCCATTTATACTCCAGATGAAAGGTGTGGTCTCGTTATTTAAGTTGGTAAGAGGGTGGAGTATGGTGGCTAACAGTATGGGTAAAATTGGGGTACATCTGGACTACACTAGTCAAGTGAGGCCCGGAATGATGGAAAGAAGAGGAATAGTGCAGGGCCGGGCATGACAGTGTGTCTAGTGACACACATAGGGTTAATGTTTCAAGGAAAAGTGTGGGAGGAGATAACAGGAAAGTAAGGAGGAGTGGCCTTATAAAAGAGGGGAGGAGCAAAAACGGAACAGTGTGCTGGGAAGGAGACACGAGGAGGCAGAATTTCCCACCCTCCCTCCCTGTGTAATGTGTTGTTGGTGTTGTTAATGTGTGTGTTTATTTTTCAGGTTTGGAAGCATTTGGTCGTCATGACAGCTGGATGGTTGGCTGGTTTGTTGTTGGTTTTTTTGTTTATGTGCATCTAATGATCTTCCCTTATCAGTTTTGAAACATGTTCCTGCAGTGCCCTCTTGTGGATATGTGGTAAACTTGGGTAGCTCCGTCATTGACCAACAGATTGTTTAAAACATGTTGTTTTATCTGAGTTTATATGTTATTCATATTGAAGTTAATATTGGAGGTAATTTTATACAGTTGTTTAATAAAAGGCTGTTATGGCCATTTATACTCCAGATGAAAGGTGTGGTCTCGTTATTTAAGTTGGTAAGAGGGTGGAGTATGGTGGCTAACAGTATGGGTATAATTGGGGTACATCTGGACTACACTAGTCATGTTATTGCCCAACCTTCCCATTTACTTACCCTTGACAAGCAGCAGAAAGAAGTAGAATGCGACACACATCTGTTTCATGTCTATAGCAAATAACAATCCATAACTTCTCACTTAGTCTCTATATTGTGACAAGCATTTCTAGAAGGAAGTAATAGGTCATTACTGAATCACATGTATTCATCTATATCACAGCGGTGAAGAAATAGGAACCCCCAAAAGAAAGCAGGAACTCGAAACTTAAGAGAACCTAGAGAGTTTTGTGATGAGTGTTACTGTAACCGTTCCACGTATATTACAGAGAATGTGGTTTTTTTTTTTTGCCACCTAGGTAAAGCCTAAAATGTCATTTTGTTTTTGACTCACACTTATGCAAATTGCATGTGGGTTTCCTCGCGTCCAATTTGCATGACAGGAGAGCACGACCGTCTCTCATTGGAGCCGGTTCACACACCTCTGGGGCAGCTGGAATCAGGTGTGAATTCAGGCAGAAATTTGGACCTGATTCACACCTGAATCGGTGTACAGGGACGCAACGTACCCCCTGCTGTGAGCCGCAGCATGTGTGAACCCACCCTAAGGCCCCTTTCACACTGGGGCGGTAGGGGCGTCGGCGGTACAACAGCGCTATTTTTAGCGCTGCTGTACCATCGTTCTTGTAGCTGTATTCAGCCGCTAGCGGTGCGGTTTTAATCCCCGCTGGCGGCCGAAAAAGGTTTAAAATCACTCGTACAGCACGGCTATAGCCGCGGTATTGCAGTGGTATAGCCGCGCTGTCCCATTGATTTCAATGGGCAGGAGCGGTGAAGGAGCGGTGAATACACCGCTCCTTCACCGCTCCAAAGAAGCGGTTTGCAGGACTTTTTTCACCTTCCTGCCAGCGCACCGCTTCAGTGTGAAAGCCCTCGCGCTTTCACACTGAACAAACAGCGGAGGCTGTTTAGGGGCGGTTTGCAGGCGGTATTTTTAGCACAATACCGCCTGCAAACCGCCTCAGTGTGAAAGGCACCTTAAACTGCAAATGTAGTCTTTTCAGTAATTGTTAAAATGATAAAAGATCAGTTAGTTTTAAATTATGTTATAAAAGTGTTTAAATGCCAAAAAACCCACTTTGATCCACTGTATATATTTTTTATTTGTACACAAAGGAAAGCCACAAATGCCCCATTAATACAAACCATAAGCATTGCTACCAAATGTCCCTGATTTCGAGGGACTGTCCCTGATTTGGAGCAATGTCCCTCTTTCTCCCTCATTTGTCCCTCATTTTGGTCTGATCCATATATAAAATGCACTTTTTATCTTTCAAAAAGTGTTTCCCAGTGCTAAACATTTCATCCAAATTCTAAATTGCTGCATTTGTAAATGTTAAAAGCCAATATAAAGGAATAGTAGTGGTAAAAAAAGCCCTTGTGGATTTAATTAACTTTTGTTTTTGGTTAATTCTCCTTTAAGGAGGTGTGGCAAGGGGCGTGTCTTATGCCTACATACGTTTGCTAGTAGGTGTCCCTCATTCCCATCTCAAAATGTTGGGAGGTATGCATAACGGTGGAAACAATGGCAAACAATCAAAACAAACAAACAAACAAAATTGTCTGCCAGCCCCTACAGCTGCTCACAGTTTTAGGTCTTTCTAACTGAGCAAGGCAAAACAACCAAAAGGCAAACTGAACAGTCATCTCATGTCTATGGGTACATTAAAGTAGATGTAAACTCCAACTCTATTTCATATAGGGTGTGTGTCAATGAGCTTTGAGCTTGTGTCAATGGCATCATTCTGACATCATTTTAAGAGTCGAGTCTCAGATCATTTAGAATTCAATAGGTAAGAAAGAAAGAAAAAAAGACGTAGTAATTGGATGGTTTAATCTCTTCCAGCTCTCTGGATAGCACAGACCACAAACACCCCTGAGGCATCTCATTCTGCTGACTAATATATCTAGTTGTGTCACCCTGTATACACCTACACAATGCTCATGTCTTCAGTGTGTTTCCAGACAAAATGACACATACAAAAAATATCCTTAACCGCTTCTCGACCGCCGACCGTACATATACTGCAACAGGGCGGCCCGGCTGCGCAAAATCGCGTACCAGTACATGATTTTGTGCACACGGTGTAGGGGGCACACACGCGCCGCCGGAGCGCCGCTCCCCCTGTGATTGAACAGTGCCAATCAGCGTGTCCGGCGATGTGATGGCTGCCGCGACCTGCCGATCATTCACAGGAGACACGGAGCAGTGGGGGGCCTGTGTAAACAAGGCATACCGCTGATCTGTCAGTGAGGAAAGGAGAAATCTTCTGTTTCAGCTAAGCTGGCTCACGATCTCGGTTTTCCTAACACTCAACCCCACAGTTAGAAAGCACCTCCCTAGGACACACTTAACCCCTTCATTGCCCCCTAGTATTAACACCTTTCCTGCCAGTTTAATTTATACAGGGATCAGTGCATTTTTTAGCACTGATCACTGTATTGGTGTCACTGGTCCCCAAAAAATTTCACTTAGGGTCAGATTTGTCCGCCACAATGTCGCAGTCCCGCTAAAAAATGCAGATCGCCGCCATTACTAGTAAATAAAATAAATAAAAATGCCATAAATCTAACCCATAGTTTGTAGACGTGATAACTTTTGCGCAAACCAATCAAACTCTTATTGGGTTTTTTTTTTTTTTTTACCAAAAATATGTAGCAGAATACATATTGGCCAAAACTGATGAAGAAATTAGATTTTTTCAATTTTTTTATTGGAAATGTTTTATAGCAGAAAGTAAGGAATATTGTTTTTTATTCAAAATTGAAAAAAAAAGTGCAAAAAAAGAAAAAACGCAGAGGTGATCAATTACCACCAAAAGAAAGCTCTATTTGTTGGAAAAAAAATGACACCAATTTTATTTGGGTAGAATGTCACACGACTGTGCAATTGCCAGTTAAAGCAATGCATCGCCGTATCGCAAAAAATGGCCTGGTCAGGAAGTGGGTAAAACCTTCCGGGGCTGAAGTGGTCGAAGTGGATGTACACCCAATTCATGAAATTTGAGCTGGGCACATATAGTTATAGTTTTCTTATCTCTCTCCAAAGCACTGAGTCCCGTGGCTTTCTCCTGCTCGGTAGCTCTGTTATCAGCCTAGTAACTTGTGACAAGTTCTCCAAGATGGGAGCCTGAAGTTTGTGTTGTGGGAGGTTGCTATAAATAGATTAGCAGAGTGCTGCTCTATTCACAGGAGAGCTCTGCAAGTCTTTGCCTATATGGAGGGGGGGAGGTGTGCCTTTCCTCCAATCAGCTGTCCCCCAGTGTAATCCAAGCTACACTGACTGCAGAATGAGGAAGTAAAAATCTCTTAACAATATGTAAGAATTCTAAAGAATATAGAAAGGGTAAGAGAGCAGATATACATGTAAACATATGTAGAGAGATTTGTTTCATCTCTGTGTATCATTTGAGGCTATTTACGTCACTAGGTATACATAGTTGCCAACATTGTGAAAAAATTTTTTTTCACAATTTGACACTTTGGCTGTAGGCGGAGTCTTGTTATAATTAGGGGGTGGGGCATGCAGTTGTGGGCGTGGCACATGGAAAAGTAAAAATGTGCAGCGGCGAGAAATGGGCGTGGTTTACACAAATAGTGGGCGTATCTTAAATGGGCGTGGCTCAAATGGGGTGTGGTTAGAGTCTGAGATGAATGAGGGATGGAGAAGGAAAGGGGGGGAGAGGGATGGAGTGACAGCAGTCCCAGATCCTACACAACAATGGAAATATGTGTATTCTAGAAAGTTTAACAATCAGCAGATAAAGATACTACAAACACCTGGTGTTAGCACTTCAATCATCCCGGCACCATGGTTGTTATGGTGTCAGGATGATTGAAGTGCATTATTTCTATTATTACATTGTAATATAAAATGAGATCATTCAACTCACCATAATTCCGAATCAGTGGGATCCCTGAGCGTGTCACCTGCCACGTCGCCTGCCACCAGCAGAGTCCTTCCTTGCATCAGGTGCCCCCAGCAGAGCCCCCCCTTACATCAGATTTTTCCAGCTGTGCCCCCCTTACATCAGATTTTTCCAGCTGTGCCCCCCTTACATCAGATGTCCCCAGTGGAGCCCCCCCTTACATCAGGTTTTCCCAGAGGAGCCCCCCTCACATCAAGTGTCCCTAGTGGAGCCCCCCTCACATCAGGTGTCCCCAGCGGAGCCCCCCTCACATCAGGAGTCCCCAGCGGAGCCCCCCTCACATCAGGAGTCCCCAGCGGAGCCCCCCTCACATCAGGAGTCCCCAGCGGAGCCCCCCCTCACATCAGGAGTCCCCAGCGGAGCCACCTCTCACATCAGGAGTCCCCAGCGGAGCCACCTCTCACATCAGGAGTCCCCAGCGGACCCACCTCACACCAGGAGTCCCCAGCGGAGCCCCCCTCACACCAGGAGTCCCCAGCGGACCCCCCTCTCACATCAGGAGTCCCCAGCGGACCCCCCTCTCACATCAGGAGTCCCCAGCGGACCCCCCTCTCACATCAGGAGTCCCCAGCGGACCCCCCTCTCACATCAGGAGTCCCCAGCGGAGCCCCCTCTCACATCAGGAGTCCCCGGCGGAGCCCCCTCTCACATCAGGAGTCCCCGGCGGAGCCCCCTCTCACATCAGGAGTTCCCAGCAGAGCCCCCCTCACATCAGGAGTCCCCAGCAGACCCCAGTCACATCAGGAGTCCCCAGCGGAGCCCCCCCTTACATCAGGAGTCCCCAGCGGAGCCCTCCTCACATTAGGAGTCCCCAGCGGAGCCCCCTCCTCACATTAGGAGTCCCCAGCGGACCCCCCCCTCACACCAGGAGTCCCCAGCGGAGCCCCCCCTCACACCAGGAGTCCCCAGCGGAGCCCCCTCACATCAGGAGTCCCCAGCGGAGCCCCCCCTCACATCAGGAGTCCCCAGCGGAGCCCCCCCTCACATCAGGAGCCCCCTCTGACATCAGGGGTCCCCAGCGGAGACCCCCTGACATCAGGAGTCCCCAGCGAAGCCCCCTCACACCAGGAGTCCCCAACGGACCCCCCCTTACATCAGGAGTCCCCAGCGGAGCCCCCCTCAAACCAGGAGTCCCCAGGAAATGGGGGGAGAGGGATGGAGTGACAGCAGCCCCAGATCCTACACAACAATGGAAATATGTGTATTCTAGAAAGTTTAACAATCAGAAGATAAAGATACTCCAAACACCTGGTGTTAGCACTTCAATCATCCCGGCACCATGGTTGTTATGGTGTCAGGATGATTGAAGTGTATTATTTCTATTATTACATTGTAATATAAAATGAAATCATTCAACTCACCATAATTCCGAATCAGTGGGATCCCTGAGCGTGTCACCTGCGACGTCACCTGCCACCAGCAGAGTCCTTCCTTGCATCAGGTGCCCCAGCAGAGTCCGTTCTTGCATCAGGTGTCCCAAGAGAGTCTGTCCTTGCATCAGGTGCCCCCAGCAGAGCCCCCCCTTACATCAGATGTTTCCAGCTGTGCCCCCCTTACATCAGATGTCCCCAGTGGAGCCCCCCTTACATCAGGTTTCCCCAGAGGAGCCCCCCCTCACATCAAGTGTCCCCAGTGGAGCCCCCCTCACATCAGATGTCCCCAGCGGAGCCCCCCCTCACATCAGGTGTCCCCAGCGGAGCCCCCCTCACATCAGATGTCCCCAGCGGAGCCCCCCTCACATCAGGAGTCACCAGCGGAGCCCCCTCTCACATCAGGAGTCCCCAGCGGAGCCCCCCCTCACATCAGGAGCCCCCTCACATCAGGAGTCCCCAACGAAGCCCCCCTCACATCAGGAGTCCCCAGCGGAGCCCCCCCTCACATTAGGAGTCCCCAGCGGACCCTCCTTACATCAGGAGTCCCCTGCGGAGCCTGGTCTAACAGAAGCCAGCTCCATCTCTCCCTGTACCTCATCCAAAAGACACCCAGGATCTCTCTGTGCAGCTGACACACGGGGCGGAGGGGCAGCAGCGGCGTCAGATGATTACATCCTTGTGTTCAGTGTAGAGTGGGGAGGAGCCGCCAATCCCTGCAGCCAATAGGCACACTGAAGAGAGAAGCTGATTGGCTGCCCCTCTCCTCTGCACTGAACACAAGGAGAAATAACACTCGTGGTGGCTGCGGCGGCCATGTTTGTGTAGCCGCTGCCGTTTTTTAGCAAAAAACATTCCCGATTTTCTCGGGACAAACTCAAAACCCGGGAAAATTATCGGGACAAGCCTAAATCGGGACGAGGGTCCCAAATTCGGGATTGTCCTGGGAAAATCGGGACTGTTGGCAACTATGGGTATATGTGAAGGTTTACATCCACTTTAACCACTTACCGCCCCGCCCACCGTCGAATGACGGCAGGACGGTGTTGTGGAAATTTTATGAAGATGTATTTTCTCATTTAAAGTTTTTATTGAGTACATCAGATAGGGCAGAACAAGACCAACAACAGCATTTTGTACAGTAAGAACAGGCTGATACATAAACCAAAAATAAAGCAGCAACATCCAATATGGAAATAGCAAATCGGTTGGTGTCAGTTCACCTAAATTAGACAGAAGGTACAACAATATAAAACATTGCTATCACCCCTAGTCAGGTGTACACAAACAGGTTTTCCAAATTACGAAGACTTTCCAGCAGGGCAGATGAAGGAACGATGGAGCTAAGATGGTGATTATGTCTACTGGGAAAATGCGGGAGACATGGGTTATTTAAAGATGCATTATACCATTATGCTGAAAGGGCGGTTAATAGCTCAAGAGTATAGTGGAATATCCACGACAGACAGCTCTCATACTGGGTGGACATCATATGACGGCGCACCCGAACGGCCGCTCCTGCGTGCCCGTGGGGGCCTGCACCCCGGCGGTCGCGTCGTGTTGCTAGGACATGGCACGACCCGATCTCTGTAAAGAGCCACTGACGCGGCTCTTTAATCATGTGATCGGCTATGTCCAATCACAGCCGGTCACATGTAAACAAGGAAGTGCCGGTAATCGGCTCTCCTTGCCTCACACTGACAGAGTGTGTGGCGAGGAGAGCCGATCAACGGCATTTCCTCGCAGAGGACAGTGAGAGATGTAATCAGGGCAATGATGATCAGTGCCCTGAGTACATTAGAACGCCACCAGTACCAGCAACCCATGCTAACCAGTGCCAGCAACCCATGCTAACCAGTGCCAGCAATCAATGCCCACCAGTGCCAACA
The DNA here is from genome assembly GCF_042186555.1 of Aquarana catesbeiana. Taxonomy (NCBI): domain Eukaryota; kingdom Metazoa; phylum Chordata; class Amphibia; order Anura; family Ranidae; genus Aquarana; species Aquarana catesbeiana. The sequence continues at coordinate 529,042,028 of NC_133326.1, forward strand.
ATCAGTGCCCACCACAGCCAGAAATCAGTGCCCATTAGTGATACCAGTCAGTGCTGGCTTTCAGTTCTGCCTATCAGTGATGTCCCTCAATGCCCATCAGTAAAGCCCATCAATGCCCATCAGTGCCACCCATTAATGCCCATCAGTGCCCATTAGTGCTGCCCATCAGTGCCGCTTATCCATGCCGCCTATCAGTGCCCACCAGTGCCAGCTATCAGGGCCGTCAGTGCCACCTATCAGTGCCCACCAGTGCCACCTATCAGTGCCTACCAGTGCACACTCATCAGTGCCGCCTATCAGTGCTCATCAGTGCCCATAAGTGCAGAATATTAGTGCCTCCTCATCAGTGCCCATAAGTGCCGCCTCATAAGTGCCACCCCATCAGTGCCCATCAGTGCAACCTATTAGTGCCCATCAGTGCCGCCTCATCAGCGCATATCAGTGAAGGAGAAAAATTATTTATTTACAAAATTTACTGAGAGAAACAAAGAAAAACTTTTTTCAACATTTTCGGTCTTTTTTTTGGGGAAAAAAATAAAAATCCTAGCAGTGATTAAATACCACTAAAAGAAAACTCTATTTCTGTGAAGAAAATTATTAAAATTTCACATGGTTACAGTGTTGTATGACTGCGCAATTGTCATTCAAAGTGTGACAGTGCTGAAAGCTGAAAAATGGCTTGGACAGAAAGAGGGTAAAAGTGCCCGGTAGATAAGTGGTTAAAGCAATTTACAGAACTAAAGAATAGGGATGAGCTTGCTGTTTGGGTCAAACATATGTTCGACTCGAACATTGGGTGTTCGTCCGTTCGCCGAAGAGCAAACATTATTGGCCGTTCGCGGCAAATTTGAGCGCTGCGGAACACCCTATAATGCACTGCGAGATCGCAGTACATTGCTTTATGATGATTGGCCAAACCATGCACCTGACCTGCATGCTTTGGCCAATCCCAGCGCCCTCTGCTAAGAGAGCCATATTTGGCTCAGGGGGACTAAGTCCACACCCCACACTATATAAGGCTGCCTACATGGCGGCCCTGTGTAGTGTTGTTGGTGTGGACGAAGAGATAGCTTGATTTAGATTAAGAGGCAGGTTATTCAGCTAGTGGCAGTGTATTAGATATATATATATCTAATACAGTGTGTACAGTTTCTACTACACGTCTGGTGGTGTACACAGTACACAATACAGTGCAGCCATAGTACAGTTTCTACTATTTTTCTGGTGGTGTACACAGTATCTAATACAGTGTGTATAGTTTCTACTACAATTCTGGTGGTGTACACAGTATAAAATACAGTGCAGCTGTAGTACAGTTGCTAATACAGTGCAGGCGTTGTACACAGTATCGAATACAGTATATAGAGTTTCTACTACACTTCTGGTGGTGTACACAGTATCTAATACAGTGTAGTGTGGTGTTGCAAAACAAAATATACATGATTTCTGGAAGGCCACCAAGGAGAGGCAGACGCTCACAGGCCACTAAAAGAGGGCAAGCAGCCTTTGTGTCTACAGTCAACAGTGCTGATCGTGGACATGGTGCATCCTCTGCAGGTGGCCGTGGGGCACGCTTGTCCTTTTTTTCTGCTGCTGGCTGTGTTATTGAGCCAGAACATGCAGAAGAGTTGGTGGAGTGGACAAAGGTGTCCTCATCCTCCTCATCCTCTGTCACCCAGGCTCAGAGTAGTTTGCCTTCCAATGCAGCTGCCAAAGTGGCCTATTCCACCAGCTCCTTGTCCATAGTGACTCCTTCCGTAGCCCCACCATCATGCACGGAGGAGTCCCCAGAACTATTCGATCACAGTGTTGGGTATATGCTGCTGGAGGATGATCAGTGTGTTGAAGGCTCCAATGTTGGTTCCCAGGTTGATCAAGGGAGTAACATGAGCCTAGAGAGAGGGGGTACCCAAGAAGGACAGGAAACTGGCAGTCATGTTTGGCAGTCATGTTCCCCCAGCTGCAGCATACTGCCAAGTTTGCTCCAGTGATGAGGAGGGAGGGGATGATGAGTGACACTGACTCTACTTGGGTGCCTGAGAGAAGAGAGGAGGAGGCACAACTCCAACGAGGCATGATGTCCTCTAGGGGGCAGCCTAAGGGCAGCTACCCTATTGCATCACACCACAGAGCTCCGCAGGTGCATGGTGCTGCTGACTCCCCGATGACTTTTAAAGGTTCCTTGGTGTGGGCCTTTTTCGACACGTGTGCAGCAGATCGCACCATTGCTGTTTGCAACCTATATCTGAAGCGGATCAAGCGTGGCTAAAACAGCAGCCGCTTGGGCACCACATGCTTGACCAGACATATGACGACCTGCCATGCAGTCCGTTGGCAACAGCACTTGAAAGACCCACATCAAAGAAAAAGGCGGACTTCTCCTTGCTCCTCATCTGGGATCTCCAACCCCACTATACCTCCAGTCCTCAAAAACCTGCACTGAGAGGAATGGAGATATAGCAATAGGTGATCCAAGTACTTGCAGCCAATCTGCTAGCAGTACACCATCATCTGATTTTAGCAGGCAAATTTCTCTACCCCAGTTGCTGAACCGTAAAAAGAAATTCGGTCCCAGCTATCCACATGCTCAGTGTCTGAATGCTAGCTTGGCCAGATTGCTAGCACTGCAACTGCTGCCTTTTCAGCTGGTAGACTCTGCCCCCTTTTTGTGAATTTGTGGAATGTGCTGTACCTCAGTGGCAGGTTCCAAAACGCCATTTCTTTTCAGGGAAGGCCATTCCAGCTCTCTACCAGCATGTGGAAGGCAATGTTTTGACCTCGTTGGACAGGGTGGTCAGCAGTAAGGTGCATATTACCGCTGACTCATGGTCCAGCAGGCATGGGCAGGGACATTACCTTTCCTTCACGGTGCACTGGGTAACTCTGCTGGCAGCTGGGAAGGATGCAGGACAGGGTTCAGTATTGTTGGAGCTTGTTCCACCACCACGCCTCCAAAATGCTTGTGGTGATTCTGCCACAGCTCTCTCCTCCACCCCTCCTCTTCTTCTTCCTCTATGGCCTCTTCTGCAGATTTGTACTCTGAAGCAGCAGTGCTCCGTAAGCATTCAAGGGGCTATGCAAGCAGTCAGGCAAAAAGATGCCATGCGGTGCTTGAGTTGGTCTGCTAAGGGGACAGGAGCCACATTGGGGCAGAGATTCTGTCAGCTCTGCAAGGGCAGGCTCAGAGGTGGTTGACACCACGCCAGCTTCAGCCAGGAATGGTTGTATGCGACAATGGCACCAACTTTCTCTCTGCCCTCCAATAGGGACACTTGACCTATGTTCCATGTTTGGCACACACACACTTGAATTTGGTGGTGCAGTGGTTCTTGAGCAGGTACCCAGGCTTACAGGATCTCCTGAGGCAGGCCAGTAAAGTCCGTGGTCATTTCTGCCGGCCATACAATGCCAGTGCTCGGCTGGCTGACATTCAAAGGGAATGCAACCTGCCCACCAACTGCCTCATTTGTAACATGCCCACCAACCGCCTCATTTGTAAAATGCCCACCAGGTGGAACTCAATGTTGGCAATGCTGCAGTGGCTGCACACGCAGCAGAGGGCCATCAATTAGTACCTGTGCGAGTATGGCACGAGGACAGGGTCAGGGGAGCTTGGCTTCTTTTTGCCACGCCAGTGGCTACTGATGAAGGATGCATGCACTGTCCTGTCACCATTTGAAGAGGCCACAAGGATGGTGAGCAGCAACAATGCATGCATCAGTGACACTGTCCTTCTAGTCTTTCTGTTGGAACACACGCTTCGTGAAATAATGGACAGGACACTTGAGGCAGAACAGCAGGAGGAAGAGGAGGACTTCCTTACCTCTCAAGGCCCTCTTTATCCAGATAGCATTCCTGTGGGCCCACCAAACACACAGGAAGAAGAGGAGGAGGAGGATTGTGTCAGCATAGACGTGGAGGATAACACTCAGCAGCAGTCTTCAAGGGATGGTTTTCAGTCCCCAGAAACCCAAGGTGTTGTACGTGGCTGGGAGGAGGTTGTTACGGATCATGTGATCCTTAGTGACCCAGAGGACTCAGAATCAAATGCCTCTGAAAGCTTACGCTGCATGGCCTCCCTGGTTCTGAAAAGAGTGCAAAAGGACCCTAGGATTCGTAGTATCAAGGAGAGGGATCATTACTGGCTGGCAACCACTGGCTTGAGCCACATTACAAGGGTAAGGTTGCAGAACTCATCCTGCCTTCGCAGAGGGAGCAGAGGATGAAACATCTTCAGGAGCCTTGAAGAAAGGTTTGTGCAATGCATTTCCAGACCCTGGGAATTTACAATTTCCTGGTGCTGGACAACGTGTTGCTGGGGCTTCGTTCAGTCAGAGGAAGAGCGGTGGAGAAGGTGGTCGGCTGACCGATGCCTTTAAACAATTTTTCAGTCCTCAGCACCAGCATCTGTATGGTGCAGGAATATGTAGGGGCAAGAGAAGACTTGGAGACGTTTCCAACAGAGCATCCACTGGGTTACTGGGTCTTGAGGATGGACCACTGGCCAGAACTTGCTCAATATGCAATTGAGCTACTGGCCTGTCCTGCATCCAGCGTTCTTTCTGAACGTACATTCAGTGCTGGTGGAGGGTTTGTAACAGATCATAGAGTGTGCCTGTCCACAGACTCCGTTGATAGGCTCACATTCATAAAAATGACTCAGTCTTGGATCAGCAGCTATGATGCTGATGTAACTGATTGAATTTTCTATGGATGTGAGATCCCTTGAAGACTGCCTATGCTGACTATCCTATTGCTCCTCAATCTTGATGATGCTAGCTTCCAACAATATTTTTGGTTTAGGGCACCACCACCTCCACCACCACCCAAGGCCCAATTTTTCTGCCCCTGTTTAACAGGGGCATGTAATTACAATTTTTGATCCAATATTTCACAGCAGGGCCCGTTCCCGCGCCCAACAAGAGTATATGTGAGGGGTTACAGTGTTGTGGCATTACCACCACCACCCACGGCCCAATTTTTCTGCCCCTGTTTAACAGGGGCATGTAATTACAATTTTTAATATAATATTTCAATGCAGGGCCCGTTCCTGCGCCCAACAAGAGTATCTGTGAGGGGTTACAGTGTTGTGGCAACACCACCCCCACCCAAGGCCCAATTTTTCTGCTCCTGTATCGGGAACCATGAATCAGACCGAGACAGAAGTAAAGTTAAATCACACTTGTTTAATAATAATAATAAGGTAAACAGAGTAAGCGTAGTCAAAACAAGCCAGAATTCAGTAACCAGATCAGGTAGTCAGCCAAGCAAATGTCAGAGAGCCAGAGATAAACGTAGTAGTATAGCAAGCAGGATCAGGAGCCAGAAGGAACATCAGCCAAGCAAGTATTCAACAGGAACGCAGGAGAAAGTCTCTGTGATGTTGACAAAGGCGAAGGCAGAGATCAAGTGAGCTGGACGACTTTAAGTAGGCAGGACTGATGAGGAGAATCAACAACAGCTGCGTAACTGTGGAGAGAGATGGGAGCTGGCAATTAGCAATTATTGTTTCACTTTGACACCCTGTTTAACAGGGTAGGGCACGTAATTACAATTTTTTATATAATATTTCAACGCAGGGCCTGTTCCTGTGCCCAACAATATCTGTGAGGGGTTACAGTGTTGTGGCACCACCACCACCCAAGGCCCAATTTTTCTGCCCCTGTTTAACAGAGGCATGTAATTACAATTCTTGATATAATATTTCATAGCAGGGCCCGTTCCTGCACCCAACAAGCGTAACTGGGAGGGCTTACTGTGTTGTGGCACCACCACCACCACCAAAGGCCCAATTTTTCTGCCCCTGTTTAACAGGGGCATGTAATTCCAAATCTTGATATAATATTTCACAGCAGGGCCCATGTCTACGCCCAACAAGATTAACTGTGAGGGCTTACAGTGTTCTGGTACCACTACCACCAAAGGCCCAATTTTTCTGCCCTGTTTAACAGGGGCATGTAATTCCAAATCTTGATATAATATTTCAAGCAGGGCCCGTTCTTGCGCCCAGCAAGATTAACTGTGAGGGCTTATGGTGTTCTGGTACCACCACCAAAGGCCCAATTTTTCTGCAGAGTATATAGGGGAGGCCGTATAGTATATATACTGCTGTTCAGAGTATATAGTGCCTGTCCCCCCCCCCCCCACGCCAGTTAAAAAAAAAAAAAATTGTTGGAATTGGAAGTTTGCGTACCCGGGTGACCCCGCCCCCCTCTGACAACACGGGGAAAGCCACAGGGAAGTTTCCCGTGCGTCAGAGGAGAGCGGGGTCACCGGGTGGCCCCGCCCTACGTTATATAAGAAATGTCAAAAGAACCGAAGCGTCACATTGCGGAAGACTCCCACTGAGGCGGATCGTGCGGACGGAGCGGAGAAGAAGCCTGTAGGAAGATGCTGGACGAGAAAAGCGGAGGAAGAAGAAAATGAAGAAGAAGAAGATGAAGAAGAAGATGGAGGAAGAAGAACACCAAACGAACACCAGAAGAAAGATGAAAGAAGAGGAAATTAATAAAGGATTTGTCAAAAAACGTCTCTTGTGTTTTTTAACCTTTTTGACACTTTTTTGTGAAATGGTAGGGATACATTTGTACCCCATTACCAATTCACACGGGGGGGGCGGGATCTGGGGGTCCCCTTGTGAAAGGGGGCTTCCAGATTCCTATAAGCCCCCCGCCCGCAGATCCCCACAACCACCGGGCAAGGGTTGTGGGGATGAGGCCCTTCTCCCCATCAACATGGGGACAAGGTGCTTTGGGGGGCTACCTCAAAGCACCCTCCCAATGTTGAGGGCATGTGGCCTGGTATGGTTCAGGACGGGGGGCTCTCTCGTCCCCCCTCTTTTCCTGCGGCCTGCCAGGTTGCGTGCACCGATAAGGGTCTGGTATGGATTTTTGGAGGGACCCCACGCCATTTTTTATTACATTTTGGCGCGGGGTTCCCCTTAAAATCCATACCAGACCTGAAGGGTTTGGTATGGATTTTGAGGGTGACCCCCACGCCATTTTTTTAAAACTTTGGCGCAGGGTTCCCCTTAATATCCATACCAGACTTGGTATGGAATTTAGGGGGACCCCCACACCATTTTTTTTTTTTAATTTTGGCACGGGGTTCCCCTTAATATCCATACAAGACCTGAAGGGCCTGGTATGGAATTTAGGGGGACCCCCACACATTTTTTTTTAATTTTGGTTCAGGGTTCCCCTGTGGGGAAATCCCATGCCATTTTTTATCAATTAACTTTTATGTGTATTGTCGGACCGACAATTCATTAATAGCTGCGAGTAGTTTTAAATGACTTTTTTTCCTTTTAAATGTCATTTTGCTGTCAGACTGTTCTAAACACAGGAAACATGCGCCCCTTTACAGGGATACTATAGACACCCCCCTGGTACAAAATTTAAAGGAATATCACAGTTTTATTGTTTCACTTTAAGTATTATTAAAATCACTGCTCCCGAAAAAACGGCCGTTTTTAAAACTTCTTTTTGCATTGATACATTTCCCCTGGGGCAGGACCCAGGTCCCCAAACACTTTTTATGACATTTAGGCCCCTTTCACACGATCGGACCGTTCAGGTCCGCCTGTCAGTTTTGACGGTGGACCTGAACGGGCGCTCCATGTTAGCCTATGGAGCGACGGATGTCAGCGGAGACATGTCCGCTGACATCCGACCCCAACCGATCCGCTGAAAGCAGACGGATGGCCCTACGTCCAGATCCGTCGCTGGCGGATCGGATCGGGTGAGATCTGATGAAAATGGACATGCTGTCCGTTTTCATCCGATCCCTCCATAGGCAGCAGCGGCGCCTGACAAGCCCCTCCCCACTCAGTGAGCAGAGAGGGACCTGTCATCCGCCAGCTCAGAGGAGATTAATGGAGAGATCTCCCGCTGAGCCGGTGGACCGAGGCAGGCTCCGTGGAAACGGAGTCCGCCTCGTGTGAATGAGGCCTAACTTGCATAAAAACCATTAAAATGAGCACTTTTGATTATTCATGTTCATGTCCCATAGACTTTAACGGTCTTCGCGTGTTCAAACAAATTTTTGCCTGTTCGCAAGTTCTGCTGCGAACCGAACCGGGGCGCGTTCGGCTCATCCCTAATTGTCACCCCATAACTGGAAGTGCCTGAATAAGGACCTTCATGGCAGGATCACCAGGTATTACTTTAATAAAAACTGCATATTTAAAAAGATTGTAATAAAGCTTTTGAAATACTGTAACATTATTTATACTAAAGTTTAAAGCAAGGGGGGCGTGGCCTGACGCATGGAGGAGTAAGTCGCTCTCTCTTGGAGCTCCCGTACACGCCAGGACGATCGCGGCTCTCAGCGCTTCCCAGCATCGCCATCCAGGTCTGTTATAGGGAGGAAGGGTGGGGGAGACAGACACCGAACCCCCGATCCACATCCATAAGAGGACATAGATCGTTTCATTACACATTTGGGCCACAATCGCTCCGGCCCCCCCTCATCCAAGATGGCGCCCGCCCGGACCTCTGGCTCGCACGCTGCCTCACAGGGGGCTGCCTCACAGCGCTCCACGCCACACATGAAAACCAGGCAAAGGGCCCGATCTCTCCCTGATTCTGAAGCAGGATCCACCCGCTCAGCCTGCCATTCCCCTGAATCCCACAGATCCTATACCGGATGGGACATGGAAGCATATATCAAAGCCCTCCCCACCAGACATGATTTTGAGGCCTATGTGCAACGCTTAGAGCGTTCATACAAACAGGAGATGTCTGAGCTTCGCAGAGATATCACTAACAGAATTGAGGAGGTAGAACACAACATGGAGGAGACTGCATCCACTTTGCAAACGCATGACACAATTTTGCATGAGCATACCCTTCAGATTCAGCAATTGATGTATCATCAGGATGATCAGGAAAATAGGGCCAGACGTAACAACATACGCATACGCGGTCTGCCTGAATCGGTTGAAACCAAAGATCTAGCACCGGCTGTCAATGCCATCTTTAATGACTTGCTTCAGAAAGACAAAGATAACCCACTGGAGCTCGACCGGGTTCACAGAGCCCTAGGCCCTAAAAATCCGAATCTGGAGCACCCCAGAGATGTGATCTGTAGAGTACATTTCTACGCGGTCAAAGACGCCATCATGCAAGCCGCACGTGCTCAATCTGCCATATACTTTAACGAAACCCCAGTGTCTCTCCTCCCTGATATATATCTAAACTGACTCTGGATATGCGGCGGGCTCTGAAACCTCTTACAGGAGCACTTCAAGCTAAACAGATTAAGTATCGCTGGGGTTTCCCGTTTAACCTGTTTGCATCTCCCGAAGGAAAATCTGTGACGTTCCGCACGTTAGGTGATCTACCCAAGTTCCTTGGAACTTTTGAACTGCCACAGATTTCCATCCCAGATTGGCCCCTCCATGCTGCCACTCCGGGCTTCAAAGCTGCGCCAGGTTGGCAGAAACGATCAAAGAAGAACAAACGGCCCAAGTCGGACTTCTCCTCTGCGACCGATGGATGAACTTTCTTCTCAATTTTTTTTTTTCCCACAGGTTACTAGCCGGTGGTGTCGTCCCCGGTTACAGTTTCATTGGAACACTTGAATACTAATCCGATATGTTTTACTTCCTTAATGCAGGTTTTATATTAAAGTTTGTGTTCCCTGATATCTTTGACGTATGGTGTCCCGTTACAAGGTCACCGTCCTTCAAACCCCTACTTCCTCCCCATGCAATGTCTCATCCTCTCCCATCATTCCCCCCCTCTTCCTTCCCTTCCCCCTTGTTGCTGGGAAAATGGCTCTGTATGCTGTGCATTTATCCTGAAACCTTTAGGAGATATTCCCTCCTAGGAGGCCACTAGTACAGTGTCTTGCTTACATGGACATGCGGAGCCCTGAGATGTTATGTTCATTGTTACCAGTTTATGTTATTATCCAGAGCCATTATTTTTTTGTTATCTTATACTTTACCGCCCGGCGTGTGCGGGCCCCCCCCCTGCGCTGACCACTGTTCCCCCATTTAGGTCTTTCAGCGCCCCTCGGGGTGTTAGCTGATACGTTGCTGACAACACCACTAGTGAAGCCGTGTTGGCCTCTTTTTCTTCTTTCCTTTTCCTTTTTTCCTTTCTATTCCCTTCACTTCAGCTTCTTTTTTTTTCTCACCACTAGATGTCCTCCTTCTCCATCCCCAACCCCCCACACTCAGTTTTGGAGACAGCGAGCCTCCCTCTTATCTGCTTTTTTTTGCCAGATAGAACTATTTTCTTATGGCACCAGAAACCGCCTTGAAAATATCCTCATTAAACTGTAGGGGTCTTAACGTTCCTGAGAAGAGACGGCAAATACTTTATCACTTCTATAAATTGCGAACTCAAATCCTGCAATTCCTCTATAAAGGATATCCCATTTGGTTTCACAGCTCCAACCCCACAGCAAAATCTAAAGGGGTCTCTATAGCTTTTACTCCAGATGTCCTTGACTCGCATATTGACCCGTTAGGCAGGTACATTTTTCTTAAATTGTCATACATGAATGTTATATATACTGTTGTTAACGTGTACTCTCCTAACCAGAACCAGCAACAATTCCTCACTTCCGTGATCGCTCGTCTGAAAAGATTTGGTACAGTCAACATGATTCTGGGAGGGGACCTCAATGCTACCTTGATACCTCGACTTGACTCCTCAACTGGTAAGTCCTTGATTTCTCCAACCTCCCTGACCAAAATTGGAACACTCCTGTCTGACTTATCCTTCGTTGATGTATGGCGAATGCTACACCCTACCACCAAAGATTACACTTTTTACTCACCTGTACACGGCACTTACGGTAGACTGGACTATCTCTTTATCTCACAATACCTATTAGATTTCTCGCCGTCCGCATCTATTGGTATTACTCTTTGGTCTGACCATGCCCCTATTCACATGAGCTTGGGACGCACACCTACACGCAACCGAAACTCATCTTGGAGATTGAATGACAATCTCTTAAATGACCTGGTATGCTCTCAGGATATAGCACAGACTATTAAACACTTTGTAGTAGACCACACTCATGATTCCACTAATCCTTTCACGAAATGGGAAGCTCTTAAATGCGTGCTCAGGGGTAAATTTATGCAACATGGTTCCAGACTTAAACGTGCACGCATTGCAGCTACAACGCGTCTTCTCACCACCATTGCCAACCTAGAAGAATCGCACAAACAAAATCCCATTGACTCGACCCTCCTTGATCTCACCAACGCTAGGAGGGACCTCTTGCGCATTTATGCGGAGAGGTCTCTCATAGCTAGGGACAAAGGCAGATTCACTTATTATTCTCAAGCCAATAGGTGCGGCAGACATCTTGCATCCACCCTTCAGCCCCGCCAAACTAGAAAGCCCATCCCATTCATAAACTCTCCCACCAAAGGTAAAATCAGGCAGAATTCGGCTATTGCTGAAGAATTCTGCCAATATTACTCAACATTGTATAACCTCACCCCTCAGACCCCGTTATCTACATCCACATCACCAGATTTAGCCTCCAATATTCAGGAGACAGCACTCCCATCTCTCCCGACATCAGACTCGCAGGACCTGGAGGAATCTTTATCCGATACAGAATTCCTCTCTGCCATAAAAAACCTTAAGAACGGCAAGAGCCCAGGACCCGATGGGTTCTCTTCTCGTTTTTACAAACTCTTCGCACCACAACTTTCCCCTCTACTAGCGAAAGCTTTTAACGCTCTGGATGGGAATGTCTCCACTTTTATTCTCCAAGCCCAAATAGTATTCATCCCTAAAGCTGGAAAGGACCCGTCCATCTGCTCCAACTATAGACCGATTTCCCTTCTAAATATCGATTTAAAGTTATATGCCAAAATACTTGCTAACCGTCTCTCCCCCCTGTTACCGAATTTAATACATAAGGATCAGGTTGGTTTTGTCCCTGGTCGAGAGGCCAGGGACAACACCACCAAGACCATACATTTAATCACTTTTGCACAGCGCCACCGCTTACCAACCTGCCTCCTCTCTTGTGATGCGGAGAAGGCCTTTGATAGGGTCAGTTGGTCTTTCCTTCAATCCACACTCTCCCAAATAGGTCTAGGCCCGAGAATGTTGACACGTATTATGGCACTCTACTCTACACCCTCCGCCACTGTGCTAGTTAACGGTACCCAATCACGTAACTTTACGATCGCTAATGGCACCAGACAAGGCTGCCCCCTCTCCCCTCTCCTGTTTGCCCTAGTCATTGAACACCTCGCTCAAGCTATTAGATCGAATCCTAACATACAGGGCATTCAGACCCCTTCATCTCATTGTAAACTCTCTCTTTATGCAGATGATCTCATATATCCATACCCTCAATACTGACAGAGATAGACAGATTCGGTCGCTTTAGTAATTATAAGTTAAACATCTCCAAAACGGAGGCCCTAAACATATCTTTACCACAACCTACACTCTCAACCCTCCAATCTAACCTTTCATTTCAATGGAAACTGAATTCCATTTCCTACCTAGGTACGGCTATTCCGAAAAACGCCTCAGATATTTACGCCCTGAACTTTAGCCCTCTCCTTCAAAAACTTAGACACTTAATGGAAGAACGAATGGATTCAGCTGTATCCTGGGTGGGTCGTATTAATGCACTAAAAGTGGACATCCTCCCCAAACTCCTATACTTGTTTCAGGCCCTCCCCATAGCCCTCCCCCCAGCCTTTTTCCGCTCTCTTCGATCAATGGCAATTCGTTTTGTTTGGAAGGGTAGCCACCTGAGGCTGAAACATAAACTTTTATGCTCTCCCGTTACAAAAGGTGGGTTAGGTCTACCGGACTTTGAGCTATATCATACGTCCGCAGTTATTTCCCGTATCCTCGAATGGTTCCCTCGCCCCATGACCAAAGCTACCACATTCGTGGAGCAAGACCTATCCATGTACGACCTCAGAGCCCTCCTCTGGGGATATGACCTTTCATTTAAATCAATCGCTGCGATGTCCCCCCTGACTAGAGATGCTTTGACGATTTGGTATCGTAGGAAACTTACTTATGCTCTATCCTGGGAACCCAGCCCACTCACCCCTTTGTTTGACAACCCCAAACTTCCGGAGGGCCACTCCACACACTCCATAGACAACTATCATAGAGAGTCTTGGCCCACAGCACGACAATTTGTTGACCCCACCTTAGGTACCTTTGCATCCACTCTAACAGACACAGCCTCTAGAGTGACTTGGCTCACTCGTAGACATTTGAACGTATACTGCAAACAAATCCACGACTCTAACCAAACTCACAGACCTTTAACCGGATTTGAACAACTCTGCATTCTATCGGAGACTCCACGGCACCTTTTATCACTTATATACAAACAAATCTCAGAACACACATTTACTGTGTCCTTCCTATCTACACAACAAAATTGTCAGTGGAGGTTGGGATTGAAATATCCGAGGGGGACTGGAGTAAAGCCTTTCTCTTCACGAGTAAGACCTCGATTTCGAGTTACATGCAAGAGAAGAATTATAAAGTCATATCAAGGTGGTATCGAGTCCCCACAAACCCTTAGAATGATGTTCCCTACCAGTTCAGATATGTGCTGGAGATGCAACTCCATGAAAGGTACCTATATACATATCTGGTGGGAATGTGATGTGCTTCTACCATTTTGGACACAGATTTTCCACATTTATTCAGAGATCTATGATAAACCTCTAATACCTTCTCCCACCATTGCCCTCCTCTCCATTTTACCCGGGACCGTAAAGTCACAAAAAAACAGTCTTTTGAAGTTTTTCATTAGTGCAGGTAGACAACTCATTCCCAGCCACTGGAAAACTACTACTCCCCCTTCTATAATGGAGTGGGTCAATGAGGTAAAAAACATAATGTTAATGGAAGAAATGCAGGCCAATGTCCTTGACAAACAAGCTAAATTCTCATATGTCTGGAGTGTCTGGAGGCATTACTCCACTTCAGACAAACTTAAACAGAGATTGAAGACGAAGAATCCTCCCTAAATATCACATACGGCTTTGCAGTAAAACTTAGGTTGTACCCTATGGTTGGTTTGACAGATCGAGGTTCGCTGTCTCCCCCCCTCCCCCCTTTCCCCTCCTTGTTCTTCTTTTAACAATTCTAATCTTTTCCTTTCTTCATTTTTTTTTTCTTATTTCTAATCCCTTTTTCCAGGTTTTCCAAGACTTTTATAACTGCAATCTATTCTAAAAGTTGGCCTCCCCCCCGTGGGGGATTATTCATGCCTTTCACCCCTTATACCCTATAAGTTTTTGCACTTTATTTTAGATATGTTTGGCACATATTCTTCTTAGTCTTTCTACTCAGTCTCTCTGAGTCCAAGGAAGCAGAAGGTTCCCATTGGGGCTTCCTAGACCAGGGTACTCAATACCTTAAAGTCAACTGTATCATACACATGATCCACAGACAAAGCAATAATGTAAAGGATCAATTTTTGATTAATTGATTGCACTATTTTGACTTTTATATATTTTTGTATCTTGGTAAACCAAGAGACCTGATGTCGGGTTTCTTGCATTGTTGTTATTCCTTCCTTGTTATAAACTTGTTTAAAATTAATAAAAATCTAATTGAACCATAAAGTTTAAAGCAAAAAAAAAAAATGAAGATAAAAAAGAGCTGGTCATATTAAGAAATGCACGAAATATAACAGGACATTAACATTTACAGGTAACTACAGCAGGGATTGTTGATCCAGGGAATATCTGATTGCCTCCTGGGGAAATCGGGAAGGCATCTCCCCCCCCTATTACAACAAATTGGACCATGCCTATTAGGTGTTTTTGCCTTCCTCTGGATCAATTTTGGGTATAAAGTTCACAATATGGAGGTTTTCTATTTATTTATTTGTTCTATTGGTTGAACTAGATGGACTTCTTTGTCTTTTTTTTTAGCCTGACTAAACACATAGCTATGTAACTATGCAATATTCAGGTATACTATGACTTAGTTTACATCTACATTAATTGTGCCTGTTCATGAATCATCGTGTAAGAGGTGTTTCCTTAATTATATTATATACGTGTTATATTCATAACATATTTACTGGTAATTCATATTTAATTTAATTATTATTGGATAGCGTAATCCCTTCCAATGCCCTGATTACTATGGACCACATTTTTTATCCCATTTAACACTGAGAATACAGAAAAATACCAGTTGGTCTACCAGAAATCTAGTGTGCTCCTAACTTCCTGTATACGATGACAACACAATGCCATTTCTGCACTGAAATATTAACCAGCAGTGGCGGCTGGTACTCAAAATTTTTTTGGGGGGGGCCGCAAACAGAACTGAAAAAAAAACATCAATTGCAGCTACTGTGCCACCAAATGCAGCCACTGTGCCCATCAAACGCAGCCACTGTGCCCATCAAACGCAGCCACTGTGCCATCAAATGCTGTCACTGTGCCCATCAAATGCAGCCACTGTGCCATCAAACGCGGCTACTGTGCCATCAAACGCAACAAATGTGCCATCAAATGCAGCTACTGTGCCATCAAACACAGCCACTGTGCCATCAAACGCAGCCACTGTGTCCATCAAACGCAGCTACTGTGCCATCAAATGCAGCCACTGTGCCATCAAATGCAGCCACTGTGCCCATCAAACGCAGCCACTGTGCCCATCAATTTCTGCCAGTGTGTCCATCAATTGCCGCTACTGTGCCCATCAGTTGCCGCTACTGTGCCCCATCAGATGCTGTTAGTGTGTTAGGATCCTATGTAATGGTTTAAGTTTGTTGCCATCCAAAATATGATGTAGTAAGAGAGGCTCTTCGGGCCTCCATGTTTTAAAGCCTGGGTCTAGAAGGCCTGGCAGAAAATATGTATGGTTAAGGAGAGGAATTAGGGGGGGAATCATATTTCCAGGAAAATTTTTTATGTATGATGTCCCATACATCCAAAGAGGATATGGTAAGAGACGAGGTATTACGATCAAGGTTCCTGTGAGAGCGGGGTATCCAGGGAGCCACTGAGAGATCCACTCCACTTAGGAAATACTCTACTTGTACCCATAATTTCGAGTTAAGAGCATATTTCCAATCGTATGCTTTAAAACTAGGAAGTGCCAGACCACCTGAGCATTTGGGACGAAACAATAGCTCCCTGGATATTCTAGCGTGACCATTCCTCCAAATAAAGTGGGAAATCATGGATTGTAGAATAGTAAAAAACCCCACTGGAACACACAATGGGAGCATTTGAAAGAGAAAGAGGACGCGAGGTAGTATGTTCATTTTAATTATATTTACCTTCCCTAACCATGTCTGGGACAGGTTGGACCATTTTCGCAGGTCACCCCTAATCTTGTTTAGCAAGGGAATATAGTTATATCGAAAGAGGGATTGGAGCTTAGGGGTAAGATAAATACCTAAATATTTCAAACATTTTGTTTCCCATTTAAAGGGGAAGAGGGGCTTGAGAGAGAGAGCATCAGACTTAGGAATAATAATGTTTAAGATTTCGGATTTGGATAAGTTTATTTTGAAGTTAGAAATTGAATGGAACGTGGAAAATGCGGACATTAAATTGGGGATCGAAATGCGTGGCTGTTGGATGAAAAATAGTACATCATCTGCGTAAGCTGCGTATTTATGAGATCTATTGCCTATTTGTATACCTTTAATATTATCATTATTCCTAATTGTAGCTAAGAAGGGTTCTAATGTTATAGCAAATAGAAGAGGGGAGAGGGGGCAGCCCTGCCTAGTACCATTGTGTAAGACAAAGGGGTCACTTAACGTACCATTAATTCTAATTTGTGCTGAGGGATTGGAATACAGGGATGAGATATGATGAAACATTTTAGGACCCAGCCCTAAGTGTCGTAAAGTCAGTTTAAGATATTCCCAGTCCACCGTATCGAAAGCTTTTTCTGCATCGGTGGAAAGAAGTAGGGTGGGCTGGGAGCATCGTTGGACATATTGGATTAGAGAGATTGCACGAAGGGAATTATCTTTTGCTTCTCTGTGGGGTATGAAACCTGACTGATCAGCCGATATCCATCTGGGTATAAGGGGGAGTAATCGGTTTGCCATTACTTTGGCGAATAATTTAATGTCGACATTTATTAGTGATATTGGCCTGAAACTATTACACAGGGTAGGGTCCTTATCTGGTTTGGGAATGACAGTAATATGAGTTGAAAGTGACTCTGGGCGTAGTCCGGAGGATTGAGAGATAGAATTTGCATATGCAGAAAGACGGGGGAGTAAGATGTCACTGAATGTTTTGTAATATAAAATAGTGAACCCGTCCGGTCCAGGGGCTTTAGTCCAGATGGGGAGGACTTTAATGCTGCCTGAAATTCCTCAACTGAAAAGTCTTCCTCCAGTTCTTTAAGGATAGAGATAGGCAATTTAGGGAGATTGGCGTCTTGTAAGTATGAAAGCATGCGGTTTCTTCTCTCCTTGTGAGGGAGATATGATAGGTCATTTTTAACATTGTATAGGTCTGAATAATATTCTCTAAAGGCTTTAGCAATGTCCGGAGTCGCATGAGCCAATTCACCTGTTGAGAGTTTGATTTTGGGGATAAATGACTGCGACTGTTTAGTCTTTAATGATCTAGCTAATAATCTATTTGGTTTGTTCCCCCATTCATAGAATTTCTGTGACATACGTTGGAACTTTCTTTTGGTGTCTAAAATAAGAAGGGATTTTAATTCCTCTCGCTTAAGTGTAAGGGATTGGAGGTGTTCAATGTGCAAAGAGAGTTTATGTTGCTTGTCCGCTATCTGTTGTAACACCTGGTCAATTTGTTGGCCATGTTCCCTTTTCTTCCGAGCACCAAGCTCAATGATCCGGCCTCTAATAGTAGCCTTATGAGCTTCCCATACAATAGAGGGGGAGGTGTCAGAGGATTTGTTTTCCTTAAATTATTGCGACAAGTGAGAGGCCAACATGGAAACCTCAACTTCATTAGTGAGAATCATTACGTTTCCAATTGGTGGTACGATGTGGTAGGGAAGGCATGGTCAATGTCATCGACACAGGTGCATGATCTGAAACGGATGCGGTACCAATGTGAGTAGACTGCAGAAGGGGGAGATGGAAATGGTCTAAGAATATATTGTCTATTCTAGAGTAAGATTGGTGTGTTGAGGAAAAATGTGAAAAATCCTTCTCTTTAGGATGAAGGAGACGCCAAACATCCATTAATTGGAGATCTAGAAGCCTTTTTTTTAACAAACTTCAGTCGTTTAAAAGAAATGTTAGAGCGCCCCTGTGACGTATCTATAGAGGGATCCAGTGACATGTTTATATCCCCCGCTAAGATAGTAAGTCCCTTAGCAAAGTGTGACAATCTAGTCAGTATTTGGGAGAAAAAAGCGGGTTGATTATGGTTTGGACAATAAATATTTGCAAGGGTGCATTGAGTGTTTCCAATAGATCCTCTAAGAAAAAGAAAGCGGCCGTGATCATCGGCCAGCATTTCAGACAACCTAAAGGACACATTTCTGCCAAAACCAATGGCTACACCCTTGGCCTTATTGGTGTCCGATAAGCTATAGTACCACTGTGGAAAATTAGGTGATGTTAGTTTAACAGGTGTCGTGTGGGTTAAATGCGTTTCCTGAAGAAAGGCAATGGAACATGTGGCTTTTTTCAGTTCCCGAAAAATTTGATGTCTTTTAGCAGCGACATTAAGACCCCTAACATTATAGGATACAATCTTTACCGTAGCTATTGATAGGATAAAATGTGGACTTTCAGCCTATCCTGCCATGCATGCCAGCCGGGAGAGGGAAGTGAAGGGGAGAGAGAGGAGAAATAGAGAGAGAGATGAAGAAAAAAATAAGAAGATACGCGTATACAAAGAGTATACACATAACACAAGAACCTTGTGGGAAACATATGAATATCACGCAGAAACCTGCAGTGGTCCCATTGGGGAAAGAGAGAGCGAGAGGCCATCCCAATCCCTGAGCAGGGATTAAATAGGATAACTACAGGGCCCCTCACGCTCACCAGCCCCAGAAAGAGGTGGGGGCGGGGTTATGCTGTAAGGGAGAGGCAGCGAGGGAGGTGCACCTCTACAGCACGCGGCCTGTAAGGAAAAACAGTTAATTGGTAACTACAAGTAAACAATTAGTTCCAGTTAGGAATGTGAGACACTGTTCATGTGTATCTAGGACCATTATAAACCATATACATCCTACAAGAAAACATAGAGGTAGACCAAATGGGAACGTGAACCAAAAAGCAGAAGAAAAAGGAAAAATTTGAACATTGGTCGGTATAGTGGTAGGTCCGCTTTGAGCATATAAAGGCAACTAAAAGTAGAAAAAACTGTAGCCAAAGCCGGACTCTATATTAAAGTTCTTGTAGGAGAGAGGTTGTTTACATTATTGACATTGGTATGGGTAAAAGATTAAATGTTTCAACCATGCTTTTGTGCAGATCACGGAAGAGAAGTACGCCCCTTCTTTGAGGGGGACTTTTTCCAGAGAGGATCCATTGGGCATGAAAATTTGGGGATTGGATCCTGCCAGCCTGGAAGCTCCATAGGCGAGAGATGAAGATCCTGCAAGAAAGTTGGGAGTTCCTCAGGAAACCTTAGTGTATGGGAACGGAATCCCCATCTGTATGTGATCCCATCAGAGCATAGGTGGTCAAGAAGCGGCTTTAGAGTTCGACGACGATCCAGAGTATCTTTAGAGAGATCTGGATATATGGTGATGGTAGCCCCGTCAAAGTCTATATTAGGCAGACCCCGCATCTTCGTCATGATAGCATTTTATCTTCAAAGTAGTGTAGGCGACAGATGACATCTCTGGGTTGGTCTGAATTAGCAGTACGGGGTCTCAGAGCCCGGTGCACACGGTCAAAACGTAGCGGTGCAGTAACAGAGTTACCCAGAATGGTATTAAAAATGCCTCTTATGGAAGGTTCAAGATCCGAATCTCCAGTTGCTTCCGGCAGACCTCTAACACGTATATTATTTCTACGGTTACGGTTCTCGAGGTCTTCAAGCTGATACAGAGATGCCCGATGAGCAAATGCTAGTTGGGTAACAGTGTCCTGCAGTTCTTTAATGGCTACCGCCTGTGTGTCTTGCCGTTGTTCCGTCTCCTCCACTCTGACCAGGATATGTGACATATCAGTTCTAACAGCAGTGATTTCTTTTTTGATGGATTTCTCCAAGCTATGAAACATACCAGCCAATTCTTTTTTTAGACCCCGCGGGGGAACCAGGATCGTCAGCCAGGTCCGAACAGTAAGAGGATGCCAGAGAGCTTTCTCTCATCGAAGCCGCGTGAGACGAAGGAGAAACACTCGTTCTCGAGGTTCGGGCTTGGTTGCCATGTGCGTTGGCTAAGTATTGCTTAATGGATCCTGTAGATACTGGAGTAGACAGTGGTCTCTTGCTTGGATGTTTGACTGTGGCAGACCGGAGTTTCTGCGTCTTGGTGGGCATAACTGGGGCTATATGTCCGAAAGCTGCAAAGGGCACCTCCTACTAACATCCAATCAATATTGTGCCAACATCATAATGTCGCTAGCATGTAGAGGAAAACTCATAGAGAATGGAAGCAGGTAACTTTAAATGTTCTCCAGCAGCCTTTGTCCCCCCCCCCCCCCCCATAAGATGCTGCGTAGGTGATGCGTCAGATAAGAGTGAGTTAGGTAGCACTGGGAGCAGAAAGACGGCCGCTGGCTTCCAGGATTGGGCTGAAGCTGTGGGCTCTCCTAGCTGTAATGGCCGGCTGGGAGTATCAGTGCTGTGTAGGTCTCAGTAGACAATGAAAAGATCCAGGGGCAGATTCACAGCAGCAGGAATAGTGCTTAGTGCTATAAGAGAGGGATCTTACTGATGTAAGAGTGCTGTAGAGGGCTCTAGTGAGGCAGGCAGAAGAGCAGAACAGAAAGGGGAGTACTTGGAGCACCAAGATGGCCGCCGGGCTCCAGTAGTAGGCCGAAGCCGCGGACTTTCCTAATGGCCGTGTCCAGCCGAGTGAGCGCCGCTACTGATGTGCCTAGAGCGCTGTTATAGGGCCCAGAGAACAAAGCTCTATTAGTAATGCAGTCCGTAGGCCCCTCCAGTAGAGCCGTTAAGGGGATGGATGTGTGGATGGAGTAATACTCACAATGTCCAGGTACTCTCGAGGCCGGTGCAGCAGGCCGCAAAATGGCTTCCAGATGAGGGGAGCTGGCGGCAGCGGAGATGGTCCTCAAACGATGCGGCGCCGGCACACAGGCCCTCCGTGCAGCTTATGGCGATCCGATCTCCGGTCCCCTAAACCGTGGGAGATAGAAGCGGCAGACCCCGGCCTCCTAGTAGGCCTCAAGATGGCGGCCGGGTCGCAGGGCTTGAGTCTGTCTATAGGCCGCGGCCCAGAAAGTGCACCAAATACCAGTAATGTCCTCCAAAACCAGCTGTATAAGGGAGCCAAGCACTTGAGGCGGTGGTAAAAAGCTGGAAAAGCCTGAGATGGGCTGAGATGGCAGTGGATTTGGATGTACAGGACGGAGCTCGGCTTCCACAGGTCCTCTCTGTAGCTAGGTTGGACTAGGTTTGTTTTTTTTTCTGCTGAAGTAAATGTTCTAGAGGTAATAAGGTCTAGAAGAAAAGAAAAATGTCCTAATACAAGGAGAAACCATTCTCATTTAGTATAAAATGTTATTCAACTGTCATTTAAACTAAACTGTCTAGACTATCCTGAATTCAATGAAACATTTATCATGAACAATAGGCTTCTCAGAGGGGGGGACTATCACGTATGGCTTGGATCAGTGATCCTACAGGAACATAGACAAGAGAGCACAGAATACAGGATTTACAAGAATGACAGGAGTATAGTGCAGTACTGGGGTTCAGGGTTCACAGGAAGTCAGGTACACAAGATACAGTTGATGTGTACAAGGATTCTAAGGCAGGAAGAATACCTAATGGTACTATCTGGGGAGAACGCAGCATGTCCGCACATGCAACAACAGTGAGGGCCCTTGAAATGGCCGAGGCGCAGAGTCTAAGGAACTGCCTTGTCTTCTCCAGAGCTCTTGATGGTAGAGATGGGTTTGTGCTGCAGACACTTTCCCGGTTGCAGCCCTCTTACTCACTCAGGCATGCAGATACCTAGAACTAAGGGCCAATGGACAAATGAGAATCCCTTGCAGCGCTGAGGTGCAGGGATCACTAAACAGTAGGGAGTAAAATTCAAGCTGACAGGTGTGTGCCTGGACATACACAGACATTGGGGACAGAAACACAAAGACACATAAGACAGCTAAAAAATGAGTAGCCATGCAAACAGTCACACAGGAATCTATAAGAGTAGTGAAGTTGCATGGTGTCACCGAACAGGAAACTAGCCTAAAATAGACTTGGAGACACAAAGGCAGACTTGCTTGGGACATTATTGTTCAAAGCCTAAGGCAATCTGCTTCAGCTTAAAAAGGCATTACTAGCTGGGCATGTAGCTAATTCAATTAACAGGAGGTCTAATCTGATCTTAAAACAAGTTTTGTGGGACAAGATACTAACGCAGACCTTATAAGTTAAAGCAGTGGAACGAAATGTCAATACCAATACAATAATCACACACATAGGTTGGACTGGATGGACTTTTTTTTTTTTTTTTTTTTTTTCAACCTCACCTACTATGTAATACCAGAATACCTGCTGATCTTTGGGAATAGAGAAGGCAGATCTTTAGAAAAGCTGAAGCTCTGTGACATAGGTCTAATTTAAAATCATAATAATACCCAAGTAATCTTAACACTCAATGTAGTAATACTGACATACATGTAGTAATACATTCATTACTTTCTTTTTTTTTTAACCATAGGTGTTTAAACTAGAGCAAAAATTGTTAAATTCAATCTTAATAAAACTTTTCATCATAAAATAAGATACAAAAACTATATAAGGCTCAGTTCCCACTATTGCGACTTACATTTGCCGCGACTTTGAAAAGGTTCTTGCACTACCTTGATGCAACTTTCGATGCAACTCTGATCTAGAGACTGTGAAGATGAATTAATGTTACACTCCAGAGTCTCTGAATCACGTGACTTTGGGGGTGATTATAGTGGAAACGTAGTCTAAGACAGGAGACGTTTAATTACTGTATCTAGTGCAGGGGTGTCAAACTCAATTTCATCGTGGGCCGCATCAGCATTATGATTGTCCTCAAAAGGGCCAGTTGTATCTGTACGATTAGATGTCCAGCGCATCCCCTCCCCTTACATTAGATGTCAAGAGCCACTCCACCATCAGAAGTTGAGTCCCCTACTCTCCCTAACATCACAGTGCACCCCCTTTCCTTATGCTACTGCTGGGAAGAAGCTGGATACATTGCTTGAAAGCAGAAAGTAGGGGTCTGGAGGAGGACCAGAGGAGGGCTGTAGCTCTCCTGCAGCTGCAGGAGAGGTGTGAGGGCCACATGAAATGGCCTGGAGGGCCGGATTCGGCCAGCGGGCCTTGTTTTTGACACCTGTGATCTAGTGCATTGAAACTCGTTAAATTTCAAAGCTCATACATGTCAGATCATAATACAACAAAAAATGTAGCACCTCATATTGTAAATAGGGACAAGAAACTGCTAAGGGCAGTACAGACTCAGATGACTGCATCAATATTTAGCTAGTGAGGGGAGTAAAACCCATAAATGTTTACATATGAAAATAGAAACACTTTAGAACAATACTTCCATTGGTGAATTGTCTTTGAAGGCTGTGGTCTCCTGTTCTGAAGACCTTAAATAAATCAACTCAGGGCATAGAACTAATCTGAGGAATAAGCATCAAAATTTTAGTAACAAAACACATGATATTTTCCTCCTAAAAATAAATCACAAGTTAGAGATATTTAACATTTTCTTTCTTATGTAGCGCTGGTAGATTTCTAATCTACTGCTTATATGTAAATTTAGTGGGTCATCTGTTCTGTACATAGTTCAAATTTAATCTATGGCTAATTTAGCCTCTGTTCCAGCATTGGCTGTGTTGCGTGCAGTTCCACACTGTCACCTGTAGGTGTCGTTGTCACCATAGGTCGGTGTTGGAAAAGTAAAAAGCTGAGGTATATTGAGTGCTCTTCTTTCTCGGAGGCAACTCGGCAGAGGTGGTCCGCTGCTGTGCTTTCTGGGAGAGAGTATTTAAGGGACAGACGCCATGTGTTAAGGGGGAGTTCTACCTTGTGGCACTCCAGGCCGGAGGGCTGAGATTAGGCAGCTGTGCGAGTAGGCCCAGAAGCCTGTCTGGGGCCTACTACTGCTGAGATGGTCCTGTGCTGTCTGTCCTGCGGGAGGAAGCCGAGCAATTGAGAAGATCCAGGGGAGGACCCATCTTGGAGAGGACCGTGTGGAAGGTTGGTCTCAAGAAGGGCCTGGTGACTCAATTGGAGGACGCATCTTAATCTAATCTACCGCACAAGTACTGCCGGGTCGGCTTAAAGGTTCTGGTACTGTGTTGCTGTTCATCTAAAACTACTACGTCCTGTGGCAGAGGATCGTACAGTTAAATCGGTCTTCTAAAGTCTGTGGCAGAGACTTTTCTTTTTGTTCGTGTTACACTCCGGCTGCTAGGTTAGTGAGAGAGACCTATCCGGGTGGGCAGAGATTAAACCCTGGATTGAAGATACTTTCGTCCACGAGAATTTAAGTCCTCAGAGATCTTAAGAAAAGGTATTTGAACTTTCCTGCAACTCTTTTTCTACCTCTTTCTTGCTACTTCTTCAAGTTATTCCCTATTAAAGCATTGAAAAAGTACTAAGTGACTGGTGCCTATATTGTCGGATACAAAGCTCAACATGGACTCTAAGTTCTGATATTGGTGAAATTACGGGTAAAGAGGTGACGGTAACAGCCCGATCTAAATCAGCAGCTCCTTCAGGGGTTAGTGCTACATGTGGGGGCGTTGTCCGGGATTGTTTGTCGTTGCCCTAAACAACTCTGAGAAGTAGTTCACCGAGAGTCTATGTTAAAAAGAGGCTTCTGGACTTTGTCACTTTTTCTAGGGAAAGAAGGGGTTAGAAGGGGGCTAAATCAGCAGCTCCTTCGAGGGTTAGTGCTACACTTGTTTTACCAGTGCACATTTCCTAATACCAAAAATGTACTCCAAACTAAATGTTACCACATGGATTTTATGTATGGTATACCATTACTATAAAAATAAACTATTATTTACCATGGTTAAAGATGAGCAGCTAAAAAAAAAAAAAAAAATTTATACGCCCCCTTTGTCTTGCAAGACAGTTATATTTCACCATACTGAGCACATTGGAAAACTTCTTCTATGGAAACAAAGATTACCGTTAATAGACACACACATGTAAATATACATTATTAGGAGGTATTTTACTTTCTTTTTTTTGTTTACAGTTCACTCAGCTCACTCAATTTGCATGACAATACAACTGTTCACACAAACACAAGCCATGCAATTTAACCGTGTCAAACAAGGGGGGGGGGGGGGTTGTTGCTCCTTTAAACTATAAAACACCATTCCTTATTTTTAAACTTCAATCATCAGTGAAAAAGGCTTTTTTTACGTCACCAATCTTTTAACATTTCACTTGAATTATTTTTTATCAATTTTATTAAGTGTATTGTGTGGCTCCAATGACCACATGATTAGCCACCCCAGAAAGTATTTAAATTAACAATTTTCAGCTCACAGTTTTTTTTTAGATTAACTTTTCTTTTATAATAAGCAAATATAATATTTTTACGTTTTCTTTTTCATATTAAATTGACCATAGTGCAAAATGACTACACATTGCACACGATTTTACAATTTTAAGTCAATTTTTTTTTTATACCCAAATTATATAGATCAAATTGTTCACGATTTTAAGTCAGAAATACAATTTTTTGGCTTTAAGGTCACACTAGACAAAATATTTTTCTTGCTTCTAAAAGTTGCAATGACCAACATGCCACTGACTTGTTACCTGTAATTGTCCATGTGGCAATGTCCCATCACTTTAAAACGTTCATAGCAAACACCAAAACAAATCATCATGCCACCAATATTCATATTATTATTATTATTTCACATTCATCAGTCCCTACCCTCAAGGAGCTTACAATCCTAAGGTCCCTAACTCACATTCATACATACATTAGGGACAATTTAGACAGGATCCAAATACCCTACCAGCATTTCCCCGGAGTGTAGGAAGAAACTAGAGTACCTGGAGGAAACCCATGCAGGCACAGGGAGAACACGTAAACTCCATGTAGGTAAAGTTGTGATTTGGATCAACTGTTTTGCTGATACAGCACTTTGGGCATATTAATACAACTAACATGACATAACAATCCATGGATCTCACACACATATATACCATAAACATAACTCTCACACTTAGCCAACTATACCCTGTAGACAAAATTATTTCTCTAATAAAACTGCACTTTCCCTTCTTTTTTTTCTTTTTTCTGGCATCTACAATGGGCTCTAATCCATATGTCTACTTAGGTCATTATAAGTACGCTGGGTTGTAGGGTATAATGTGCTTGCAGTTATTTTAGCAATATTATTATTAGGTTCATATTCATATACAGGACAATAAGTTTCTTTCATTTCCTTTTTTCAACATTTTTATCATTTGTTTTAGCCTTCTAGTGGTACAAAACCCCTGTGTGCCTTAGTTCCATTCCTTGAGGGACTCGGTCATTCCTGTTCCCAAAGGAGCTCCTGGTGGGATCACACAGATCCCAATCTGGGGTGTACTCGGTGGTACAATTCCCCATCTCACACGGTGGTGAGACTTCCTCAAGAATTCATCTATTCCTAGGTCCCCACATCACACAGACACAATGAACCTAACTAATAGCAGGAACTGTATATCTGGCCCCCAATCCTGGCCAAGGATCTATACCAGACTATACACTGCACAAATCAGCCACGGGGGGGGGGGTTAGACACAGAGGCTACTAAAAAAAGTAAATTCTGGATTTAAGATGTAAAAACACACTCCTTTCTAAATAGAAACAGTCCACTTATATGCAAGATACATGGCAGCACATATGACAGGCACACAACTAAATAGGGGTTCAGTTACACAAACTGGGTCACACAGACAGATTAAAACAGTTCAAGAATGTAAAAAGCACTCCCTTAGACAAGCCACTCACACAGCATCACATATTCCAACAAATTGTACGGTACAGTAACAAAAAAATCTCAATAGGAGAAAATTCTAGAGTATAGAATTTGACAGTTCTACTTCCCTAAAGTCTTCCACATCAGTTTATAGGGACTGTGCAGAATAGGAGAGATAGTACTTCTGCTTATTGTGTAGTTTTATGGAGAACTACTCAGAAGAGAAAAGGAAAACAGAATTTCATTCGAAACTGGTACTAAGGATTACCACACATAGTACCTTATCAGCCACAGCCTCTGAATGATCTCTTGAGTCCGAAGACCGATTTCTGACCTGGCTGGTCACCCCAGACTCAGGAACTGCAAAAATCCTAGCTAAGCACACATTGCGCCTGAAATAGGGCAAACCATTCACACAGAACACATGCACGCAAGGACAGTAATAAGTACAGATAGCACTGAAAAGTAAAAAGAAACAAAATTCAACAGTCAAGGTTCTTGAAAAAGAGTACTTCTACATTACACCGACTTACGCAAATCAGCACAGCACAAGGGGAAATCACAGTAAGCAGAAAGTTAGCTTACATTAGTCAGCAGAAGTGAATTCCCAGCTTGTGTTGTCCTGTTCCGTGTCTCAGCGGTGTCTGTTCTTTTCCGGCAGCGAAGGACCAATTGACGGGGAAAGCCCAAAACGTAAGGTCTTTCAGTAACATTTTGACTGCTGAACCACAGTCAAAAAGATGTACCGTATTTATCGGCGTATAACACGCACTTTTTTCCCCTTAAAATGAGGGGAAAATCGCGGGTGCATGTAATACGCCGAACCTCGCCGATCTCCGCTGATTGTGATTAGAGGAGCGAGCAGAGCCGACATACACAAAGCCGAGTGTACTTCGGGTAGATTCGGCTCCTCCCGCGGTCCCGCCCATCTCCTCTGATTGCAAGAGGAGAGAAGCGAACGCCGCTGACATACACAAAGCCAAGTGTACTTCGGCTGGACTCGGCTCCTCTCGCAATCCCGCCCCTGACTGTGAGCAGAGCCGAGTCTAGCCGAAGTATACTCGGCTTTGTGTATGTCGGCGGCGTTCGCTTCTCTCCTCTCGCAATCAGAGGAGATGGGCGGGACTGCGGGAGGAGCCGAATCTAGCCGAAGTACACTCGGCTTTGTATATGTCGGCGGCGCTCGCTTCTCTCCTCTCGCAATCTGAGGAGATGGGCGGGACTGCGGGAGGAGCCGAGTCTAGCCGAAGTACCTTCGGCTTTGTGTATCTTGGCGCCGCTCGTTCCTCTCCTCTGGCGGCGGCAATTTTAGAAGACACTAGGAAGGCTGCAAAGACACTGGGAGACTGCAAAGACACTGGGAGGCTGCAAAGACACTAGGAAGGCTGCAAAGACACTGGGAGGCTGCAAAGACACTGGGAGGCTGCAAAGAAATTAGGAAGGCTGCAAAGACACTGGGAAGGCTGCAAAGACACTGGGAGGCTGCAAAGAAATTAGGAAGGCTGCAAAGACACTGGGAAGGCTGCAAAGAAATTAGGAAGGCTGCAAAGACACTGGGAAGGCTGCAAAGACACTGGGAGGCTGCAAAGAAATTAGGAATGCTGCAAAAACACTGGGGAAGGCTGCAGATGGACACTGATGAGGCTGCATTGATGGACATTTAAATGTAAGTTTTTTTTCCTTAAACTTCCCTCCTAAAAGTTTTTTTCCTTAAAATTCTCTCCTAAACTTGGGGTGCATGTTATACGCCGGCGCGTGTTATACGCCGATAAATACGGTATTTAATATTCAAGCCTATAGTTTTAGCCATAGGCAGGGGAGCAAACATATACAGTGGTGACATAATTGCTCTGCAATGGCAGAGAACCCTGTGATACAATTTATACATTCTGAAGGGGGTGGCACCTTGGCAACTTGGCACCTGGACTCTTTTGAAGTCCTAATCAATTTGTTGGTTATTTACATTGATAAACAGATGGTCATTTAGCACCTTTACATCACTTCCAGAGTTCTCTGGGAAAATGCCTTTTCACAGCTGGAGGTGTGAATGGCATTTGACCGCAACTAATACAACTGTTACATCATATGACTTCTAACATATTTGTATCAAGTATATCTGCTTAATCAGAATACATGTTTTGATAATAATAATGAAATGTTTGATAAATAAATAGCTATTTCATTTTCCCGATCAGGGGTGTCAGCAGCGACTGTAGATAGATTAATGCAATGCAGAGCGGTGCCAGGAGAGAGGGGGCGGCGCTCCTGCGCCCTTTATGGACGAACCACCACTGTTAACCAGCATTTTCAGCCCTGACTGTTGACCTACAGAACTACACCTATCCTGTCCCTCTCTGTCCCACTCCACATGCTGAAACAAAATCTAGAGGGGTTAAAAAAGGTTTGGGGGTAAATTTGGGCAATGCCTGGAAATACACTTTAGTTGCCGGTTGGAATTCTGTCTTCACTTTTCTTCTTCTTCAAAGTAGAACTTCATATATAAAAAATGTAAAAATAAATTTTTGGGCAGAGCATGGAAAAAAATCAGTAAACACAGATTAAATACAAATAGGGATCTCTTTATAAAACACTGTTGGACAATTGTGACAAGCATTTGTCCATACTTGTTGAATTCTGATCGTATTGCCCCTAATACAGTGATTTCCTATGATTGCCAACTTTATCTAGTGGCCATATGGGGGTATCTTTTACCTGAAATACCTCGCTCAGAAAAATACCGCATTATAGGCACTAGATTGAGCTGGCCGTCTAATTAAACAAAATACAGTCAGAATATGTCAAAGACAGGCAAAGGTTTGTCACATTCGTCCAAATCATTTTTTTTTTAATAATAGACCCCATAGTAAAATTACCTGAAATGTGTCTCTATTTATTTATTACAGGTACTTATATAGTGTCGTCAATTTACGTAGGGCTTTACATTTGTATTGCACATTCACGTCAGTCCCTGCCCTCAAGGAGCTTACAATCTAAGGTCCCTAACTCACATTCATACATACACATATTAGAGAAAATTTAGACAGGAGCCAATTAACCTACCAGCATGTAGCGTGTGGGAGGAAACCAGAGTACCCAGAGGAAACCCACGCAGGCACTTTGAAAAAAAAAAATTTTCTTGGAACAAAGTAAGATTTCACAGATAATTATCATTTCTATCCAACCTTCTTTTCCCATTGACAGAAAAGTCTGTGATAACATTAAAGCATAAGACAATGCAGAGTTTTGCAGTATAATAAATACCCTGTGCACTGCTATCAGAAATATTTCTAAAGTGGGTATTTTGTTGCCAAATACTGAAAATAGTTCATATTAGAAAAGAAAATCTTTATAGATTGTATTTCTTTCCAAGTAGTATATGACCAAAGCATTGTTTCTGCATTTTGCCATGTGGATAGTGACAACAGTTAGTCCCCAGCAGAAGCCATGTGACAACAAAGAAGCACAAGCTGTGAGACAAAGTATACCTTACAATATTTTCAATATGAAGCTAAGATCAAGAATACTGGGGCATGACCTCAAACTAGAAGGAGGAAGGTTCACTCGTCTTAGAAAGTATTATTTTACCAAAAGCGTGATTGATGCTTGGAATAGACTTCCAGGAGTGGTGGCGAGTCAGTCATCAGCAAGTGGATTCAAACATGCTTGGGATAAACATAGGTCTTTACTCAGACAAATAAAGTAAAAAAAATCTACAACAAAAATGAAACCAAACCAGAAAAAAATAAAAAATGTGTTGACTTGATGGATGACTTGATCTTCTTCTTCCATCACACTTTTAGAGCAAGAAATACCTGAAGAAGGACTTTCATGACCAGGTATGATAATGGAAGCTTAGCTTAGCATGCTAACTGAAGTGATTGGGTTTACATTTACTTTAACGATTTTTCTGGGGTGACCTCAGACCTATGGCCTAAACTGGTGGCTCTTAACCATTTTTGGCCAACATAAAGGTAACGTTGGTGTGAAAATCTGCAGGACTTTTGTACTTCATTGAGCTTTAACTTAAGCACCCATAATCTTTATCTAGAACCACGTTTTTGTTCAGTGAGGTGAACGGCGTTCACAGCAAACAGAACACTGGTGCTTCTAAAGGGGAAGTTTGAGAACTTACTGAAAAATACATGTGAAAGCACATGCTGAAAAACATAGGATTCACAGTGAGTCACAGGGTTGTGCAACGCAATCTATAGTCTTTTGTGAGAAAAAGGACAGTATCCCTTTTCGTGTAATTTTACTGCCAAAACTGTTTTCTTTTCTTTTTTAAGAGATCCTGTAACCAACTTAAAAAAATGAAGGTAAAATCATAGAAAAATTAAGTATTGTGCCTCTGAACTTTCTAGCAAAATTGAATAGTCAATTCCCTAGCACAGCCCCATCCCTCCTTGCATGTCATAGCCCTCTCCTCTTCTGGAATTATTTAATTACTGTCTGTGCTGACCCAACTCCTCACCTCCTTACATAAACGTTAATGTAACAGTTGGGTAAGGAGTAAAGAGGAATACTATAGACAGAGCCGTCTTTAAGGCAGGGCAAAAGGGGCAACTGCCCTGGGCCCTGTCATTGTTGTGGGGCCCAAAGAAGCTGCCTCATACTTGCCAACTATCCTGGTTTAAATTCCCTTGTCCCTTGAAGTTTCAGTCCTGTGCTGTGTCCTGATATCTCAGTATGAATTTCTGTTACTAATGCTGCCCAGCTCTGCCCTATTGTTGTGTACGGATGACCCACCTGCAGACCCTGTGCTTACATGTAAATAACCATCATTCATATGTAAATAGCGGCAGCATTCATATGTAAAACGTGGCAGCCGGCGGCATTGATATGTAAATAAAGGCGCCTGAATTACAGCGACGGGGGGTGTTTTTGAAGCACCTGATTAGAGCCATAGGCTCTAATAGGCATCAAAAGTGGTGACCTGCGAGCGCCATGCTTGGCGCTCGCAGTTCACCCAGGTACTGTATGTTAGAACAGTGAATGAATATTCCCTTTCCTAACACTGAACTGCCTCTCCGCCAATCAGGTGCTCGGATCTGTTACCCGTCACCCCGATTGGCTGAAATGACAGGCGCTGTGATTGGACGCATATCAGGAGGAGAGGACGGGAGAAGACCCATGGAGGACACCGCTCGTCGCCGTCACCCGCTACCCCACCGAGACAGGGTAAGTGCCGGGCAGACGGCAAACGGACGGTGGGGGGTCACAGTATCGGCATTCGATGTGCACAGCGGCAGCATTCGATGGGCACAGTGGCAGCATTTGATTAGCACAGTGGCTGCATTTGATGGCACAGTGGCAGCTTTTGATGGGCACAGTGGCAGCATTTGATGGCACAGTGGCAGCATTTGATGGGCACAGTGGCAGCATTTGATGGCACAGTGGCTATGTTTGATGGGCACAGTGGCTGCAATTGATGGGCACAGTGGCTGCAATTGATGGGCAGAGTGGCTGAGCCCCAAAATATTTTGAGCACCAACCGCCACCTGGTGGAGAGGATGGGGGATGTTTGGGGCGCAGAGGTTAGCAGGGGTTTTAGGATGCAAAGGTGTACTGACAAGGTGGATAAAAATGTAGGTAGCATGGAGGGCAGCCCATTCATTTCAATGGGCTGCTCTATGCACTAGAAATGTGGAAGAAAATCCCTAGCTCTTTTTTCAAAATCACACTGTGCCACAGTATGTTTTTGTGGTGTCAGGAAAGCGATTTTGCAGGCTAAATGTCTCAGTTACATTGGTGGTCAGTGTAAATCTTCTCACTACATTGGGACTTGGTGTAGAATCCTTTCAGTCACACTAGTGGCCAGTGTGAATGTTCCCCTGTCTCAGTTACAATTGGTGGTCAGTGTAAATCTTCTCACTACATTGGGACTTAGTGTAGAATCCTTTCAGTCACACTAGTGGCCAGTGTGAATGTTCCCCTTACATTAGTGGGCAGTGTAAATCCCTACTTACATTGGTGGTCAGTGTAAATCCCTCCTTACATTGGTAGTCAGTGTAAATCTTCTCATGACATTGGTGGTTACTGTGAATGCTTCTATGACATTAGTGGTCAGTGTAAACCCCTATTACATTGGTGGCCAGTGTTGAAACTCCTCTTTATATTGGTAGTCGGTAAAAAAATCTGCATTGACATTGATCACCCCTCCCCCAGCACTGCCACGGATCCCAGGAGTTCTAGGATCCCTAGGAGTTTTCTGTCTATTAATGGGTCCGCTCACCTCCCCAGTCCATGGTGTGCAAGCAGTGAGGGGATGATGTGCAGTAACCTCTAGCAACCAGTGAGCAGTATTACTGTACAGTAATCTCTAGCAACCAATCAACAAGCAGAAATCATATGCTGTAACCTCTAGCAACTAATCAATGAGCCATAATGTGTGCTGGGAACCCCTGGTAAAAATAAACATAGCTACAACTCATGGCACATTAGTGTGATGGGCAGTGAGAAGAATGTTCCTTACATTAGTGGTTATTGGGAAGAATTACTCCAGTAGTATCAGTAGGAACTTATCTGAATAGGCAGAAATTGCCTATTTCTCAAGGAATCCCTAGTAACTTCTGAAGGAACCCTAGTTGAACCCTGCTATAGAGTGTCACTTCAGTGACAGCCCTAAGTCTGCAGGGGCTGCTGAGATCACATCCAGAATGGTGGCACCCAGCCGCCGTCTCAAAACTTTTGGGTGTTTACACACACAATCCTCTTGATCCTCATGGATCCCCTTGCTGTCTTTCTAGGAAGTGAGGGGAAATATTCGAAATGGCCACACAGACCTTCACAAAGTCCTCATTCTTTTCCGGAGGTGCTTCTGTGGTGGGTGGAGCCTTGCCCAACTCCACCTGTCCAGCTGCTGTCACAATTGGAGCTAGTAATTGTGGGTGTGCTAGGTATTTGCTGGAAGGGGCGGGCCGTGGGCAAAGATAATTGCTATTGGTGGCAGGCTGTGCACTTCCTCGGCCAAGAACCAGGCTTCCTGCATGCCGTTTTCAAACCACTGCTCCGCCAGCCGCTGTGTAACCCAAGCAGCACCAGATTCCTGAACATGTGTCTTAGAAACCCCTGGACTAAGGGAGGGCAACTTTGTTTAATAATCCCCCTTTACTATTGGGCAAAATCTGGTAATGAAATACTGTGTGCAAAGCTTGTTTTGCTATTTCATCCCAGTGTGCCCCAGGTCTTTCATAATCCTAGTCATTCTCACATTTTGTTTTTAGATTTTAATTGTAAAGCCAGCAAATCACTTGTTATAAGTATTTTTAATGTTTACATATTGTTTATACTGTTTAAATATTGATTGCCTCAGTTTGTAATAGGCGTTTCTGTCTTATTTCAGGATGTCAGTAAAAAATGTGCTCCATCAGTAGATATTCCAAGTTTTTCCAAGTCAGTACAAAGAGATGGGAGGTTGACAGCAAGAAGGAGTGGGAAGCGCCACCATCTAAGTGCAGTTAAAGCAGAGCTCCACCCACATTTTTTTTGTTTGGCACCTGGTCTGCTGCTATGAATTAAATACTCAAAAGCATGTTAGTAATAAATTTGCCGTTCAAGTACATCTTTTTTAAATTGACTTACCGTACCTTTACCTACTACCTGTTTTCCTGAGCTCTTCTTGACTGTGGGCATGTGAAACCCACTAGGACTCTGTTCCAGGATAAGGTGCTGCTGGCTACCCAGCATGCACCTCCCGATCTCGCGCTTGCGCAGAAATAGTATCTTGTTGCCATCACAACCGGCAGCGACGGAGGAAGTGCCCGCCTCATTGTTATGGCAATGCAATCCTGCGGCGATGCCCATTGACTCCTGGGAACGATGACACAAATCTCCCAGGAAAAAAAAAGTTGCCAAATGTTCACTTTGTCTGGAACTCCGCTTTAAGTTGGCTGCCTAAGCAGCCTCATGCTGGCACTGTCCCTGGTCAGACCCTCCATGCTTCCCTCACATATGCACATACTTCTAGAGCTGTCAGCCTCCCATCTCTTTGTACTGACAAAACTTGGAAAATTTACTAATGGAGCACATTTTTACTGACATCCTGAAATAAGACAGAAACGCCTTCACCATCTTCAGAACATGTTTAATACTATCTGAGTGAGCATAAGTTTATTTCAGAAAAGGATTCTGGGGAATGTCCATCAATCTTCAGTATAAATGTTCTCCTCTGCCGTGGTCCCTGAAGCAGCCAGTTCTGTCATTGGTCCAGCACTGCAAAGGGAGAGGGACACTACGTATTACATGCACACTCAGAATTAATTTGTGTTAGTTTTTTTCACAGTTGTTTTAATGTTATCAGTTTTCATATTCACTCCTTAAAGCTGACTGTACAGAAATAAGTAGCAGCATGGCATTGTGCTTTAATACCTGGCTGCCACACATATGTGTACAATCAACACTGCTTTTTTGCAGTGGGATTGCATTCATTTGGCACAGTAACCATGCTGTCACCAACAGCTCCAGGTCACTGTTTAAGTTTAAAAATTGGGGATGTACTCCTGATCGTATGATCTGATCAATTTTAGGAACAATGTATATTATCTGCTAAAAATGTATCCAAAGTTTGCGGTCCAACCAAAGACCAGAGCCCTTGTTGGCTTTTTACTACTATTCTGGGCTCCATTAGAGTAATGTACCCTCAATTTCTATGCTATAGTTTTACTAGACAAGAAGTAAGAGAACATTCCCAACATTAAGGTCCCATTCACACCTGAGCTTGGCGTTTTCAGGCAGAAAATCGCGTGATTTTACCATGATTTTGCAGTGTTTTCTACCGCGATTTTGCGTCGTTTTTTACCACGATTTGCCGCGATTTTGTGCAGGGCAAAAGGTCACCTATGTAAAAAGCAGGAAAACGCCCAAAAGGGTCCAGAACTTGTTTGAGCTTCAGGCGTAGGGCTTCAGGCGTTTTGGAGTGGAGATGTGAACCATCTCCATTGAGAATAATTGATTTTTTCCCCTCCAGCGTTTTGTAGCTTCAGGCTTCAAGCTACAAAACGCTCAGGTGTGAATGGAGCCTCAGCTCTGGTTCACACTTATTCAGGCTTACCCATGGTGCCAAAAACACACTAATGCCCCGTACACACGGTCGGATTTTCCGATGGAAAATGTCCGATCGGAGCATGTTGTTGGAAATTCCGACCGTGTGTGGGCTCCATCGGACATTTTCCATCGGATTTTCCGACACACAAAGTTGGAGAGCAGGAGATAAAATTTTCCGCCAACAAAATCCGTTGTCGGAAATTCCTATCGTGTGTACACAAATCCGACGGACAAAGTGCCACGCATGCTCAGAATAAATAAAGAGATGAAAGCTATTGGCCACTGCCCCGTTTATAGTCCCGACGTACGTGTTTTTCGTCACCGCGTATAGAACGATCGGATTTTCCGACAACTTTGTGTGACCGTGTGTATGCAAGACAAGTTTGAGCCAACATCCGTCGGAAAAAATCCTAGGATTTTGTTGTCAGAATGTCCGAACAAAGTCCGACCGTGTGTACAGGGCATAACTCCCTTCTACAGGCATCCACAGGCAGGAGGTGGATCTTATAGCATTTAATAGGATCCTAGCTTTATTTTCTAACCTGCAACAGAAAAAGAATTAGAATCTGATCAGTTGCTATGGGCAAACCTCTGCTGTTCTTAAGGCTGGGTTCACACTCGCAGCAGGGGGGGCGGCATGGCTTGCAGCAGGGGTTTCCGGTAGATCCCTGTGCACCATTTCAGGTCTGAATTTTTGGCTGAATTCGGACCTGAAACAGAGCCAAAGATGCACAGGACTTTCCTGCAGTGCGCTCCGCAGCTGCCCCGGAGATGTGTGAACTGTCTCTATTGAGAGTCGGTCACACTCTCTTGTCATGCGAATTGCGAACCCGCATCCAATTTGCAATAGTGTGAACCCAGCCTTACAGTAGGCTTGAACTCAAAAAGGTAAAGACTTTCTATCTTACCGTGAACATCTAAAGGTGATAATTGTGCCTAAGTGGTATTCCACTGCTAATTTTCAGAATTACTCTTGAAAATAGCAATGCACCTCCTGGTATGTGATTGTGTCAAGGCAAAGATATTCTTTGAGGTCACTAGAAAAACATCAAATTGTACATCGCCATGTTCCATTTTTTATGCTGTCTATATGTTCTCCCACTCTTTTGGCCATTGTTCTAGTGGTTCTACCAACATATTGGAAATTGCACGGACACATAAGCAGGTAAGTAACATACCTCGGGTCACAGGTGATGAACTGTCTGCTGTCAAATTCACCACCTGTGACCACTGATGGGAAGCTGGTAGCTTTCCTAGTTTTGTCCCTGACAGTTCTACATGCCTTGCATCTACTACATTTGTAGAACTCTGTACAGTCCAGAAAAGTGGGAGGTTTTTTGGGGGGTAAAAGTTTGTGTCAATCCTCCCTAGGTTACCTTGACCTTTACTTTCCAGACCTTGTCCTTTAGAAGGATGAGATCTCCAACATAGGTGAATGGTGGATCTGTACTTAGGCGATCAGCTGGGAAACTTGCCATTAGTTGCTGTTGATGTTTTCCTCTTGATAGAAAATATGAAACAGCGCTGGCAGCATATATTATTCAATACACATCTTAGTGATTAGTGCCATATACATCAATGTATTTGTGTCATACAGAATCAAAATACAACAAAATTATATATAATATAATATGCACAAATCTATAAAGTGCTTGGTGCTTATATGAAAAAAATTGCAATGGTGCTCCAAACTTTGCAAAATGTGAGGTGACTCCCCCTTCAGTGACCCCACTCACCAGAAACAATGGACCCTCAGCATCGCAGTCTGGGGTCAAAAAGGCAGTGATCTATTGATCTGGGGATGTGTAGGATGGTTCCTCAAAAAACTCTTCCAAGAGGGTACTTTACAACATAAAGGATACGCCACACTTGAGCGCTGCCATGATGGACTAGAAGGGAAGGTAATCCACGAAAAACACCAGCGGGCACGGTGTGAGCGATGGAACAAAAGGCACATTCCAGCAGGATCAAGAGGAAGATCCCTCACTTCCTGGTCCTAACTTGATACCCCATACTAGGCTTTGCCCTCCAGGGTGAGACGTGGAACGCACGCCATCCCCAAGGGATTAGCTGACTCACACACGCTGATTACACCTAGGGCCAGGCCAGGCACTTCAACATGTGAGTGTATCTGCTATTGCTGCTGCTTCATTTACTTTATTAAAAATTACTACACTATGAGACTTTTATCCGTGTCTCCTGTGGAGTCATTTTTTACATCCTAGTTCCATCGTGAGCGGCCAGTGAAGTGGATTTATGCTATTAGTGGAACCAATCTGGTGTTCCAAATGCGCTTTTTGACCGTCCTGTAAAAAGGGTCAAACATCTCTGGTGAGTTGCCACCTTTATACTCGCGGTGGAAGAACTAGAAGTTTTATCGCAGAGTATTTCGATTTGGTGTTGGGATTTATCACTTATGGACTTTTTGATTGCTTTTATGACAATTTATTTCACTAGTGTACACATTTATGTTTGATGTATTGCAATGTATTATTTGTGCAAAGTTTTGTATAAACATGTATAGCGCCATATCCTTTATTCCAATATTTTACACAGTTTAGTGATTTGTTCGCTTTTAAAGGGGCAGCTGTTTGTTACATGTTCTTATCCCCACAGGGCACCATTATTGGTACATATTTTTCACAAATTTTTGCTCGGCCAATTACAGAGTTAGTACTCCTTTTGCCATGTGAGTGACTTATGCAAGGACTAGCCATGCTATTGGCACAGTGGGGAGTACATTGCTGCTAACTTCAGGTTCTACTTGGAACTTTCACATTTCCTGAAGACATCATATGTCGGACTACTACATGTTATGCAATCCTGTTGAACTTATGTTTATGTTTACTTGTTGCATGTTTCTTGTTACAGGTTCCAGGACATTTATCAGTATTGGACTTACTGACTATATATTTAAGGTTATGAAATCTAAAGATTTCAGATAGGGAATGTTGTGTTACACTGTGATTTATTATCATTTCATCTGTGTTGCACTATTTGGCTTAATATTGCTCTGTGTCTTTAGCTCCTTCAGATCCGCGCTATAGCCGAATGACGGCTACAGCGTGGACCTACTTTGCCGGGAGGCCATCAATAGACGTCCTCCCCTTTGCACGCTCCTCGCGCACCCCCTGCAGGGTGCGCTGAGATCACCGAGTCAATGAGACTCAGGTGATCACAGATTGGAGTAAGGGGCCGATCCCGGCCCCTTACCACGTGGTCAGCTAATGAAAGCTGATCACGTAATGTAAACAGAAGATCGGTAATCTTCTTTTTTTCTCCTCACGCTGACAGCGAAGAAAAAAAAGCCGATCATCAGCTTCTATGCAAGGGACATTGGTCCTGAAGAGGAAGAGGCGAAGCCGCCTTATATGTGCCCACCAGTACTGCCTGCCAGTGCCACCTGCCATGAATCAGTGCCCACCTGTGCATAGGTATAAGTGCCAGCAATCAGTGCCACCTATCAATGCCCACGAGTGCCACCTATCAATGCCCACCACTGGTGCCAATCAGTGCCTCATCAGTACCACCTAGCAGTGCTGCCTATCAGTGTCACCTACCAGTGCCGATAAGTGCCCATCACTGCCACCCATTAGTGCCAGTGCCACCTATTAGTGCCCTTCAGTGCCACCTATCAATGCTTATCAATGCCACCTATCAGTGCCCACCAGTGCCGCCTATTAGTGCCCATCAGTGCAGCCTATCAGTGCCCATCAGTGCAGCCTCATCAGCGTACATCAATAAAGAAGAAAAATTACCTGTTTGTAAAATTTATTAACAATATATAAAATGGTTTTGTATTTAAAACAAAAAAAAACAGTCTTTTTAAATTTTTTTTTTAATAAAAAATAAAAAACATAGAGGTGATCAAATACCACCAAAAGAAAGCTCTATTTGCGGGAAAAAAATGATAAACATTTAATTTGGCTATAGTGTTGTATGACCGCGCAATTGTCGTTCAAAGAGTGACAGCGCTAAAAGCTAAAAATTGGTCTGGGCAGGAGGGGGGGTTAGGTGCCCAGTAAGCAATTGGTTAAGCTGTGTTCTCTTGTTTAAGCTGAACTCTCTCTCCCACCATACTTCTGTATATCCCACTCCCCTGTCTTCTCTCTGGTATCATTGCTTAGTATTCCATCATGCTGTAATCATCTTTCCATGTGGCTAACAACATCAATGTTTTTTTACCTATGAATATCCTTCATTAAACAAAACATTCGAAAGGCTTCATCTTCTGTCTCCTCAACAGTGAGTTTATTCACCGAGTTAAGCTGTCTGAATTGATACAAGGGATAAAAAAGGTCATCAGGTCCTATAAGCCCTATATGAAGCTGGAGATAACATTTATGGCCTTGTAGTTGAGTCAGAACACCAGTGCAATACAGACCATAGCCCACCTGGATTGCAACCTGAACTGTGAAGAAGCCCTTTGTGCTTAGCACTAGGATGGAAAGCCTCTGCTTATATAGGTCTGGTGAGTGGCCACTGATTAAACCATACACTGCAGCCTAGCAAAGGAAAAGACTTGACGGCTAGGAGCACTTGAATTTTGCATGCGTCAACTCTTAAAGGGACACTACTACAGTGCTCCAACACTGGTCAGCAGATAGTAAAGCATACAGTCAGGTCCATAAATATTGGGACATCTACACAATTCTAATCTTTTTGGCTCTATACAATGGATTTGAAATTAAACAAACAAGATGTGCTTTAACTGCAGACTTTCAGCTTTAATTTGAGGGTATTTACATCCAAATCAGGTGAACGGTGTACGAATTACAACAGTTTCTATATGTGTCTCCCACTTTTTAAGGGACCAAAAGTAATGGGACAATTGGCTGCTCAGCTGTTCCATGGCCAGGTGTGTGTTATTCCCTCATTATCCCATGTACAAGGAGAGATAAAAGGTCCAGAGTTAATTTCAAGCGTGCTATTTGCATTTGGAATCTGTTGCTGTCAACTCTTAATATCAGATCCAAAGAGCTGTCACTATCAGTGAAGCAAGCCATTGTTAGGCTGAAAAAACAAAACAAACCCATCAGAGAGATAGCAAAAACATTAGGTGTGGCCAAATCAACTGTTTGGAACATCCTTGAAAAGAAAAAACGCACCGGTGAGCTCAGCAACACCAAAAGACCCAGAAGACCACAGAAAACAACTGTGGTGGATAACCGAAGAATTCTTTCCATCGTGAAGAAAACACCCTTCACAACAGTTGGCCAGATCAAGAACACTCTCCAGGGGGGCGTGGCCTGATGTGATCGCGGCAGGACGTGTCTTCTGGGAGCTCCGGTTAACCTCCACACACTAATCCTGATTGCAGCTGACTACACAACCGCCGCTGGCTGAAAGTGTTCCCCTGACATAGGGGAACTGGCTGGGATCACAGCAATGCCTTCTTTGGCAACAAAGCAGCAAAATAAGCAACATACACAGGCGCTGTCAGGTGAGAGACAGCTCCGCTCTCAAGACAGCATGGCGGCTAGCTCCTCCCACGCCATCTTGGTTTCAGTCTCTGCTCCACAGCGTGCCAAATCACTGACAACTAAGATGGCGCAGCACGCAAATACAACTCCTAAGGCACTGGAGGGCTCTCCAAACTTGCCACAAGAAATAGAGGTGGACACGGAAGCTATAATGGGCCCGATCCTGTAAGCGATAGCGGCTTCAAAGACAGAGCTTGTGGCTCGCATTTGCCTGGCATCAGAATGTAACCTTATTAGACACGATCTTGACAAGATCAGGGGCAGGCTAACTACTGCGGAGGACCGAATCTCAGAAGTGGAGGACACGTCTCACACCCACAGCTCACAAATATCCGAACTGAAGGATATGGTTTGATCTCTTCAACATAGAGCAGACGATGCAGAAGACCGCCAACGCAGAAATAATGTAAGAGTGGTGGGGATATCTGAGGGGGCGGAGGGGTCTAACCTATCAACGTTTGCGGAGCAGTTTTTCAAATCTTTACTGGCTTTGGGCAATCTCCCCCCTACATACATGGCAGAAAGGGCGCACAGAGTCCCCACAGGTGCCAGACCCTCAGGAGCCCCTCCTCGCCCTTTTCTTGTCCGGTTTCTCAATTACAAGGACAGAGATATGTTGCTGGCTGAGGCGAGAAAGCATAAGGAATTGAAATATGAAAATGCCCGCATTATGCTTTTTCCTGATTTTTCAGCGGAAACGCAGAGAAGGCGTCGCTCATTTACGGATGTTAAAAGAAGGCTTCATGAAAAGGAGCTAAAATATAGCATGCTGTATCCCAGTCAACTTCGGGTTCAATATAAAGGTGCAGTTACATTTTTTGAAACACCGCAAGATGCATGCGACTGGCTGGATAACACTCTCTCAAGGTACCTTTTCGTTGGTTTGATGTTTAACAGTTATTGATGTCTGGTTCTTTTTTGCATCAAAATCGCCTAAGGTCCGATTGGAACTTTTGCTGAGCGGAATCTTTGATTTTTTCTTTTTTGTTGCTATGCAGAGTCTACAGCTTTCCCTCATTGCTGAGGGCATGTACTAGTAAAGGAGCACTTTTACTACAGTGCACAATATGTGAAAAAAGCTGGGCTCTACAGCCATTTGAACTTCCTACTACCTTCCCACATCCAGCAGATTGAATATACCCATTCTCCAAGGAATGGTCAGCTGCAAGCTGTTATTTCATGGACTACCAGTGAAGTTTCCCAAGGAGGTCACTGAACTTTATCTTACTATCTTACTATGCCGAACTATCGTTTCACAGGGTTGAACTCCTACAGGTTTGTTTGTCACAGGGATCAAGCTGCATACCGGACAATTTTTAAGTTTTTGTTTTTTTTGGTTCTGTTAGGGTTTAGGGAGGGTTTTTTTGACCAATGCTATGCAACTACTATTAGCTGTGCACATATTTCACTGAAAGCTTTTATGTCCTCATGTGAGACCTATGCTTTTATTTCTCCTGGCTTTCTTATTATTTTGAGGTTGCTAGTTTATTATAACGTATGCCATGGATAGTAAGATTAAGTTGCTGTCCTGGAATATCAGGGGCTTGAACAGCAAATTCAAGAGAGCAACAGTTTTTCAATACCTCAAGCAGGTTAAACCACATATCGTCCTCCTCCAAGAGACCCACTTGGAGGGCAGTAAAATTCTGTCACTGCGCAAACACTGGATTCAGAGGGCAATCCACTCCACGTACTCCTCATATGCACGTGGAGTGTCAGAGATTGTACCTCAGCGGGCAGGGTGCTCGCGGTGGTGTGCGTCGGCGCGCGTTGGCGCGCGCGTTCCTGCGGGCTCCGCTGTGCGCGTTCCTTGCAGTGCTGGCATGCGTGTCCCGGGCAGGTCTGTTGTGTGTGCCGGTGTGCGGGGGCGCGGGCGTGTGCGCACGCCTGTGTGTGCCGGTGAGCGCGCGTGCACGTCGTTTGGTGCCAAACGGCCCATTTAAGCCGGCTTCCCTCTGTGATCAGTGCTGCCTGTTCAACAGCTCTGCCGTCCTTAGTGCCTGACCCTTGTACCTGTGTTGATCCTGATATCCTGACGACCCGGCCTTGTCTCCTGAACCTCCCCATTGAACTCTGCCTGCACCCGACCTCTGCCTGTCCGACTATCCGTTTGCCTGCTCCACTGTACCTCAACTGCCTGTCTGTTGCCGAACCCAGCCTGTCTCCTGACCATCCTGCTCAGTCTTGTTGCCTGTGTTCCAGCCAGCTCTAGCCATCATACCTGCTCATCTATCCGTATCTGGACTGTTGCAAACAGGCTCTCATACCACTCCGCACTCCTGTGCCTCCTGTTTACCTTACCAGGGGCCGCGAGTCGGACGTGTAAGGGAGCCTACCTTCTGCCCAAGCGGACTCACCGGTCTGGTAAGTAGGAGCCTGATATGGAGTCTCTATTCTAATCAGCAAAGCAATTGCATGTACGATCCACCAGGTGGTCACAGACCCGGGAGGACGATATGTGGTAGTTCTCATGGAACTGTTCAACACTAAAATCCTACTGGTGAACATATACTTACCTCCGCGCTTTCAGGTCAAATTATTGTATGATTTAATGGTGACTTTGGCCCCGTATCTACACTTTCCATTGCTTGTTATGGGAGATTTTAATGCTATTTTGGACCAGAGGCTGGAGAAAGACTCTCACGCAACCAGGTTGGCCCAGCTGAGCATCCGGAGGCTGCCCTTGAGGAGGGGGCACTGTCAGAGAGTGTACCTCGGCGGGCAGGGTGCTGCGGGCTCTGCTGTGCGCGTTCCTTGCAGTGCTGGCAT
The DNA here is from genome assembly GCF_042186555.1 of Aquarana catesbeiana. Lineage (NCBI taxonomy): Eukaryota > Metazoa > Chordata > Amphibia > Anura > Ranidae > Aquarana > Aquarana catesbeiana. Next base: position 529,086,397 of record NC_133326.1, read on the forward strand.
GCGTGTCCCGGGCAGGTCTGTTGTGTGTGCCGGTGTGCGGGGGCGTGTGCGGGTGCGCGCGCCTGTGTTTGCCGGTGCGCGCGCGTGCACGTCATTTGGCGCCAAACGGCCCATTTAAGCCGGCTTCCCTCTGTGATCAGTGCTGCCTGATCAACAGCTCTGCCGTCCTTAGTGCCTGACCCTTGTACCTGTGTTGATCCTGATATCCTGACAACCCGGCCTTGTCTCCTGAACCTCCCCATTGAACTCTGCCTGCGCCCGACCTCTGCCTGTCCGATTATCCGTTTGCCTGCTCCACTGTACCTCAACTGCCTGTCTGTTGCCAAACCCAGCCTGTCTCCTGTCCCGGGCAGGTCTGTTGTGTGTGCCGGTGTGCCCCCGCACACCGGCACACACAACAGACCTGCCCGGGACACGCATGCCAGCACTGCAAGGAACGCGCACAGCAGAGCCCGCAGCACCCTGCCCGCCGAGGTACACTCTCTGACAGTGCCCCCTCCTCAAGGGCAGCCTCCGGATGCTCAGCTGGGCCAACCTGGTTGCGTGAGAGTCTTTCTCCATCCTGCTCATCCTGCTCAGTCTTGTTGCCTGTGTTCCAGCCAGCTCCAGCCATCATACCTGCTCATCTATCCGTATCTGGACTGTTGCAAACAGGCTCTCATACCACTCCGCACTCCTGTGCCTCCTGTTTACCTTACCAGGGGCCGCGAGTCGGACGCGTAAGAGAGCCAACCTTCTGCCCAAGCGGACTCACTGGTCTGGTAAGTAGGAGCCTGATAGTATCAGGCGGCCATGACCGAGTCCGGGCAGGGGGCCTCCCCTATGGATGAGCTTTGCAGACATCTGGCGGGATTAACCCAAGCGGTGAAAAGCTTACAAGAGGGTTATACCAGATTGGAAGAACATGTACAGGCCCTATCTGCACCCACCGGTCCACAGGGGGCCGCAGCCGCAACCTCAGCACCCTCCGTAGTCATGCTCCCTCCAGAGCCCAAAGTACCAGTACCAGAAAGGTTCTTCGGAGACCGTAGCAAGTATTGTGCTTTCCGGAATGCATGTGGTCTCTATTTCGCTCTCCAGCCATGCACCTTCTCTCTAGAGGCCACTAAGGTGGGCTTCGTCATCTCCTTGTTATCCGGTGAACCTCAAACCTGGGCCCACCGACTCCTGGAGCAAAAGTCTGACGCCTTGGAGAGTCTGGATGCTTTCTTTGGGGCAATGTCACAACTTTACGAAGACCCTCAGCTAACTGCAACTGCCGAAACCACCCTGCACTCCCTCCGTCAAGGCCGTCGAGCGGCAGAGGACTACGCTGTCGAATTCAGGCGCTGGAGCTCTGATACGGCTTGGAACGACGCAGCCCTGCGCCATCAGTTTAGGATGGGCTTGTCTGACCCACTCAAGGATGAGCTAGCACGGGTCGGGGTGCCTCAGACTTTGGAAGAATTAGTCAACCTGTCCATTCAGATTGACCGTCGCTTGAGAGAACGACGCACCGAAAGATCCACCAGTACCTTTCGACCCACCTGGATGCTTCCACAAGTTCCCAGTCCTCCCAGGAGGCCCTCCGCTCCTCCACCTGTTTCAGCTTTTGATGTCCCAGAACCCATGCAGCTTGGTCTGCTTCGTCCCTCTTTGACTCCTGAAGAGAAGTTACGCAGACGGGCTCATAACCTTTGTCTCTACTGTGGGGAACCAGGGCACTACACCAGCGTTTGCCCCAACAAGACGCGTAAGTGTCGTTCCGCTGTTCGTACCTGTGCTACTATTATGCCAAAACCAAGTACGCATCTAACTATCTCTGTCACTTTGCAGCTTCCCGGAAAGGCTATCCAAGTTCCAGTCATCATTGACTCCGGAGCCTGCAGTTGCTTTGTCGACCTGACCTTTGCTGCTCAGCATGACATACCTCTTCGACCCAAGACCCAAAGCCTGGCTGTTCATCTTGCGGACGGCTCCGCCCTCCGTTCCGGCCCGGTCATTCAAGAGACCGTTCCCTTAGAAGCTATTACGGGCCCTCAGCACCGGGAATATCTCTGTTTGGATGCTATCTCCTCACCTCTCTTCCCAGTCATTCTTGGAATGCCATGGCTGCAGGTTCACAACCCCCAAATCAACTGGGCTACTGGAAGTATTGAGTTTCTCTCAGAGTACTGCCTACAACACTGTCTGCAACGAGCCGACCTTGAGGCTCCCCAGCTTCTCTGCTTACATCCTGATGCCAACCTGCTCCAAGCTATCCCGGAGCCCTACCGAGATTTCTCGGATGTATTCAGCAAGAAAGGTGCAGAGATACTACCTCCACACAGGCCCTACGATTGTCCTATAGAGTTGCTACCCGGAACCGAGGTACCCTTCGGCAGGATATTTCCATTGACTGAGCAGGAGCTGGACACAGTGAAACAATATTTAGATGAAAATTTAAAGAAGAAGTTTATCCGCCCGTCCACTTCCCCGGCCGGTGCCGGCTTATTCTTTGTAGAGAAGAAGGATCATTCTCTTCGACCATGCATCGATTACCGAGAATTAAACAGGATAACGATTAAAAATCGCTACCCGCTTCCCCTGGTGCCTGAGTTATTCCAAAGGCTGGGAACTGCAAGGGTCTTCACGAAATTGGATCTTCGCGGAGCCTATAACCTAATCCGCATCCGAGAGGGAGACGAGTGGAAGACCGCTTTTCGCACTCGTTTTGGGCATTTTGAGTATCTCGTTATGCCCTTCGGTCTGTGTAACGCCCCAGCCACTTTCCAACATTTTGTGAACGACATTTTCCGGGAATTTTTGGATCTCTACGTCATCGTTTACCTTGATGACATTCTCATTTTTTCCTCTTCCTTGGCTGATCATCGCAGGCACGTCCGGAATGTCCTTGCTCGGCTCAGGCAACACGGACTATACGCTAAACTTGACAAATGCGAGTTTGAACTCCAAAGTATCCAATTCCTGGGACTCATCATTTCAGTTGAAGGTATTAAGATGGACCCACAGAAGGTGTCCGCCATCCTGGATTGGCCCACACCTACAGACAGGAAAGGGGTCCAACGCTTCATAGGATTTTCCAATTTTTACAGGAAATTCATTAAAGACTTTTGTAAAATCATTGCTCCCATTACGGAACTAACTAAGCAGGGAATCCGATTCTGTTGGACGTCCAGGGCACAATCGGCCTTCGAAAAATTAAAGGGTCTGTTCACCTCAGCTTCTATCCTCAAGCACCCTAACCCTGCCCTGCCATTTGTGCTAGAGGTCGATGCCTCAGGAATCGCAGTAGGGGCAGTACTCTCCCAACGCCAGGGCCCCAAGGCTCTTCTGTTCCCAATAGCGTTCTTCTCTCGCAAACTCTCTATGTCCGAAAGGAATTACGATGTGGGAGATCGGGAGCTTTTGGCCATCAAGACGGCTCTGGAGGAGTGGCGCTATCTTCTGGAGGGTGCTGTACATCCTATTCTAATCTATACTGATCACAAGAACTTGGAATACTTGAGATCTGCCAAGAGACTAAAACCATGACAGGCCAGATGGGCACTCTTCTTCTCCCGCTTCTTATTTCACATCACTTACAGACCTGGCTCTAAAAATGTGAAACCAGACGCACTGTCATGAATGTTTCATGACTCCAAAGAAACCGCCCCTCCGGACACTATCCTGCCTGCGGGAAATTTTTTACTTCTTCAGGGAGATTTAATCTCCAGAATAAGGCAAGCCTCCTCAGAAATTCCTCAACCTACTGGGACCAGCCTAAGCGATGGGTTGCTTTGGCACAAAGGCAAGATCATGGTTCCTGAGAATCTTAGGGTGCCGGTACTGGAGTTGTGCCACGACCACAAGCTGGCAGGTCATTTCCGGACCCGGAAGACAACCGAATTGGTGCAGCGCACCTTTTGGTGGCCACAATTGACCGAAGATTGTAGGAATGTCAGTTCCTGCCACACTTGTGCCCGAAGCAAGAGTAACCGCACAAGGGCCTGGGGCTTATTGAAACCTTTACCAATTCCTGACAGGCCCTGGAAAATGATCTCGATGGATTTCATCGTAGAACTACCCCCACCTGAAAGCTTCTCTACTATCTTTGTTGTTATTGATAGACTGTCCAAAATGGCACATTTCCTCCCCATGAAGGGTACACCCACGGCAGTAGAAACGGCGAAGATCTTTGTTAAAAAAATAGTGAGACTACATGGGGTTCCCGCTAATATTGTGTCAGATCGTGGTGTCCAGTTCACCTCCCGGTTCTGGAAAGCACTGTGCGGTGCTCTTGAAATTGAGCTGGCATTCTCTTCGACCTATCACCCCCAGACAAACGGCCAGACGGAGAGAACTAACCAAACTCTGGAGCAATACCTCCGTTGCTTCTCGGCATTTTCTCAAGATGACTGGGTGTTCCTGTTACCAGTCGCGGAATTTTCTTATAACAACTCTCTGCATTCAGCCATCAACCAAACGCCATTCTTTGCCAACTATGGATTCAATCCCTCCTTCCTACCCAGCTCTATCCCGGAATGTGCCCTTCCTGCAGTGATTGAAACAATGGAGTTCTTCTCTACCAATAGTAAGCTTCTGCAGGAGACCATGGCCCAGTCCCAGGCATCTTTTAAAAGGATGTTTGACAAGAAAAGACGCGGGGAACTTATCCTAGAGCCTGGTAACCAAGTGTGGCTATCCACAACTAATTTGAAGATGGCTTGTCCCTCTAGGAAACTGGGACCTAAGTTTATGGGTCCCTTCCCGGTAAAAAGGAAAGTAAATGACGTTGCGTATGAACTCGACCTGCCGGATTCTTTCAGAATACACCCGGTTTTCCATGTGTCGCTACTGAAACCAGTTGTTCCTAATTCTTTCTCTGACCGTAATGCCAAGCCACCTGAGCCTATTATGATCAATAACGAGGAGGAATTTGAAATCGAGGCAATCCTGGATTGCAGAAAAAGGCGTAATCAGATCCAGTATCTCATCAAGTGGAAGGGGTATGGACCCGAGGATAACTCCTGGGAGCCTGAAAGTAATCTTCATGCTGAGGAACTGCTACAAGCCTTTAAAGACTCTCACGCAACCAGGTTGGCCCAGCTGAGCATCCGGAGGCTGGCCTTGAGGAGGGGGCACTGTCAGAGAGTGTACCTCGGCGGGCAGGGTGCTCGCGGTGGTGTGCGTCGGGGCGCGTCGGCGCACGCGTTCCTGTGGGCTCTGCTGTGCGCGTTCCTTGCAGTGCTGGCATGCGTGTCCCGGGCAGGTCTGTTGTGTGTGCCGGTGTGCGGGGGCGCGCGGGCGTGTGCGGGTGTGCGCGCCTGTGTTTGCCGGTGCGCGCACGTCATTTGGCGTCAAACGGCCCATTTAAGCCGGCTTCCCTCTGTGATCAGTGCTGCCTGATCAACAACTCTGCCGTCCTTAGTGCCTGACCCTTGTACCTGTGTTGATCCTGATATCCTGACAACCCGGCCTTGTCTCCTGAACCTCCCCATTGAACTCTGCCTGCGCCCGACCTCTGCCTGTCCGACTATCCGTTTGCCTGCTCCACTGTACCTCAACTGCCTGTCTGTTGCCGAACCCAGCCTGTCTCCTGACCATCCTGCTCAGTCTTGTTGCCTGTGTTCCAGCCAGCTCCAGCCATCATACCTGCTCATCTATCCGTATCTGGACTGTTGCAAACAGGCTCTCATACCACTCCGCACTCCTATGCCTCCTGTTTACCTTACCAGGGGCCGCGAGTCGGACGCGTAAGGGAGCCTACCTTCTGCCCAAGCGGACTCTCCGGTCTGGTAAGTAGGAGCCTGATATGGAGTCTCTATTCTAATCAGCAAAGCAATTGCATGTACGATCCACCAGGTGGTCACAGACCCGGGAGGACGATATGTGGTAGTTCTCATGGAACTGTTCAACACTAAAATCCTACTGGTGAACATATACTTACCTCCGCGCTTTCAGGTCAAATTATTGTATGATTTAATGGTGACTTTGGCCCCGTATCTACACTTTCCATTGCTTGTTATGGGAGATTTTAATGCTATTTTGGACCAGAGGCTGGACTCCTCGAATGCTACTAGACCAGCATCGGTGGACCTCAGCTCCTGGGCAACCATGGTGGATATGACTGAAATATGGAGGTAGAAGCATCCGGACGCCACGTCTTATTCCCACATGTCCTCTACACACAAATCATCAGCCAGAATTGATTTGGCGTTCGGTAATGCTTCTCTCTTGAAATATGTGTATGAGTCAGAGTACTTATCCGGTGGAGTCTCAGATCATAATCCGCTTATGCTTACCCTTGACTTCCCCCTAGGGGGGAGAAGAGGGGGGTGGAAACTATCACCGAGCTGGTTGCTAGAGGACCAGGTAACTGACCATATTCACAAAGCCATGGATATGTACTGGGTGGTGAACGAAGGTTCATCGGTCCCCCCAGTGGAGTGGGATGCTTTTAAGGCGGTGATGAGAGGTGAGTGCATCTCTGCAATTAAATCAGCAAAAAAGGATAGAAGTCAGGAGGGAGAGATGCTTTTAGCCAAAAAAAGAGAAGAAGCAAAAACTCATGCAGACTCCCCCACAGAAGTAAAAGTCCCTACTGGAAACTAGACGTTTGGTCCCTTTACATTTCTCTAATCTAGCTCATGCTGAGATCAGGCAAAGGACTGAAACTGTGTTTGCAGAGGGGGATAGAAATGGGAAGCTATTGGCCAACCTAGTAGCTGACCAGAGGACACCAGTTAGTATCCCTGTAGTAAGGGGTGGGGGTGGGTCTTTGCTCACTAGCCCGGGAGAAATCCTGCAGGAATTTGTAAGATTTTATTCATCATTATACTCCCCCATCCCTACTTATGACTCTCTGGAATTGGACGATCTACTGGGCAGCCTCTCTATGCCAAAATTGTCGGACACAGATGCCACACTCTTGGATGATCCTATTTCTATATTAGAAATAGAGGCAGCTATGCTGGCTTTCCCTCCACAGAAGGCGCCGGGCCCAGACGGGTTTCCGGCAGACTTCTATAGGGCTTTTAGGTCCCAATTGGCCCCTAGACTAAACAACCTTTACACACATTGTTGGGAACAAGAAATTTTGCCGGAGTCAATGATGGAGGCCTATATGGTGCTCCTCCTGAAGCCGGGCAAAGATCCTACAGAGTGTTCTTCTTATCGCCCTATAGCTTTACTTAATATGGATCTAAAGATCCTTACTAAGATTTTGGCTTCAAGGGTGGCTAAGGTTATTTCAACAGTGGTAGACATTGACCAGATGGGTTTCATGCCTGGAATGTCAACAGACACGAATCTAAGGAGATTGTTCACTCATCTCCAACTGGACGTCTCTGAATCACCAGCTAAGGTCATTGTCTCCATCGACATTGAAAAAGCATTCGACTCCGTAGATTGGCAGTACATGCTTAAGGTCCTGGAGGCGATGAGTTTTGGTCCTGGATTCCGTCGTTGGATTGCGATGCTATACAGTGGTCTCAGAATTTTTTTACAATTGGGAGGGGGACCTGGCAGGGATGTCCACTGTCCCCTTTTATCTTCGCCCTGATGATGGAACCCATGGCTAGGGCATTGAGATGATCTGCGGAGGTTGAAGGGATCCACGTGGGGACGATTACGGATTGTGTAGCACTGTATGCGGACGACTTGCTTCTGTTCCTCAGGGATCCAGGGCCCTCCCTTAAGGCTGCCCTGGTAATTATGGACAAGTTTGCCACCTTTTCGGGTCTTCGTGTGAACTGGAGCAAGTCGTCTATCTTACCAGTGGGTCCCAGAGCACTAGCACAGAGAGATGATGCTTTACCATTACAGTGGGTCTCCTCCTTCACTTATCTGGGTGTGAAAATAACAGCTAATATTCATTACTATGTGACACTAAACCTCTTCCCATTTGTCCCAGATTGAAACAAAAAACTCAGGTGTGGAAAAAATTGCCTGTTTCACTGATGGGCAAGGTTAGCCTGATAAAAATGAAATTTTTATCTGTAATATTATATTTTCTGCATCATTCTCCTATGTGGATCCCAAAATCATTTTAAGACTGCTTAATGGAATAATAGGATCATTTAAATGGTTTCCACAATCACCTCGTATAAGCATTGCAACCCTGCAAGAGCCATGGGGACCAGGGGGTTTGGCGCTTCCAGACTGGAAAAATTATTATCTGGCCAGACAGATGGTGTTTGCTAGGAGATGGCTGACGGAGGATAATGGGGATTCAGTTTTGGAGGCGGCACTATTGGGATCATATGAGAGCCTAAGATTAGCCCTCTACAGGGGCCCAAAATCAAGTTTACCCTTAACTGTTACTATGAAAGCTACCATCAGGGCCTGGGAGGTTTCTACTACCCTAGCATCACCTAGTTATTTGGGTGTCACGCCTTCGGCCCCGCTCTGGATGAACCCAAACTTGTCACATTTTTGCTCTCTTCTGGACCCAACGTTGTGGGCCGGTTGGGGAGTGAAGGTATTGCAAGATATCACCAGGGAAGGGGATCTCATCACGTTCGACCTGCTGAAGGCGAGACATAACTTGCAAAACTCCACCTTTTTTCGATACCTGCAGCTGCGTCACGCTTTTGGGGCGCAGTTCGGGGACCGAAGAGTGGAATATCTTCCCTCAACACTTGAAATACTCCTGAAAGAGGAAGATCTAACAAAACCATTATCAACAGTATACAAGTCTTTATTTAGAAAAACTCCACAGGGAATAACCAGACGTAGAGAGTGGTGGGAGCGGGAAATTCCAAACATTCAGGGGGAGGATTGGGAAGACATGTGGGTTCACCCATTCAAATAGTTAGTCTCTGCAAGGGACCGTTTAATTAAGTTTAAATTTTTACACCGCATCTATCTCACCCCAGCTAGGCTGGAACGTATATACCTATCCACCAGTAATCAATGCTGGAGATGTACTCACTTCCCTGCAGATGCAGAACACATTTTTTGGAACTGCTTACACATACAAAGTTTCTGGACAGAAGTCACTGACTGTTTATCAGAGGTCTTGGTATTCCGGTCCCAGTGACTCCTAGAATCTGCCTTATAGGACTAATGGAAGAGGTAATACCATCACTGGCGCATCGCACCTTACTAAATATAGGTCTATTTTATGGTAGAAAAGCTATTCTGCTGAAGTGGAAAAAATCAGAAGCACCCACTCTATCATTCTGGAAGGGATTGAATAATTCAGTGATACCCCTCTACAAAGCCACTTATAGGATCAGAGGATGTCGAAAAAAGTTCCATAAAGTATGGCAGGCATGGCTTGACTCCTCAACAACAGTAGGTTAATTAACTAACTGAAGAGAAGGATTATAAAGCAGGTCGGTCGAGTCTTGAGGGAATATGCATCCAGAGTTTATGATTAATTAGATCCCCTCTTGAGATTTATTGTTTAAAATGATTAAATTGTGCATTGAGGAATGAACATAACGGCTTACAGGGGATGTCTGAATATTACACAGGGTCTTATGCTGCACACTGATGGGAATCCAAATGTGGTTATTGGTCGGGGTAAGGGGTGGGGAGGGGGGTAACGGAGGTTTTATTGGATTATGTTAAATCCACAATTGTTAGGCCCTGCATGGCCTGTCTCCAAATGAGTATGTTACCCATTTGGAGATTGTTGTATATTGTATGTGTCATATAAAAAATCTCAATAAAAAGATTGTTAAAAATAAAAAAGAACACTCTCCAGGAAGTAGGTGTATGTGTGTCAAAGTCAACAATCAAGAGAAGACTTCACCAGAGTGAATACAGAGGGTTCACCACAAGATGTAAACCATTGGTGAGCCTCAAAAACAGGAAAGCCAGATTAGAGTTTGCCAAACAACATCTAAAAAAGCCTTCACAGTTCTGGAACAACATTTTATGGATAGATGAGACCAAGATCAACTTGTACCAGAGTGATGGCAAGAGAAGAGTATGGAGAAGGAAAGGAACTGCTCATGATCCAAAGCATGCCATCTCATCAGTGAAGCATGGTGGTGATAGTGTCATGGCGTGGGCATGTATGGCTGCCAATGGAACTGGTTCTCTTGTATTTATTGATGATGTGACTGCTGACAAAAGCAGCAGGATGAATTCTGAAGTGTTTCGGGCAATATTATCTGCTCATATTCAGCAAAATGCTTCAGAACTCATTGGACGGTGCTTCACAGTGCAGATGGACAATGACCCAAAGCATACTGCGAAAGCAACCAAAGAGTTTTTTAAGGGAAAGAAGTGGAATGTTATGCAATGGCCAAGTCAATCATCTGACCTGAATTTGATTGAGCATGCATTTCACTTGCTGAAGACAAAACTGAAGAGAAAATGCCCCAAGAACAAGCAGGAACTGAAGACAGTTGCAGTAGAGGCCTGGCAGAGCATCACCAGGGATGAAACCCAGTGTCTGGTGATGTCTATGCATTCCAGACTTCAGGCTGTAATTGACTGCAAAAGATTTGCCACCAAGTATTAAAAAGTGAAAGTTTGATGGATGATTGTTAATCTGTCCCATTACTTTTGGTCCCCTAAAAAGTGGGAGGCACATATACAAACTGTTGCAATTCCTACACCGTTCACCTGATTTGGATGTAAATACCCTCAAATTAAAGCTAAAAGTCTGCAGTTAAAGCACATCTTGTTTGTTTCATTTCAAATCCATTGTGGTGGTGTATAGAGCCAAAAAGATTAGAATTGTGTGGATGTCCCAATATTTATGGACCTGACTGTATGTGGACTACTTACTACTTGCTGTTGTAACCACCTGTAGGTTCTTCCCCTTAGTTATTCTGCTGTGCGTAGGTTAAAGAAAGAGGTGGACTATCAAGTGCTCAGCAGCCTGCTAGTTATCTCTCAGTTAATTACTATGATAATGCTATTTGCTGACATTTGACCTCTTAACAGCTGTGTGATAAATTTTGATGGTGAACCAATTCATTATATTTTTTCCTTGTTGACATATTCCTGTATAGCCTCTTCGTACTTACACTAATTACAATATATTTTGCTGATACCTTACTGTGTTTGGGGGTATATGCACAAGTGTTTTCATGTATATCCTCAGCCTAGCCAGGTGTGTCAGAGAGTACAGAGTCATGGGCAAAAGAACAGAGGACCCAACATATAGAGGGGCTCTGTATCTAATATCAGTACTTATCTAAGCTATCAAATCAACTTGTGTCCAATCAGGCCTCGACCTACCTAGTTGTTGGTAGATCGCAAGGAGATTGAACAGTCAGGGTGTAAAGTGTGTGGGGAGCTAAAGGGTAACTGCTTTCAGGGGAAGAATTTCCAATAAAAAAAAATAAAAAAAAAAATACAGCAATTGCTATACGAGCCATGTTGCAACTGGATGTTATTAAAAATCACCTTTACTTTTCAAGCTACACAACTTCACCATAAATGTAATTTCCTGCTTTTGTGATTGGCTCACTGATTTTCCCAGAAGTCTGTACTAAGATATAGTCATATTTTAGGCATCCCCTACAACAAAAATGTCATTTTTCGTGAGATACACCCAAAGTGTTAATAACTTCTAAAGGTATGCAGACCCTACAACTTTCCTCACACTGCAGGCGCATCACCTGATTATTAATGGAAAAGTCACTCCCATTTGTAAATCCCGCTTTGTTATTTTGACCTACTTACCTGTAGGTAAAATGAATATCTCCTAATTGTGCGCCATTTAGGAGATATTCACCCTGCATGCAGGAATACCTTGCCGGAACTTCAGAGCTTTGTGCCGGGAACCGAGGGATCTCCCACGCGGGAGTGACGTCATCGCGGCTCCTGACAATCACATAGCGCATGAACCCGGAAGAAAAACTGGAGGAACATCTCAGCGATGACAGTACAGTGCTGGAGGGCCTAGTTCCAAGGTGAGTATTTCATAATGTGCTAGTACATTATGCCATTGCTTCGCAGGTTTTTTTTTTTTTAAACATCCGTGGTTTACAACTGCTTTAAGATTCACTTTGCACATTGACATAATCAAGCAAACAGCTTTTTCTTCAGAGCAGAAACAGATAGGAATCTGCAACAAAGTTTGTTAAAATATCTGCAATGTACATTGATCACCCAGTGGGGATTTTTTTCTCAATTAAAGAGGCGTTACACTTTAATGCACTGCTGCCTTTTACTACTAATCTCACCAGATTTGAAGGGAGATTTGGTGATGTCACTATAATGCTGTGTACTATTCTCCTTGCTGGATAGGATGCTGTACTGCATGTATCTCCCTGAATCTGCTTCATTCACTCTGTTCTTCTGTGCTTTCTCCAAATTTCTTGCTCCTCATTGAACCTAACTCCACCAGTCATCAGATCATCAGTCATCATGAGGCATCAATATGGGTCAATTTAAGGAAAGAAAGCCCTGACCAAGATGTGCATAAAGAAACATGGTGGAGAACAAGGAATGTTAAATAGCAATGGGGAAAGGATCAGCTGCAGGGAGACTATAATCAATACTGGTGACTAGCCCTTTGCCCTCTGTTGGCCAATTCAGGTCCCCTTTAAAGTGAAAGGAAAGACTACATAATAAAATATCTATAAAATGATCCTTCTCTTTTGTTCTGATTCTCTTTAGGGATGAGCTTGGGTTAGGTCCCAACCGGGTTCTGTTAGACTCCGAAAGTTAGCTGCCATTGCTGGGCCAATGATATGTAGGCAGTATATTCCATACCCAGCAGCTGCATGCATGAAGAAGGGCAGGATGCCCATGACATCATTGACCTAATATGGCCACATAGCTACAGTGGGGACGGAAAATATTCATTTAAATCATTCAAGTTCATTTTTTCCTCATTAATGTACACACAGCACCCCATATTGACAGAAAAACACAGAATTGTTGATATTTTTGCAGCTTTATTAAAAAAGAAAAACTGAAATATCACATGGTCCTAAGTATTCAGACCCTTTGCTGTGACACTCATATTTAACTCAGGTGCTGTCCATTTCTTCTGATCATCCTTGAGATGGTTCTACACCTTTATTTGAGTCCAGCTGAGTTTGATTATACTGATTGGACTTGATTAGGAAAGCCACACACCTGTCTATATAAGACCTTACAGCTCATAGTGCATGTCAGAGCAAATGAGAATCATGAGGTCAAAGGAACTGCCTGAAGAGCTCAAAGACAGAATTGTGGCAAGGCACAGATCTGGCCAAGGTTACAAAAAATTTCTGCTGCACTTAAGGTTCCTAAGAGCACAGTGGCCTCCATAATCCTTAAATGGAAGACGTTTGGGACAACCAGAACCCTTCCTAGAGCTGGCCGTCCAGCCAAACTGATATATAGGGGGAGAAGAGCCTTGGTGAGAGAGGTAAAGAAGAACCCAAAGATCACTGTGGCTGAGCTCCAGAGATGCAGTCGGGAGATGGGAGAAAGTTGTAGAAAGTCAACCATCACTGCAGCCGTCCACCAGTCGGGGCTATATGGTAGAGTGGCCCGACGGAAGCCTCTCAGTGCAAGACACATAAAAGCCCACATGGAGTTTGCTAAAAAAAACACCTGAAGGACTCCAAGATGGTGAGAAATAAGATTCTCTGGTCTGATGAGACCAAGGTAGAACTTTTTGGCCTTAATTCTAAGCGGTATGTGTGGAGAAAACCAGGCACTGCTCATCACCTGTCCAATACAGTCCCAACAGTGAAGCATGGTGGTGGCAGCCTCATGCTGTGGGGGTGTTTTTCACCTGCAGGGACAGGACGACTAGTTGCAATCGAGGAAAAAATGAATGCGGCCAAGTACAGGGATATCCTGGATGAAAACCTTCTCCAGAGTGCTCAGGACCTCAGACTGGGCTGAAGGTTTACCTTCCAAGACAATGACCATAAGCACACAGCTAAAATACTGAAGGAGTGGCTTCACAACAACTCCGTGACTGTTCTTGAATGGCCCAGCCAGAGCCCTGACTTAAACCCAATTGAGCATCTCTGGAGATACCTAAAAATGGCTGTTAACCAACATTTACCATCCAACCTGACAGAACTGGAGAGGATCTGCAAGGAGGAATGGCAGAGGATCCCCAAATCCATGTGTGAAAAACTTGTTGCATCTTTCCCAAAAAGACTCATGGCTGTATTAGATCAAAAAGGTGCTTCTGCTAAATACTGAGCAAAGGGTCTAAATACTTAGGACCATGTGATATTTCAGTTTTTCTTTTTTAATAAATCTGCAAAAATGTCAACAGTTCTGTGTTTTTCTGTCAATATGGGGTGCTGTGTGTACATTAATGAGGAAAAAAATTAACTTAAATGATTTTAGCAAATGGCTGCAATATAACAAAGAGTGAAAAATTTAAGGGGGTCTGAATACTTTACGTCCCCACTGTATATTAGGTCAATGACGTTGACCTAACAAGGCCATGTGCCCATATTAGGTTGTGAGAAATCTCCCACCAACAGCTCATTGGCCTAGCAATGCAGGTACCTTCCAGAGAGAAAATTGTGTTTGGACCTAACTTAAGCTCACCACTAGGGTTGAGCCCCATATGTTCGACTCAAACATCGGGTGTTCGCCAGTTCACCGAATTTAGAACATTATGGGACATTCGCAGGAAATATGAGCGCCCATGAAACGCCCCATAATGTTCTAAATGCGGCTAACGGGCAAGATCGCAGTGCATTGACGACTTTTGATTGGCCAAAGCATGCACCTGACCTGCATGCTTTGGCCAATCACAGCGCACTCTGCTGTGAGAGCATGCTTTGGCCAATCACAGAGCACTCTGCTGTGAGAGCCAGGAGTGGCCAAAGGCAGGGTGCCTTGGCAAATCATGGCTCGGGGCTGATTCCACGCTCCACACTGTTAGGCTGCTTACATAGCGGCCGTACATAGTTTTATGAATGAGAGCAGCAAAATGGCACTTGTAAAGAAAAAAAATGTCATTTAAAACTGCTCGTGGCTGTAATGTATATAGATAAAAATCATTGTAAAAAACAGCATGGGTTTCATGGGCTTCAAGTCTGGTATGGATATTAGGGGAACCCCGCTCCAAGATTTTAAAAAAATGGCGTGGGGGCCCCCCCCCAAATCCATACCAGACCCTTATCCGAGCACGCAACCTGGCAGGCCGCAGGAAAAGGGGCTGGGAAAGAGCGCTTCGCCTCCTGAACTGTACCAGGCCACATGCCCTCAACATGGGGAGGGTGTTTTGGGTTCCCCCCAAAACACCTTGTCCCCATGTTGATGGGGACAAGGGCCTTATCCCCACAACCCTTACACAGTAGTTTTGGGGGTCTGCGGCCAGGGGGCTTATTGAAATCTGGAAGCCCCCTTTTACAAGGGGACCCCCAGATCCCCCCCCATGTAAATGGGTATCGGATACATTGTACCCCTACAAATTCACCAAAAAAAGTTTCAAAAAAGTAAAAATGGCAGGAGACAATTTGGGACCAGTCCTTTATTAAAAAAAAAAGTCCTGCGATGTCCATTCATCTTTAATCACAGCGCCGACGGACCAAGAAAAAAAAAAAAACAGAGAAACTCCGCCTCGATAGGAGGCATCCACATGACTACAGGCTTTTTGCGATGACAGCTGTTATATAGCTGAGGACGGGGCCAACCAGTGACGTAAACGGGTGACCCCGCCTCCCTCTGACATTAGGTGACGTCACATGATGTCAGAAGGGGGCAGGGCCCCTGCTTACATTACCGGGTGGCCCCGCCCTCAGCTATCTAAGAGCTGTCAGTGCAAAAATGCTGCAGTCATGGAAGCCTCCCTTTGAGGCTGAGTTTTTCCGTTTTTTTTGTTTGGCAGCAGGGCTGTGATCGAAGATAGATTTACATTGTGGGAGATTTTATTAATTTATTTTTAATAAAGGAATTGTCAAAAACTGTCTGCTGTAAATTTTACTTTTTTGACACTGTTTCTCTGCAATATAGATAAAACTCAATGTAAAAAACGGCATGGGTCCCCCCCCCAGTCCATTACCAGGCCCTTTGGGTCTGATATGAATATTAAGCGAAAACCCCAAACCAAAATGTAAAAAAAAATTTGGGTAGGGGTCCCCCCAAAATCCATACCTGGCCCTTCAGGTCTGGTATGGATATTAAGGGGAACCCTGCGCCATTTTTTTTTTTTTTTTTTTTAAAGGCATGGGGTCCCCCCAAAATTCATACCAGACCCTTCAGGTCTGGCATGGATTTTATGAGGAACCCTGCGCCAAAATAAAAAAATGGCATAGGCGTCCCCCCAAAATCCATGCCAGACCCTTATCTGAGCATGCAACCTGGCAGGCCGCAGGAAAAGAGGGGGGACGAGAGAGCGCCCCTCTCCTGAACCGTACCAGGCCATGTGCCCTCAGCATGGGGAGGATTCTTTGGAGTCGCCTCCAAAACATCTTGTCCCCATGTTGATGGGGACAAGGGTCTCATCCCCACAACCCTTGCCCAGTGGTTGTGGGGTTCTGCAGGTGGGGGGCTTATCAGAATCTGGAAGCCCCCTTTAACAAGGGGACCCCCCCCATGTGAATTGGTAATGGGTACATTGTACCCCTACCAATTCACAAAAATAGTAAAAAGGACAGGAGACACTTTGGGACAAGTCCTTTATTAAAAAATAAAAATGTCCTGCAATGTAAATCCATCTCACGTAGCCCGACGAACCAAAAAAAGAAAAATAAAGCAACAGCTCCGCCTCCATGAGAAGCTCCTACACCAGGGATCCTCAAACTACGGCCCTCCAGCTGTTGTGGAACTACACATCCCATGAGGCATTGTAAAACTCTGACATTCACAGACATGGCTAGGCTTGATGGGAATTGTAGTTCCTGAACAACTGGAGGGCCATAGTTTGAAGACCCTTGTCCTACACACTGCAGGCTTCTTGCTTTGCCAGCTGTTATATAACTGAGGGCGGGGCCACCCGTGACGTAAACGGGTGACCCTGCCCCCCTCTGACGCCACGTCATGTCAGAGGAATGCGGGGTCACTCGTTTATGTCACCGGGTGGCCCCGCCCTCAGCTATATAACAGCTGTCAGCGCAAAAATGCTGCAGTTGTGGGATGCCTCCCATCGAGGCTGAGGTTTTCCATTTTTTTTTTTGTTCGGCGGTGGGGCTGTGATCGAAGATGGATTTACATTGCGGCACATTTTATTTTTATTTTTTTAATAAAGGAATTGTCAAAAACTGTCTGCTGTAATTTTTACTTTTTTGACACTTTTTGGTGAATGTGTAGGGGTACAATGTACCCGATACCCATTCACATGGGGGGCTGGGATCTGGGGGTCCCCTTGTTAAAGGGGGCTTCCAGATTCCGATAAGCCCCCCGCCCGCAGACCCCCACAACCACCAGGCAAGGGTTGTGGGGGTGAGGCCCTTGTCCCCATCAACATGGGGACCCCGTGTTTTGGGGGGGACTCCAAAACACCCTCCCCATGTTGAGGGCATGTGGCCAGGTACGGTTCAGAAGGGGGGCCACTCTTTCATCCCCCCCTCTTTCCTGCGGCCTGCCAGGTTGCGTGCTCCAATAAGGGTCTGGAATAGATTTTGGGGGGACCCCCACGCCATTTTTTTTAAATTTTGGCGCAGGGCTCCCCTTAAAACCCATACCAGACCTGAAGGGACTGGTATGGATTTTGGGGGGACTCCCACGCAATGTTTAATTTTAATTTTGGTGCGGGATTCCCTTTAATATTCATACTAGTGCCTGGTAATGGACTGGGGGGGGGACCCATGCCGTTTTTTGATTTTTATCTATATTGCCAGGATCCGACAATACATTACAGCCGCCAGCAGTTTTAAATGGCATTTTTTCCTTTAGAAATGTAATTTTGCTGTGGTACTGTTCTAAACATTGGAAAGATGTGCTACTTTACGGACAGACTAAGGAGACCCCCCAGGCATGATATTTAAAGGAATATTTCATTTTTATTGTTTCACTATAAGCATTATTAAAATCACTGCTCCTGAAAAAAACTGACATTTTTAAAACTTTTTTTTGCATTGATACATGTCCCCTGGGGCAGGACCCGGGTCCCTAAACACTTTTTATGACAATAACTTGCATATAAGCCTTTAAAATTAGCACTTTTGTTTTTTCACGTTCGTGTCCCATAGACTTTAACGGTGTTCGCACAAATTTTTTGCATGTTCGCAAGTTCTGGTGCGAACCGAAAGGGGGGAGGGGTTTTCGGCTCATCCCTACTCCCCACTAATCCTCTCTGTTTACATTTGTAATAGCACTTTCTGAATTCCTTTTCATTTTTTGTGTGTTTTCTATTTAGTCATGTGAATTCAAAGCTCTGGCTAGCCTGTGTACGGTACAGTTCTCAATCACTTGTAGTAAACATGTCATCTCACCGGCATTAGTAGCTTTCATGGTTGTTGAGGCATTGTTGGATGGGAGAAGAGTTTCTGCCCACAACCAAAAATGTAAATGTATTTTATTGGGCTTTTATGTGATAGAACACAAAATGGCACATACCAGTAATTGTGAAGTGGAAAGAAAATGATAAATGGTTTTCAACACTTTTTAAAAATAAATGTGAAAAGTGTGGCGTGCATTTGTATTTAGCCCCCCCTGAGTCAATACTTTGTAGAACCACCTTTCACTGCAATTACAGCTGCAAGTCTTTTTGGGGATGTCTCTACCAGCTTTGCACATCTAGAGAGTGACATTTTTGCCCATTCTTCTTTGCAAAATAGCTCAAAGCTCTGTCAGATTTGATGGAGAGCATCCGTGAACAGCAATTTTCAAGTCTTGCCACAGATTCTCAATTGGACTTAGGTCTGGACTTTGACTGGGCCATTCTAACACATGAATATGCTTTGATCAAAACCATTCCATTGTAGCTCTAGCTGTATGTTTAGAGTCGTTGTCCCGCTGGAAGGTGAACCTCCGCCCCAGTCTCAAGTCTTTTGCAGACTCTAACAAGTTTTCTTCTAAGATTGCCCTGTATTTGGCTCCATCCATCTTCCCATTAACTCTGACCAGCTTCCCTGTCCCTGCTGAAGAAAAGCATCCCCACAACATTATGCCGCCACCACCATGTTTCACTGTGAGGATGATGTGTTTCAGAGTGATGTGCACTGTTTGTTTTCCGCCAAACAGCATTTTGTTTTTTGGACAGAAAGTTAAATTTTGGTCTCATCTGACCAGAGCACCTTCTTCCACATGTTTGCTTTGTCCCCTACATGGCTTCTCGCAAACTGCAAACGGGACTTCTTATGGCTTTCTTTTAACAATGGCTTTTTTCTTGCCACTCTTCCATAAAAGCCAGATTTGTGGAGTGCACGACTAATAGTCGTCCTGTGGACAGATTCTCCCACTTGAGCTGTGGATCTCTTCAGCTCCTCCAGAGTTACCATTGTGGAGTGCACGACTAATAGTGGTCCTGTGGACAGATTCTCCCACTTGAGCTGTGGATCTCTTCAGCTCCTCCAGAGTTACCATGGGTCTCTTGGCTGCTTCTCTGATTAATGCTCTCATTGCCGGCCTGTCAGTTAAGGTGGACGGCCATGTCTTGTTAGGTTTGCAGTTGCGCCATACTTTTCCACAACTTTATCCCTGACCTGTCTAATGTATTCCTTGGCCTTCATGATGCTGTTTGTTCACTAAGGTTCTCTAACAAACCTCTGAAGGCTTCACAGAACAGCTGTATTTATACTGAGATGAAATTACACACAGTTGGACTCTATTTTCTAATTAGGGGACATATTTATTTGTAAAAAATTTGGAAAAGCATTTATCATTTTCCTTCCATTTCACAATTATGTACCACTTTGTGTTGGTCAATCACATAAAATCCCAATAAAATACATTTACGTTTTTGGTTGTAACATGACAAAATGTGGAAAATTTCAAGGGGTATGAATACTTTTTCAAGGCACAGTATTTGGGCTGATTTATAATAGCTGCAAAAAAAAAGAGACACGGCTCTCCTGCCTATGACAACCAATAAAGCTTTACTGAGGAGAGCACCATTGCTAATTGGTGCGCTGTAGTCCTAAAATGTTGAACTGCTGTATGGGTACAGCCTCTCTCACACAAACATTGGCAATATTTTAGTGTGTAGCTTTTACCACTGGGAGAAACCATAGCACTGTATGCAATGATACTGGTCAATTGAAACTTGTAGGACGGGGGGTGTTGCCAGCAGCTGAGAAGATGGCTGCTTAGAAGAAGAGCTATCAGCAGTTCTTGTGCCTTTACAGCGATGTGGGGAAGCCAAACTTACTTCCATCGCTACTCTTCCACCCAAAGGGGAAGAGGATAATCAAAGAGGGGCCCCGCAAGCTCATGGAGTTATTCACTCTAGTGGGAGCTTCCTCCTTTCAAGATGGCGCAGAGGCAAGTATGTCTCTCACAATGAATGGCGCTTTCCTCTTCAAGCCCGGAGCAGTTCACAACCTGGCAGCAGCAGAGCCTCTCTGAGGGAATCTTCTTTTTTGCAGCCCACAAAAATTGCAGCATCGCCATTTGCCTGATTCTCTATACATTGGTCAGACTTTTGCTGATCCTCACTATCTCATGATACTACAAGAGAGCTCATTGAACATATTGAAGGTTTCCCTACCAATGTTTTCCCCATTAATGACACCTCTATGAAAGACATGCTAGTATCTTTAAAAGGCTCTATTTACAAAGATAGTGTGGTCCAATTGCCCTCAAAAATGGGAGAGTTTGCAACTGCTCACAATGAACTGGTTGACGCAATGAGGCTGAGGAGGAATTACATGTGCTGAAATTAAAGCTGACAGATTTAGAGGATCAGTTCCACAGGAATAATGTCAAATTTTGTAGTATAGCAGAAACCCAGTGGAGAAAGGCCTCAAACACGGTGAAAATTGGGGTTTGCTTCCTGCAGATGATGATGCCCCTTTTTTAAACCATCTCCTGGCAGAGTGTTCCCAACATGGAAAAATAAATGGCGGGTTGATTTTTTTTGTGCTTAAAGCTTTAGTGAAGTGTGTTTTTCTTTAAAAATAAGGACCAAGGAATTGTACTCGATGCTCCCAGTATATGACCCCCTTGCTTTCTATTGTGGCTTTTGCCACCCAGTACTATTTGTCACTTTCTTTTAATGTTATTGACTAATTTTTTTGTTCTGTGTTCTGAGTTTGTTTTCTGCACCAAGGCCCGGATCTGCAGTTGTTCTCTAAATCCTGTTCATGCCCTATCAAGATCAAAGGGACCCTTTCAACTGGAACAATGTCCACTTCAGAACTGTAATACCAGGTACACACGGTCTGACTTTTCGCCCGGACTGGTCCGACAGACGCCGACGGACCAAATCCGACAAACAATCCAATCGTGTGTGGGCTTCACCGGACCTTCAGCTGACTTTTCCAGTCGCAAATCTAAGGGACTTTAGATTTGGAACATGCTTCAAATCTTTACGTCGTAACTCTGCCGGGCCCAGAAATCCGCTCATCTGTATGCTAGTCTGACGGACAAAAAACAACGCTAGGGCAGCTATTGGCTACTGGCTATCAACTTCCTTATTTTAGTCCGGTGTACGTCATCACGTACGAATCCGTCAGACTTTGGTGTGATCGTGTGTAGGCAAGTCCGGTCGTTAGAAAGTCCGTAGAAAGTCCATTGGACGGGCTGTCGGACTTTTGTAGCCGAAAAGTCCGACCGTGTGTACGCGGCATAAGTCTCCACACCACCTCCTATGCCTCAAGCCTGTCTTACCTGACATCACCACTGGAGGGCTACTTTACCTATCTTATTTTTCTATCCCACTATGGTCTTGAAAATAATATCTCTTGCACATTAACTTAAAACGGTTGTAAACCTCCCTTTGCAAGTTGTACCTATAGGTAAGCCTAGAATAAGGCTTACCTATAGGTACTGTAAATATCTCCTAAACTTGCGCCATGCAGGAGATATTTACTGTATACTGCTCCGATGATGTTGTGCCGTTTCTTCAGGCGAGTGTGCTGTGACCTGCGGCTCCCATGCGCATGCGTGGGAGTGACGGCAAACGGACTCTGGCCAGTCACAGAGCCGGAGTCTGTGGCCCCGGAAGGAAGATAGACAAAGATGTATGCAGCCTGCAGCGGTGACGACGCAGGCTTCGTTTGCAGGTAAGTGTCACATAATGTGCTAGTATGCGATGCATACTAACATATTATGCCTTTACTTTGCAGGTAAGAAAGGAAGAAAAACCCACCAGGGTTTACTTCCTCTTTAATAGCCCATTTAAATTGGCAAGCATTGTGAAGGGATGCAATAAAACTATTTGGAGATGTCCTTTGTATTCAAGAAACTCATTTTCATGCTTGTAAAGCTCCAAATTGTTACCACAAGCTTTTCCGGCATATTTTTACAGCAAATGCAGATGTTAAAAAATGGGCTGTTCTAGTTGCAATTAAAAACTCTATGTCCTTTAGGCTGCATGGATCCCCCTGGGAGATACACTTAGGTCCATATATATTTGGACACAGGCACAATTTTCATACTTTTGGCTCTGTATGCCACCAAAATAAAATTAAAACGAAACAATCCAAATGAATTTGAAGAGAAGACTTTCAGCTTTACATCAAGGGTATGAACATAAATATCAAGTACAAATGTTAGGAACTGCAACTATAATTATACACAGTCCCCCCATTTTCAGGGGATCAAATGTAATTGGACAAATGAATATAATCATAAATAAAATGTTGATTTTTAATATTTTGTTGAGAATCTTTTACTGGCAATGAGTGCCTGAAGGCTGGAACCAATGGACATTACCAAAGACTGAGTTTCCTCCTTTCTGATGCTTTGCCAGACTCTAACTGCAGCTGTCTTTAGTTGTTCTTTGTTTGTGGGTATTTCTGCCTTTAGTTTTGCCTTCAGCAAGTGAAATGGATGCTTAATTGGGTTGAGATCAGGTGATTGACTCGGCCATTGCAGAATATTCCACTTCTGTTCCTTCAAAAGCTCCTGGATTGCTTTTGCATTGTGTTTTGGATCATTGTCCATCTGTACTGAAGCGTCGGACAATCAACTTTGCTGCATTTGGCTGAATCTGTGCTGACAGTATATCTCTAAACACTTCAGAATTCATCCGGCTGCTTCTGTCTTCTGTCACATCATCAATAAACACCAGTGACCCAGTGCCACTGGACGCCATGCATGCCCATGCCATCACACTGCAAGTTCCAGCATGTTTTACAGATGACGTTGTGTGCTTTGGATCATGAGCTGTTCCAAGTCTTCTCCACGCTTTTTTCCTCCCCTCATTCTGGTACAGATTTATCTTAGTTTCATCCCTCCAAAGAATGCTTTTCCAGAACTGGTCAGGCTTTTTTAGATGTTTTTTGGCAAAGTCTAATCTGACTTTTCTATTCTTCAAGCTTACGAATGGTTTGCACCTTGTGGTGAACCCTCTGTATTTTCTCTTGTGAAGTCTTCTTTTGATTGTAGACTTTGACAATTATACGCCCACCTCCTAGAGAGTCTCTTCACTAGTCTGGATGTTGTGAATGGGTTTTTCTTTACCATAGAGAGGATCCTGCGATCATCCACCACTGTTGTCTTCCGTGGACGTCAAGGCCTTTTTATGTTGCTGAGCTCACCAGTGCATTCTTCTTTCCTCAGAATGTACCAAACTGTTGATTTGGCCACTCCTAATGTTGCTGCAATCTCTCTGATGGATTTGTTTCCATTTTGAAGCCTTGCAATGGCCTGTTTCACTTGCATGGACAGCTCCTTTGAACGCATGATATAGGTTCACAGCAATAGATTCCAAATGCAAGTCAACTCCAGACCTTTTACCTGCTTAATTGATGAAGAAATAACAAAGGAGTAGCCCACACCTGGCAATGAAACAGATTTTGATTCAATTGTCCAATTACTTTTGGTCCCTTGAAAAAAGGAGAAATGACTATTCTTAAGAGCTGTAATTCCTAAACCCTTCTTCCGATTTGGATGTACATACCCTCAAATTAAACCTGAGAGTGTGCACTTTCAGTTCATATCCATTATATAACTATAGCTTGAATATGTTTGGGTAAATACCTGAAAAAAGTGAAAAATTGTGCCTGTGTCCAAATATATATGGACCTAACTGTTTATAATCTTGATATGTGATCTTAACAATATCACCTACACCATTGTGAATCTTTATGCCCCTATTGTGGGCCAGCTATCTTTTCTGAAATCCCTTATGGAAAAGATCTTTGTTGTCCAACAAGGTTTCCTTTTGCTCTGCAGATATTTTAACACAATTACTGACAAACACCTCGACACTTCTGGTACTACTTTTCCCCAACAGGGGCACTCTCCCCAATTACCTGAGGGAGGTGAACCTGCGTGATCCATGGAGATGTCTCCCATGCCTCTGAAACAGATTTTATGTACTACTCAGCTCCTCATAAATCTTACTCCCGCATAGATTTTTTTCTCAATGACCCGTCCTTACTACAAAAGATTTCCAAATCGGACATTTAGTCGATTACCTGGTTGCACGATGCGCCAATATCGATGACCATAGAGGAATAAAAAACAACTTTTTACTCCACTCCTTTGGTCTCCGTGACTGTACTCTTCGCTGGTTCTCATCCTACCTATCCCACCGCTCCTTCAGTGTCACTTACAACTCTACTTCCTCCTCTCCTCTTCCTTTTTCCGTTGGGGTCCCCCAAGGTTCTGTTCTTGGACCTCTCCTTTTCTCAATCTACACCACCTCCTTGGGTCAGTTGATTGCCTCCCACGGCTTTAAATATCATCTCTACGCTGATGACACCCAAATCTATCTCTCCACCCCCCAGCTCTCTCCATCTGTCTCCTCACGCATTACCAACTTACTAGCAGACATATCAGCCTGGATGTCACATCACTTTCTCAAACTCAACCTATCCAAAACCGAGCTCATGATATTTCCTCCCTCAGGTGCCACTTCCCCTGATCTCCCTGTCAAGATCAACGGCTCAACTATCAACCCATCTCCCCACGCCAAGGTCCTAGGTGTAATCCTGGACTCTGAACTAACCTTTCGACCCCACATTCTATCACTATCCAAAGCTTGCCACCTCTGTTTTCGCAACATCTCCAAGATACGCCCCTTCCTAACCAATGACACCACAAAGCTTCTAATCCACTCCCTGGTCATCTCCCGCCTTGACTACTGCAACTCCCTCCTCATTGGTTTACCTCTAAATAGGCTATCCCCACTTCAGTCCATCATGAACGCTGCGGCCAGGCTCATCCACCACACAAACCGCTCAGCGTCTGCTACACCCCTCTGCCAATCCCTCCATTGGCTGCCACTCAGTCACCGAATTAAATTCAAGATATTAACTATAACTTACAAAGCCATCCACAACCTGGCCCCTAGCTACATCTCTAACCTAGTCACAAAATACCAACCTAATCGTTCTCTTCGCTCCTCCCAAGACCTCCTGCTCTCAAACTCCCTTGTCACCTCATCCCATGCTCGCCTCCAGGACTTCTCCAGAGCCTCCCCCATCCTCTGGAATGCTCTACCCCAATCCGTCCGATTTTCTCCTACTTTATCCACTTTCAGACGATCCCTGAAAACTCATCTCTTCAGAGAAGCCTATCTGGCCCCCACCTAACAACTGTACATTTATCTTCTCAATCAGCACATCACCCACAGTTATTACCTCTTGTATCTCTTGACCTTCCCTCTTAGATTGTAAGCTCTAAGGAGCAGGGCCCTCTGATTCCTACTGTATCAAATTGTATTGTATTTGTACTGTCTACCCTCAAGTTGTAAAGCGCTACGTAAACTGTTGGCGCTATATAAATACTGTATAATAATAATAATAATAATAATAATAATAATAACTTTTCTCCCGTTACTCTGTGGAGCAATAACACCTCTTTATTTACAAAAGCATCTAATTGTACCCGACTATGTGATCATCTCAAAGAGTTCTTTCAGCAAAATTCTCTTTGAGGTTGTTGTATTTAATCTGGTTTTCTCATAAAGCTTATTGCAGAGGTTTGATATTCAAGTGTCAGAGAGGGAAAGGAAGGGGACGGCGTAGGCTTTATCAGACCTTTTGTCCAAAATTAAATCTCTTGAATCCCAGCATAAACAGACTTTATCTACACAGATTTTGGAGGAGTTGTGTAAATGTCATCAAGGCAAAAGGTTGAAAAGGTTTAAGGCCACATATTATACAAAAGGTAATAGGGCTGGATGCCTATTGGCGAACTTAAAGCCAAACAGACTAAATTAAAATTGTTTTCCATGGTGGTCCCAACTCACTAACTCTGTAGTTCACCATCCTAAAAAGAGCTGATGCATGTAAAAAAATACTACTCTCAACTTTTCAATTTGAAAGATGATTCTGATACGGGTTAGCCAACTGCTGCGTCTATCTCTGCATTTCTATCCACTCTTAATTTGCCTAGTGCAATTAAATCAATACCTAAAGAGAATTTTTCTGGTGCACATGGTTTTTAAGCAGAATATTATCAGGATTTCTTTGATATACTACTTCCTCATTTACATCAAGTATTTAACACAGCTGCAACATCTTCTTCCTTCTCCCCTGAAATGCTTCAGTTGGTGATAGTTACTCTGCCTAAATCAGGGAAAGCCCCTAACCGGCCCCAAAAATTCAGGCCAATTTCTTTCCTGAACACAGATCTCAGTGGCGGTGCGTTCATAAAGGGCGCCGCAGGATCGTTGCCCCCTCTCTCCTGGCACCGCTCTATCACCATAGATAGATTCATGCATTGCTATGGTCGCTGCTGACACCCCCTATTCAGGTGCCTGGCCCATTTTCGGGTGCCGGGCATCTGAATTACAGCGGCGGAGGTGTTTTTTGGAAGCACCTGATTAGAGCCATAGGCTCCAGTAGGCGCCCAAAAAGGTGAACAGCGGGCGCAATGCTCTTTTTTTCGCTGTTCACTCAGCTGTGTGTTAGCAAAGTGAAGGAATTTGCTTTGCTAACACTGAATCGGCCTCTCAGCCAATCAGGTTGCCGGGTCTGTTACCGGTCACCTGATTGGCTGAAACATCAGGCGCTGTGATTGGACGCCTGAGAGAGGACGGAAGAAGACATTGAGGACGTGCAGGAGACCACCGTTGACCCGCTCCGAGACAGGTAAGTGCCGGGCAGCATCTGATGGGCACACTGGCAGCATTTGATGGGGCACACTGGCGACATCTGATGGGGCACACTGGCGGCATTTGATGGGGCACACTGGCGGCATTTGATGGGGCACACTGGTGACATCTGATGGGGCACAGTGGCGGCATTTGATGGGGCACACTGGCGGCATCTGATGGGGCACAGTAACGGCAATTGATGGGGCACAGTAATGGCAATTGATGGGGCACAGTAACGGCAATTGATGGGCACTCTGGCAGCATCTGATGGGGCACAGTAGTGGCAATTGATGGGAACATTGGCAGAAATTGATGGGCACAGTGGCTGCGTTTGATGGGCACAGTGGCTGGGTTTGATGGGCATAGTGGCTGACAGGCACCTGATGGAACTAGACGAATGTTCAACTTATAAAGAAGAGTAGAGCCTCATAAGATCTCCTCTGTCTTCCTAGCCCTAGATGCGGAAAAAGCATTTGACAGAGTTCATTGAGGATACTTGCTTTCCACATTACTTAAATTTGGGATACAGGGGTTTTATACAGAATGCCATTTCGACATTTTACACTACCCCCTCCGCAAACGCTTACACTTCAAATGCTTTATCGGACCACTTCTCCATTACGAATAGTACTCGCCAGGGGTGCCCTTTATCCCCCTTGTTTCTCTCTGCTCATGGAACCCCTGGCAGCCAAGATACAAAACCACCTCTCTATAAAGGGAATGGAGGTTGCTGGTTACTCCGACAAAATAGGTCTGTTCGCAGGCAATGTGATCCTGATACTCACTGAGCCAGTCTTATCCTTAACAGCGGTGCAAACGATATTAGATTTAGTAAAATATCATAATATAAGCTGAACGTTACGAAGTCTTCTGCTTTTTCAGTAGGGATTACAAAAAACATCTTGTTAGATATGAAAACCTGCTTTAATTATCAATAGGAACGAAATAGATTGGCTTACCTGGGTATCACTCTCACTTCCCCTACCTCTTTGATCTATGAGACTAATTATAAAGTTCTCCTTAACAGCATCACGCAAGATTTTGTTCATATTGCAAAGTCTGAATGCTCTTGGCTAGGCAGGATCGCTGCATTTAAAATGCGAATTCTGCACAAACTGCTATACTGTTTTAAAACAGTTCCTATATGCGTACCTAAATGTTTTTTCCATACAATTCATGTAGTTTTTAGACTTTAGACTTTTTAGACTTTTTATTTGGATAGGTACAAAACCCTGTATTTGTTACACTTTTCTAACCAGGCATAAATCTAAAGGTGCTGTGGGGTCCTTCCAGTACTTATTAAATATTATTATGCAGCTTTGCTCAATCAATACAGGCTGGGTTCACACTGGTGCGACACGACAGCCGTCCTACTTTGGATCCGACTTTGCCCTGCGACATGAAGCCGGCATGTGTCCGACTTTCAATGAACGGGGATCCGACTTGGATCCCCGCCAATGCCGGCACTGTGTTTGGTATGAATCTTTAGGGGGGAACTCCGCGCCAAATTTTAAATAAAAAACCGGCATGGGTTCCCCCTCCAGAGGCATACCAGGCCCTTGGGTCTGGTATGGACCTTGAGGGGAACCCCCTACGCCGAAAAAACGGCGTGGGGGGTCGCCCCCAATCCATACCAGACCCTTATCCGAGCACGCAGCCCGGCCGGACAGGAATGGGGGTGGGGACGAGCGAGCGCCCCCCCCCTCCTGAACCGTACCAGGCCGCATGCCCTCAACATGGGGGGTGGTGCCTTGGGGGAGGGGGGCGCGCTGTCTAATAAAATGCTTTAAAAATCTGTGTAGTGTTTTTTTTTAAATTGACACTTTTCCTAGGTGAATGGGTAGGGGTACGCTGTACCCCATACTCATTCACATAGGGTGGGGGGCCGGGATCTGGGGGCTCCCTTATTAAAGGGGGCTCCCGGATTCCGATAAGCCCCCGCCCGCAGACCCCGACAACCAACGGCCAGGGTTGTCGGGAAGAGGCCCTTGTCCTCATCAACATGGGGACAAGGTGCTTTGGGGTGGGGGGCCGCAGCGCGCCCCCTCCCCCAAAGCACCAACCCCCCATGTTGAGGGCATGCGGCCTGGTACGGTTCAGGAGGGGGGGGGCGCTCGCTCGTCCCCACCCCCATTCCTGTCCGGCCGGGCTGCTTGCTCGGATAAGGGTCTGGTATGGATTGGGGGGGACCCCCACGCCGCTTTTATCGGCGTAGGGGGTTCCCCTCAAGATCCATACCAGACCCAAGGGCCTGGTATGCCCCTGGAGGGGGAACCCATGCCGGTTTTTTATTTAAAATTTGGCGCGGAGTTCCCCCTCAAGAACATCTGAGCACAAGTCGCGTGCCAAAGTCGGATCATGCAAGACGGCAATCCGACTTTGATCCGACTTCAATGATAGTCAATAGGCTGAAGTAGGATCAAAGTCGGACCAAAGTAGTACAGGGAGCATTTCTAAAGTCGGAACGACTTGTGTCGGACCAGTTAGGACGGCTCCCATAGGGAAACATTAAATTTCACACGTCATGCGACATGAGCTCCCAATGTCGGAGCGTTTGTCGGACCAGTGTGAACCCAGCCTAAAGGCCTGGTTCCTATCTACAGACAAACTCTAGGTTTCTATAGAACAGGCAATAATCCCAACCTGAAACCTGCTGTCATTACTCTTTGCCAAAACGTTTTCTAGTTTCTCCCCTGCTTCCCTTCATAGCAGCTTCGTGCTTGGGAGTCTGCACTACGACATTCACCTCCTAATCAACCTAAACTGTGTTTAAACATACCTCTACATGATTATGAGCATATATTGCAATCTGTCAAAGTAACCCCTTGGATTACAATGGGCCTTCGTGCTGTTCAAGACTGAAAAATAGACTGAGCCGGGGAAATACTGTATTATATATATATATATATTTATCTCTCTATCTCTCTACACACACACACACACACACACACTATATATATATATATATATATACAGTATATCTTTGTACGGATTCGTAACATTCATACTAAACACCATTAAGTGTATGGAAGTGAATTCTACTATATACTGTTTTCTCACTAAATTGATATCCAGTATCGGGGGAATCTCCTGGTTTTACAACTACTTGCAACATAAGGGTTATTTCTCTAAAACATCTCATATGTTAAAATGGGAAAAAGACCACAGCAGGACATTTTCCGATGAACAGTGGCAGCGTGCTTTGTCTAATAATAATAGTGTCACACATTGTGTTAATCATTTGGAATATAGAGGATATATAGTATTTATAAATACAATATACAATGTCTATAGGTATTTCCTGATGTATTATCTCTATGTTGAAGACAGTGTGGCCATGTTGATACTTTACTTCATGTCTTTTGGGAGTGTAGGTCTCTTTGTAGATTTTGGGGTTCCCTTTTCCCTTTCATTTTTTCCCTTCCTATCACAGGTGACGATGGTACCTTGCTAAGTCTTACAATACATACCTTTCCAATCCAGCTCCAGACAATAGTCTCACATATTTTGTGACAATGCAGTAGCTAATGGAAATCCACTACTGTATCTAATATTTTGGATGTTGTATGTAGGGTAAACGGTCATTATGTTTATTAGAAATTTCTGGCATTTAGCAGCCAAGGCCTTAAAGCGTTTCTTACCAAATGGGATCGGATGTTCAATATTTCGGAAATATGAACATGTTTATGGATAACTTTATTCAGAGAGTACAAATACTTAGGGTGTTGGTGCACACTACTGTAGTTGTAGTTCTTGTTATTGTTTTGTATGTATGTTATGGGCAAGGCTTCTGACATTTGAATAATGTTATATAATAAATATTTTGTAAATTATATGCTATATATGCAATCCTGTTTCTTAAAAATTTGGAAACTGACCTTTGTTTAAAGCCTGGTACACACTAGTAGTTTTTTTTTTGTCATTTAACCAAGTGGGCTGAACGAAAAAAAAACTGAAGAGCTCAGGAGGAGCCGCTGGACTAACAATGCAATGTTAGTACAGCGATCTCCCCTGCTGAGCTATTGTGTTCTGACAGGAGGATGGCCCCCCAGCCAGTACACGCCAGTCACTGTTCTCAACTAATGGCTGAGAGTGCTGATCAGGTGTTGATCGTCAGACCTTTTTCGGTCATGCCCCTTCAACAGAAGCTGACTTCTGACCGGTCCTGCTACCGTAAACACACGTGAACTTACATAGGACCCTCTCCTCATCCCCCCGATCCCGCTGACCTGAAGTCCGGCGATCACCTGCTCTGACACATGGGGTCGCCACTTCACCATTCCAGGGCTTAGAAATCTCCTGCGGCTCAATGTCCTAAACGTATCTCGTCAGGAGGTATGTATAGAAGCATTCTAATTGATTGACGCGTTCACATGGGGGGCGCTATCCAATCAGAACCCGCGTAGCCCGTCCTGTCACTGCAGTCAAAGAGAAGGGAAAGCCGCTGGGATTTCAAATCCCTGGACTGGTAAATTGGCGATATGATCTTTCAGAACAGGAGATCACCAGACTCCAGGTTAGTGGGACCAGGTGCGATGGGAAGGGGCTCCAGTGTAAGTTCACCTTACAGATTTCCTGTAAAGGTGAACTTACACTTTAAGGATAAACGTGACATACTACTGCTATGTCCTGTACTTTAGGATGTTGCCACTCTTTTTGTAACTGATCTGATTACATTAATAAAATGCAATCTGATTGCATGACTTAATAAAACTATTTGAAAGAAACTCGTAGGACAATGTCACATTATGCTGATTTAAAAGAAAAAAAAAAAAAAAAGCTTTCGTTGGACACAAGCTTTGGATATATTATGTTAATTATGTTCAATTCCTGTATCTTGCAGCTTACCTGACAACTGGAGTCTTATCTTTTGCCTTATCTGTAAAACATGAGAGAATACAGTATGTATATATATATATATATATATATATATATATATATATATATATATATATATATAATTATTTTTTTAACCACTTGACCTCCGCAAGATTTACCCCTCTTCATGACCAGGCCCTTTTTTGCGATACGGAACTGTGTTACTTTAACTGACAATTGTGCGGTCGTGGGACGCTGTACCCAAATAAAATTGATGTTGTTTTTTCCCACAAATAGAGCTATTTTTTGGTGTTATTTTATCACCACTTCGTTTTTTTCATTTTTTGTGCTATAAACAAAAAAAGACCTACAAAACACCTACAATTTTGAATTTTTTTTTACTTTCTACTATAAAACATATCCAAAAAAAGAAATGAAAAAAATCTAATTTCTTCATAAATGTAGGCCAATATGTATTCTGCTACAAATTTTTGATTAAAATAATCCCAATAAGCGTATATTGATTGGTTTGCGCAAAAGTTATAGTGTCTACAAACTATATGATATATATTTATTTTATACTAGTAATGGTGGCCATCAGTGACTTATAGCGGGACTGTAATATTTCGGGACTGTGATAATTCACACTAACTGACACTTTTGACACTTTGTGGGAAACAGTGACACTAATACAGAGATCAGTACTAAAAATACTGTCACTGTACTAGAGCTGCACGATTCTGGATAAAATGAGAATCACAATTTTTTTGCTAAGAATAAAGATCACGGGGCGTGGCCAAGATCTCGAACGGGTCGGACGTCTAGGAGCGGAGCTCTGAGCCAAAGTAGGTAACAGGAAATTATCCTGTTACCTACTCCTGATCTGCCCGAGACCCCTCTAATTACACCCACCGATGAGCATAGATGGTCCTCTCTCAGAAAAACAAGGGCAGCAATCGTAACTCACAAAACAAGGGAGTCTTGACCCATTCCTCTGGTGCGGCCACACACGTGGAGGGAACATCTAACATGGCGACACAGACATCCGAAGCAGACCCAGCCCTTATGGGAGAAGATAGATTCTCAGCCCTAATGCAAGCTTTTAATGGATGCCAGGCAGCACTCACCACTAAAAGTGACTCCTTACAAATTGAAATGGGTCTAATGTGGAAGGACAGTGAAAAGCTTCGCCGGCGGGTGGAGGAATTGGAGACCCATGTGGGGGACATGGAGGAGACAGTGAAAGACCACACGGCTACCTTGCACACGGTCCAAGTCCACCTGAAACACCTGGAGGCCAAATCAGAAGATGCTGAGAACCGTAATCGGCGCAATAGTTTATGGATTATCGGCTTCCCTGAAGGGACAGAGGGTTCGGACACCCTGGCATTTACTGAATGCCTTCTCTGCACGCTTTTCCCTCAGGCGCCATTTTCGCCACACTTCGTGGTGGAAAGGGCGCACAGAATGCCTCCCAACCGCGAACCTCCTGGAGCACCGCCACGTACGTTCATATTTAAACTGAAGAACTTTAGAGACCGGGACTTGATACTTCGAGAGGCCAGGAAGATGGATACTATCCACCATGAGGCAGCCCACCTCATGTTTTTTCCGGATTTCTCCGTGGACACCCAAAAGAGAAGGAAATCATTTGACGCGGTCAAACAATCCCTCTGCTCGAGAAATATTAAATATAGCATGATGTTTCCCGCACGCCTGAGGGTGGTGGACGGCGAATCAATTAAATTCTTCAACACACCGGAGGATGCGGCTCAATGGGTGAACACTCTCCCGCGTGGGTGATCCGGAGATCCTGCACTCAACAACTATGGATCGTGGTTGGGACACGTGAGTTTGTACCAGCTTAGGGGACTTCTATGTTTTCTTTAAACACCCCTGGGGACTAGGTAACTTAACACAAGGCAGCATATCCTGGCCTGCCTGTTTGTCATCTAACAGTTACTGACTCTGGGATGAAGATTTTCCCTGCAACCTGCTCTCGGTGACTCTTACTCCCTCTTCTTCCCTTTGCTCATTTTGGGGAGGGGGTGGATTGCTGGATGCATATATTTGCTGTGTTTGATCCCTATGTGGGGCGATATGGGAGTAACGCCTCTGTTGATGACCATGAATATGAGCCCCCTGAGTTCCACACCCCACTATATTGCTATACCAGACGGGACACTGTGTGTGGTTTCTCTTTTTTTTTGGCCCAGCTGGCAAATCTGACTCTTGAAACGCATTATATACACGGACTGGGGTACAGCGCACATACGAAAGATAAAGACCTGTCGGGGGATCCTCCCCTTGTTTAGTTACTCCTGTAACATGTCAATTCACAGGACCAGTTCAAGTTTAGTACCCCTGGTTCGGCCAGGTGATTCCTCTGTTCCGCTCCGTTGGCGGCATCTCTGCTGCACCCCCTATACACCGGGTGCCCGAGTGTTTAACGCCCACTTGTTATATGTTCACGCCCTCATAGGGTCAACGACCATGTTTGTTAAGGGGATCCAGGTGCATTTAAGTTGGAATAGATGCACAGGGTGGGGGGGAGTTGGGGGCTATGTTGGGGTTTTTTTTTCTGTTGTTTTTATTGCCTTATATGGTTCTTTTTTGGTTACATATTGGTTAAAGAAGGAATGATATATGTATGTATGTCACAGATACTGCAGCTAGTCTTACAGGTGCCGATGGGTTGCTGGTGGTGGTCACCCCCACAGGGGGTTGCCTGCAGGGATCCGGATGCGGGACGGAGGTCCACATACCGATTTCAATGTCTCCCCTTATGGCCCCCCTGACATTGATTTCATGGAATGTGTGGGGGATGAATTCCAAAATCAAACGTGCCTTAGTGTTTAAATTCCTTAAACAGTACTCCCCTGATATATGTATTCTTCAAGAAACACACTTGGTGGGTGGCAGGGTCCTTGGCCTTCGGAAACCATGGGTCGGCCACTGCTACCATGCCACCCATTCCACACATGCCAGGGGGGTTAGTATTCTAATACGTAAATCCCTTCGTGCTTCTTGACCTGCATCTGGATCCTGAGGGCAAATATGTGGTTATACACGCGAGTATAGATGGTTTACCTATGCTGCTGGTGGGATTGTACAACCCACCCCCAGCCTCCATGAGATTCCTTCATAAAATAGCACAGATACTGGCATTACACTCAGTTACCGCTGTAATTATAGCCGGGGATTTTAATATGGTACCTATCGGACCAGTGGCATGCTCTCTGCTTCGTTCCCACTCCACCGGGGCACCAGGCAGGGGTGCCCCCTCTCCCCGGCCTTGTTTGCACTTGCCATAGAACCCCTGGCTATCCTCCTGCAGTCCTCAGAGACGGTAGTTGGCATATCAGTACATCCCATTGTCGAGAAGGTATCTATGTATGCTGATGATACCCTCCACTACCTTAATGATCCACATCAGTCTTTATCGGCGGCCCTGGCTTTAATAGACTTGTTTGGCAAATTTGCAGGTATTAGAATTAACTGTCGGTCCTTTTCCCTCTACGGCAGGGGGGACGTCCCCCAGGTCTTACGGCACCTCTGCAGTGGGTAGATAATTTCAAATATTTAGGTATCCAGATTCACAGAAATCCACAGACTCTAATGTATATCCGGTCCTTTAAAAGTTAGTACAGAAGACCTCTGTATGGAGGAATCTGCCACTCACCCCAATAGGCCGAGTTAATTTAATCAAAATGTCCTTCCTCCCCAAATTTCTGTACGTCTTTAGAAATACCCCCATTATTATACCAGCATCCTTCTTCACTAAATTAGAACAAGCGGTCACGTCATTTATATGGCGGGGGTCGGTACCGAGAGTGGCGAGGTCCACACTTCAGCTTGGATTATCGGGGGGTGGTCTTGCCCTCCCTGATTTTAAAAAATACTATTGGGCTGCGGTCCTTGTATCTGTGCGGTGGTGGTTTACGCAGGACCAATCTAATCCCTCGGTTAATCTTGAGGCTGCTATATTGGGTTCTTACTCTGAGCTGAGCAATATAGTATACAGGGGGCCTAGATCCACCACACAGATTACTATCCCTATGAAGACTACGGTGCAGGTGTGGAAACAAGTATCGAGGTATATAGAGGCACCACAATCGATCTCTCCCCACACACCCTTATGGGGTAATCCGTCACTACCCCACCAGAAGACGATCCCTGACCCACAGGTCTGGGCCAGGTTTGGTGTGCGGACTTTGAGGGATGTCATGTCAGAGGGGAGCTTGCTCCCTTTTGGAAGACTTAGGACCAAGTTTGGACTTCCCCCCTGGATGTATATTAGATTTCTACAGTTAAGACATGCCCTAAAGGCACAGTTTCCAGGCTCTATCAAGATTGAACCACACCAGGTAGAGAGGCTGCTGACGTCACGTGTCATAGACAAAACACTATTTTCTATTTGCCTTAGACTAACGTGCGGGGCCGGCTCTGGAGCAAATAGGGCCTTTTTGGCCTGGCGGCGAGACCTTCCTGCCCTGACTGAGGAGGACTGGACGGAGGGCTTACAGCAGTTCATTCCTCTTATGATCTCGACAAAATATAGATTTGTACAGTTGAAATTCCTTCATAGGGTGCACTATGCGCCACAAAGATTGGCATTATTTATATCACACCTCTGAAAAATGCCCCAAATGCACTGAAGGTATCTGCAACTACATTCATATGGTATGGCTTTGCCCAAGAATACAAGAATTCTGGCAAAAGGTAACTGATGATATCGCTTCGGTAAGCGGTATATCAGTTGGGTTAAACCCTTTGATCTTGTTGCTAGGTATCACAGATAATTACCCACTAGCACCCACGAAAAACTATCCATCTTTTATATGGCATTTTACGCCAGGAAGACTATTTTGCTTCAATGGAAGACGGCAGAGTCACCTCGGATTTCCACTTGACGAGATCTGGTGAACGCCACTCTCCCCCTCTATAAGCTGATGTACGTGGGTCGTAACTTCCCCAAGAAATTCTATAAAATATGGTCAGCCTGGGTCAAGGCCAGAGGCCTCACTGTGTAGAAATAGCTACAAATCCAAATATGACACTGCGGTTGTTGTTCCATCCCCCTCCCCTTTTCCTCCCCCTTCTTTCTTTTTTTCTCCCCTTGGGATCTCCCTGATCTCCCTCCCGTCCTATTTTGTCCCCCCGATCCCTTCTCCCTTCACCAAGTGTGCTCTCTACTCCTATGACCCGGGACTATTAGTTATAATGGCTAGACTATGTCTGTATATATACCATGTCTATATGCTCATGTTATAAAGTACCAAATGATGGAATTCCATATTTAAGTGGAGTTTCCTCATACATAATACTGAAATGGCATATTATATGAACAAACTATGACGTTTCCCTATACTCTATGATATGATTGTCTTGAATACCTATTCAGACTAATGTACACTACTGTAATTTGTTATGCTTGATGTGCATACATGTAACTGATTGAATATCTCAATAAAAATTCCTTCTGTTAAAAAAAAAAAAAGAATAAAGATCATGATTTTCGTGGCTTGACATCATCTTTCACATTATACAAAAAATTGGGCTAACTTTACTGTTTAGTTCTTTTTTTTAATCCATCAGTGTATTTTTTTCCCCAAAAATTGCGTTTGAAAGAACAGTGCGCAAATACAGTGTGACATAAAATATTGCAACAACCGCCATTTTATTCTCTAGGGTCTCTGCTAAAAAAAAAATCTATAATGTTTGGGGGTCTAAGTAATTTTCTAGCAAAAAATACTGATTTTAACTTGCAAGCAACAAGTGTCAGAAAAAGGTTTAGTCTTTAAGTGGTTAAACTGCCTACATTTACAGACCAAAGTTCTTTCCTTTGATCTAAAATAACTAAATGTTACAATGTTTCTCTTTATCTCACCTAAGATGTTGTGATAAACTTGGCAGGCTGCCTGTTTTTGCTTTTTTTGTTTTTTTTACAGCTGTCAGCATTAAGCAGAGAACAGCTCTGCACTGAATTGAGGAAATGCTGTTTTAAGATTGTGAGGGGGGTTGAATCGTGATTTCTATTCTTTAACGATTAATAGTGCAGCTCTACACTGTGCTAATGACACTGGCTGGGAAGGGGTTAAACAACTAGGGGCATCAAAGGGTTAAATGTGTGCCTAGACAGTGTTTTTATGTACAATGTGGTGCTTCTACTAAGGGAAGTGATTCATTGTATTCCTTGCTGTCAGGAAGGGCTTGCCAGCAGACAAGATGGCTCCCTCAGGCAGTTTCCTGTTCCACGGATTCCACATAGGATGGGTGCACGAGCGTGTACTAATGTGCGCGCATATCCGTGCACACGCATGCACACCAATGCGAGTCGGAATGCAAAGGATATGCGCGTGCACACATTCGCATACACACGCACGTGCACCCCGTGACAGATGATAGCGCCAAATGGATTATTTAAGCTGGGTCAGTCCCAGGATCAATGCTGTCTTGTCTACAGCGTTCCCGTGATTGTCCTGTTATCTGTTATTCTGCATCCGTTCCCAGTTTTTGCCCCGGCTTGCTCTGACTACTCTTGCTCTCCACCTGCATCGACTCTGGCTTGTACCTTGACTCCACTCCTTTCTCTGCATCTTTACCTGATCTGCTAATTTGTGTATGACCCAGTCAGTCTGACCCTGTCTGTGTTCCAGTCCTTATGGAGCCACCTAGCTGCAAGCATCTGTCCATTAGCCACTGTTACCTGCTCTTCTGATTACTGCATCCAAGTACCAGCCTGTTCCAGTTCATCCTGCCTAGCCCAGCAGCAAGCAAGACCATTAGGCACTTGTGCCACTCTGCACTCCTGAGCTACCTGTCTACGCTATCAGGGGCTCAGAGTCAAGGATGTAAGAGGCCTTCCTCTGCATATCAGGCTCTTCTACCAGGTATGTGACAGTAAAGACAGCCATGTCTGAGCCTGAGCAAAGAACCTCTCCCCTGAATGAACTGTGCCAACATTTGGCAGGCCTCACACAAGTTGTCAAAAATCTATACCCAGCTTGAGGAGCGTGTCCAGACCCTGTCATCACCCTCCACTGCTCCCGGTTATGCTTCTTCATCTTACGCTGGAATACCTGCTGCACTCGCAGTCGTGATGTTACCACCATAGCCCAGAGTTCCTATTCCTGAAAGATCTTCTGGCGACCACAGCAAATTCAGGGCTTTTCGCACTACCTGTGAATTATACTTTGCCTTACAGCCCCGCACCTTTTCACTTGAAACTATTAAAGTAGGATTTGTCATCTCTCTGCTGCAGGGTGAGCCCCAGTCAACCTTGGCCACCTTCTTTAAATACATGGCTCAGCTCTATGAAGACCCTCAGCGAACCCCCACCACAGAAGCAGCACTACACACACCCCAACAAGGCCACAGAGCAGGCGAGGACTATGTCTCAGGCTTTAGGTGCTGGAGTTCCGAAACTAATTGGAAGGACGCTGCCCTCTGTTACCAGTTCCGCATGTGTCTTTCAGAGGCCCTGAAAGAGGAGTTAGCTGAGTTGGTGTTCCACACTCTCTGGATGCTCTCATTAATCTGTCCATTCAGATTGACCGAAGGTTAAAAGAACGTAGATCTGAAAGATCAGCCGGACAATTTTGCCCTGTATGGATGTTACCAAGGGTTGCAAGTCCACCAGGGCCAGCTCCTCCAGAACCCCTTCTTCTGATTCTCCCGAACCCATGCAGCTTGGCTTGCTTTGTCCTCACTCACCATCGAAGAACATCAACGCCATCGCCAGAGCAATCTGTTATTGTATGGCAGGGAACCAGGCCACTATGTGAGGACCTGCCCAGCCAAACTCTGTAAGTGCCTGTCTATTTCTTCTGCCAAGCCTCCAGCCCTGTCAAGTGACCCTTCTCACCTAGCTCTTCCCATTCTGTTGCAGCTTCCAGGAAGAACTATCCAGGTGTCAGCCATAATTGACTCAGGGGCCTGCAGCTGCTTCATTGATCTGTCCTTTGCCGCTGAACATCGGGTACCTCTGCGAACCAAGGCCCAGAGACTTTCAGTTCACCTTGCAGATGGCTCCTTCATCAAGTCTGGGCTAGTCACCCAAGAGATCATCCCACTGCCTGCCACCATTGTCACTAATCATAAAGAATTGCTACGCCTGGGTGCCATTCTCTCACCCCTGTTTCCCATCATATTAGGCGTGCCATGGCTACAGGCACATAACCCATGCATAAATTGGGCCACAAGGGAGATCCAGTTTCCGTCACCCTACTGCCAACAGCACTGCCTACAAGAACTCTCATGTTGTCCACCAACCCTGTTGTGCATGGACTCTGATTCCAAGGCATGTATGCTTATCAGTACAAGGGGGCAGAGACCCTTCCTCCCCATAGGTCTTATGACTGCTCAATTGAATTACTCCCTGGGGCCGAGGTACCTTTTTGGAAGGATTTTTCCCTTAACTGTACTTGAACTTGTGGACCTAAAGGAATACATTGACAATAGTTTGAGGAAAGGATTTATTCGCCCATTAACCTCTCTGCCTGGGGCAGGCATTTGCTTTGTGAAAAAAAAGGATCACCCCCCTAAGACCCAGTGTTGAGTAACGTGAACTCAATAAAGTCACAGTCAAGAATTGGCACCCGCTACCCCTGGTGCCCGAACTGTTTCAAAGACTTAGGTCAGCAACAGTCTTCACGAAATTGGATCTTCTAGGGGCATACAATCTGGTATGTATACGTGCAGGTGATGAATGGAGGACTGCATTTCATAGCCGATTTGGGCATTTTGAGTACCTGGTAATGAATGCCCTTTGGACTGTGTAATGCCCCTGCTACATTCCAACATTTTGTCAATTACATTTTTCGAGATTATCTGGATCTTTTTGTCGTTGTATACCTAGACGATATTCACATTTTTTTCTTCTTCTTTGAAGACTCACCATGGACATGTGAGGAAGGTACTGACTCAACTCTGATTGCATGTATGTATGTCAAACTTGAAAAATGCGAGTTTGAGAGACAAAATATCAAATTCCTGGGATTATTCATCTCCACAGAGGGTATAAAGATGGATCCCAAAAGGTTACTGCCATCCTGGACTGACCAGCCCCCACAAGTAAAAAAAAAAATTACAGCTTCTGTGGGGTTCGCAATTTTTTATCGGAGTTCATCAAAGGATTTTCAGCCATCATTTCCCCCATTACACAACTGACCAAGCACAGCAGCCGGTTCCATTGGACTTCTGAGGCTCAGTCTGCTTTCGAGACCCTTAAAGGTTATTTACCTCTGCAACCGTACTAAGGCATCCTGACCCAGCCCTACCATATGTCTTGGACGTTGATCAGAGACAGCTGTGGGGGCTGTGCTCTCTCAACATCAGGGGGCCAACGCCCTCCTTTACCCAGTTGCATTCTTTTCATGTGAACTTTCACCAGCAGAAAAGAATTACAATCCGGTTGCCCGCAAACTTTTAGTGATCAAAGCTGCATTGGGGGAGTGGAGATATCTCTCGGAAGGGGCAGTTCATCCAATATTAAATTTACACTGATCACAAAAATCTAGAATATTTAAGAACATCAAGACATTTGAAACCACGTCAGGCTAGGTGGGCAATGTTCTTTTCAAGATTTGCCCTCCATGTAACCTACAGGCCCGGGCCAAAAAACACTAAACCTGACGCACTCTCCCGTATGTTTTGAGAGTCTGTAGAATCTGTGCCCCCGATACCATTTTATCCTCAGGAAACTTTCTTTTGTTACAGGCAGATCTGTTGTCTCAGATCAAGCAGGCCTCTGTGGGAGTTCCCTCACCTCCTGAGACAACCCTACAAGTAAGATATGGGCTATTGTGAAGACAGAATCTTTGTACCAGAAGATGTGTGTGTTCCTGTCCTAGGCTTGTGCCATGATCATGCATTAGCAGGACATTTTGGGGTCAATAAAACTACAGAGTTAGTACAACGCACATTTTGGTGACCTCATTTAGAAAAAGGCTTTAGGAAGTATGTGGAGGCCTGTATCACATGCATGCAGAATAAAAGCAACAGGACCAAAGCATGGGGTCTGCTTAAACCATTTCCAATCCCAGATAGATCCTGGAAAATTATCTCAATGGATTTAATTGTGGAGCTTCCCCCTTCAGAAGGTTGTACTGTCAGCTATGTGGTGGTAGACCGATTATCCAAGGCGGCACATTTTTTACCCATGTTACCGTTGGCTAAATTTGCCTACAACAATTCTAATCACTCTGCCACAAAATAATCTCCATTTCTTGCCAACTACGGCTTTCATCCATCATTTTTGTTGAATCTAATTCCTGAATATTCAGTTCCCTCTGTTCTGGAGACAGTGACCTTCTTCGATTCCAATAACAAACTGTTACAGGAAGCAATAGCCAAAGCCCAAGAATACAATAAGAAAGTTTTCGACAAGAAAATACGTGAAGAAATAGTTCTGGAATCTGGCTATCAGATATGGCTGTTGACAATAAATTTAAAACTGGCCTGTCCTTCAAGGAAACTGGGGCCCAAGTTTGTGGGGCCATTTCTGGTAAAGAGAAAAATCAACAATGTCGCCTATGGACTGGAATTGCCAGTCTCCTTTAGACTTCATCCCGTCTTTCATGTAATCCTACTGAAACCTGCAATTCCGAACCCATTCCCTGGATGGAATACAGGCCCACTGGAGCCGGTGTTAGTTGATGAGGAAGAAGAGTATGAGGTTGAGGCAATTCTGGATTGCAGGAGAAGGAGAAATCAAACCCAATACCTGAATAAATGGAAAAGGTATTGGCCTGAGGAGAATTCATGGAAACCTGAGAACAATGTCCACATTAAGAAACTCATCCAAGTATTCAATAGGCCCCATCCAGAGAAGTTGGCCCAGTTGGGCAGCTGGAGGCTGCCCGTTAGGAGGGGCAATGTCAGGAAGGGCTTGCCACTAGACAAGATGGCTCCCCCAGGCAGTTTCCTGTTCCACGGATTCCACATAGGATGGGTGCACGAGCACACGCTAATGTATCTTGACTCCGCTCCTGCCTCTGCATCTGTACCTGATCTGCTCACCTGTGTATGACTCGGCCTGTCTGACCCTGTCTGTGTTCAAAATTGTCAACATTTTTGGTCTTTGTTTGTTTAGCAAAAAAAATTAAAAACCCAGTGGTGATTAAATACCACTCAAAAAAGTGATAAAAATTGTGTTTTGGCAGAATGTTGAATGACCACGCAATTGTCATTCAAAGTGACACTGAAAGCTGAAAATTGGCCTGGGCAGGAAGGTGGTGCCTGGTAGGCGAGTGGTTATATACAATTTGTTATCCCTTTATAGCATTGCATAGGTACTATATTAGCTTGACATATCACAATTTAAAAAAAAATGGTACTCACTTCTGTATACTATTACAGTTGTAAATGCGATTGCTATTAGGACAAGGATGAGTATTAGGATATATAACGTTCTTGTATTACTTTGGACCTCAGAACTTGGCGGTGGGTTTGTCTGAAACAATACCAATAGTTCACTTAAGATGAGAAGAATATATTCTTGGGAAATATTAAGACAGATTTGTTTTTGAATACAAATTACCTTCACTGGAGTCATAGGAGTAGGGCTGGAATTGACAGAAGGGAAGGTTTTGCTGTCATCATCGTAATTTCCTAAAAACATGAAAAATAACAAGTAAGGGTTTTACAGTAGCAATAATCTGGAATGTTGTGTAGATTTATGACTGCTCCACCTATCTTGTCCCAGGTTCTCTTTCCCACAAATGTCAATGGCAACCAGGCACACAGCAGCATCCACACTTCTGGCTCAATTAGTAGTCTAGGGGTTTAATTTTGTTTGTTTTTTTAAATTCTCTTTATTGAAAAAGATTATGATTTAAAAGTACAAAACAGAGCCATTGGGGCATTCTTCGGCTAATTGGTGCACATAGCCATGTGCATAACAGAGTACAACTCACAACTTAAAATTACAAGCTACCATAAATCTACAAACTCCAAACACACACCCCTCAGGCTACATAGGGTAGGATTGCGATAAGGAATACTGTTTCTCTGAGGACCTTCTTTCCCTCCTAGCTACCAAAACTGGACACTATAAGAGTAGTACATTTCAAGAACTGGTACATTGAATTCTGGGCTTACACAACCACTTACATATCCTAGGTATAGATCTCAGTTCCATACAGCGCCAAGTAGATATTCAGGAAATCCAGCTAGAATTATCCACTAAGGTCTGATCATCCACCATGGATTCTGAGTCTGTCCACAGGTGCCAAACTTTTTTTGTATTTCTTGGAACATCCATGAGATAAGTATGTTGCTTTATAAAGGGGTATCACAGCATTGACTGACTGCTTCCATGATGATAAGTAGGGGGCCTAGCTGACTTCCATTTAGGTACTATGGTCTTTCTGGCATAAAATAGGAGGATGCTTATTAAGGTGCACGTTGCTTTAGCAAACGCCAGTGACTCCCCCAGTCCAAAGAGACAAGCACTGACTGTCAGAAGGATAGGTATAGTAGTTAACCCATGAATGAATTGGGTCATCTCTCGACAATGATCCTAAATCTGTGGACAGTCCCAAAATATATGTGTGAAGCCTGCAGGAGTACCAGAGCATCTCCAGCAGTTAGCTGAGGATGCTGGGTATATGCGGTGCAGGTGTTGTGGCGTGTAGTAGATCCTGTGTAGAATTTTTAATTGAATCAGCTTGTCTCTAGTTGCAACCAATGACTGAAGTGGGTAGTCCCATATGTCTTCCCAGT
Source organism: Aquarana catesbeiana (assembly GCF_042186555.1). NCBI lineage: Eukaryota > Metazoa > Chordata > Amphibia > Anura > Ranidae > Aquarana > Aquarana catesbeiana. Next base: position 529,130,933 of record NC_133326.1, read on the forward strand.
CTTCTCTGTCCAGTTCCTGCACCTCCGCCTGCCACAAACCACGCAGACCATCCAGCCCAACCTGAACGAATGGCAACATTGCTCGGTATATTTGGGATAATGGCTTTGATAGATCGACATCTCTCAATAGGGCCTCCAGGTTATCCTGCTCCAGCTGAAGCTGGAGGAATTTGAATTGTGATTCGAAGGCATGACGGAGCTGCAGGAACCTGAAAAAGAAAGAGTTCGGAAGTTGGAATTTATGTTTCAGTCTATCGAATGTGAGTAGCCCAGACCCATCACATATGTCCATCAAATATTTAATGCCTTTGCTAGCCCATAGCCCCGGGTCCTGTAATGAGGGAAATTCCTGTAACTTTGGGTTGCACCAAAGTGGTGTATTAGGGGACCACCAGGCTTTTACCAGGTTGGGTTCAATCACAATATGCCATGCCTTAATAACTGCTTTCATAGCAAGTGTTAAAAGGTGCATAGGAACCCCCCGACCCCCTATAAAGTGCATTGCGAAGGGCCTCAAGGGATCCATAAAGGTCAATAAAGACATGGATAAGCTAGTTTGAGGTGGAGGAACTTGACTGGCCTGCACAAAGTTTTGACCTAAACCTGATATCACACCTTTGGGAGGAATTTGAGTGCAAACTGCAAGTCAGACCTCCTCTCCAACATCAGTGCCTGACCTCACAAATGCGCTTCTGGAAGAATGGTTAAATATTCTCATAGACACACTCCTAGACCTTGTGGACAGCCTTCCCAGAAGAGTTGAAGCTATTATAGCTGCAAAGGGTCTGACAATTTAATATTGAACCCTACGGATGAAGGCTTGTATACCATTAAAGTTCCCCTCTCCCTCTCTCCTTTAGGGAAGGTGCACTGCAATTATCTCCTCTATATTTGCAAGTAGGGATGAGCTTCATGTTCGAGTCAAACCTATGTTCGAATTGCAAATGATATGGGCCGTTCGTGCCAAATTCGCGTGGCGCGTCACGGCCCATAATTCACTGCGGCATCGCAGTGCATTGCTGGCTGATGATTGGCCAAGCATGCACTATGACCCCCATGCTTGGCCAATCACAACGCCGTCAGTAGAGAGAGCTGTAATTGGCCAAAGCCAGGGTGGCTTTGGCCAATTATGGCTCAGGGGGTTTAGAACACGCCCCACACTATATAAGGCCACCTGCATGGCGGCCCTGTGTAGTGTGTTTTGGCCTGCTGAGAGATAGAGAGAAACAGTGTCATTTCATTTGAGTTAGATAGATTAGGCAGGACAGTCAGTCAGTTAGCTGCACTTACAGTGTATTGTGTATATATATATATATATGCATCCCAGGTGTTTTATATATATATATATATATATATATATATATATATATATATATATATATATATATATTTATACACACACTGTATTCAGTTTAGCTAGATCCGTTCAAGTTATCTTCCTACTGACAGGCAGGCTTGTCTTGTTACAGTATTTACAGCTACCTGAAGAAAATTGCTGGTGTTCTTTTGATCCTATTAGTACCACAGTCAGGCAGCTAGACTATTTACAGTTAGGGTAGTGCGTCCTCCTCACAGTGTTCAGCTAAAGCTACAAGTTAGTTTAGTGTGACCTCTGCACAATGTTCAGCTAAAGCTACAAGTTAGTGTAGTGCATCCTCCTCACAGTGTTCAGCTAAAGCTACAGGTTAGTTTAGTGTGACCTCTGCACAGTGTTCAGCTAAAGCTACAAGTTAGTGTAGTGCGTCCTCCTCACAGTGTTCAGCTAAAGCTGCAAGTTAGTGTAATGCGTCCTCTGCACAGTGTTCAGCTAAAGCTACAAGTTAGTTTAGTGCGACCTCTGCACAGCGTTCAGCTGAAGCTACAAGTTAGTGTAGTGCGTGCTCTGAACAGTGTTCAGCTAAAACTCCAAGTTAGTGTAGTGCGACCTCTGCACAGTGTTCAGCTAAAGCTACAAGTTAGTGTAGTGCGTCCTCTGAACAGTGTTTATCTAAAGCTACAAGTTATAGGGCGTACACACGGTCGGACTTTGTTCGGACATTCCGACAACAAAATCCTAGGATTTTTTCCGACGGATGTTGGCTCAAACTTGTCTTGCATACACACGGTCACACAAAGTTGTCGGAAAATCCGATCGTTCTGAACGCGGTGACGTAAAACACGTATGTTGGGACTATAAACGGGGCAGTGGCCAATAGCTTTCATCTCTTTCTTTATTCTGAGCATGCGTGGCACTTTGTCCGTCGGATTTGTGTACACACGATCGGAATTTCCGACAACGGATTTTGTTGTCGGAAAATTTTATCTCCTGCTCTCCAACTTTGTGTGTCGGAAAATCCGATGGAAAATGTCCGATGGAGCCCACACACGGTCAGAATTTCCGACAACACGCTCCGATCGGACATTTTCCATCGGAAAATCTGACCGTGTGTACGGGGCATTAGTGTAGTGTGTCCTCCTCACAGTGTTCAGCTAAAGCTACAAGTTAGTGTAGTGCGTCCTCCTCACAGTGTTCAGCTAAAGCTACAAACTAGTGTAGTGCGTCCTCCTCACAGTGTCCAGCTAAAGCTACAGGTAAGTTTAGTGTGACCTCTGCACAGTGTTCAGCTAAAGATACAAGTTAGTGTAGTGCGTCCTCCTCACAGTGTTCAGCTAAAACTACAAGTTAGTGTAGTGCGACCTCTGCACAGTGTTCAGCTAAAGCTACAAGTTAGTGTAGTGTGTGCTCTGAACAGTGTTCAGCTAAAGCTACAAGTTAGTGTAGTGCTTCCTCCTCACAGTGTTCATCTAAAGATACAAGTTAGTGCAGTGCGTCCTCCTCACAGTGTTCAGCTAAAGCTACAGGTTAGTTTAGTGTGACCTCTGCACAGTGTTCAGCTAAAGCTACAAGTTAGTGTAGTGCGTCCTCCTCACAGTGCTCAGCTAAAACTACAAGTTAGTGTAGTGCGACCTCTGCACAGTGTTCAGCTAAAGCTACAAGTTAGTGTAGTGCGTCCTCTGAACAGTGTTCATCTAAAGCTACAAGTTAGTGTAGTGCGTCCTCCTCACAGTGTTCAGCAAAAGCTACAAGTTAGTGTAGTGCGACCTCTGCACAGTGTTCAGCTAAAGCTACAAGTTAGTGTAGTGCATCCTCTGAACAGTGTTCAGCTAAAGCTACAAGTTAGTGTAGTGTGACCTTTGCACAGTGTTCAGCTAAAGCTACCTGTAGAAGGTTGGTGGTGTTTTCCTGATCCTATCACTACCGCAGGCAGCTAAAGTATTTACACTTTATTGTAGTGCGACCTCTGCACAGTGTTCAGCTAAAGCTACCTGTAGAAGGTTGGTGGTGTTTTCCTGATCCTATCACTACCGCAGGCAGCTAAATTATTTACACATTAGTGTAGTGCGACCTCTGCACAGTTTAGCTAAAGCTACCTGTAGAAGGTTGGTGGTGTTTTCCCGATCCTATCACTACCGCAGGCAGCTAAATTATTTACACGTTAGTGTAGTGCGACCTCTGCACTGTTCAGCTAAAGATACCTGTAGAAGGTTGGTGGTGTTTTCCCGATCCTATCACTACCGCAGGCAGCTAAATTATTTACACATTAGTGTAGTGCGACCTCTGCACAGTTTAGCTAAAGCTACCTGTAGAAGGTTGGTGGTGTTTTCCCGATCCTATCTCTACCGCAGGCAGCTAAATTATTTACACGTTAGTGTAGTGCGACCTCTGCACTGTTCAGCTAAAGATACCTGTAGAAGGTTGGTGGTGTTTTCCTGATCCTATCACTACCGCAGGCAGCTAAAGTATTTACACGTTAGTGTAGTGTGACCTCTGCACAGTGTTCAGCTAAAGCTACCTGTAGAAGGTTGGTGGTGTTCTCATACTGTAGGCAGGCAGTTGATTTTGCTAGCTGCAGTATCTATCTATCTATCTATCTATCTATCTATCTATCTATCTATCTATCTATCTATCTATCTATCTATCTATCTATCTATCTATCTATCTATCTATCTATATATATCCCAGCTTAGTGCAGCTACAGGCCATTAGTATGTCTGGAAGGCTAACAAGGAGAGGCAGACAGTCACAAGCCAATAAAGAGGGCAAGCAGGCTCTGTGTCTAGAGGCAACGGTGCTGGTCGTGGAAACGGTGCATCCTCATCAGCACGTGGCCTTTTTTTCGGCAGCTGGCCGTGTTGAGCCGCAACATGCGGAAGACTTGGTCGAGTGGATGACCAAGCCATCCTCATCCTCCTCATCCCCCCTCACCCATGCTCAGGGTACTTTGTTTGGCAAAGCAGCTGCCAACGCGGCCTCTTCCCTCAGCTCAATGGCATCAGTGACTCCTTCCCTAGCCCCACCATGTCCTCCTGAGGAGTCCCTCGAACTGTTTGACCACAGTGTTGGGTACATGCTCCAGGAGGATGCCCAGCGTTTAGAAGGCTGTGATGATGATACTTGGCTAGATGAAGGCAGTAATGTGAGCACGAACAGAGGGGATGCCAAGAAGGACAGCAATCTGGCAGTCATGCTCCCCTTGCTGCAGCATACTGCCAGGTTTGCTCCAGTGATGAGGAGGGAGGGGATGATGAGGTCACTGACTCAACGTGGGTGCCTGATAGGAGAGAGGAGGAGGAGGCACATCACTAACGAGGCAGGATGCCCTCCAGGGGCCAGGCTAAGGGCAGTACACTGACTGCATCACAACGCAAAGCTCCGCATGGGCAGGGCGCTGCTGTCTCTGCGCGTTATTCTAAAAGTTCTTTGGTGTGGGCCTTTTTTGAGACGATGCATCAGATCGCACCGCTGCTATTTGCAACATATGTCTCAAGCGTATCTCGGGTGGCCAAAACATCTCCCGCTTGGGCACTACATGCTTGACCAGACATATGTTGACCTGCCATGCAGTTTGTTGCCAAGCATATCTAAAAGACCCACACCAAAGAACAAAGAGGACCTCTCCTTGCTCCTCATCAGCTGAGATCTCCAACCCCACTATACCTTCAGTCCTCTCTGAGACCTGCACTGAGAGGAATGAAGGTGTAGAATTAGGTGTGTCACAGCCAAGTACTTGTGGGCAATCTGCTTTCGGTACACCGACGTCAGATTGTACCAGGCAAATTTCCCTGCCCCAGCTGCTGCACCACCGAAAGAAGTTCGCTCCCGGCCATCCACATGCCCAGCGGTTGAATGCTAGCTTGGCAAAATTGCTAGCACTTCAACTGCTACCTTTTCAGTTGGTAGACTCTGCCCCCTTCCGTGAGTTTGTGGAATGTGCGGTTCCTCAGTGGCAGGTACCCAAACGCCACTTTTTCTCATGGAAGGCGATTCCGGCTCTCTGCCGGCATGTGGAAGGCAATGTCTTGGCCTCACTGGACAGGGCGGTCAGTGGTAAGGTGCATATTACCGCTGACTCATGGTCCAGCAGGCATGGACAGGGATGTTACCTAAGTTTCACGGCGCATTGGGTCACTCTGCTGGTAGCTGGGAAGGATGCAGGACAAGGTGCAGTAGTGTTGGAGGTTGTTCTGCCACCACGCCTGCAAAATGCCACTACTAATGATTGTGACACACCTCTCTCCTCCACCCCCTCCTCTTCTTCTTCCTCCATGGCCTCTTCCTGTGCTTTGTCCGGAACCAGCGGTGCTCCGTAGCCGTTCAAGGGGCTACGCAAGTACGCAGGCCAAAAGATGCCATGCGGTGCTTGAGCTGGTGTGCTTGGGGGACAGGAGCCACACTGGGGCAGAGGTTCTGTCAGCTCTGCAGGGGCGTGGTGGTGTTCAGAGGTGGTTGACGCCATGCCAACTTAAGGCAGGAATGGTGGTTTGCGACAATGGCACCAACCTCCTCTCTGCCCTCCGACAGGGACAACTGACCCATGTGCCCTGTTTGGCTCACATCCTTAACTTGGTGGTGCAGCGGTTCTTGGGCAGGTACCCGGGCTTGCAGAATGTCCTGAGGCAGGCCAGGAAAGTCTGTGTGCATTTCCGCCGGTCATATAATGTCAGTGCTCGGCTGGCAGACCTCCAAAAGGAATTTAACCTGCCCAAGAACCGCCTAATCTGTGACATGCCCACCAGTTGGAACTCAACATTGGCCATGCTGCAGCGGCTGCACGCGCAGCAGAGGGCCATCAATGAGTACCTGTGCGACTATGGCACCAGGACAGGGTCAGGGGAGCTTGTTTTTTTTCCCACGCCAGTGGGCCATGATCAGGGATGCATGCACTGTCCTGTCACCATTTGAGGAGGCCATGAGGATGGTGAGCAGTGACAGTGTCCCCCTTGTCCACCCATTGGAGCACACGCTGCATGGAATAATGGACAGGGGACTTGAGGCAGAACAGAGGCAGGAAGAGGAGGACTTCCTTAGCTCTCAAGGTGCCCTTTATCCAGACAGTGTTCCTGCGTGTCCGCCGATCACACAGGAAGAGGATGAGGAGGAGGAGGAGGATTGTGTCAGTATGGAGGTGGAGCCTGGCACTCAGCATCAGCAGCAGTCTTTAAAGGATCATTTAGAGTCCCAAGAAACCCATGGACTTGTACATGGCTGGGAGGAGGTGGCTGCGGATCATGTCATCCTTAGTGACCCAGAGGAATCCGGACCGAATGCCTCAGCAAACCTATGCTGCATGGCCTCCCTGATCCTGCAAAGCCTGCGGAAGGATCCTCGTATTCGTGGTATCAAGGAGAAGGACCAATACTGGCTGGCAACCCTCCTTGATCCACGTTACAAAGGTAAGGTTGCGGACCTTATCTTGCCATTGCAGAGGGAGCAGAGGATGAAACATCTTCGGGAGACCTTGCAGAAAGGTCTGTGCAACGCGTTCCCGGAGACTGGGAGGTTACAAACTCTTGTTTCTGGACAACGTGTTGCTGAGGCTTCGGTCAGTCAAAGAAGGAGCGGTGGAGAAGGTAGCCGTCTGACCGATGCGTCCAGACAATTTTTTAGTCCGCAGCCCCAAGGTTTGATCGGTTCCAGCAACCATCGCCAGCGTCTGTTTTACTTGGTGCAGGAATACCTAGGGGCAAGATCTGGCTTGGACACCTTTCCCACCGAAAATCCTCTGGGTTACTGGGTCTTGAGGATGGATCACTGGCCAGAGCTTGCACAGTATGCAATTGAGCTACTGGCCTGTCCTGCATCCAGCGTTCTTTCGGAACGCACATTCAGTGCTGCTGGAGGCTTTGTAACTGATCACAGGGTGCGTCTGTCCACTGACTCGGTTGATCGACTGATCTTCATAAAAATGAATCAGTCTTGGATCACCACTAGATACCAAGCACCTGATGCTGATGTAACCGAATATTTTTTTTTTGAAATGTCAGATCCCTTCAAAGACTGCCTATGCTGATGCTTAGTGACTATCCTGTTATGCTGAGTAATTATCCTCCTCCTCCTCAATGATCATGCTGATAGCTTGTAAGGACAATTTTGGTTCTGGGCGCCGCCACCAGTGCCTAAGGCCCAATTTTTAAGCCCCTGTTTAACAGGGGCGTGTAATTACAATTTTTGATGCAATACTTTGCAGCAAGGCTCGTTCCTGTGTTCCAACTAGAGTATCTGTGAGGGGTTACAGTGTTATGGCAACAGCACCAGTGCTTAAGGCCCAATTTTTCAGCCCCTGTTTAACAGGGGCGTGTAATTACAATTTTTGATGCAATACTTTGCAGCAGGGCTCATTCCTGCGTTCCAACTAGAGTATCTGTGAGGACTTACAGATCCCTGATAATAATTCTGATGATTTCAGGAACTTTCTCCGGATGACGGACCCCGTATTTCACCGTTTGTTGGCTTTGCTGACCCCTTATATTAGCAGCCATTATACCTGCATGAGGCAAGCCATCACTCCAGAGCAGAGGCTCGTCGCCACCCTGCGGTACTTGGCGACGGAGAGAAGCCTGCAGGACTTGAAGTTCTTGACAGGCATCTCCCCCCAGGCTCTGGGGATCATTATCTCAGAGACCTGTTCTGCCATCATCCAGGTCCTGCAGAAGGAGTATATTAAGGTAAGATTTTTCTCGTCCAATATCACATTTTATTGTATATAGTGTTTGCTAATATTTTGTATTTCTTTCCTCATTCCCTAATTACCATGATTGTAATATGCTGTGAATGTCCCTTTTTGTCCTCATTCATGGTGGATTTGAATGTAATTATTTTTTTGTCCTTCATACATATTTGCCTTCACTTACCTCCCCAGCATGGTCTCCTGGCCCTATATTCACCTCATGTAGTCACTTAACAATGTATTTTATCAGCTCCATAGTAGTGCTTTACCCCAAACACCCCCTAAAATGTTTTGAAATGTGATTTGTGCTTTAAATTCAGGCAGAGTGCCAGAGGCTTTTTTGAGGTTCCCCAAATTATTTGGAACCCTCCCTCCCCCCAACTGCTAAGTCAGCTGATACCAATTCTCTATCTATCCTCAATCATCTATCTGCTGACTTTGCCAAGCCCATACACACTATACCCATCTCTTTTGTGGTCATATTTATGGATGAATTCCCCAAAGCATGTAGTGCAAGGGCCTGCCTGTATACTTTCAAATGGTACTGTTTAAAGTTTTTGTATCCTATTATTATCTTGATAGGTAATAGCAGAATTTCCAAATGTGCTCAAATGTGTACAGTGTGCATTTATATCTTTGTCTTATGACACTTCTTACCTGTCCAGTGTGCTGTCAATAGTGTAACTAAGGAGGGGCTGGCCAAAGTAATACCCATTATTTAGGCATTCATCTCTCAATGAAGTGGAGAGGGTTACCTGTCCAAGAGTTCTCCCCCCTTATAATGTTAGAAATGGCCCATGAGGGGGGGGGGGGTGAATATGATAGGTGTACCTTATATTTTGGTCTTTAAAAACTCCCTCAAATAAATGTTATCTTGATGTTGGCCAAGAATGTTTGTGTCTAATCTGCTTTCCCTGTTTATGTGCAAAATGACTAATGTTGTTTTTTGTTTTGACTCCACAGTTTCCTTTCACGCCACAGGAATGGCAGACTGTGGCCTCCCACTTTGCCCAACGGTGGGACTTTCCTAACTGCGGAGGGGCAATTGATGGGAAACACGTCCGCATCGTCCCACCACCCAACTCGGGGTTGTCCTATTATATTTATAAGGGGTTCAATAGTATTGTGATGTTGGCGGTGGTGTCGGCTACTTATGAGTTCCTGTATGTGGACGTGGGGAAGAATGGCCAGATGTCCGATGGTGGAGTCATCGTCCAGACGGAGTTCTACAGGCGTCTCCAGGATGGCAGCTTGGACTTGCCACCTCCAGAAGACAATGTGGAAGGACTCCCATTCATCTTCGTTGCGGATGAAGCATTTGCGCTGGGGGACCATCTTATGCGTCCATTCCCGATGAGGACCCTCACCCCGGACCAGAGGGTTTTTAATTACCGGCTGGCCAGAGCCAGGAGAGTGGTGGAGAACACGTTTGGAAACATGGCCAGCCGGTTCCGCCTATTTCTTACACCCATACATATGGCGGAGTATAAACTGAATCATATAATCCTGGCGTGCTGTGTTCTACACAACTTTTTACGGCAACATTCTGCCAACTATGCTGGCTCAGTTGGGCCTGAGGCTGCAATTTCAAATGAACCAACCCTGACGGCGCTTGAAAGTGGCCGTCCTGGCTTGCCCCCCCTGAGTGCCCGTGATGTCCAGCTAAGATACCTTGAATTCTATGCGGGTAGGGGGGCTATCATTTTGCCAGACAATGTCTAAAACCTTTTTCAAATAAAAAAAAAAAAAAACTTAAATCTTTGGTGACATTTACTGCTTGTGTTTGTTTTAGCTGACCCTGACAGAAATGTGGTGAGTCCTGAAAATGGCGTGATTGTGTAACCTTACAAAGCACTGGTGGGTGTTATTTACTAAAGACAAAGACACTTTGCACTGCAAGTGCACTTGAAACTGCACTGAAACTGCACTTGTAGTGCAAAGTGGATTTGCCTTAGGAAATAACCCCCATTGTCACAGAAAACAGCAATTAGAGCACCACAAAAGTGTTGTAGCGTTGAGACAATAATCCACACATTCTTGATTACCAATCTTTTTAATACCAGCACAATCACATGTGCATTTATAAAAGGTTTTTAAAACAAAACAACATGTTGGTTGTATAACAATTTTTGGGGTCACAGTATAAATGCCCATTTAAGATAAAACAGGCTTGTTTAAAACCAACAAGAAAGACACAAATCTTGAACTTACAAAGTTCACATTTGGTAGAACTTGAAGGCAATATCAGACATGAGTATTTACAAACTGTGTTTGATATTGCGTTCAGATGGGGTGAAGTCACCCCTAGAAAAGCCAAATTTTGAAGATGCACACAAATTTATGAATGTCAACATGTGCTACCTGCCATCACGGGGGATCAAGGGACGTGTTTTGGGGGTGCAACCCCTTCCTCACAGCTACTTTAATTGGAAATTGGAAAATTGGAAATTGGCACAACTCACCTGTTGTGGTCCAATTTCCACCATGTCTTCCTCCTCCTGCTCTGCGTTGCTTGGGTGGATTTCCCCTTCTTCCAGAGGTGGGGGGTCTGTGGTCTCCTCGGATGAGGGGTGTCCTCTGAGTCTTTTCTCCCCTATGTAAAAAAAAATTGGTATACTTAGCACACAGATATTTCATGGCAGAACTATAAATATGAAATATTGTTTGGAAGTGGGGTACAATTTTATATTTTGGCAGAGTTCCAAGATGTAGAATTTTTAGTGTCCTTTGTCAAGCTTCAATAATTTACCTGTTTTGTACAAGCTTCACAGATGGAGACACCCCTATAGTATACACTGGAGCACCTGTGTGGGCCGCCTAATAAATAGGGTGTTCTTGTGTCCCACACTAGTGCTCCAGCGTCCAGATGTGTAACCAGCTGCTGAGTGTCCTCTCCTTACACAGAATCTAGTTTGCATTTCATTCTAGTAACAAACCCATCTACACAACCAAATTAGTTTCAGACAAGTAGGCCCTAAAAAATGTGGGCAAATGCATATGGGCAAAACAATGGTGTTTTCTAGGCCGAACGAACAATGTTTTATACGAACGAATAATGTGCCCATGAACATGAAAGTTGCCTTTTGAAACTGGATAACAGCTAAGAAAAGCACATGGAGCAGCACAAACATAATAAACATAAAAGAATAGGAACAGAGGACAACTACTTACTTTTTTGCAGCACTCTCTGGCTCTTTCGGCACTGCTCGTGCTCTCTTAATTTCAGGTCCGACCACAGCTTCCTGAGCTGATCTTTTGATCGTCGTACCCCGAAATTCCGGTGCAGACTCTTGACCACTTTCGCCATTATCTTGGCCTTTCTGACATTGGGGTTGGGGTAAGGTCCATACTTCCCGTCATAGTCGGCCTTCTTCAGGATGTCGACCATCTCCAACATCTCCCCAAAGGACATATTCGATGCCTTAAATCTTCTCCTTTTGGATCCAGACGTTTCAGGCTCCGTGATTTCCTCCCCCTCCTCCTCGTTGCTGTAATTAGCACGCACCTGCTGTGTCTCCGCCATGTGCTCTTCCCCCACTGTGCCGAACGAAAAGGGGCGGGGAATAGACTAGAAAGAATGTCAGGGGCGGGCGGAGTTACACGCATGCGCAGTGTGTATAAAGTGTAACACGCGTGCGTAGTATGTACGATCTGTGAGCGGAGGAAGGAGTATCGGAGGTGCCGATCGTGATAACGAAGGTAAGATCTAAACTTGGGCCTATACTGCTTCTAGATTGAGGCCTATATTGTAACAAGATTAGGAGAGTTTTGCCTGACATTAGGGTTTGTCTCGTGTTGTGTCTTTCAGATAAAATGGATGGCTTCAATGACCACAACTTCCTCCCCCTGTTCATAGACAAATACAGGGAGCTGCCATGTCTGTGGCAGGTGAAACATCCACATTATAATCATAAACAAAAGAGGCAGGCAGCGCTGGAGAAACTGCTGGAGTTGGTGGAGCCGGTGGTCCCCACAGCAAACATCCCTTATTTAAAAGCCAAAATTGGTGGCCTGAGGAGCACTTATCTAAGGGAGCGCAAGAAGGTCACGGATTCCCAGAGATCCGGAGCTGCAGCAGATGACATTTATGTCCCCAGACTGTGGTACTATGAGAGACTGTGATTTCTGTCAGACCAGACTGGAGTCAGGGAATCCCTCTCCACTCTTCCTTCCACCCCAGCTGAGGCTTCCGATGTCCAACCTGAGACTTCCAGCCAGGAAGAATGAATCAATGAACCAATGAATTGTCTCTATGTTGCTACTTCCATATAATTAGACCCAATGATTTGATAACTTTGTATTTTTAATTCTTTCTAATTATTAATGATCTTCACATTTGTGGCGACTATCTGTTTAAGTAGATCGTTGAAATCGGATAGAATCCATTGCAGCTGGGCTTTGCTTTTTACAAACCAATTACAGCGCTTTCCAGTCTGAAGCCTGGGTATTTAATGCGCATGCGTCGGTGCGTACCCCTGATGACATCAGTTGTGACGAAACAACAGGGTCACAACACTGAACGCAACGCGCATGCGCACCTTCTGTTTAAATGGCGATAGTGTTGTTTTTCAGCTTTCAATCGATTTTAACAGTTTTTTGTACTTTATTTGCCTGAATCATGGAATAAATAGCCGAAAGTTATTTGCACCAGCGGGGCCTTCTTTTCCTTTTTGTTTCCTTTCTGGGCACCTAAAATATTTTTTATGCTGTATGTACTGGAGTCATTACAAGCGGTCCTATGAGAGTTGATCCTGCGATAGGATTATATGAGGCTTCTGTGGCGGTTGCTGGCTGGCAGTCCTTGAAGGAGTTCGACGTACCCACTCAGCGGTGTCCTTTGAATTACCCCCAGAGTGATCTGATCTTGTCTAATAAGCCTGTTTGGACCCCCCTGAATAAGGGCGGTCACAGGCTTTTTGGTAAGCCTTCAATTTTACTACCTGGTGGTGGGCAGCACTGCATGTAAGGATCCATCCTCACACCTGCATGGAAGGTGTATGTTGAAGATTCATCCCTGCACCTATATAGAGTATCTACAATACATCTGGACTTTTATGATTTATTCACATTTATATATTTTCACTGTTTTTATTTGAGCACCCTATATATTGCTGGAATAATTGTATGAGCACCTCATATACTATACAAGTGTCTAATAAGTTCTCACTTTTACTGTTGGGTAAATGGTGAATAATGGAAACTCATTTCTGAATCTGCATGGAAAGTTTATTCATTTATTTATTTTGTTGTTGTTACATATATGCTTTTTTGACTTAACACCCTAAGAGCAGCTTATATATATCACGAAACACATGGTTTTTGTTATTGTATTTGTAATAGTAATTATCACTATTTAATAGTCCAGTGCTGCACTTTCTAAAATGATTCACTCCTGAAGAGGCCTTTGCCTGCATGGCTGCCACCAAACTGAAGGGCATGCAGGAGGGTCAACACCTCATGTGTGAGAAACTTCTTTATAAAGTCCTAACTAAGGGGGTGAGTGGCGAAATCACACCCAATACCGACGTCCTCCTCCTCCTGCCACAACTCCACCACCAGAGCCACAGCGTGGAAGGAAGCGTGGAAGGAAGACCAGAGAGGGATTGCCCTGGGTTCAGTCTGGTCTGGCCAAAGATGCAGTATCTTGTATGACCACAGCCTGGGGACATAGATGTCATCTGCTGCTTTCAGCATCTCTGGGACTTCTGGACCAGACTGCACTCCCTTAGATATGGACTCCTCAGGCCACCAATTTTGATGTTAAATAATTGATGTGTGCCCTGGGGGCCAAAGGCTTCACCAATTTCTGCTGTTTCTCCAGTGTTGCCTCCCTCTTTGTTTGGTTGTGAGCCCTTTATAAAGGAATTTTTTGTTTCAATTATACTTGCCTAGGTGTGTTTTCCTTCAAAAAGGACAGTTTGTTGGTGAGTAGGCAGGTACATTTCAAATATACAATGTGAAATTAACAGGGGACACCAACACCAAGCAATCTCCTTGAGATTAAATAATACAAGATAATAATGGTGTTGTGGTAACTTGACACACAAAAACACACATAAAAATATTCTGGAGTAAAACCCAAAAAAACACAAAATAAAAACAGCCTTGAAAAAAATACAAAACAAAAATAAAACAACAAAAAATACATTTGATCAGATGTGCCAAATCAAAATATATTGAGGGAATCCCGCTAAATAATAAAGAAATAAGTTTGTGAGAAGTCTGTGTAAATATGAGCAGCAAAACTATTTAATTCTTCTCACATTATAAAGAAGAAGAGAGTGTGCTGTATTAAACAATTTTTGACATTGCAGCGTGACGAAAGTGCTGTATCCATTCCGAACGCTAATTTTACCAGACCGAGCTGTTCCGTCTCGGAATTTCTTCTGAGCATGCATGGCACTTTGTGCGTCGGAATTGTACACACACAGTCGGAATTGACACAATCGGATTTTGTTGTTGGAAAATTTTATAGCCTGCTCTCAAACTTTGTGTGTCGGAAAATCTGATGAAAAAAGTCAGATGGAGCCCGCACACAGTCGGAATTTCCGACAACACGCTCCGATCGCACATTTTCCGTCGGAAAATCCGACCGTGTGTACGGGGCATAAGAGCTAATATGGGAAAAACTTTTCTCCTTTACACTGATGCTTTATCACCAACCCTTGTTTCACTAAAAACCCCAAATTTTCAAAAAACATTTGTCATTGGGACAAAAAGTGAGGTGAAATCTTCTGAAGAAGAGCATAGACAGCAAATCAAATGTCACAGGGGTGATAACCCTTCCCTATGTTTTCCAAAAAGCTTAAAAACAGATTTTTTGGCTGGAGCTACACTTTGAAAATGTGCCAGTTCAAAATTACAAACAGATTCTACTTAACAACAAACCTACAGTCCCTGTCTTGTTTGCACAACCTGTATACTGCTGTTCAGAGTATATAGGGCCTGGGGGCCCCACACCTTTCCTTTTTTAATTTGGGTGCGGGGTTCCCCTAAATATCTATACAAGACCCAAAGGGCCTGGTATTGGACTTCGGGGTACCCATGCCGTTTATCTCACTGATTTTCATCCATATTGCCAGGACACGACATTACATTAAAGCCGCAAGCAGTTTTAAATGACTTTTTTTCCTTTAAAAATGTCATTTTGTGCAGGGACTGTTCTTAGCACGGGAAACACGCGCCACTTTACAGGCATACTATAGACACCCCCCAGGTACGAGATTTAAAGGAATATTTCACTTTTTTTTTTTTTACTTTAAGCATCATTAAAATCACTGGTCCCGAAAAAAACGCCGTTTTTAAAAGTTTTTTTTGCATTGATACATGTCCCCTGGGGCAGGACCCGGGTCCCCAAACCCTTTTTAGGACAATACCATGCAAATTAGCCTTTAAAATGAGCACTTTTGATTTTGAACGTTCGAGTCCCATAGACATCAATGGGGTTCTAACGTCCGTGTGAATTTTCGGTCCGTTCGCAGGTTCCGGTGCGAACCGAACCGGGGGGTGTTCGGCTCATCCCTATTTGCAAGTCAGTTAATTGAAAACACAACCTACCTGAGTGTGTACGATCATCTGCTTCTGTCACTGGGAGGTCACTTGTTCCTTTGTGTCTGTCTCTGTCATTGGATTCTGTGCTAGCATCTGATTTATCTTCTGAAATAATAACAATATTAAAAAACATGCTCAAATGATCACAAATAAAATATTCAGTAATCTTAAAAATGTACCCTTTGTCTTAAATTCCTCCTGAAAAAAAGCAGTCTTATGATGTTTGGATGTCTACACAGGGGGTACTTTTACAGGCAAATATCATACATGAAATCATAAAATATATTAAATACACATGTAATCTTGTGGGAAGCTTGTTTACTCTTTGCTTGTTAAAGCAGAGTTCCACCCAAAAGTGGAATGAGAAAGAGAAATGAGGCCTGGATAGTGTGATACTGTTTATAAAAAATATGTATTCATTCAAACAAAAGCCCCTATGCAGGGTACTCACATGGCACAGGTACTTCAGTGCACCACTCTGACAAGCATAAAAATTTAGAAAATTGTGTGTCCCCTAGCTCCACACAGACCAGCTGCTGACTCCTACATTGTCCTGGTTCCTCCCCCACGCGTATTGACACAGGGATATGACGTGTCTTCCTCAGGGGTATATGATTGGACGGATTGTATGTCTGTTATAAATACTATAGCCGTCCCCTGCATAGGGGCTTTTGTTTGAATAAATAAATATTTTTTTATAAACGGTATCACACTATCCAGTCCTCATTTCTCATATACATTTGGAGATATATGTCATTGGACAGCATAGGATTTCACAGATCCATCTACACAGAACCCAGAGTTGGTTTGCTGGCGTGTTTAGACCAAGCTTAATTGCAAGGCCACACGCCCTGAGGTGAGCATACTCACCCGGGGGGGGGTGGCACCAGAGCGGTGTCACTTGAACACATGTGGAGTATCATTACAGCCGTGGAAGAATTGTGGATGAAATTTGGTTATTGATTTTCACAAGCACTATAGCACTTTATCATCACAGCAAGATTTAAAGCATGCCTTATGGACTTTAATGCAATTTTTAGTTTGTTTTATTCTATTGGTTATGTCACTTAGCACTTTGACACTTTATTTTATATTGATTTAGTCGATTTATGTCTCATTATTGAGTTTTTTTGGCACTATATTTAGCACAGTCAATACTGTTTATTTTATTTTTATTTGTTATTGCTTATTGACACTAGCTTAGCGCGGTATTTTCATATATTTAAAGATTTTCAGTCTAGATGCTTTCTCTTTGGGTTTTCCACACTCTATCCTTTGGCACCTATTGGCCATCTTTGCTCTGCTCTCTGGCCACCATTCATTGCTTCATGGGCATGTGAGTATCTAAACAGTAAATTAATGTTTCTCTCCCTGTCCAGTTTGCTGCCATCTAGTTATGGTGAAAACAATGTAGCGCATAATAAATGTGTATGTGATCAAAGTACTAAGAATAGCCCTCAATTGTGCTTCAATCCAACAAAATATTGGTGAATAATCAACCAAATCCTGTGATAAATATAAAGTCAATGAATAAATATAAAGGAGCACAGTGGTGCAGTGGATAGCACTTTCACCTAGCAGTAAGAAGGGTCACTGGTTTGAATCCCACCCACGACACTACCTGCCTGGAGTTTGCATGTTCTCCCTGTGCCTGCGTGGGTTTCCTCCGGGTACTCTGGTTTCCTCCCACACTCCAAAGACATGCTGGTAAGTTAATTGGATCCTGTCTAAATTGTCCCTAGTATGTATGAATGTGAGTTAGGGACCATAGATTGTAAGCTCCTTGAGGGTAGGGACTGATGTGAATGTACAATGTATATGTAAAGCGCTGTGTAAATTGACAGCGCTATATAAGTACCTGAAATAAATAAATAATGTCCCACTATATATTGTGGATGTAATCCAGAAGGGGATGGTATTTCAACAGTTGGCAGAAAGTTGGATCCACAAAGGAAGAAACTCATCAACCAGATAAGGAAACCATGGGTGGTGTGTAGAAAGCTCTTAGGATTTGTTCAACCAACCAACCTGGCTGTACTGCCTGGCAGGATTGTGCTAATCTTAGGAATAACTTAAATACAAATCCTATTTACAGGCATATTTTTTCTTTCCACATACCACTGGAATGAGATTAAGTGCCCACTCCAGCCCTACGAGAGATGTCGTTGCCTTGCTGATCCGTACCCTGGTTGTTCCATTGTGAGGACCCACTTGGCGGCCCCCGGAGATCCACGCAGAGTTCAGTCCGGACGGTTTCGAGTGTCGGGACATCTTTCCTCACGCCCAGAGTGGCACACTGCTCATCCGATTCCCTGTCGCTGACAAGGGAATCCACAGGATCCGGTAAGAGTTTTCTACACACCACCCATGGTTTCCTTATCTGGTTGATGAGTTTCTTCCTTTGTGGATCCAACTTTCTGCCAACCATTGGAATACCATCCCCTTCTGGATTACATCCACAATATATAGTGGGACATTCCACTCTTCACCTTTATATTTATTCATTGACTTTATGTTTATCACAGGATTTGGTTGATTATTCACCAATATTTTGTTGGATTGAAGCACAATTCAGGACTATTCTCAGTACTTTGATCACATACACATTTATTATGCGCTACATTGTTTTCACCATGTATGTATTGTTCTTGTCACACTGTATGTAGCTGCTCCCCCCCCCCTTTTGTTTATTGTGCTAGCACAGTGTTTTTTTCCCTACACCTTTCCATTGCTGCCATCTAGTGTCTGATAGATGCATAACATATTTTTCTATATTTTCTAGATTATAAATTTCACTAAATTGCATATCAGACTATCCCTGAAGAAGGAGTAAAAGTCACTCCGAAACACGTAGGAATTACAAATGCAATCAGTACCTATTGCTTACATCAATTGTTTTTTATGATTACATATTTTTGCTTGTGACCATTACTTTTTGATACTACTAAACTTAAAATTTTAATCTTTGTTTCACAACCTGTGCCTTTAAATTTCCTCCCTGAGGGGAAATCTGTATTCTCATTGAATAGAGGAATGTTGGCCATTTAATAGCAGACATAGATCACATCCAGGGCCAGACTGGCCTACTGGGATACCGGAAAATTTCCTGGTAGGCCGCCTGCCCTGGGGCCGCTTTGAGCGGCTGCAGCGGTGCCCACGGCTGATCCCGGTGCTGCGGGCTGAGGCAGAGGGAGGGAGGGAGCAGAGGCTTCAGTGCCAGAGTCCTCCCTTCCCTCCTTCTCATGTACATCAGTCAGTGTCACAACAGCGGCGATCTCCCACTGTGGAGTGTTCGGTGGTGTTCTGTCAAAGAGAACAGTGGCCACTGTACCAAAGTCCCGCCTCCTAGACCCAGCTCCTGTGATGGACAGATCACTGATCCAGTGCTGGTACATTGAATCAGTGTGACGGGTATCACAGGAGGAGCCCGGCCTAGGAGGCCGCCAGGATATTCAAATCCGTGCTCCGTGACAGGGCGGGAGAGAGAGCGCCGCTCTGTGTGATCAGGCTGCTTTCATGAGAACTGGTAAGGCTGCATTTGATAAGAACTGGTAAGGCTGCATTTCATGGGCGCTGATTGGGCTGCATTTCATGGGCACTCTGGTAAGGCTGCATTTCATGGGCACTCTGGTAAGGCTGCATTTCATGGGCGCTGATCAGGATGCATTTCATGAGAACTGGTAAGGCTGCATTTCATGAGAACTGGTAAGTAGTGATGAGCCGAACAACCCTCGGTTTGGTTCGCACCAGAACTTGTGAACAGGCAAAAAATTTGGACGAACACACTGTTAAAGTCTATGGGACACGAACATGAAAAATCAAAAGTGCTCATTTTAAAGGCTTATATGCAAGTTATTGCCATAAAAAGTGGGGACCTGGGTCCTGCCCCAGGGGACATGTATCAATGCAAAAAAACGTTTTAAAAAACGGCCGTTTTTTTGAGAGCAGTGATTCTAATAATGCTTAAAGTGAAACAATAAAAAAGAAATATTCCTTTAAATATCATGCCTGGAGGGTGTCTATAGTATGCCTGTAAAGTGGCATAGTTTTCCCGTGTTTAGAACAATACCACAACAAAATGACATTTCTAAAGGAAAAAAGTCATTTAAAACTGCTCGCGGCTATAATGAATTGTTGGGTCGCAGCAATATAGGTAAAACTCATTAAAAAAAAAAAAAAAACACGGCATGGGTCCCCCCCAGTCCATTACCAGGCCCTTTGGGTTTGGTATGAATATTAAGGGGAATTAAAAAAAAAAATTGCATGGGGGTCCCCCCAAAATCCATACGAGGCCCTTCAGGTCTGGTATAGATATTAAGGGGAACCGTGTGCCAATTTTTTTTTTTTTAATGACGTAGGGGTCCCCCCAAAATCAATACCGACTCTTTAGGTCTGGTATGGATTTTAAAAGGTAAAACCCTGCACCAAATTTTTTTTTTAAAAATGGCGTAGGTGCCCCCCCAAAATCCATACCAGACGCAACTTGGCAGGATAGAGGAAAAGAGGGGTTACGAGAGAGCGCCCCCCTCCTAAACTGTACCAGGCCACATGCCCTCAACATGGGGAGGATGCTTTGGGGTCACCCCCAAAATCTCCACAACCATTGCCCGGTGGTTGTGGGGGTCTGCGGGCGGGGGGGGTTTATCGGAATCTGGAAGCCCCCTTTAATAAGGGGACCCCTAGATCCCGGCCCCCCCTATGCGAATTGGTAACGGGTACATTGTACCCCTACCAATTCTCAAAAAAAATGTCAAAAAGTGTAAAACTGACAGGAGACACTTTGGGACAAGTCCTTTATTAAAAAATAAAAATGTTCCACGATGTAAATCCATCTCACACCGCCCGAAGAACCGAAAAAAGAAAAAAAAAATGCAACAAGGTGGCTTGGCGCGCAGCGAGGATGGCAGCTTAACTCCAGAGCTCCGCCAGACATTAGGCCCAAGCACGTCTTTTCTGCACTCAGCACAGAGGATGAGCAGACAAACCAAACACCCTCATCACACCCGATCACGGAGACCCATGGCCTCAAGCGCTGGGAGGGATATTTCTGATATCTTCAGGAACCAGGCCGCGGCTCTGAAAGATACGGAGGGGGGCAAGATGGCGCCGGTGCACGCGGACGATGAATTCAGTGAGGACTCTCAGTCGGCAGCAGAGGAGTACGGTAGGAGAAGCTCACGAGCGGGGCACCCCCTCACATATGAGGACATGTCAGGCTTCGCAGCCGACATAAAGGCCTAATTTTCTGCCGCAATCACAGATCTTAAAACCAGCCTATTAGTACTACAAGAAAAGATGGCCGCTGAAGAAACAGCAGGGAAGCAGAGGGACACTAGAATCCATAGACTGGATAAAGTTACTTCCTCCCATGCACGCCATTTCATAGAAATGAATAGGCATTTAGAGGATCTCGACAACAGAGGTCGACGCAATAATATAAGAGTCCGCGGAATCCCTGAATCGGTCTTAACTGATCAAATCCCCTCAGTCTTGCAGAGAGTTTTCAACAGCCTATTAGAAAAGGCTGAAGACACAGAAATCGAGTTTGTGCGGGCGCATAGAGCCCTGAGAGCCAGGGGTCCAGACACTCTACCCCCACGAGACATAATCTGCTGCTTGCAAAGCTTTGCACTCAAGGAGGAGATAATGTTTAAAGCCCGCAGGAATGACCAAATCATTTTTAATGGAGAATGCATTAAACTATTTCAAGATCTATCTCAGATCACCTTGAAAACCCGCAGGGCCTTGCGACCTCTACTGGATAAACTGAGGGAGAAAGAGATCAGATACACTTGGCGCTTTCCCTTCGCCCTATTGGTCACTTCTGATGGTAGACAACATACGCTTCGCACGCCAGAAGACCTCCCGGATTTTTGTGATGCACTCCAACTTGGAGTAATTGAGCTACCGGACTGGTACCAAGAGTTTATTATCACACCCCAAATTCGGAGCCCTCTACGCTCTCCTCTTAATACACCCGAAAAACAGCACACAAAGAAACAGAAGCACTTTCGTTCTGACCCACAGTCAAGTGGCACACCGCGCAGCCGCGCACATCCTGATGGAAGCATGATGGAAGAACGAGCATAACAGCATCAGCCTTTCCGACACATAGCTATAACTGTGAAAATCATATCCACCACCGTTCCATGGACAGCCCCTAAAACAAGCGGCTTGGTTTATTTTTGAGAATTTTTACTTCTTTTTTTTTTTTCTCTCTTTTTCATGTAATTTATTTTTGCCTCGAACCCGGACGTTAACGGACCTGACTTGAGCTGAGTTACCCACACATCCCATGGTCATGTATGGTCCTCGGTTAAGTATAACCATCTCAACATGCATAACATATCTGAATGCACAGATAAGGGGGTTTTTGTTTTTTTTTTTTTTTTTTTTTTTTGGAGCGGACTTCCTACTACAGCCATATTACAGGAAAAAGCTGTATAATTAACCCTTAATCTGCAAGTCATAACCGCTTCACAGGGTGGCTAGAGGAATGAGCCTACTGATAGCTGACTGTTATTACAGAGTTCTCTTTTTTTTTTCCTTTTTTTCTTATTATTGTTGTTTAACTTGTTTTATAGTGCAGATCAGACCTTTTAGCACTTTAAATGAGACTATTAGGCCGTAGTCTGGCCAGGCTTGGTTCACCTACTGTTGAACAACACCTACCTTCCGCAGACTATTCGGATATCCGCGATACAGGTGGATAGGTGTTTGCTCTCAGGGGTCCCCCTCGCTGGGTGCCTTCCCCAAACCCACAATAGTGTGCATGGTGGGTATCGATTGTGCCCATTGATCCACACTAAACTTGATCCTCCAGGGCATACTGCTTTGCCCGAGGAGGAAGTACCTAGATCTTCTCCACTCTTACTTCTCTAAACTAATTTCTTACTCCCTCTCTTACCCCTCTCTGGGATAACCATTCTACATATATATACCGAGACAGAACGTTAAATACCTCAGACAGCGGATATTTCTCTGTTGTCCGCATATTCCTCATTATACTGTATATAATTCCACTTTGCATTATTTTCTTTTTTTTATTTGGTGTCGTTATTGTACATAACCTCAGTAAGTCTAAATTTAATTAATTTAATTTAAGTTAACCTAATCCTGTTTTTTTCTTTGTTTTTTGTCTGATTATACTCCCCACTAAGCAGGGTGCAGGGGATTTTTGGGCCGTCTCTCTCTGGTTCCTCACCATGGCTTACTCAGGTTTAG
Source organism: Aquarana catesbeiana (assembly GCF_042186555.1). NCBI lineage: Eukaryota > Metazoa > Chordata > Amphibia > Anura > Ranidae > Aquarana > Aquarana catesbeiana. The sequence goes on from NC_133326.1 coordinate 529,153,696, forward strand.
GACGCAACCCTACAATCATCTCACACAACGTAAGGGGCTTGAACATCCCTGAAAAGAGATCCTCTCTCCTTAGAGAACTGAAGAAAGGTAGGCCCAGTTTTGTTTTCCTCCAGGAAACACACTTCCAAACAAATCATATACCAAATCTAACGGATAGATATTTCACAGAGGCACATCATGCCACACACAATACTTCTAAATCCAAAGGGGTTTCAATTCTAATCAGCAAAGACGCAAAATTTGAAATAACAGATAAACTAGTGGACCCAGAAGGAAGATTCATCTTCCTGAAGGGATCATGTCACGGAAACATCATAACTCTAGCCAACGTATACTTTCCGAACTCAGGGCAAATCATATTTTGTCAGAAAATGGTTGCAGCACTGACAAGTTTCCTTGCGGGGAAAGTGATCCTGGGAGGGGACTTTAATGTTCCTCTTAACCCTTCTGAAGATACTTCCACTGGGAAAACATATCTCACATATAAAATTCTCAAAAAAATTAAAAGCTTAATAAATTCCTTATCACTGATCGACTCATGGCGGTTTTTACACCCAGAGGATCGAGATTACACCTTTTACTCGATACCACATAACCGACATGCGAGAATAGACTTCTTGTTCATCTCACAAAGGGACCTTGACACTTTAAGTGCGGCGCATATAGGCATACAATCCATCTCGGACCATGCCCCAATAGCCATCACGCTGAACATATTGGAACCCATCGTGAAATCCAGCACGTGGAGATTAAATTCGTCACTTTTAACGGATCCATCCTTACTACCAAAAATGACGTCATCATTAAGAGAATACTTTACACTTAACGCTACCCCAACAGCAGACCCCTTAGTGGTCTGGCAGGCACACAAATGTTATATCAGAGGGGAACTAATCCGAATGGGCGCACGAAGAAAAAAAGAAACTGAGTTGGAAATAAATAAACTGACGAACAAAATACGTGACTTAGAAACTCAACATAAACAATCACTTACTACCCAATCAGCGACATTATTATTAGAAACAAGAAAGTCACTCAAAGACATACTAGAAACTAAATCCAAGAGATTTCTCTTCTTCAAAAAAAAGATTTACTACGAACAGGGGGACAAGACGGGGAAAATCCTAGCACGAGCACTGAGAGGCCAAATTTCCCAACACTCAATTTTAGGCATCCAAAATAAAAAAGGTAAAATAGAAAGAGCAACGAATAAAATCGCACAACAATTTCATGAATTCTACTCAGAGTTATACAACCTCCCACCCCAACATAAACCCAACAACATGGTGAGAGATAGGGACATGGCCATAAAAAATTACCTGAGGGAATCCAATCTGCCAATCCTAGCTATAGAAGACATCGCACAATTAGAGAAACAAATAGAACCTCCAGAAATCCAGAAAGCTATCAAAGAGTTGAAAACAGGAAAGAGTCCAGGCCCAGATGGCTTTAGTGCCATTTATTACAAAACGTTTTTAGACATCTTGACTTCCCCTTTAACAAACGCATTGAACTCATTATCTACCCAGAGATCCGTCCCACACGACTTCCTGACAGCACACATAACAGTACTAGCTAAAGAAGGCAAAGATCCAATACACTGCGCTAGCTATCGCCCGATCTCCCTACTAAACCTTGACGTCAAGTTATTAGCCAAAATTATCGCCAATAGAATGAAGCCTCTATTGCATGATATAATAGGACCAGACCAGGTGGGCTTTGTCCCTAACAGGGAAGCTAAAGACAATGTGACGAAATCATTGGATCTGATTTATGCAGCCCGTCAGCGAAAGATCGAGGGCTTTCTCTTGTCCACCGACGCCGAGAAGGCCTTCGATCGAGTAGCTTGGGATTATATGATGGGGACTTGTGAACACATAGGACTAGGTCCACATATGCTGACATGGATCTCGGCTTTGTACCAAAACCCCTCAGCTAAAATTAAAATTAATGGCACATTATCAGAGAGTGTTAACATAAAAAATGGGACTAGACAGGGGTGTCCACTGTCTCCTCTGCTCTTTATCATATCATTGGAACCGTTCATTAGACATATCTTAATGAATAACTCCATTAGAGGCTTCAGTCTAAATACCAGAGAATACAAAGTTGCTGCCTACGCAGATGATCTTTTATTTTTTTTGACAGACCCGCACATTTCCATCCCGTCATTGCTTAAAGAGTTTTCCACATATGGCTACGTTTCCAACCTTAAAATCAATTTCTCAAAATCTGAAGCCATGAACATCACTCTGCCGACAGATGTACTAAATAGGGCTCAGAGCAACAGCCCCTTTAAATGGGAGAACAATGCAATCAAATATCTGGGCACCTGGTTAACACCTAAACTCTCCTCAGTATATGAACAGAATTTCCCACCTATCCTTAAAACTATCGAAAAAGACTTACAAAATTGGCACACATCCTACTTTTCATGGTTCGGCAGGGCAGCCATTTGCAAGATGACTGTCCTTCCGAAAATTTTATACCTACTACGCACCTTACCTGTCAAAATTCCCCATAGTTTCTTCAAAAAATTACACGCTATACAAATGAGATTCATTTGGGCCCATAAACCGCCCCGCATTAAAGCCTCACTCCTTACCAGACCCAAAAGGCTGGGAGGCCTGGGGATACCTGACTTTAAGAGATATTACCATGCCTCACATCTCGCCCGTATCATTGACTGGCATTGCCACTCAAAAAATAAGGACTGGGTCACCATAGAAAACGATATGTGCTCCTCCCCACTTCAATTCCTACCATGGGTATCAAAAATAGCATACCCCCTCACGGTAAAGATTCATCCACTTATTGGTACCTCACTGGACATTTTCCACATACTAGCAAAACAGTCTAAATTTTCTTCCCCGCTAAGCCCGCTCACACCACTAAAAGATAACTCAGACTTTCCACCGGGCGTGGGCAACCACCTTCTGACATCAACAGATACCAAAATGCCTATACTGGCAGGGCAATGCTTCACAAAAAAGAAAATAAAGGATCTCTCCCAATTTAGGAGCGATAACAAAACACCTCACATCCCCATGTGGACATACTTCCAGATACGCAGCTTTGTCAATTCCGCTATACACAGAAACAATTTCACAAGAGATCTCACCGAGTTCGAACAATTATGTCTGAAAGGGGAGATAGTGGAAAAATCTACCTCCCTTTCTTATGCTTTAATACAGGATTTGCAACCTGATGACATGGACGGGTTCAGAGAGAGATGGTCTAGGGAACTGAATATACAATTCACTGACAAACAGTGGGAGGCTGCTTGTATACTGGCCCATAAAGGCTCGATAAGTACACGGATGCAGGAGACGGCTTATAAGATCTTAACTCACTGGTATGCCACCCCTGATAAACTACATAAATGGTTCCCTCAAACTACAGAAATATGCTGGAGATGCAATAAGGACAGGGGTACGTTGTTACACGTGTGGTGGGAATGCGACCTGATCCAAGTTTTTTGGGCCGAGGTGAGGAAGGTTATCCTACAGATCACGGAGACCAAACTGAAGCTAGATGCGGCATGTTGCTTGCTCCATATAACCAATCTTTCATTTAAAAAATATAAAACTTCTCTATCCAAGCACTTGATTAATGCAGCCAATTCACTTATTCCACTTTATTGGAAATCCACCCACACTCCTACACTCAAAGATTGGCTAAATAGAGTTGCCTATATCTGCGAGATGGAAGACACAGCAGCACAATCCTCCGAAATAACGGAGAAATATCATAAAACTTGGTCTCCGTGGTTTGTCTTTAAATACTCCCAGGTCTTTGAAAGACTAATGAGATGAGTAGAAGGTCTTAACACATTCTGTATGATTTGATGTATAACAAACCCATGGACCTACACTTAAAGATTCAAAACTTGATATGGTTATGCGTATGACCGAACGGTACTAAATACCATGGATTGTTTTTTTTGGGTCCTCTCTCACAATCGATCCCTAGGTACCCTCCTTCAGTAGTTTAATAAACCCCTTTCCCCCTTTTTTTTTTTTTTTTTTTTTTTTAATTTTATTTATCCACATTTCCCATTTCTCTCTAGTATTTTCTGTAATTTTTCTCCTTTCACTTATCATATCCTCTCCTTTAATAAGACCTAGAGTACATTTTTGTAAAAATGGTAAACCATACAGCAATTATCGAGCTCTCTATAGAGACAGGACTTGAAGCATGACTTTGGGCCCGCTTTACGTCCTGCCTGTGACATCACTAGAAGTCATAATTGAGAAACTGGTCTCTCTATATGTTTGCAAACCATTGTTATTGTTACTCAAGACAACATAACTGTACTTATATGGATTACCCGCTGTATTGTACTTTATAATACATTGTCAACTTTTGTTATACAGAAATGTATGTATACCAGTTTAATACTTTAATAAACTTTTATGTGAAAAAAAAAAAAAATGCAACAGCTCTGCCTCCATGGGAGGCTCCCGCACACTGCACGCTTCTCGCTTTGACAGCTGTTATGAAGTTGAGGGCGGGGCCACCCGGTGCCCCGCCCCCTCTGACACCACGTGACGCTGATTGGGATGCATTTCATGGGCACTCTGGTAAGGCTTCATTTCATGGGTGCTGATAAGGATGCATTTCATGGGCATTCTGGTAAGGCTGCATTTCATGGGCACTGATCAGGCTGCATTTTATGGGTGCTGATTGGGATGCATTTCATGGGCACTCTGGTAAGCCTGCATTTCATGGGTGCTGATCAGGATGCATTTCATGAGAACTGGTAAGGGTGCATTTCATGAGAACTGGTAAGGCTGCATTTCATGGGCGCTGAAAGGGATGCATTTCATGAGAACTGGTAAGGCTGCATTTCATGGGCACTCTGCTAAGGCTGCATTTCATGGGCATTCTGGTAAGGCTGCATTTCATGGGCGCTGAAAGTGATGCATTTCATGAGAACTGGTAAGGCTGCATTTCATGGGCACTGCTCATGATGCATTTCATGGGTGCTGATCAGGGTGCATTTAATGGGCACTGTGGTAAGGCTGCATTTCATGGGCGCTGTTCAGCATGCATTTCATGAGAACTGGTAAGGCTGCATTTCATGGACACAGATAAGGCTGCATTTCATGGTCACAGATAAGGCTGCATTTAATGGACACTGATAAGGCTGCATTTCATGGACACTGATAAGGCTGCATTTTATGGACACTGATAAGGCTGCATTTCATGGACACTGATAAGGCTGCATTTCATGGACACTGATAAGGCTGCATTTCATGGACACTGATAAGGCTGCACTTCATGGACACTGATAAGGCTGCACTTCATGGACACTGATAAGGCTGCACTTCATGGACACTGATAAGGCTGCATTTCATGGACACTGATAAGGCTGCATTTAGTGGACACTGATAAGGCTGCATTTAGTGGGCACTAAGAAGGCTGCATTTAGTGGGCACTAAGAAGTCTGCATTTAGTGGGCACTAAGAAAGCTGCATTTAGTGGGCACTGGTAAGGCTGCATTTAGTGGGCACTAGTAAGGCTGCATTTAGTGGGTACTGGTAAGGCTGCATTTAGTGGGCACTGGTAAGGCTGCATTTAGTGGGCACTGGTAAGGCTGCATTTAGTGGGCACTGGTAAGGCTGCATTTGATGAGCACTGGTAAGGCTGGATTTGATGAGCATTGATAAGGCTGCATTTGATGGACACTGATAAGGGCGCATTGATGTACACCGAAGAGGCTGCATTGATGGACACTGCTGAGGCTGCGCTGATGGGCACTGATGAGGCTGCGCTGATGGGCACTGATGAGGCTGCGCTGATGAGCACAGGCATAATACATTCTTCAAATGTGCTTTAAAATGCATGGTTTTCCCTTTTTTGAGCAAGAAAAAATGACGCTATGCTGTTGGGCTGGTATAATAATGCTATGGGGCTGGTATGAAATTATTTCCAGGGCTGGTTTTTATTCCCAGTCCGGCCCTGGGTCACATTCACTAAGCATAGTTATTTCCCTTTTTTTTGTTATTGTATAATGTAATTCTTTTTGAATAAAAATATATTAAAGAGTCCAGGTGTGCCAACAGCCAGAGTCACCTGGGTGCAGAGCAGAGAGTGGACTAATCGCTTTGTGTAGTCGGATGGTGAGCTGCAATATTGCTGGGAATGGTGAGCTACTGCTGTGGGGATTTACTATCTGCTGCTAGAGAGACTGAGCCCTTTAGGAACTAAACATACAGCCATCTATTAACCTTGTTGCTGCCCCCAAGCTTGACTGGGGTTATTCTCATGTTCACCAACGGTGCAATTGGGCCCAATGCTAGCTTGGTGAAGAGTTAGGACTAAAGACTACCCTTTTACAGCTGTGACACAGAGACCTTTACCTCACAGGGAACGTTGCACCATATTCTAGCCATTCTCCTAGAGTATGTTCTAAATAGGGAAATGGCGCTGTTCACAAACTATAAAAAACAAAAAACCAACAAACCAAAATAACACCAAGAAAAATAAATGAATGAAAAATAATATGTGTATGTGGACAAAAAATGTGAAGTGTGCACCAAAGTCCACAACAAGTGCAAGATTCTACATAGAACCCTGCAAGCTATTCCATGGGGTATATAGCATAGGGTGTAGGTGTGCAAATCACTGGCATTAGTGAAAAGATGAAAAAAAGTGCATAATAAAAATAATAAAAATATTAATAGAAAATACCATAAAAAATGTGTACATCAACATTTAACTCATGTGCCCAGTGACATGAAAAATACATGTGAATTGACCAGATGTAAATAAACATTAATATCCCCTCTGACATGAATCGTGAACAAGATGTGGGTATGTATTAGAAAGATGATCAAGAAAATTTTTTTAGTGATAATGAATAAATGCGGTCAAAAAGATATATGAAAAAATGCAACATATAGTGTATGTACTGCAAACAATATCGTCCAATGTGAATTGTCCAATGAGTGACGGAAATTCCTCTCCACAGATGGTAGGTGTATTCAACAAATGTGTAATCCCCAACGAATATTCGATAATGATGTGTCCGTGTCATACAGGCCCCCTCTCTTGTGCCCTCACTCACCAGAGAGCCCAACCCCTGCAGGGGTGAAGGGCATGGATAGATCCTGTGGCCGGAATCCTGGACGCCCGAAATCCCCCTCTCAGGTTCAGCGAGCTCCTTCCCTCTGGGTCCACAGTGTTCTTAAGTAAGTATCCACCGGAAAAAACATTTAAAAGTGCCCTCGAGCCGGCGCGAAGCTTATCCAGCAGTTATGGACAGGTGTTGGGCTGTTACATGGTCCGCCTAGTAGTAGTATGGGGCCTCCACGTTTAGCTTGCGCTTCAGCTTGCGGACACATCATTATCGAATATTCGTTGGGGATTACACATTTGTTGAATACACCTACCATCTGTGGAGAGGAATTTCCGTCACTCATTGGACAATTCACATTGGACGATATTGTTTGCAGTACATACACTATATGTTGCATTTTTTCATATATCTTTTTGACCGCATTTATTCATTATCACTAAAAAATTTTCTTGATCATCTTTCTAATACATACCCACATCTTGTTCACGATTCATGTCAGAGGGGATATTAATGTTTATTTACATCTGGTCAATTCACATGTATTTTTCATGTACTGGGCACATGAGTTAAATGTTGATGTACACATTTTTTATGCTATTTTTTATTAATATTTTTATTATGCACTTTTTTTCATCTTTTCACTAATTCCAGTGATTTGCACACCTACACCCTATGCTATATACGCCATGGAATAGCTTGCAGGATTCTATGTAGAATCTTGCACTTGTTGTGGACTTTGGTGCACACTTCACATTTTTTGTCCACATACACATATTATTTTTCATTCATTTATTTTTCTTGGTGTTATTCTGGTTTGTTGGTTTTTTGTTTTTTATAGTTTGTGAACAGCGCCATTCCCCTATTTAGAACATATTGTATCACGTGGATTTCACTTCGGTGTTTCCAGTTTGCCTGGGGGGCTGAAGTTCCTTGGTGACACTGATCCTAAGCGCGGAATATCTGATCTCCATTCTCCTAGAGTGCACTCTAGACTAGTATTATTATTCACACTGCAGTTATAGCTTGCCTGCACTGTTTACTGCTGTCTATGCTGATTCATGAGTTTATCCTAGTCTAGTGGTGCAGAACGCTATTCTAAATTCCCCTGGCATAGTGATTATACTGTCTGATTGTGTCTGAACCTACCTTCTGTATGCTCAATCCACCATTTATTGTAACCCATAAAAATACATTGAGTTATTTACCACTAAATGGTCTTGTGTCTATTACCTAAATGTAAAGAGGGTTGGCAATCAGTGCAGAAACATTTGGTCAGTCCAATCCATTAAATATAAAAGAGAAAACCTAGTGCACAAGGCACGGTGTGACCCCTCAAGACTTTAATTGACAGACCAAATGTGATAGAAAAGTCAATGTTTAATAGACAAAAATGAGAAAAGGTTAATACGATGACATGAAAATATCAAAATATATATAGTTGAACAAGATTAAAAAGTATGAAAAGCATAAGACTTAGCTGCCCTAGATAAATGTGGTGGGCTAGCATAGACAAATGCCATATATGACGCCTGACATGTTTTGGACAGAATTGTCCTTCTTCAAAGGCTTTGTGTCACATACAGAGTAGTTTTTCTATAATGTAGATAAATCAAATATTAGTGCAAAAAGTCATCAATAATATATGCATAATTATACCTTGCTGTTAAAGTCCCAAATGCGACCCCAAAATTATTTGCATCAAACCATCATGTATAAGCTCAGAAAAATGCACCAAATGTACTTACAAAAGCGGTTGGCCAACGATGAGCCCATGTGGAGATCAAAGGGCATATTTAGGCAATGGAGCCAGCTAAGGGAGGGGCCAAAGAGATGGAATATAGGCCACTATGTTACGATGCTGTCGCAAAAACAGAGGGGGATCTGATGCTACAAGAGCACCCCAGTCAGTGCAGGACATGCATCAGCACTGATTGTTAGGCCATATAGTATGTAATCCACAGATGCACAGGGTGTAGATCTGTAGACATAAAAATAATATAATAATAACTAATTGCAATAATAGCAATAAATGTTGCCAGCAAAAAAAGTAATATAATAAAGTCAATCGGTGTACTTGTCTAAAGATCGACCCATCAAAATTTAATCATGAATAAGGGTACTGAAAATATATCTGTAAGAGTCATACCTATAAGCGCTGAACATGGGAAAGGCCCCACTCTCTGCAACATGAGAGTTTAATCCATCAGTATTGATGTGCAACTATACAAAGAGCACAAGAAATACCAGATAGAGTGAATATGTCAGAAAAAGCACAGAATGATATTACATGTAAAAGGCACTTGTTATCCAAGTTTGGAGCTGATCTTGCCAAATAATACTAATAAAAATAATAAGTAAAGGAGCTTGAGATAGGACATTACCTGAGGTATGCTATTAAGGAGATATTTCTGCAGCAACCTGGCGCATCCGAATGGCCAGATAGTGCAGACACACTAGTTAAATACAGAAAGTGTAGACAGCTGATTAGGGTCGCTGATTAGTGATCCAAATCAGCCGTGGCCTGGTCACAGAAGCCGCGCTGTGCTGTATGCGCGGCTGGTGTGATTGGATGCTCTCAGATGAAACGGCACACAGCGCCGGCCCATCCCGTGGGGCGGAGCTGCGTCCTGTGCCGTGACATCACCGACGTGCGTAAGTCCCAAGTGTCTGCGCCTCACAATGAAGCGCAAACAGGAAGGGAATTAGCCAACCACAAGAAGTGGAGGCTGAGGTACCCCAGACACGAGTAAAGTGGTTAGCCCGGGCCATCGCCAACAGTACCGTTATAGCCCAAGATGTAGGGTCCAAGATGGAAAAGGATATACATGAATGTGCACTAGATGTAAATGGCGACCTCTTGTGGTCAAGGTTGAAACAACCGCAAATGGTTACATAAGGGCAAAGTCCTGCAATAAAGCAAATTTAGTTAACAATTACAGAAAAAACTAAATTCTAAAAGTCTAAAGTCTACACACACTGAATATTGTAATATACAGTGAGCAATATTAGAGGGAAATCCAGTATCAGAAAAACAGTAATTAAAATATAAATAATAAAGACTGTGATGTTAAATGTCAAGTTCACATTTGCCTGATTGAAAGCCTTCAAGATATGGTTTAAGGCTAAATATTTCATTGAGGCCTGGAAATACAGTAGCGTCCAGGTGAAATATCCACCTTGATTCGCTCTGTAGTAATAATTTATTAGAATCAGTGGCGGAATTATCGGGGTCGCAACAGTCGCAGTTGCGACGGGGCCCGGCATTCTGCCACTGTGGGGGGGGGGCCCAGCGGGGTTGCTCTTCACATCGCTGAGGCTGAGCCGCTGAGCGTGTCTCTCATCTAACAGCAGAGAGACACCGGCATTGTTTGTTTTATTTACCTCCTCTCCGTGTGTCCTCTCTCTCTCACGGCATGACAGAGGACAAACAGCTGATCTCCCCCCTCCCCTCTCCTGTGTGCTCCGAGTCCGCGGGAAATGTGAGCTCCTTAGCTTCACACTTGACTGCCCGCGGAGCACACAGAGAGAGGAGAGGGGGAGATCAGCTGTTTGTCCTCTGTCATGCCGTGCAAGAGAGAGAGAGGACACACGGAGAGCAGGTAAATAAAACAAACAATGTCTCTCTGCTGTTAGATGAGAGACACACAGGCGTACAGCGGAGCGGACCGAAGCCGCCCCCCCTCCTCTCTGGTTACGGAGGGGGAGGAGGAGGAGTCCGAGGGAGAACGCTGTTCTGAGGTCTGTAAAGTTTATATTCAAATTGACATGTGCTGGGGGGAACACTATGGGGTGGGGATATGCACTGATGAGGTGGGGGTCTGCACTGAGGGGGGGTCTGCATTGATGGGGTGGGGGTCTGCACTGAGGGGGGGGGCTGCATTGATGGGGTGGGGGTCTGCATTGATGGAGGGAGAGGAGTCTGCACTGAGTGGGGTCTGCATTGATGGGGGGTCTGCACTGATGGAGGGGGGTGGTCTGCATTGTGGGGGGCCTGCACTGATGGAGGGGGGGTCTGTAATGAGGGGGGGGTGTGCTGATGGAGGGGGGTGGTCTGCATTGTGGGGGGCCTGCACTGATGGAGGGGGTGTCTGTACTGAGGGGGGGATGTGAACTGATGGAGGGGGTCTGCACTGATGGAGGGGAGGTCTGCACTGATGGAGGGGGGTCTGCAATGATGGAGGGGAGGTCTGCACTGATGGAGGGGGGGTCTACACTGGGGTCTATAGTGATAGAGGGGGGTCTATACTGATAGATGGGGGTCTGCACTAAGGGGGTCTACACTGATAGATGGGAGTCTAGGCTGATAGAGGGGGGCTATACTGATAGATGGGGGGTCACTGAAGGGGAGGCACTGATAGGGGACACCGATGGGAGGCACTGATAGGGGACCCCGATGGGAGGCACTGATAGGGGACACTGATGGGCACTGAAGGGAGGCACTGATAGGGGGCACTGGTGGGCAATGATGGGGGGCACTGAGAAGGCACTAGGGGGCACTGATAGGGGGCACCAATGGGAGGAACTGATAGGATTTACTGATGAGCATTGATAGGGGGCACCGATGGGAGGCACCAATGGGATTTACTGATGAGCAGTGAAGGGAGGCACTGATAGGGGGCACTGATAGGAGGCACTGAAAGAGGGCATTGATAGGCTGCACTGATAGGAGGCATTGATGAGCACTGATAGGCAGAACTCATAGGCTGCACGGATGGGCACTGAGGAACACTGATAGGCAGAACTAAGGCAGTATTGATGGGCAGTATTGAAGAGTACCGATAGGTGGCATGGATGGACGCTGCAATAATGAGCACTGATAGGTGGTGCTGATAGGCAGATTTGAGGGGCACTAATAGGCAGCATTCATGAGCACTGATAGGTAACACTTGTAGGTGGCATTGATGGGCACTGATAGGTGGCATTGATGGGCACTGATACATGGCACTGATGATTGGGGCACTGATTATCAGTGTAAACAATTTACTGACATTCTTGACAGTTAATGGCAGTCCTTTCCTCACACAGACATAGCACGGGAGGAAAGGGCTGCGGATAACCGGCAAGTCTGTTTACATGTGATCAGCTGACATCACATGGTAAAGGGCCACTGTGATTGCGCTGGATGCACGTCCCAGGGGGCATGCGGGAAGCACGGTTTTGGGAGGATGTCCATGGATGCCCTCCCAAAATTGGAAGCCTGGAGCTCTGATGGAAGGGGGGGGCCCATCATTGTTTCTTGCACCGGGGCCCTGAAGGTTCTAGTTACGCCTCTGATTAGAATCTACCCCTCTGGGGTTGTTTGGGATGTGATCAAGAGCCAGAAACCAAAGTTTGGGAGTGCGGCCTGGATGGGCAGTGAGACTATGGGGTTGATTTACTAAAGGCAAATAGACTGTGCACTTTGCAGGGTGCAGTTGCCCTCTGTGAGTGCAATTGCCCCAGAGCTTAGTAAATGAGGTAAAGCTTGACTTTGCAAAGAGTACCCAATCCTGTGCAAGGAAAATTAAAAAAAACAGCATTTTTGCTTGCATGTGATTGGATGATTGAAGTCAGCAGAGCTTTTGCTCATTTACTAAGCTCTGGAGCAACTGCTCTTGCAGAGGGCAACTGCACTTTGCAAAGTGCACAGTCTTTTTCCCTTTAGTAAATCAACCCCATAGAGTTACTATGGGGCTTCCATTGTCGGCTGCCTCCTCTGCATCTGCCTCCACAGAGAAGTCACAGACAGCTCAATGTGGGACCGGACCAGAGTGGCTTCAGAAAAGATATGTATAGTTATTTTTTCTTTACAGGGCTAGATAGGTTAGTCTTAAGTGGGGTACAGGCAAACGATCTTCCGATTTTCCTCGTTTCACAGCAAACCGGAACCTATATAGGAAAATTTGTATGAAAATTCTCGCACGACAAAGTCTGTTTGTTTGTTGTTTATTGTTTCTGATCATGCACAGTCTTTCAATTCTGATTTTTCTCATGCGAAAACGGTACACATTAAATGAAAATCGTTCATTCTGTTCCTGTACGAGAAAAAGTTTGAAGCTTGTCCCTTCGGAAATTTCTATCTCCTGTCCAGGGGCACCTACATAGGGAGACTGTCACCTTCAGCCCAGGGGCCGGAGTACCCTCCATAGAGAGACTGCCACTTCAAGTCCGGGGGCTTCTCCATAGAGAGAATGCTACCTCCTCTTCAGTGGCCCCTCCTTTTGTAGGGTGACATTAGAATGGAAAGCCCAGGGAATAGTAAATCAGTGCAGCGTGCAGTGACAGGAGTGCAGAAACCTTGTGTTTCCCTCAGGTAATGTAGGGTTAAGATGCCCGCCCGGTGGGTGTGCCCCGTATGTAGTCTCACCTGAGCTGATCCCAATTCGTCTCTCCCCTCCTCCTCCGCAGCAGCAGGCAGGTGTCGGTCACGGCCTGGCAGTGTGAGCACACGGCGGCTTGGGGCGCTCCCTGTGTGCTGAAGGTATATTACATAGTGGGGCTCGGGGTAGTGGGCGAAGAAGCAATTGGCGGGAGCCCTGGTACCAGACCCCCAGCATGCACTGGCACAGCAGTGGCAGTGCCCCCACTGGAAGTGAAGTTGTAGAAAGGCAGAGAACAGATCACCCCCATGACAGGGCTGCATCCGGGGCTAAAGGAGCAGTATTGGATTGAGGGAAAGATGAATGCAGCAATGTACAGAGATATCCTTGATGAAAACCTGCCCAGAGCGCCCTGGACCTCAGACTGGGGCAAATGTTCATCTTACAACAGGACAACGACCCTAAGCACACAGTCAAGATAACAAAGGAGTGGCTATTGCACAACTCTGTGAATGTCCTTGGGTGGCCCAGCCAGAGCCCAGACTTGAACCCGATTGAACATCTCTGGAGAGATCTGAAAATGGCTGTGCACCGATGCTCCCCACCCAACCCGATGGAGCTTGAGAGGTCCTGCAAAGAAGAATGGTAGAAACTGCCCAAAAATAGGTGTGTCAAGCTTGTAGCATCATACTCAAAAAGTCTTGAGGCTGTAATTGGTGCCAAAGGTGCTTCAACAAAGTATTGAGTAAAGGCTATCAATACTTATGTACATGTGATTTTTTTCATTTTTTATTTTTAATAAATTTGCAAAGATTTCGAACATACTTCTTTCACGTCATCATTATGGGGTATTGTTTGTAGAATTTTGAAGAAAATAATGAATTTAATCCATTTTGGCATAATGCTGTAACATAACAAAATGTGGAAAAAGTGAAGTGCTGTGAATACTTTCCAGATGCACTGAATACATACTGGGGTTGATTTACTAAAGGCCAATAGACTGTGCACCTTGGAAAGTGCAATTGCACTCTGCAAGTGCAGCTGCTCCAGAGCTTAGTAAATGAGGTAAAGCTTCACTTTGCAAAGAATACCCAATCACATGCAAGGAAAATAAAAAAAACAGCATTTTTGCTTGCACATGATTGGTTGATGGAAGTCAGCAGAGCTTCTGTTCATTTACTAAGCTCTGGAGCAACTGCTCTTGCAGTGTGCAACTGCACTTTCCAAAGTGCACAGTCTTTTTGCCTTTAGTAAATTAGTAAATCAATTATATATATATATATATATATATATATATATATATATATATATACACACACACACATACACACACAGTATATATTACACTTCTGCATCTTTCCCTAGCTCCCTAGCACTCCCTCTTCATGTAGGCTTCTTTCTAAAACATATCAAAAGAACTCTCTTGTCACTGGCAGGATGAAATTCTGCTGTTTCTGGATGTTTACTTTAGTTCTTTCCTGCTCAGGTAGGTGGACCTTCCATGCCTCTGTACCTCAGACCATACCCCCCCCCAACATTTTGAGATGGGAATGAGGGACAACTACTACCAAACGTAGGTAGGCATAGGACACGCCCCCTGCCACACCCCCTTAAAGGAGAATTAACAAAAAAAAAGGTTCATTAAATCTACAAGGGCTTTTTTTTACCACTACTATTCCTTTATTTTGTCTTTTAAAAATTACAAATGCAGCCATTTAGAATTTGGATTAAAGGTTTAGCACTGGGAAACACTTTTTGAAAGATAAAAAGTTTATATACAACTATATAGATCAGACCAAAATAAGGGACAAATTAGGAGGAAAGAGGGACAGAGGGACATTGCTCCAAATCAGGGACAGTCCCTCCAATTCAGGGACAGTTGGGAGCTATGCCTCAGATTTAGAGGACTAATGATCCTCAATATAATGCTGTTCTTCAGACTTGGAAGACTGTCTATCTCTACCTTTCTTCACATAACTATGACATTTCAGAGCAGGACAGTCAGTGACATTTTCATGAGTAATTACTATCACATAGCTTGTTTCATTATGACTGTGCAGGGTGTTTGTAAGAAATTATTAGACTTTTCTAGTAGCGATGATGACAGTCTGCAGCGATCTTCAGTGGTCGATAGGTGACACTGAAAGGTTCACATAGTCACAGTTGACACCCCTTGTTGTATGACTGTTCACAATGTAAACAGGATTTGCCGGTTATCGGCAATCCTCTCCTCACGCTGACAGCGCATGAGGAGAGGAGAGCTGATAAATGGCAAGTGCACACAGGGGACATCTATATTGTTAAACAGGGCACTGATCAACATGATTTTTAGTGCAGCCCCAACAGAGCCCACCAGTGCTGCCAATCAGTGCCCACCAGTGATGCCTGTAAAAATTTAATTTGGGTACAGTGTTCCATGACCGCATAATTGTGATTAAAAGGGCGACTGCATTGAAAGCTGAAAATGGGCTTGGGCAGGAAGGGGGTGAAAGTTTCCAGTTGGTAAGTGGTTAAACAAATTGCACTGAAAAGTTTATCTAATACAGTTTTTTAACCTAATACAGTTTTTTAACCTTTTTTTTGAAAGCACCCTGTAAAATTATACTCAAGACACTCATCTCAAGACATATCTCAAGACACTCCAGTCTAAAATCTAGAAAACATAATTGTTAGCATCAGTGGGAAACCTGAGACAATGCACACAACTGCTCTATTCCAGCAGGGATGGAGGAGAGGCAGGCATAGAGTTCTGGGTTCACAGCCCTAAGCCACTTTCTGCAGTAGTTTGTAAGGCAGAGTTCAGTGGTCAGTGTAGCAATGACTCCCGGGTGGGGGGCGCTGAGACTATGCCCATGTCTCCCTTGTTAGTACAAAGGCTGCCAGTCACAAACACAGTCTCATGTACACCAACAATAATGGCTCCATCTAGGGGATGTCTGTTTACTATTTATTACCGAAAAAAATTTAATAGGAAGGGAGTTTGTGGTCACAGGATACTAAAAAATGGTATTAGTAATCAATGGAAGGGCAAACTTCTTAGCAGAAAATCTCCACTGGAACAGGCACACAATAAAGTCCCATATCAGATCTTACTTACAATGTCCAGGGAGCTGTCTGCCACCCTGCTTCCACAGAGAGATCCTCAGTGAAGCACCTTTGGCACCAATTACAACCTCAAGGCTTTTTAAATATGATGCTACAAACGTGACACACCTATTTTTGGGCAATTTCTACCATTCTTCTTTGCAGGACCCCTCAAGCCCCATCAGGTTGGGCGGGGAGCGTCGGTGCACAGCCATTTTCAGATCTCTCCAGAGATGTTCAATCGGGTTCAAGTCTGGGCTCTGGCTGGGTCACTCAAGGACATTCACAGAGTTGTCCCACAGCCACTCCTTTGTTATCTTGACTGTGTGCTTAGGGTCGTTGTCCTGTTGTAAGATGAACATTTGCCCCAGTCTGAGGTCCAGAGCACTCTGGAGCAGGTATTCATCAAGGATATCTGTGTACATTGCTGCATTCATCTTTCCCTCAATCCTGACTAGTCTCCCAGTTCCTGCCACTGAAAAACATCCCCACAGCATGATGCTACCACCACCATGCTTCACTGTAGGGATGGTATTGGCCAGGTGATGAGCGGTGCCTGGTTTCCTCCAGACATGATGCTTGCCATTCAGGCCAAAGAGTTCAATCTTTGTTTCATCGGACCAGAGAATTTTGTTTCTCATGGTCTGAGAGTCCTTCAGGTGCCCTTTAGCAAACTCCAGGCGGGCTATCATGTGCCTTTTACTGAGGTGTGGCTTCCGTCTGGCCACTCTACCATACAGGCCTGATTGGTGGAGTGCTGCAGAGATGGTTGTTCTTCTGGAAGGTTCTCCTCCCTCCCCAGATACACTGGAGCTCTGCAAGAGTGACCATTGGTTTCTGGGTCACCTCCCTGTCTACGACCCTTCTCCCTCAATCGCTCAGTTTGGCCAGACGGCCCGCTCTAGGAAAAGTCCTGGTGGTTCCAAACTTCTATTTACGGATGATGCTCATTGGGACCTTCAATGCTGCAGAAATTTTTTTGTACCCTTCCCCAGATCTGTGCCTCAATACAAACCTGTCTTAGAGGTCTACAGACAATTTCTTGGACAAACCATAGCTTAGTTTGTGCTCTGACATGCACTGTTAACTGTGGGACCTTATATAGACGGGTGTGTTCCTTTCCAAATCATGTCCAATCAACTGAATTTACCATAGGTGGACTCCAATCAAGTTGTAGAAACATCTCAAGGATGATCATTGGAAACAGGTTGCACCTGTGCTCAATTTTGAATGGCATGACAAAGGCTGTGAAGGCTGTATATATATTAAAGGTAAACAAGGCTTACACGAAAGTCTTTGGCAGAATAGGCAAATTAACAAATTGGCTTAGCAGTGTTGGCCAGTTGAGTGAAGCACCAGGCTGGGGCACAGGCGCAATGCATTGTACACTAGATAGAAAAGGCTCAGCCAGAGTGGTGGGCACTCTATAGACTGAAGTAGCTATCTGACACCAGAGCAGTCAGGGTTGCCAACCATCCCTAAATTTAAAGTTTGTAAAAATGATTGATTTTTACAACTTTCCGTAAATGTCCATTACAAACATTTTCTGTCTGAAAAAATCAGGGCCTTTTGGCAGAGTACAAGCAGGCACCTCTGCCAAAAGACACTGGCCGTGAGAGGAGCAGGCAGCTGCATTCGCTAATACTGCTCCTCTAGCCCCGGATGCAGCCCTGTCACAGTAGTGATCTGTTCTCTGCCTTTCTATAACTTCACTTCCAGTGGGGGCACTGCCGCTGCTGTGCCAGTGCATGCTGGGGGTCTGGGGCCAGGGCTCCTGCCATCCGCTTTTTTGCCCACTCCCCCGAGCCCCGCTGTGTCTGATACCTTTACCACACAGGCAGCGCCCCATGCCACCCTGTGCTCACACTGCCAGGTCGTGATTAACACCTGCCTGCTGTGGAGGAGGAGGAGGGGAGAGCCGAATTGGGCTCAGGTGAGACTACATACGGGGCACACCCACCGGGCGGGCATCTTAACCCTACATTACCAGAGGAAAACACAAGGTTTCTGCACTCCTTTCACTGCATGCTGCACTGATTTACTATTCCCTGGGATTTCCATTCTAATGTCGCCCTACAACAGGAGAGGCCCCTGTACATTTCAGAGCAGGACAGTGACATTTTCATGAGTAATTACTATCACATAGCTTGTTTCATTATGACTGTGCAGGGTGTTTATGAGAAATTATTAGACTTTTCTAATAGCGATGATGACGGTCTGCAGCGATCTTCAGTGGTCTATAGGTGACACTGAAAGGTTTACATAGTTGACACCCTTTGTTGTATGACTGTTGTTTACTTTCTGCAAGCCCAGAAGAGGACTTAAAGCGGAATTCTGCTTAAAAAAAAAAAAATAAAAGTCAGCAGCTACAAAAAGTGTAGCTGCTGACTTTTAATAATCAGACACTTACCTGTCCCATGGTCCAGCGATGTGGGGGGAACGAAGCCCCGCTCGTCCGCCCCTCCTCTCTGCAGTGTCGGCATTGTAACTGTGGGAGCCCGGCTGTGGCTTCACAGCCGGGCACCCACTGCGCATGCGCGAGCCACGCCGCGTGCCGTGACTGGCCGTGCAATCATCTGGGACCTGTGACATGTCCCAGATGATTGCCTAGAGGGAGAGGTGATCTCCCTTTTGGTGCCGCGGTGCCTTCCAGTGCCGCAGAGCTGGGACCCTCTAAAAAGAGGGTATCCCCCCCCTCCCCAAAAAAATGACATGCCAAACGTGGCATGTCAGGGGGGTCACCTCCCTTAAAGCGTAAGTTCGATTTTTGTGTGGAACTCCGCTTTAACGCCTGATTCACACCTATGCAGGTTGTAGTTTGCATATTCCAATCAAAAAAACAGAAACAAATCCCTGGCCCTTTCTATAAAGTGCACAGATGTGAAGTACATCCATAGGAAATCATGTTAAATAGACTGTAGTGTGTTTCTGCAAAACTGAAAACGTACTCAAAAATGCATAGGTGTGAACCAGGCTTTAACCACCTCAATACAGGGCACTTTCACCCCCTTCCTGCCCAAGCCATTTTTCAGCTTTCAGTGATGTCGCACTTTGAATGACATTTTTATAATTTTTTCCCCACAAATAGAGCTTTCTTTTGGTGGTATTTAATCACCTCTGCGTTTTTTATTTGTTGTGCTATAAACAAAAGAAGAGGGACAAGTTTGAAAAAACGCAATATTTTTTACTTTTTGCTATAATAAATATCCAATTTTTTTTTTTTTAAACAAATTTTTTCCTCAGTTTAGGATGATATGTATTCTTGTACATATGTTTGGTAAAAAAAAAATTTGCAATAAGCGTATATTGATTGGTTTGCGCAAAGGTTATAGCGTCTACAAAATAGGGGATAGATTTATAAATTTTTTTTTTTTTTTTTCACTAGTCATGGTGGCGATCTGCGATTTTTATTGTGACTGCGATATTGCGACGGACATATCGGACACTTTTGACACATTTTTGGGACCATTCACATTTATACAGCAAACCGTGCGATAAAAATGCATTGATTACTGTGTAAATGTGACTGGCAGGGAAGGGGTTAACACTAGGGGGTGATCGAGGGGTTAAATGTGTGTCCTAGAGAGGTGATTCTAAGTGTGGGGGGAGGGGACTGACTGGGGGAGGTGACCGTATGGTGTCCCTATGTACAAGGGACACACCATCGGTCTCCTCTCCCCTGTACAGGAGGTAGCATTCTCTCTATAGAGAAGCCCCTGGACTTGAGGTGGCAGTCTCTCTATGGAGGGTACTAGTGGAGTAGTGATCTATTGTTTGTGTCTGGCCAGCGTTTTCTAGCTAGGTATTTGATGCTTCTGGGAAAAAACTTTTAGAACACTTATGTACGTGTGATTTTTTTCATTTTTTATTTTTAATAAATTTGAAATCTATATATATATATATATATATATATATACACACACACACACACACACACACAACACACACAGGCAGGATGAAATTCTGCTGTTTCTGGATGTTTACTTTAGTTCTTTTCTTCTCAGGTAGGTAGACCTTCCATGCCTCTGTACCTCAGACTTAGATGACTGTTGATCCTCAATATAATGCTGTTCTTCAGACTAATGCCCCGTACACACGGTCGGATTTTCCAATGGAAAATGTCCGATCGGAGCGTGTTGTCGGAAATTCCGGCCGTGTGTAGGCTCCATCGGACATTTTCCATCGGATTTTCCGACACACAAAGTTGGAGAGCAGGAGATAAAATTTTCCGACAACAAAATCCGTTGTCGGAAATTCCGATCGTGTGTACACAAATCCGACGGACAAAGTGCCACGCATGCTCAGAATAAATAAAGAGATGAAAGCTATTGGCCACTGCCCCGTTTATAGTCCCGACGTACGTGTTTTACGTCACCGCGTTCAGAATGATCGGATTTTCCGACAACTTTGTGTGACCGTGTGTATGCAAGACAAGTTTGAGCCAACATCCGTCAGAAAAAATCCTAGGATTTTGTTGTCGGAATGTCCGAACAAAGTCCGACCGTGTGTACGCCCTATTAGACTGTCTATCTCTACATTTCTTCACATAACTATGACATTTCAGAGCAGGACAGTGACATTTTCATGAGTAATTACTATCACATAGCTTGTTTCATTATGACTGTGCAGGGTGTTTATGAGAAATTATTAGACTTTTCTAGTAGCGATGATGACGGTCTGCAGCGATCTTCAGTGGTCTATAGGTGACACTGAAAGGTTCACATAGTCACAGTTGACACCCTTTGTTGTATGACTGTTGTTTACTTTCTGCAAGCCCAGAAGAGGACTTAAAGCGGAATTCTGCTTAAAAAAAAAAATAAAATAAAAGTCAGCAGCTACAAAAAGTGTAGCTGCTGACTTTTAATAATCAGACACTTACCTGTCCCACGGTCCAGCGATGTGGGGGGAACGAAGCCACGCTCGTCTGCCCCTCCTCTCTGCAGTGTCGGCATTGTAACTGTGGGAGCCCGGCTGTGGCTTCACAGCCAGGCACCCACTGCGCATGCACGAGCCACGCCACGTGCCGTGACTGGCCGGGCAATCATCTGGGACCTGTGACATGTCCCAGATGATTGCCTAGAGGGAGAGGTGATCTCCCTTTCGGTGCCGCGGTGCCGTTAGTAGTAAGTTACACAAAATACAGGGGTCCGGAGTAAGTAAAGCAAAGTGCAGAAGTCAGTCGTTTGTAATGAAGAGGTACTGTAAGTAGTAAGTAATGTAGATTTTGGAGGTCAGTAGTAAGTGAAGCTGAGAGCAGGAGTCAGGAGTAAGCAACATGGGATGCTGGGGTCAGAAATAAGTAACACAGTAAGTAAAAAAAAAAACAGTAAGTAATAAGTGCTAATTTAAGTAAGTACAGTAACAGAGTGCAGACGTCTGTAGTTTGCAATGCAGAGTTACGGGATCAGGAATAAGTAATGCAGACTTCAGTGGTCAATATCTAATGCAGAGTTCAGAGATCAGTATTAATGCAGATTGCAGGGGTCAATATCCTGTTGGAGATTGCATCTGTACAGACATGGCCAATTGCATAGACATGGGAATTGCTTATGATACCAGTGATTTAAAGTGGAAGTAAAGTCCACTTTTAAACTTGTACCTACAGGTACAGTAAGCCTATAATAAAGCTTGCCTGTAGGTACAGTGACTATCTCCTAAACTTGCACTGTTTAGGAGATATTCACATAGGATGTAGTCGGTGACATCACCAGTGCATGTGCACTGAAGGGATGGCACACCCATGCATCATGACATCATCGTGGCCCCGGCCATTCATACAGCCGGAGCCTGTGAACTGGGAAGGAAGACTGGGTGAAGATCGAAGCACCGGAAAGTCGTGACAGCGCTGTGCAGGTAAGTCTGTCATAATTTGCTAGTATGCAGTGCATATTAGTATAATATGACTTAAACCTGCAGGGGCCCCGATTTATTTTTTATTTTATTGTTTGTGGTGGCTTACTGCCGCCTTAACAAACTAAGTTTTATAAATTTAGGGTTAGATATTTCTGTACATTAATTGCCAATAGCTTATACTGACCTTCAATCTACTAATTTGTTGCTCTCTTTGTCTTCCAAAGTGAAATAAATGCCCAATATTAATGGGTATAAGGGAAGTTGTCCCTTAATAGCCCTGAGTCCTTTGCCCTGTTTCACCTATGACCAAAATTGGACCGATGTGGGAGCAAATTTAAGTCTAGTAAAAGCAGATGTGAAAGGGAATTATTAAAGCTTATCTCCAGGCAATGGGCAATGGTAAACTCACTACCTTCTCTCCCTCCCAACCCCTGACCCATTCTAAAAAAAAAAAATGTTTTAAGGAACCTTTTTGACATATGCACGTACATGTGGCAGCTATATTAACATAGCCACATTTATAAAGTTAAGATAAGATATGTGTCACCATGACATCCCCAGATATACATAGAAATAAGGTCTAAGAAACATTACTCGCATCGCTATAATCACTTTCTTACATGAACCCTAAGACAATAAAAAAAGACAAGCATTTCCCTTAGAGTAGGGTAACAGTTCTGGGGAACTTGAGCAACTACACTACAGACCGTATCTGTTCCCCAATTTCTGTGTTAGTCTTTCCTTTACTCAAAATGAAAATTGAGCTTTTTCATTTGTATGAATTACCTATTATCTTGTACCTTTTTCCTCCCCTGTTCTTTCAGTGCTGTCATCACAGTTGCAGGACGGTGCAAACATTGTTTTCTGTCTGCAGTCTGTGATTTTGTATTGATGGTGTATTGACAGAGAAATGACCAGGACTGAGGAAAATTAAAGCATTGAGGGATTTTCTTGAAGCACAATGTGCATTTCATAGTTAGCTGTCAGGTGTCACATAGGATTGGGGGGATTGTCAATGAACTTTGCATTTAAGCATTAACCACTTCAAGACCGCACTATGTATATATCAGCCATAACCCTGGTATTTTTTACTTTTCAGCCGGAGATTCCCCCACTGCAGCCTACACTGCCCCTCTCTCCCCCCCCCCCCCCTGCTCGCCGGTGTTTCTCGGGCTTATGGGTCTCACCGGTGAGCCTGGGAAGCAATCCAGATCTTTGTGTGGCTGGCCACAGAGGAGAGACCAGACATTCTCTCCTCAATTATATGACCTAGGAGAACCAGAGCGACTTCATGACATCACCTCCGGTCTAAGGCAGATAGATGTAAACACATTTTTTTTGTGAAAGCATAAGATCAATGTTTTTTTCTTTTTTAAATGATGCTTTCAAATTAGAGGAGTGATTAAGGGTCTTATAGACCCCAGATCTCTCTCATAAAGAGGACCTGCCATCCCTTATTTCTATCACAAGGGATGTTTACATTTCTTGTGATATAAATGAAAGTGATCAAAATAAAAATTAAAGGGATGGGGTAAAAAAATAGAAATAAAAAATGTAGTGCACAGAATTGAATGCATACGTAGGTCACGCACGCATATGTAAAGGGTGCTCTCACCACACATGTGAGCTATCACTGTGAGAGTAAGAGCCCTTTCACACTAAGCCATCCCGGCATCAGTGGGAAAGCGGCGCTATTTTTAGCACCGCTTTACCATCGTTTTAGCAGTGCTATTCGGCCGTTAGCGGGGCGGTTTTAACCCCCGCTAGCAGACGAAAAGCGGTTAAATCCGCTCGCAAAATGCCACTGCAGCGGCGGTATAGCAGCGCTGCCCATTTGTTTTCAATGGGCAGGGGCGCTTTAGGAGCGGTGAGTTCACCGCTCCTAATGCGCTGCAAAGAAGCTGCTTGCAGGACTTTTTCTGACGCCCTGCCAGTGCAGCGCCCCAGTGTGAAAGCACTCGGGCTTTCACACTGGGTTTGCAGCTGAGGCTTCTTTCAGGCACTTCACAGGCGCTTTTTTTAGCGTTAAAGCGACTGAAAAACGCCTCAGTGTGAAAGGGGTCTTATAGCAAGAGCAATAATTCTAGTGCTAGATCTCCTTTAACTCTAACCTGTAAAAAAAATGTAGGCGTCGCCTACGGAGATTTTTAAGTATTGTAGTTTTTCGTCATTACACAAGAACGTGCAATTTTAAAGCATGACATGTTGACATTTACTCAGCGTAACATCATCTTTTATATCTTACCAAAAATGTGGCTATATATATTGTTTCTTTGCATTAAAATTCAGTGTATTCTTTCCAAAAACATTGTGTTTGAAAAACTGCTTTGCAAATACTGTGTGACATAAAAAGTTGCAACAATCGCCATTTTATTCTCTAGGGTTTTTGCTAAAAAATATATATATACACCCCACTTTCTGTTTCTTGTCTGATAAAAAGCCTAGGCTTATGACATCATGCACAGCTCCCTCTCTCACTCTCCTAAGAGTTTGCCAGTAAGGGAGGAGGGGTGAGTCATAAGAGGGCCAATGAGAGCTGCAGGGTTGCAAAGCTGGAGGCGTGCCTCTGTGTGTCTGTGTAAATCCAGGAAGTGAGCAGGCAGCAGCTTCAGCTACCCACAGTTAAAATGGTTGCAGCCAGACTCAATGGAGGGAGATTTCTGCAGCATATTTGGCAAGTACAGAATCACAGTATATATAAAATAATATGCAAAGTGGTTGGAGGGAAGCTTCAGAATGGCAAAGATGTTTTTTACTACAAATAATGTAAGCAGACTACAGTTCCTCTTTAAGTGATTAAGTTCACCTTTTCAGAAAAAAATGAAAACGTGAACTAACATCCTACACGCAAGGCCGGTGTTAGAAATCCCAGGGCACTGTACACCTACCTGACAGGGCCCCCCAAAATATCAAAACAATATTTTCTTTAAAAATATTTTTAATGAAAACAAACACAGCATAACTTTTAAAATTCCTGTTTTTTTTTTGTTTAATAAGTTTTTATTAAAGAAAATATATCATGTATACAATTATAACACAAATCTTCCATTATTTTAACAGCATAGGTTATAGTACTCGTAGACTTCACTACTTAGTTAGTTTTATCAGGCGCGTCCAGGAAGTTACAATGAGTCAGCTAAACAGCTGATTTGGATAAAGAAGTGTGAGCTAGGTGAGCACTATACATTAAATGGAATTTAAATAAAAAATATTGCTTTAGTTTAACATAAGTATACATCGAGACAAGATAGTGGTAGAGAAGGAGAGAATAGAAAAGAAAGAGTTGAAGGTGGGAAGGGGAGAGGGTAGGAAGTTGCTGGCATACTAGACCATGTATTGAGCAGAGGGGAAGATTATCATGAATGGGTGTTTAATGGCTATGCTAGAGTGTTAGGGTTGAGGGGTTAGAGCAGGAGGTTTGTATATGTGGCAGTAGTCTGAAATTTTTTCCAGGATTCCCAGGTTAAAGAATGTTTCTGGGAGGTCCCTCTAATATTGTGGGTGATACTCTCCATAAGGTATACATTGTCAATCATTTGTAGCCAGGCCTTCATAGAGGGAGTAATTGGTTGGCCCCACAATGTGGGGATTAAGGCTTTGGCAGTGTTTAGTAGGTGAGGAATGATTGAGTGTTTGTACGCCTTTATGGGAGTTTTTGTGACATGAAAAAGAATAGCCCATGGATCATTTGGTATTTGAACATCAGCTATCTGAGCAATCAGAGTGCGAATATTCTCCCAATACGGTTTAATCAATGGGCAGAACCACCATATGTGTGCGTGAGTAGCTTTGTTCCCACAGTTCCTCCAGCACAATGGGGAACTGGCGGGGAACATTTGGTGTAGGCGAACTGGGGTGTAATGCCACCTAGTAAGCAGTTTATAGTTGACCTCTGTCATTCTTGAGGCTATGGACGAGGTGTGAGCAAGTTGGAGGATCCTATCTTTTTGGTTGTCAGTCAGGGAGAGACCAAGGTCAATTTCCCATTTAGTCAGGTAGGAAGGGGGGTCTGGGTTTTGAAGTGTAATAAGAGCTTTATAGAATACAGAGATGCTATGTAGAGGGGGGTCTTTTGGAAAGAATATTACTTCTATATCGTTTAAATCGCTGATGCCCCTAAGTGGAGTAGAAAGGGAGCTTAAGAAGTGTTGTAATTGGTGGTATCTCCATTTATCTAGGAACGTGGCTGGTTTAGGGGTGAGGATTGAAGATAAGGGTTTAAGTGTATTGCCATTTAGAACGTGATGTAATAGGAGGGGTTCCTCTGACCTCCATGTTTTAAAACCTGGATCCAAAAGGCCTGGTAGAAAGTATGTGTGATTGAGAAGAGGTAGCAAAGGGGAGTCATAATTCCAGGAATGTTTTTTGTGTAGTGCGTCCCATATATCCAAAGAGGAAATGGTAAGGGCCGAGGTGGTGTGGGCGAGGTTCCTGTGGGAGCGGGGTATCCAGGGAGCCATTGAAAGGTCCACTCCACTCAGGTGATATTCGATTTGTACCCATAGCTTCCTGCCAAGGGCATTTTTCCATTCAGCTAGTCTGGCCAGTACAGTTGCTTGGAAATAGGCTTTAAAATTAGGAAGTGCCAGACCACCCGAGCATTTGGAGCGGGACAGTAACTCCCTGGATATTCTAGGGTGTCTATCCTTCCAGATAAAGCGGGAGACCAGAGACTGTAAAGTAGTAAAAAAACCCACCGGGACACCTAGTGGTAGCATTTGAAAAAGGAAAAGGATGCGTGGTAGTATGTTCATTTTAATTATATTAACCTTCCCTAACCAAGTATGTGACAGGTTAGACCATTTTCGTAGGTCGGTTCTGATTTTATTTAGCATGGGGATGTAATTATATCGGAAAATGGATTGAAGATTAGAGGTGAGATAAATACCTAGGTATTTCAAACAGTTTGATTCCCATCGAAAAGGAAAAAGGGGTTTGAGGAAGAGGGTCTCGGCCTTGGGGATGTTAATGTTTAAAATTTCGGATTTAGATAAATTTATTTTGAAGTTAGAAATTGATTGAAACGTGGAGAATGCAGACATCAGATTCGGAATCGAGATCCGAGGTTGTTGGATAAAAAATAGTACATCGTCTGCATATGCCGCGTATTTATGGGATCTGTTGCCTATTTGTATGCCTTTGATGTTAGTATTGTTCCTAATTGTGGCGAGAAAAGGTTCTAGAGTGATAGCAAATAGAAGAGGGGAGAGGGGACAGCCCTGCCTGGTTCCGTTATGTAGGACAAAGGGGTCGCTCAACGTTCCGTTAATCCTGACTTGAGCCGAAGGGTTAGCATAAAGAGAAGAAATACGGTGAAACATTTTAGGACCCACCCCCAAATGGCGTAAGGTCAGCTTAAGGTACTCCCAGTCCACCCTATCGAAAGCTTTTTCTGCATCAGTGGAGAGGAGTAGGGTGGGCTGGGAGCACCGCCGAACGTATTTAATCAGAGAAATTGCACGAAGGGAATTATCTTTTGCTTCTCTAGCGGGTATAAAACCTGATTGATCCGCCGAAATCCAATTTGGTATAAGGGGAAGTAAGCGGTTTGCCATAACTTTGGCAAATAATTTAATGTCAACGTTTATTAACGATATAGGTCTAAAACTATTACAGAGTGTAGGGTCCTTGTCTGGTTTAGGGATGACTGTGATATGAGTCAAAAGTGATTCTGGGCGTAAACCTGAAGAGTGGGAGATTGAGTTTGCATATTCAGAGAGTCGAGGGAGCAGGATGTCACTAAATGTTTTATAATATAAAATCGTGAGTCCGTCAGGTCCAGGGGCTTTACCAGAGGGGGAGGACTTCAATGCTGTCTGGAATTCCTCGACCGAAAAGTCTTCTTCTAATTCTTTAAGGACAGATATGGGCAATTTGGGAAGATTTGCCTCTCTCAAGTAGGATAGCATACGGTTTCTTCTCTCCTTACAAGGGAGAGAGGATAAGTCATTTTTGACATTATATAGGTCCGCGTAGTAGTCTCTAAATGCTTTAGCAATATCTGGGGTTGCATGGGCCAATGTACCTGACGGAAGCTTAATCTTGGGGATGAATGATTGCGACTGTTTAGTCTTTAGTGATCTAGCCAGCAATCTACTTGGTTTGTTCCCCCATTCGTAAAATTTTTGCGACAGACGCTGGAATCTTCTCTTGGTGTCTAGATTAAGGAGGGACTTCAATTCCTCACGTTTAAGTGTGAGGGATTTAAGGTGTTCATTATGTAAAGAAAGTTTATGTTGCTTGTCTAGAGCCTCTATCTGTTGTAGAACCTGGTTAATTTGTTGACCATGCTCTCTTTTTATCCGTGCACCAAGCTCAATGAGCCGACCTCTAATGGTAGCCTTATGAGCTTCCCAAACGACTGAGGGGGAGGTGTCAGAGGATTTGTTTTCCCTAAAATATTGCGATAAGTGGGAGGCTAGCATAGAGACCTCTGCTTCATTAGTGAGAAGGGAATCGTTAAGCCTCCAGTTGGTGGTACGTCGGGGTAGGGAGGGCATGGTCAATGTCATCAACACAGGTGCATGATCTGAAATTGATGTGAGACCAATGTGGGCAGAGTGTAAAAAGGGGAGATGGAAATGGTCTAAGAATATATTGTCTATTCTAGAGTATGATTGGTGTGTTGAGGAGTAGTGTGAGAAATCCTTCTCCTTAGGATGAAGAAGGCGCCAAACATCCATCAATTGATGATCAAGAAGCCGTTTTTTCACAAATTTCAGTCTTTTGAAAGAGATATTAGAACGGCTTTGTGATGTATCAATAATGGGGTCTAACGGCATGTTTAAATCCCCCGCTAGAATAGTAAGTCCTGTGGCAAAGTGTGACAATTTAGTCAGTATTTGGGAAAGGAAGGCAGGTTGGTCATGGTTCGGGCAATAGATATTTGCAAGCGTGCATTGGACATTTCCAATGAACCCCTTGAGAAAAAGGAAGCGACCGTAGTCATCCGCAAGCATGTCAGATAGCCTGAAAGACAAACCACTGCAGAAACCAATAGCTACACCTTTGGACTTATTGGTGTCTGATAGGCTATAGTACCACTGCGGAAAGTTAGGTGAGGTAAGTTTAACAGGTGTTGTGTGGGTTAAGTGCGTTTCTTGAAGAAAGGCAATGGAACATGTAGCTTGTTTAAGTTCACGATATAATTGATGTCGTTTAGCAGCAACATTAAGACCCCTAACATTGTAGGATACAATCTTTACCTTAGCCATTTAAAAAGAGAATGAATATTTTCAGTTTGTCTTGCCAAGCATACCAGCAGAGAGGGGGAAGAGGGGGGGGGGAGAAGAGAGAGAGGAATAGTAGGAAAGAAAGAGATGAGAGGAAGAAGGAGAAGATAAACATATACAATAATTATACATGTAAGTCAAAGAACTTGTGGGAAATGAAAAAATATCACGCAGAAAACTGCAGTGGTCCCATTGGGGAGAGAGAGAGCGAAAGGCCATCCCAATCCTTAAACAAGGATTAGATAGGATATCTTCGGGGCCATTCACGCTCGCCATCCCCAGGAGGAGGTGGGGGGTGGTGTTACGCTATGGGGGGAGGTGGCGAGGGGAGTGTGCCCCGACAGCACACGGCCTGTAGAAGAAAAACATATTAACAACCCGCCATTAACAAGAGAACAATGAATTCCAGTCGGAAATATGAAAACCCATGTAAGTGGAACCAGGATCAATAAAAACGATAAGCAACCTACAAGGAATCGCAAATGTAGACCAATTGGAAACATGCAACAATCAACATAATAATAAAGAAAAACAAATATTGGTCAGTTTACCGATGAGTCCGCCCCGGCTCCGCATGCACAAGTACAGAAAAGAGTAAAGAAAAATTCTATATGCACATGCAAACACAGCGGCCGGGTCCGGACTCAGCCGAAAGAGCCTTTTTGTAAGAAAAAAAATGATTTACATTATTAACAATAATATGGGTGAAAAAATAAATGTTTTAGCCTTGTGTTTGTGCAGAGCCTGGGAGAGAAGCGCGACTCCTCCTTGAGGGGGTCTTTTTCCAGACAGAGTCCATGGGACATGAGAATTTTGGAATCGAATCCTGCCAGCCTGGAAGTTCCATGGGTGAGAGATGTAGGTCCTGCAAAAAAGTTGGAAGTTCCTCAGGAAATCTCAATGTATGGGAACGACCATTTTTTGTAGCAATCAGGCAGGCAGGAAAACCCCATCTGTATGTAATCCCGTCAGATCGTAAGTTATCCAGTAGCGGTTTTAATGCTCTGCGGCGGTCCAGAGTATCTTTAGAAAGATCTGGATAGATACTGATGGTGGCACCGTCAAAGTCAATGTTAGGTAAGCCTCGCATCTTTATCATAATGGCATTTTTATCTTCAAAATAATGTAGGCGGCAGATGACATCTCTGGGCTGGTCCGAGTTAGCGTTACGGGGTCGTAAGGCCCGATGCACACGGTCGAAGCGTAATGGTGCAGTGACGGGGTTACCCAGGATGGTATTAAAAATGCCTCTTATAGAAGGTTCAAGATCAGTATCCCTAGTGGCTTCCGGCAACCCTCTAACTCGGATATTGTTTCTGCGGTTACGATTTTCGAGGTCTTCGAGCTTATATAAGGATGTACGGTGAGCAAAAGCCAGCTGGGTAACAGTGTCCTGCAGTTCTTTAATGGCTAGTGCCTGCGTGTCCTGTCGCTGCTCCGTTTCCTCCACCCTGACCAGGAGATGTGACATATCAGATCGAACAGCAGTTATTTCTTTTTTGATGGATTTCTCCAAACTGTGAAACATACCTGCAAGTTCTTTTTTGAGGCCGCTCATAAGTGCTGACATTTCAGAGCCTACGGGGGATCCGGGATCATCCATAAGATCCGAGCAGCAGGAAGAAGCTGGAGAGCTCTCCCTCACAGAGGCAGCGTGGGATGATGGAGAGGCGCTTATTCTCGAGGCCCTGTCTTGGTCACCGCGTGTGTTGGCTAGGTATTGCTGAATAGAACCTGTGGAGACTGGAATAGAGAGTGATCTCTTGCTTGAACGTTTAACAGGAGCAGAGCGGAGCTTAGGTGTTTTGGCGGGCATAATTGGAGCTATATGGCCGATAGCTGCAAGGGGCACCCCCCCTCACATCTGAGCAGTGTCACATATTCATCAAAATGTTGTCAGCACCTGGAGGGGTTCCCATTTAGGTGGAGCACAGGTAACAGAAAGTGTACTCCAGTGACAGCAGAAGAGCAAGTAAAATTATTAAAATTATTGTAATTAAGCAAAAATAGAGGCTGTAAAGGTAATGCGTCAGATGAGAGAGGAACTTGCTGAAAAGTGAGTGCTGTAGAAAAGTTTCAATGAGAAAGGTAGTGGAGAAAAATGGTTATGGGAGTACTTGGAGCACCAAGATGGCCGCCGACCTCCAGGAATAGGCCGAAGCCGCGGACTTTCCTAGTGATTGTATCCGGTCGGGCGAGCGCCTTTTTCAGTGCGAGATGTAGGCTCAGAGCGGATCGTAGGTGGGGAGGGGAAGCTGTTACTCACTGTGTCCCAGGGGTCAGGCAGGGCAGATCCATCCCAGGCCGGTGTCCAGCTCTTTAGATAGTGTAGGTCAGAGGCTCCAGGTATATAGCAGGCCGCGGGGTAGCGCCAGGCCGTAGTGCAGCGGAGCGGAGGAATCGGGCTTACAGGCAGACCTCGGGTGTCCCCCCTCGCCGTTCCCCCGACAGGTTGACAGCCACTCGCCGAGGATGAGCGTCCGCTCGGCTCCCGGCTCACTGGGGCAGCAGGCTAGAGGCTCCGAACGGGCCGTAGGCCCCAAGATGGCGGCGGGAGTCTCTGCCAGGAGCAATCTATAGGCCCGGGGTATTGAAAATAGCAAGAGCCACAAAAATAACACTCCGGGTGTTAAGCAGGGTGGTTCCAGGGGCTGATATAGTATAAAGCAGGCTCTCAGGAGAGAGTTAGAGCTTGGATGGCAGCAGATTCTCTGTAGCTTCTTAAAATTCCTGTTAAATCTAAAAGATAAAACTGTATTGAGTTAATAAATGACATTATATGTGTGAATGAGGTCTTAGGGCTCATCCACATGGGTGCAGTGGCCTATATAGTGTGGATCAGTGTGTGTTTTTTTTTTTGTTTTTTTTATGTAATTGGAGCTGTGTCTAGGCAGGCTATGTTATGCTATGGGGACGCAGCAGCTGTACGATGCAGATGTACGGCCCAAAACACAGACAGTGTGCATTCAGGGCCACTCGCCCACACTGGGGCTCATTTACACTGTATAAGCCAGAGAACCCATGCGAATAAGCAATTAATTTTTTTTAAATCATTTTTTACATATTTACATTTTTTTTTGTTACACTTTTTTTTCCTTACAATATTGTGTGTGTGTGTGTGTTTGGGGGGGGGGGTGGGGGTGGTTGGTGAATTATCAGGTGTCTAAACAGACCCCTGATGTCTCATTTTTGAGACAGATAAAGGGACAGAGGATATCAGGGGTCTGCTGCAGAAAGAGCCATACAGGGGATCGGTTCCTGTAATTGTCCATCACCGCAACGATCACCCTCCCTGCCTACATCCAATTCCCCCTGTTGCCCGGGACCTCCTGCTGGCCCAGGGCCCTGTAAAGGAGAACCAGTGGGTTCCCCCTTATCAGTGGCCTTTCCTACACACTCCCTACCCCTCTATGAGTGCAGCAGTCCAGGAAATCGAAATATCTGCTTTTCTTCACATTCTTTCTGCAGGGATTCTAGGATGTATGCTTTGTGCTGGAACTGATCAATCAGAATCGCTCTGATCTGTCCTGGAAGCCCTGCAGAAAGAAGGAGGAGAAAAGCCGAGATTTCAGATCCCCAGAATGGTGCCCTGGTTGTGTGGGAACTGACAGCTCATCATCCATTGGGGGTAAATAGAGCGGGGACAGGGGGGTGGGGAGGCTGTAGCATATTAGATCACTTTTTCATTTATTCTGAAAAAGTGAACTTACACTTTAAATTGCACACAGATATTTCTTTTTATGTCCCTTATCCTTACCTTTTGATGCCCTTTTTCCCTGTACAAGAGCACCCTGTGCACAGCAGTAGGAATCCGGCTGTGAAGCTGGAAAGTTTCACTTCTGGTTTCCCTTAGCTAAGATGCTGACGCCTGGACCCATACCCAATTGAAGAATCAGCTCAGGTGAGGACATCACTGGATCCCTGGACAGGTAAGTGTCCTAATATTAAAGGTCAGCAGTAGGGATGTGCCGAACACCCCCCTGTTCGGTTCGCGCCAGAACATGCGAACAGACAAAAAATTTGTTCGAACACCGTTAAAGTCTATGGGACTCGAACATGAATAATCAAAAGTGCTAATTTTAAAGGCATATATGCAAGTTATTGTCATAAAAAGTGTTTGGGGACCTGGGCCCTGCCCCAGGGGACATGGATCAATGCAAAAAAAAGTTTTAAAAACGGCCCTGCCCTCCGTTATTTAAGAACCATCAGAAGACGAGAAGCGTCACACAGCGGGAGCCTCCCATCATGGATGCGGAGCGGCCCGAGAACAAAGAAGGGAAGAAGACGCCGCGGAGGAAGATACCGGAAGAGAACGCCGGAGCAAGAAGCAGAGGATTGGAGGAAGAAGAAGATGGAGGAAGAAACCGAACGAAGAAAGAAGATAGAAGAAAGAAGATGGAAAAGAAGAAGACTTTAAATAAAGGAATTGTCAAACTGTCTCTTGTCATTTTTAACATTTTTTGACAGTTTTTTTGTGAAATGGTAGGGGTACCTTACCATTTCACACAGGGGGGGCCGGGATCTGGGGGTCCCCTTGTTAAAGGGGGCTTCCAGATTCCGATAAGCCCCCCGCCCGCAGACCCCCACAACCACCGGGCAAGGGTTGCGGGGATGAGGCCCTTGTCCCCATCAACATGGGGACAAGGTGCTTTGGCTACCCCAAAGCACCCTACCAATGTTGAGGGCATGTGGTCTGGTACGGTTCAGGAGGGGGGCGCTCTCTCGCCCCTCCTCTTTTCCTGCGGCCTGCCAGGTTGCGTGCTCGGATAAGGGTCTGGTATGGATTTTTGGGGGGACCCCACGCCATTTTTAAAAAAAATTTTGGCACGGGGTTCCCCTTAAAATCCATACCAGACCTGAAGGGTCTGGTATAGATTTTGAGGGAGACCCCACGCCATTTTTTTTGTAAATTTTGGCTGGGGTTCCCCTTAATATCCATACCAGACCTGAAGGGCCTGGTATAGAATTTAGGGGGACCCCCCACGCCATTTTTAAAAAAAATTGGGTTCGGGGTTCCTCTGTGGGGAATTTCCATGCCGTTTTTAATCAATGAACTTTTATGTGTATTGTCGGACCGGCAGAGTCGCGAGTAGTTTTAAATGACTTTTTTTCCTTTGACCTGTCATTTTGCTGTCAGACTGTTCTAAACACGGGAAACATGCGCCCCTTTACAGGCATACTATAGACACCCACCAGGTACGAAATTTAAAGGAATATTACACTTTTATTGTTTCACTTTAAGCATTATTAAAATCATTGCTCCTGAAAAAATGGCTGTTTTTAAAAATTTTTTTGCACTGATCCATGTCCCCTGGGGCAGGACCCAGGTCCCCAATACCATGCATATAAACCTTTAAAATTAGCACTTTTGATTTCTCCCATAGACTTTTAAAGGGTGTTCCGCGGCTTTCAAATTTGCCACGAACACCCCAAATTGTTCGCTGTTTGGCGAACTGGCGAACAGCCGATGTTCACTCGAAACTCATCCCTAGTCAGCAGCTACAGTATTTGTAGCTGATGACTTTTAATTTTTTGAAGAGGGGTACTGGAGTTCATCTTTAAGTTCTTCCAACCGTTTTACAATATGATGCAAGCCTCCACTTTTTCTTTATTTTCCATCAACAAGCAGCAAATACTGTGTAGGTGCCAGGGCCGGACTGGGAATAAAAACCAACCCTGAAAAAAATGTCATACCAGCCCCATAGCATAACATCATTATTTTCTTGTTCATAAAAGGGAAAACCATGCATTTTAAAGCACATTTGAAGAGCGTATTATATATAGATAAGACAGGTATGAAAGCACATAGGGCTAGGGATATATATATATATATATATATATATATATATATATATATATATATATATATATATATATATATATATATATATATATATATATATATATGGGAAACCTCTATATCAGTGCTCCCTTACATTATTGTATTCACTCCCCCCTTACATCAGTGACCCCCCCCCCCCAAACTTGCCTGGCGGCGCTGTCACTGACCTCTCAGGTGCACTGTGCAGGGCTCAGTCAGACTGCTACAGCTTGGTGGCTCTGATTTTCCTATAGTCTCCTCTACACAGTCCACACATGTCTGACTTCTCCCATGACCCCCATCCCAGCGGCGCTCCCACTCTTGACTCCTCTTCAGACTCCCTCAGAGACTGCAGACATGATATAAGACAAGAGATTGTCAGAGGTTGCGGACATGATACAAGAGATGGTTGGGAGCTACGGGCATAGTACAGGACATGGTCAGAGGTTGCAGACATGATACAGGAGATGTCAAAGGCTGTGGTCATGGTACAGAAGATGTCAAGATGTCAGAGGCTGCGGGCATGGTACAGGAGATGTTAGAGGCTGCGGGCATGGTACAGGAGATGTCAGAGGCTGTGGGCATGGTACAGGAGATGTCAGAGGCTGCGGATATGGTACAGGAGATGTCAGAGGCTGCAGGCATGGTACAGGAGATGCTTAGAGACTGAGGACATGATACTAAAGATGGTAAGATATGTAGACATGATCAGAGACTGCAGACATAGTACAAGAGCTCAATGCAGCCTCACTGTGCCCGTCAATGCAGCCTCACTGTGCCCGTCAATGCAGCCTCACTGTGCCCGTCAATGCAGCCTCTGTGCCAGTCCATGCAGCCTCTCTGTGCCCATCCATATAGCCTCACTGTGCCCATCAATGCAGCCTCACTGGGCCCATCAATTCAGCCTCACTGTACCCATCAATGCAGCCTCACTGTGCCTGTCATTGCAGCCTCATGGTGCCCAACACGGCAGCCTCACTGACCATCAATGCAGCCTCACTGTGCCCATCAATGCAGCCTCATCATGCCCATCATTGCAGCCTCACCGTGCCCATAATTGCAGCCTCACCATGCTCATCATTGCAGCCTTACCATGCTCATCATTGCAGCCTTACTGTGCCCATAATTGCAGCCTTACCGTTCCCATAATTGCAGCCTTACCGTGCCCATAATTGCAGCCTTACCGTGCCCATAATTGCAGCCTGACCTTGCCCTCATTGCAGCCTTATCGTGCCCTCATTGCAGCCTTACTGTGCCCATAATTGCAGCCTGACTGTGCCCTCATTGCAGCCTGACTGTGCCCACAATGTCAGCTTTACTGTGCTCTCATTGCAGCCTGACCTTGCCCATAATTGCAGCCTCACCGTGCCCTCATTGCAGCCTTACCGTGCTCATAATTGCAGCCTTACCATGCTCATAATTGCGGCCTTACCATGCCCCCATTGCAGCCTTACTGTGCCCATAATTGCAGCCTTACCGTGCCCTCATTGCAGCCTCACCTTGCCCATAATTGCAGGCTTACCGTGCCCTCATTGCAGAATCATTACAGTCAGTGCCTGCCTGTGGCTGGATTACACACAGTGGGCATCTGTGTCACAGAGCATGTGTCACAGAGCTGAGTGTGAAAAGTTCGGCTACGCTGTGACAAAAGTCCTGCCCTCCTCTAATTGCAGCCTTACTGTGCCCTCATTGCAGCCTGACCGTGCCCACAATTGCAGCCTTACTGTGCCCTCATTGCAGCCTGACCATGCCCTCATTGCAGCCTTACCGTGCTCTCATTGCAGCCTCACCGTGCCCATAATTGCAGCCTCACCGTGCCCATAATTGCAGCCTCACCGTGCCCATAATTGCAGCCTCACCGTGCCCATAATTTCAGCCTCACCGTGCCCATAATTGCAGCCTGACCTTGCCCATAATTGCAACCTGACCTTACCCATAATTGCAGCCTGACCTTACCCATAATTGCAGGCTTACCGTGCCCTCATTGCAGCCTCACTACAGTCAGTGCCTGCCTGTGGCTGGATTACACACGGCATCTCCCGCTGTGTCACAGAGCTAAGTGTGAAAAGTTTGGCCCTGTTTTGGCACTGTGACAAAAGTCCCGCCCTACTCTTAGACCTGCTTGTGTGATAGACGCACTGCGTCGATTACATGAGTTGATCTAGGAGGAGGGCGGGACTTTTGTCACAGCGCTGCCAAACTTTTCACACTCAGCTCTGAGACCTGCTGTGTGTGACAGACATGTGGAGGAGGAGGAGGGAGGGGAGCACTGCGCTGCAGCCACAGCTTAGCCCAAAGCGGCCCCAGGGAAGGCAGCCTACCGGGAAATGTCCCGGTATCCTGGTAGGCCAGCAGGTCCCTGCTGTGACCTAAGTATCCTTAGGTTAACATAATTTTATGTTTTCACCAAATAGAACTAAAGAATTGCATTGATATAACATGCCAATATATTCGCTATTAATGTTAATTTTTATACACATATATACATACATAAAAAAACAAAAAAAAACCCCACACAACCCAAAAAAACTTCCCAGAATTTACATTCACCATTATTAGCTGTGCATACTAGCTTTTCTATACGCATTTTATAGTTAACCTCTAATACCCATTCCTGTATTGTTGGTGTTATTTGGGATTTCCAGTGTCTTGGAATTATAGCTCTTCCTGCCATCAAGAGAAATTGAAATATTCCCTTTTTTGGGGGGGGGATGGGCGGAGTCTAGCGGAGCAGACATGCATTGTTAGAGCTCCGCACCGCTGAGGAGAGAAGAGAAGGACAAAGCGGAGCCTGCAGGCTCAAAAGGTGTCCATTTGAACCTTTTTGCCCCAGGGAACAAACTGTGAAAGTTTGGGCAGGAAATATGGTACTGGGAGGAAGCCGTGGCAGAAATAAAAATCACCTCACAAAGAGCTCACAGGCACTCACTGCAACGAAAGCAGCTCCAGTCACCTCACAATATACAGCATCAGGGCGCTCTCACAGACAGAAAATGTCACAGCAAGACTCTCCATTTGAGTCAGATACAGAACAAATCCTCTCACAAACTTCTCCACAAGCCTCCTCAGCATCCCCAGTAATATTATTACAATTTGAAAAGATGCTTCATAAGGCTTTAAAACAAACCTCAGACCAAATAACAAAAAGCCTAACCAAAGAAATAAGAGAGCTGGGAAACCGCACCGCAGCCTTAGAAATAAAAATGGATGAAATTGAAATTACAACCCAAGAAAATATAACAGAATTGGAACAATTAAAAGAAGAGAATTTAATACTTCAAACTAAGCTCGAAGATTACGAAAATAGAGCCAGACGTTCAAACTTGCGCGTAAGGGGAATACCTGAAACTGTGACAGACCTGCAATCTACTATTACTGCTCTATTACAAGAAC
The DNA here is from genome assembly GCF_042186555.1 of Aquarana catesbeiana. Classification (NCBI taxonomy): domain Eukaryota; kingdom Metazoa; phylum Chordata; class Amphibia; order Anura; family Ranidae; genus Aquarana; species Aquarana catesbeiana. The sequence continues at coordinate 529,192,462 of NC_133326.1, forward strand.
TAAAGCCAGATATCCCTATTGAACGTTTAGAACTGGACAGAGTACACAGAGCCCTCACAGCCAAAAAGAAAGGGGGACCCCCACGTGATATAATCACAACATTTCATTATAACAGAACGAAAGAACAAATACTAATTGCTGCAAGAGAAAAAAAGGAACTTAATTTTCAAGGACACAATTATCAAATTTTTGCTGACCTATCCCAACTTACTATTACTAAAAGATGATCCATGAAACCCCAACTAATGAAACTGCAACGCCACAACATTATGTATCAATGGGGCTTCCCCTTTTCAGTCAGATTTAACTACCAAGGTACAATTTACAGAAGCAGATCAGCAGATGAACTACAACAAACCCTTTTAAAATTAAATCTGACAGAACCCACAAGCAGCAACTCTCCCACGCGCAGAAGAATGGCATCATCTTCACCTTCAGGCAACACCCAGAAAATTTCAGAACAAAATGGGAATCATCATTCTCACAAAAGAGGCCCTTATGCCACATCATCCATGGACCAAGAAGATTCAATGGACTGACATCCTAATTCCTGATATCTCTTCATTTATTATACTAAGAGATGGTTCTCTATAAAAAAACCTGTATTTATAACTGAATGTAACTGCATTCTGATAGTCACACACTGTGTGGGATCATGTTACATTCCAGTTATATTTCTTATTACTTCTGATTCATATAGCCTTGGAATATATAAGTGAAATAAGGAAATTCTTGTTCAGTTATATATTTTCAGGTAATAACAATAGATTTATTACTTTTTAGGACAAATATGTTCAATAATCCAGAAGTAATGGAAGCTTTTTCTTTCTTTTCTTAAAACAAATATATTATTACCTAACTAGTTCCTAGAACTATGTTTTTGTTTATTCTAATCTGAAGCAATACAACCTCAATTTTATGAGTTAACATATCTAAACAGTTACATATGAATAAAATATGTAATTGTTTACTCTAAAAGTTTTAAAATCCCAAAATAATTCAAACTATCTTCATCAATACCAAAGTTATTAACAGTACCTTTCTAACTGAATTATTTAGCCTAGGGCAAGACTAACCATATACAACCACCCTGGAATAAATAATTTCAACAAAAACTAAATTCTGCACTCCAATTAATGAATCATCATTTTGATGTCTTTTGACATAGCACTTCTCTCCTGTAAGCGGAAGATCCGTGTACCCCCATTAGCCCTCCTCATTCTCCCAACCATATTATGTGGGAGTGTGACGAAGGCACTTATTCCCCTGAGAGAGATATTTATTCTCTTTCACGGGTAAATTGTGATTACTTGCAAAAAATAATTTATACAATGTATCATCTAATCTCATATGTTTTTTGTTTACTCTTTACTCCAGAATTCACTGGTTTCTTTTCTATCTTTTCATCTCTTCAGTCCACACAGGTTGATCTGCGCAGTCAGCTCTGCATAACAAAAAGTAAGTCAAAACTAATTGATCTGTTGCCATGGCACCACTGAATATACTTTCCCTGAATGTTCAGGGAATAAATGTCCCTCAAAAAAGGACCAGGACCGTACTTTCCATAACAAGAAGGCTCACATAGTATGCCTCCAAGAAACACACTTCACCAAAGATTCTACTCCAAAATATATTTCTCCTTTTTATCAACAAATTTACACGGCTTCTGCCTGTACCAAACAAAGGGGAACTCTAATTGCATTTCACCGATCCACACCATTCACCTTATCATCAGAAATTAAAGACCCAGAAGGTAGATACCTGATACTCATGGGTTATATAATGGATACAGCAATCACGGTGATTTCCTACTACGCTCCTAACAAACAACCTACACCATTCCTCTCACATATATTACAAGTGATTAATACATACAAAATAGGAACAGTGATAATGTGCGGGGATTCGAACAAGGTCCTCCTCCCATTTCTAGATAAATCACCTTTTACACCATCCAAAATAACCTCTAGATTACCTTTTTCTCAACTTCTTTCCAAATACAATCTGGTAGATTCGTGGAGAGAAAGTAATCCAATGAAAAATAAATTCACTTATTTCTCGCACCCTCATCAAACCTTCACCAGAATAGATCATATTTTTCTAACAATAGGAATGATACCAGAAATTATTGCATCAGATATAATTCCGATTCCGTGGTCTGACCATAATGCAGTATACACTACTATAGCCTCAGCCATACCAAAAGCGCATGACCCAACGTGGTACTTACCGGACATAATGCTCAAACACCCACTACATCAGATGGCCATTGAACAAGCTTTAAAGGAATACATATCAATTAATAATACAACAGACATTTCCCCAATAACACTGTGGGAAGCTCATAAGCCTGTCTTGCGTGGTACAATACAAAGACAAATGGCACTATTTAAACGGGAACGCAAAAATCTAGCAAAAAAACTAGAACTCAATTTTAATGCAGCCTACATATCATTCCAAGATAATCCATCTCAGAGTACAAAATCTCATCTGGAAAAATCTAGATTGGAATACGATCTATTTCTCACTGAGTCAGTTGATAAATCCCTCAAACGCTCCAAACACAATTTCTACATGAATACAAACAAACCAGGTACATATTTGGCTCGGGCATTAAATTCAACTAACAAATCTTTCAAACCAATACGTTTGAAATTATCAAAAAATGTTTATACTTGTAATCCAGTTAAAATAGTCCATAAATTTCACTCACATCTCGCAACTTTATACAAGACAAACAATGAATTTAATCCTACAGAGGCTGAATCCTTCTTCTCAAAAATAACCTTACCTGAGTTGTCTCAGAATCAAAAAAGCAGTTTGGATGAGCCTATAACTATAGATGAAGTTGCTAACGCCATAAAAGACCTAAAACTTAACAAAAGACCAGGCCCAGACGGCTACTCGGCTTTATACTATAAAACATTCTCAGAAATACTCTCTCCCATTCTCACTGAAACTTTTAACAAACTTCTAGAAGGACATTCTTTTCGGCAAGAAACACTAATGGCAATTGTTTGTATGATCCCAAAACCCCTTTCTGATGATACTTCCTGTGTGAATTATCGGCCTATCTCTCTGTTAAACCTTGATATGAAATTATTAGCAAAAATAATAGCAAAACACCTCAATAGCATTATAGGAAAATTAATACATAGAGATCAAGTAGGTTTCGTGCCAAATAGACAGGCAGGCGATAATATACGCAGGGCAGTGTTATTGGCACATATTGCTAAAAAACGGAAAATCCCTTTATGTTTTCTATCTCTCGATATTAAGAGGGCATTTGACACAGTATCCTGGCAATATATGCAATATTCATTACAAAAATGGGGTTTTGGACCCCACTTTTTAACATGGATCAAAGCATTATATAATAAACCCAAAGCCTATATAAAATATGCTGGATACAAATCTGATGCCTTTAATATCGAAAGAGGTACCCGACAGGTTTGCCCATTATCTCCCTTATTATTTGCCCTTATACTCGAACCCATGGCCCAATACATCAGAACAAACCAAACTATAACTGGCATTGAAGTAGGAGGTATTACACACAAATTATGTATATTTGCAGACGATATATTACTTTTTCTATCATCACCACAGGTCTCTGGTCCTAACTTAATACCAGCTCTTGATGGATTTGCAGCCCTATCCGGCCTTATGATTAATCCTAAGAAATGCCTAGTGCTTAATATTTCGCTCACAAACATGGAATTGATTCCGGCTAGGGCTGCACTCCCATTCACATGGGCAGAAAAATCAATCCCATATCTTGGAATTCATTTAACAGCATCTCATTCTGACTTATTCTCAACCAATTATCCTCCTGTATTAAGACAGATCACAAATCTAATAAAACAATGGTCGCAACTTCCTTTATCCTGGATAGGGAAGATTAATGCAATCAAAATGACTATTCTACCCAAATTGCTTTATCTATTCAGAGTCCTCCCTATTCCAATTCCTTCCTATTTTTTGAGAATAGTTCCAAAAAGAGCAACTTCGTTTATATGGGGCTCTTCTAAACCACGTATACCTATACACACACTACATCTTCCCAAAAATAAAGGAGGCCTGGGATACCCTAATTTTACTAACTACTACAGAGCAGCACATTTGGCCAGTCTGTCCAAATACCATGCAAAACAGGAAATCCCATTATGGGTATTTATAGAGGCTTCAGAAAATGACCCTCTATTAATATCAAACTTGTTATGGCTTGATCCTAAAGACCGCTTTAAAATTCATAATCCCATAACTAAACACTTCTTATCTCTCTGGGATAAACTAAAAACCAAATATCAGTTACAATCTCCACACAATCCTCTCCTTTCTGTTATCAGAAATTTGGCCTTTTATCCGGCATGGATCTACCCAAATTCTTTTAAAGCTTGGACAACATCAGGCATTCAGACACTAAATGACTTCATAGCATCTAAATCATTCCTTTCATTCCCATCGCTTAGAGAAAAATATGATCTACCAAACTCTGAGATATTTAGATATCTCCAAATCAAAAATTTCTATACACCATTCCTAAAGGGGGATACACCATTATCCCAATTATCCATTTTTGAATCAATCTGTACAAAAGATCCATTTGCTAAAGGTACAATTTCATCACTTTATAATCAATTATATGGAGTAGTAAATCTTAATAGACCCTCTTACGTTCAGAGGTGGGAGGAGGACCTGGGACGAACTTTAGAAGACACGGACTGGTCTAACATATGGCTCACATCTAAGTCATCTTCACCCAACATCTTAGCACTGGAGACAAATTATAAAGTCCTAACTCGCTGGTACCTTGTACCTGCTAGAGTGGCAAAATATTCACCTAATATCTCAGCTCTTTGTTTTCGAGGATGCCCAGAAATAGGCACACATTTACACATATGGTGGACGTGCCCAGTAATCCAAACCTTCTGGAAGGAAGTCTTCGTGATTGCATCTAAAATATTAAAAAAAATAATACAACCAGATCCATATATAACTTTACTTAATCTAAAACCGGAATGGTTAACACTCTCTCAATTCAAACTTATGATCCAACTAATAACGGCTGCAAAACAAACAGTGGCCAAGGCATGGAAATCTCCTACATTGGTACTAGCAGAAACAATTCACAGAATGAATAATACAATGTCCCATGCTAAGATGGTAGCCATCGATCAAAATCAAATTCCAAAATTTGAAAAACTTTGGCATCCTTGGATAAAACAACAGTTCCTGTCAAATTTCAATGACTCTGTCCTGTTGCTATGGTAACAGATTAAATGACTTACAGAGACACCCATTCTAAGGCTTCAAAGAGAACTAAAAAGAATAATAAACTGACGAGCGGGACAACCTTGTGGACCATACCTCTGCCTTTCTACCTTTTTCTTCTTTCTCTTTCCTTTTCTCCACCTTACGATTAAAGCTCATTATCAGAATTTATTTGACCTATATACACTCTACCTGTAAACAATATGTATAGTAGGTATAAATCATTTAAATACCTACAAAAGTAACTAAGGAAATGATATATATCTTTAATTTAGGTTTACGTGAACCCAATGTTTAATATTTGAAATTTCATGATATTTACCTATATAAACCCTACTGTAAAACAATGAGCTTACTTTATAGATCCTTGTAAACTTACTTTATGTATCTTTATAATATTGTATACTCAATAAACTTCTTTTGACAAGGAATTATAGCTCTTCCTGCCATCAAGAGAAATTGAAATATTCCCTTATTTGGGGGGGGGGGATGGGCGGAGTCTAGCAGAGCAGAAATGCATTGTTAGAGCTCCGCACCGCTGAGGAGAGAAGAGAAGGACAAAGCGGAGCCTGCAGGCTCAAAAGGTATCCATTTGAACCTTTTTGCCCTAGGGAACAAACTGTGAAAGTTTGGGCAGGAAATATGGTACTGGGAGGAAGCCGTGGCAGAAATAAAAATCACCTCACAAAGAGCTCACAAGCACTCACTGCAACTAAAGCAGCTCCAGTCACCTCACAATATACAGCATCAGGGCGCTCTCACAGACAGAAAATGTCACAGCAAGACTCTCCATTTGAGTCAGATACAGAACAAATCCTCTCACAAACTTCTCCACAAGCCTCCTCAGCATCCCCAGTAATATTATTACAATTTGAAAAGATGCTTCATAAGGCTTTAAAACAAACCTCAGACCAAATAACAAAAAGCCTAACCAAAGAAATAAGAGAGCTGGGAAACCGCACCGCAGCCTTAGAAATAAAAATGGATGAAATTGAAATTACAACCCAAGAAAATATAACAGAATTGGAACAATTAAAAGAAGAGAATTTAATACTTCAAACTAAGCTCGAAGATTACAAAAATAGAGCCAGACATTCAAACTTGCGCATAAGGGGAATACCTGAAACTGTGACAGACCTGCAATCTACTATTACTGCTCTATTACAAGAACTAAAGCCAGATATCCCTATTGAACGTTTAGAACTGGACAGAGTACACAGAGCCCTCACAGCCAAAAAGAAAGGTGGACCCCCACATGATATAATCACAAAATTTCATTATAACAGAACGAAAGAACAAATACTAATTGCTGCAAGAGAAAAAAAGGAACTTAATTTTCAAGGACACAATTATCAAATTTTTGCTGACCTATCCCAACTTACTATTACTAAAAGACGATCCATGAAACCCCAACTAATGGAACTGCAACGCCACAACATTATGTATCAATGGAGCTTCCCCTTTTCAGTCAGATTTAACTACCAAGGTACAATTTACAGAAGCAGATCAGCAGATGAACTACAACAAACCCTTTTAAAATTAAATCTGACAGAACCCACAAGCAGCAACTCTCCCACACGCAGAAGAATGGCATCATCTTCACCTTCAGGTAGCACCCAGAAAATTTCAGAACAAAATGGGAATCATCATTCTCACAAAAGAGGCCGTTATGCCACATCATCCATGGACCAAGAATATTCAATAGACTGACATCCTAATTTCTGATATCTCTTCATTTATTATACTAAGAGATGGTTCTCTATAAAAAACCTGTATTTATAACTGAATGTAACTGCATTCTGATAGTCACACACTGTGTGGGATCATGTTACATTCCAGTTATATTTCTTATTACTTCTGATTCATATAGCCTTAGAATATATAAGTGAAATAAGGAAATTCTTGTTCAGTTATATATTTTCAGGTAATAACAATAGATTTATTACTTTTTAGGACAAATATGTTCAATAATCCAGAAGTAATGGAAGCTTTTTCTTTCTTTTCTTAAAACAAATATATTATTACCTAACTAGTTCCTAGAACTATGTTTTTGTTTATTCTAATCTGAAGCAATACAACCTCAATTTTATGAGTTAACATATCTAAACAGTTACATATGAACAAAATATGTAATTGTTTACTCTAAAAGGGTTAAAATCCCAAAATAATTCAAACTATCTTCATCAATACCAAAGTTATTAACAGTACCTTTCTAACTGAATTATTTAGCCTAGGGCAAGACTAACCATATACAACCACCCTGGAATAAATAATTTCAACAAAAACCATATTCTGCACTCCAATTAATGAATCATCATTTTGATGTCTTTTGACTTAGCACTTCTCTCCTGTAAGCGGAAGATCCGTGTACCCCCATTAGCCCTCCTCATTCTCCCAACCATATTATGTGGGAGTGTGACGAAGGCACTTATTCCCCTGAGAGAGATATTTATTCTCTTTCACGGGTAAATTGTGATTACTTGCAAAAAATAATTTATACAATGTATCATCTAATCTCATATGTTTTTTGTTTACTCTTTACTCCAGAATTCACTGGTTTCTTTTCTATCTTTTCATCTCTTCAGTCCACACAGGTTGATCTGCGCAGTCAGCTCTGCATAACAAAAAGTAAGTCAAAACTAATTGATCTGTTGCCATGGCACCACTGAATATACTTTCCCTGAATGTTCAGGGAATAAATGTCCCTCAAAAAAGGACCAGGACCGTACTTTCCATAACAAGAAGGCTCACATAGTATGCCTCCAAGAAACACACTTCACCAAAGATTCTACTCCAAAATATATTTCTCCTTTTTATCAACAAATTTACACGGCTTCTGCCTGTACCAAACAAAGGGGAACTCTAATTGCATTTCACCGATCCACACCATTCACCTTATCATCAGAAATTAAAGACCCAGAAGGTAGATACCTGATACTCATGGGTTATATAATGGATACAGCAATCACGGTGATTTCCTACTACGCTCCTAACAAACAACCTACACCATTCCTCTCACATATATTACAAGTGATTAATACATACAAAATAGGAACAGTGATAATGTGCGGGGATTCGAACAAGGTCCTCCTCCCATTTCTAGATAAATCACCTTTTACACCATCCAAAATAACCTCTAGATTACCTTTTTCTCAACTTCTTTCCAAATACAATCTGGTAGATTCGTGGAGAGAAAGTAATCCAATGAAAAATAAATTCACTTATTTCTCGCACCCTCATCAAACCTTCACCAGAATAGATCATATTTTTCTAACAATAGGAATGATACCAGAAATTATTGCATCAGATATAATTCCGATTCCGTGGTCTGACCATAATGCAGTATACACTACTATAGCCTCAGCCATACCAAAAGCGCATGACCCAACGTGGTACTTACCGGACATAATGCTCAAACACCCACTACATCAGATGGCCATTGAACAAGCTTTAAAGGAATACATATCAATTAATAATACAACAGACATTTCCCCAATAACACTGTGGGAAGCTCATAAGCCTGTCTTGCGTGGTACAATACAAAGACAAATGGCACTATTTAAACGGGAACGCAAAAATCTAGCAAAAAAACTAGAACTCAATTTTAATGCAGCCTACATATCATTCCAAGATAATCCATCTCAGAGTACAAAATCTCATCTGGTAAAATCTAGATTGGAATACGATCTATTTCTCACTGAGTCAGTTGATAAATCCCTCAAACGCTCCAAACACAATTTCTACATGAATACAAACAAACCAGGTACATATTTGGCTCGGGCATTAAATTCAACTAACAAATCTTTCAAACCAATACGTTTGAAATTATCAAAAAATGTTTATACTTGTAATCCAGTTAAAATAGTCCATAAATTTCACTCACATCTCGCAACTTTATACAAGACAAACAATGAATTTAATCCTACAGAGGCTGAATCCTTCTTCTCAAAAATAACCTTACCTGAGTTGTCTCAGAATCAAAAAAGCAGTTTGGATGAGCCTATAACTATAGATGAAGTTGCTAACGCCATAAAAGACCTAAAACTTAACAAAAGACCAGGCCCAGACGGCTACTCGGCTTTATACTATAAAACATTCTCAGAAATACTCTCTCCCATTCTCACTGAAACTTTTAACAAACTTCTAGAAGGACATTCTTTTCGGCAAGAAACACTAATGGCAATTGTTTGTATGATCCCAAAACCCCTTTCTGATGATACTTCCTGTGTGAATTATCGGCCTATCTCTCTGTTAAACCTTGATATGAAATTATTAGCAAAAATAATAGCAAAACACCTCAATAGCATTATAGGAAAATTAATACATAGAGATCAAGTAGGCTTCGTGCCAAATAGACAGGCAGGCGATAATATACGCAGGGCAGTGTTATTGGCACATATTGCTAAAAAACGGAAAATCCCTTTATGTTTTCTATCTCTCGATATTAAGAGGGCATTTGACACAGTATCCTGGCAATATATGCAATATTCATTACAAAAATGGGGTTTTGGACCCCACTTTTTAACATGGATCAAAGCATTATATAATAAACCCAAAGCCTATATAAAATATGCTGGATACAAATCTGATGCCTTTAATATCGAAAGAGGTACCCGACAGGGTTGCCCATTATCTCCCTTATTATTTGCCCTTATACTCAAACCCATGGCCCAATACATCAGAACAAACCAAACTATAACTGGCATTGAAGTAGGAGGTATTACACACAAATTATGTGTATTTGCAGACGATATATTACTTTTTCTATCATCACCACAGGTCTCTGGTCCTAACCTAATACCAGCTCTTGATGGATTTGCAGCCCTATCCGGCCTTATGATTAATCCTAAGAAATGCCTAGTGCTTAATATTTCGCTCACAAAAATGGAATTGATCCCGGCTAGGGCCGCACTCCCATTCACATGGGCAGAAAAATCAATCCCATATCTTGGAATTCATTTAACAGCATCTCATTCTGACTTATTCTCAACCAATTATCCTCCTGTATTAAGACAGATCACAAATCTAATAAAACAATGGTCGCAACTTCCTTTATCCTGGATAGGGACGATTAATGCAATCAAAATGACTATTCTACCCAAATTGCTTTATCTATTCGGAGTCCTCCCTATTCCAATTCCTTCCTATTTTTTGAGAATAGTACAAAAAAGAGCAACTTCGTTTATATGGGGCTCTTCTAAACCATGTATACCTATACACACACTACATCTTCCCAAAAATAAAGGAGGCCTGGGATACCCTAATTTTACTAACTACTACAGAGCAGCACATTTGGCCAGTCTGTCCAAATACCATGCAAAACAGGAAATCCCATTATGGGTATTTATAGAGGCTTCAGAAATTGACCCTCTATTAATATCAAACTTGTTATGGCTTGATCCTAAAGACCGCTTTAAAATTCATAATCCCATAACTAAACACTTCTTATCTCTCTGGGATAAACTAAAAACCAAATATCAGTTACAATCTCCACACAATCCTCTCCTTTCTTTTATCAGAAATCCATCTTTTTATCCGGCATGGATCTACCTAAATTCTTTTAAAGCTTGGACAACATCAGGCATTCAGACACTAAATGACTTCATAGCATCTAAATCATTCCTTTCATTCCTATCGCTTAGAGAAAAATATGATCTACCAAACTCTGAGATATTTAGATACCTCCAAATCAAAAATTTCTATACACCATTCCTAAAGGGGGATACACCATTATCCCAATTATCCATTTTTGAATCAATCTGTACAAAAGATCCATTTGCTAAAGGTACAATTTCATCACTTTATAATCAATTATATGGAGTAGTAAATCTTAATAGACCCTCTTACAGTCAGAGGTGGGAGGAGGACCTGGGACGAACTTTAGAAGACACGGACTGGTCTAACATATGGCTCACATCTAAGTCATCTTCACCCAACATCTTAGCACTGGAGACAAATTATAAAGTCCTAACTCGCTGGTACCTTGTACCCGCTAGAGTGGCAAAATATTCACCTAATACCTCAGCTCTTTGTTTTCGAGGATGCCCAGAAATAGGCACACATTTACACATATGGTGGACGTGCCCAGTAATCCAAACCTTCCGGAAGGAAGTCTTCGTGATTGCATCTAAAATATTTAAAAAAATAATACAACCAGATCCATATATAACTTTACTTAATCTAAAACCGGATTGGTTAACACTCTCTCAATTCAAACTTATGATCCAACTAATAATGGCTGCAAAACAAACAGTGGCCAAGGCATGGAAATCTCCTACATTGGTACTAGCAGAAACAATTCACAGAATGAATAATACAATGTCCCATGCTAAGATGGTAGCCATCGATCAAAATCAAATTCCAAAATTTGAAAAACTTTGGCATCCTTGGATAAAACAACAGTTCCTGTCAAATTTCAATGACTCTGTCCTGTTGCCATGGTAACAGATTAAATGACTTACAGAGACACCCATTCTAAGGCTTCAAAGAGAACTAGAAAGAGAACTAAAAAGAATAATAAACTGACGAGCGGGACAACCTTGTGGACCATACCTCTGCCTTTCTACCCTTTTTCTTCTTTCTCTTTCCTTTTCTCCACCTTACGATTAAAGCTCATTATCAGAATTTATTTGACCTATATACACTCTACCTGTAAACAATATGTATATTAGGTATAAATCATTTAAATACCTACAAAAGTAACTAAGGAAATGATATATATCTTTAATTTAGGTTTACGTGAACTCAATGTTTAATATTTGAAATTTCATGATATTTACCTATATAAACCCTACTGTAAAACAATGAGCTTACTTTATAGATCCTTGTAAACTTACTTTATGTATCTTTATAATATTGTATACTCAATAAACTTCTTTTGACAAGGAAATATTCCCTTTTTTAATTGATGTAATTGACCCCGGGATTAAAGAAAGAAGTGCTGCCTCAGGAGTCTCCTGCCAATTTTTACCATTGATTAAATGTTTAAATATGGCCGTAAAAATGGTTTTATTTTCGAGCAAGACCACCATAGATGCAATAATGTGCCTCTCGATTCACTGCATCTCCAGCATAGATCAGACATAGCTGGATTAATTTTATTTAGTAAGACCGGATAGCGATACCATCTCGCCATAATCTTATGGTTACATTCCTGAGAATAAGACGACACAGTTATTTTAAAGATGAGGAAGAACACCTTATCCCAATCTTTATGAGACAGCTTTTTTCCTAATTCTTGCTCCCAGTGTCGGACATAGAAGGGGCGATTTGGAAATGCGTGAGATAGTAGAATACCATACATTTTAGATAATGCATGGGGACATTTTGAGTCAGAAATGCACATCTCCTCAAACTGAGTTAAGTCCCTACAGAGGCTTAAACTATTCAACCCTTTGTAGAAATTGCATAGCTATAAGCATTGAAGCCATTCACCTGCCTTCGGGCGAGAGCGAAAGCTAAGCTCACCCAGAGTTTTCAAGCCTCTGTCTGTACATGAATGACAGATGGGCGAAGGATGTAGCTGTTTTCAGCAAAGAAAACTTTTTTCTGACATACCCGGTGGAAACCCTGTATTACCCAATATTGGAGTTAATATACCTAGGCGTGAAGATACATTGTATGTTGTGATAAATTTGTCCCATACATATAACAACGATGAGATTAGAGGCGTTACTTGTGTTGAACGTGGCCGATCAGTAGGAAGAAGCCATGGGAAAGAGGTTAATGGTACAGGCACTAGATCGGACTCAAGAGTAACCCACTATTTGAGAGATCCATGGAGGAACCAATCTGGCACCCTACTAAGTAAAGCCGCCGCGTGGTATAATTCCAGGTGCAGCAGGCCTGCGCCACCAGCATCTCTCCTCTTCACTAAAATGTCAAATCTAAGTCTAGCTAAGAATCTAGGCCAAATATATTTTAATAATATAGATCGAGTCAATTTAAAAAAAGAACATTGGACCGTAATTGGGATTGTTTGAAAAATATAAAGAAATCTAGGAAGGATGTCCATCTTAAAGAGTTTCATCCGTCCCAACCATGAGTGTCGCATTGATGACCATTTCTTAAGATGAGATTGCATAACGTTCACAAGTGGAAGATAATTGAGCTCATACAATTTAAAGAATTGTCTGGGTATCTGAATCCCCAAATAGTTGATAGAGTACTGGGCCCATTGAAATGAAAAATTATCAGCAAGAGAAACTTGAATATTTAGACAATGTGATTTTGCAGCGTTAATTTTAAAATTGCTAAGAGTACCGAAAAGTTGTAATTCCTTTAGAAGCACCAGAAATGCAATTATTGGATTAGTTATATGAAGCAAGAGATTGTCCGCAAACAAACTTATCTTATATTGCTTACTAACAATGTCAACACCCTGTATTGAGTTGTTAGCACGCAAGGCCATTGCCAAATGTTCCATTGCTAGTATATACAGGAGTGGCGAGAGAGGACACCCCTGACAGGTACCATTCAATAAATGAACCGGGTCCAAAAGTAGACTATTTACTCTAATACGAGCTGATGGAATGGAATAAAAGACCATGATTTTTTTTAATTAAGCCTGGGGATAAACCTAGTTGTTCCAGTGTTGCTTTCAAAAACTCCCAATCTAGGCGATCAAATGCCTTTTCTGCATGAATATGGCCCTTCCAAGGTTAGACCAGGACACTGCTAACTTACTGAACACGCCTTTCACTATATTGGTGTAGCGCTGGTAAATTTACAATCTACCGCAGGTTAGGTAAATTTAGTAAATTGTGCGTTAGGAAGGTAAAAGTTTGCCTCTGTTCCAGCTTGGCTGACGTTGCGTGTGTTTTCGTGCTGACCGGTGGGTGTCGCTGTTACCACTAGTCAGTGTTGGAAAGGCAACGTGTCGAAGTGTATAGATGCTCCTCTGTCTCGGAGGCAAGCTCGGTGGAGGTGGTCCTCCGAGTTGCATTCTGGGAAGAGGGTATTTATGGGACAGACGCCATGTTCTAGGGTTTTTTTGCAGCCACCTGCTGGCCCTCCTGGTCGACAGGTATGCGTTAAGGAGCTACCTTGTGGTCCTCCGATTGGGAGGCCCACGATGCTGCGGCGCAGGGGTGGGTCCAGAGGCTTGTCTGGGGCCTACCACCACGGCCGAGGAATGGTCCTGATCTGTCAGTCCTGTGTGACGAAGCTGGACAACTGAGGAGATCCCAGGGGAGGACCCGTCTTGGAGAGATCACCCCGTGAGCTGGTCTATAGAGGGGCCCGGTGACTCGGTTGGAGGACGTATCCAAAAGAAGTAACCATACAGCATAGTGTTGCCAGTTCGGCTTAAAGGTTCAGGCACTGTGACTGACTTTCATTGTAGAAAATCTGATACATCCTGTGGCAGAGGATCATACAAATTTATTCCCCAAACAAGTCTGTGGCAGAGACTTTTGATTCGTGCTGCGTACTGGCTGCTAGACCGGTGAGAGAGGCCTATCCAGACGAGCAAGGAGTGTGTCCCACGAGGGGAGCGCATTCCACATAATTATCTGAATTCTACCAGGACATTTGTCGCTAAGATTCTATAAGATGATATTTGAGTTTCTCCTGAAAGTTTCCTTTTCCGCCTCTTTCCTGCTACTTCCTAAAGTTTGTCTGTTCAATAAAGCATTGAAAACGTACTCCAGTGTTGGTGCGTGTGTCATCCAGAGGTAAACTCAACGGAACCCCTAGACCCAGTGCCGGTGAAACAGAGGGAAGCAAAGTGAAGGTAATAGACCCGCTTAAATTAGCAGCTCCACCGTGAGTTAGTGCTACATTGGAAATGCAACAATTAAGGCACTTCCATTGGGTAAGAGCCCAGGTCCGATGGTTTTTCAACTGTGTTTTATAAACAATTTCAGGATGTTTTATTACCAATCTTAGACACCACATTTAACTCAATCTCCGATTTATGTACTTTTTCTCATCAAACGCAGGAAGCTCATATTACGCTTATTCATAATGATCAGAAAGACCCTGATGTTTAAGTTATCGTCCAATTTCCTTAATGAATTTTGACCTTAAAATATATGCTAAAATAATAGCAGATTGCTTACAAGCAGTTATTCCTTCTATTATTGGTTTAGATCAGGTGGGCTTTGTCCCAACTCAAGAAGCAAGGGATAACACCATTAAAATATTGTCCATTATCTCACATTGCCAGTTACAAAAACTCCTGGCACACCTGGACTCAGTACTCTGGATCCTGCTCAGGCTGCCATTATGCAGCAATGGTGGTGCACACTGGTCAGTTATGTGCACTCTCCAGGCTCCCTCATGGCAGGAGAAAGCTGTGTCTACAGCCTGAGAAAATGCAGCAATTTCCTCTCTTCTGGCAATTTCACTCTGGGAAATGCAGTTGAAAAGCTCTTGATTACAATAGAGTATCTTTCCTCTGGACTACAGTTACAGCAGTGCTTCCTGACTCAGTCTAATGAAATCTTCCTGCTCAGCAGCTCCCTCCTCTTACTGAAACAGCTATTAACCAGTTCAGCACTGCAGGGCAGCAGCTACAGAGAACAACTGCAGCCAGTGTTTCTCTCACTCTCCATTCTTAGCCAAGCACCTGGCTACAGCAGTGAAGTCACAACAGCTACAGAATTTAGCCCCATAGCACCCTTTGCCCATAACAACAAGATCCATGTTGGAAACAGCAGGATTGCAACAGTAAGCACATTTTAAAAACAAGTAGATAAAGTGGTGTTCCACCCTAAAAAAAAAAAAAAAAAATACATGAATGTTCCATAAAAAAATTGCATTTTTTTTTTTTTTACTCACCTCTAAATGCCTGTTGCTAGGGGGTCCCTCGTAGTCTGTCTCTTTCAGTGCCTGGGCTGGTGACATCACTTCCCCTCTACACAGGAAGGGCTCAGCTCTGCTCCCTCCCTCTTGTCAATCATCTGGGACCCATTACAGGTCCCAGATGACTGAGCGGTCAATCACGGAGCGTGGCGCCGATTGCTGATGGCTGAAGGCTGATGGGCTCCAAGGGGCTTGTTTAATACAGAGGAAATGTTTTTTTCAGTTGGTAAAACCCAGATTGGGACCTACAGTCAGGAGATTTCTTAGAGATCTGAGAGGGATGAAATCTCCAATCCTGGGTCCTGGTTTTCATAGGCTTCAGCACACTGATAGGTCTGTTGTGTGCTAGGCTTTTACTAGTGACCTGACTCGTGTTCTGGGCTCCACCCCAGCAGACAGAGGAGGTCTCTGTCCTGGAGTACAGATGGGAGCCAGAGCAGCAAGGGGCTGCCAAGTGTATGGACCAAGCTTTTGGGAGAGGTACTAAGTGGTACTGCATCACTAAGACTAAGGGCCAGGAGGCTTAACATTCTTTGTACTTTGGATGGAAGATAAATGCTGAAAGGGAGGGAAACTGATCAGTTTTGTATTTTGAACTTTCTTTTAATAAAAATAGGTAAGAAAAGCCCTTAAAAAGAAGTTAGTGAGTAGCTATGTCTTTAATGCACTACCATATTAAACAAGTACTCACATGGATTATATACTGTGTATTAAACCAAAAAGATGGACAATTAAGTAGGATAGAGGAATTTGTCATCAAAAGAGGGACTGCTGGGAGCTATGACCTGTAGTGTACAGGCAAAGGACAGGTTTCTTTTAAGTAACTAAAATGAGTTCTAAGGTCAAGTTAAAGACATACAAACATAATGTTGGTTGCTCTGGTTTGTCTGCAGATATCACAGCAGATTTATTGGAGATGATGTTGGACAGATTAGTTTCCATTAGTTATTTATAGAAGCATTGTACTTACTTTCCCGAACCTTCACATTGTAAGTGTTCTTCTTGTCATTGAACAATCCAGAGATCTCCACTCTGCAGCAGAATATTCCTTCATCTTCCTTAGTCACATTAGTGATGGTCAGTGACACGTCCCCTCGCTCTATGTTTCCCAGTAATTGGTATTTATTAGATGTCTTTTCAGTCACTTTGCTGCCATCAGTCTTGATGATACCAGTATTACAATAGACCGTAAATAGAGCTGTACAGCCACCTCTTCCCCAGCACATGGAGGTTCTTCCCTTGTCAGTAACAGAATATGTGCAGTTTAGAGTCAATGTATCACCTTCTACTGCGATTGCTGGTTCTCCTGACACCGCTACACCTGCAAAGATGAATCAATATATAAATCATTCTGTAACTCCAGTCAGAAAAACAAAAACCTGTTTTCTGCCAATGACAGCAGCCATTGTCTACCTGAGAAACATTTCCCACCTGTGCTCTGTCCCATGAATCCCCCCCATACAATATGACTGCTTTACACCAGACTGACAATTACATGTTGTTGTTTCTATGGAGCCTATCTCTGTCTACTGACACATCTGAACCTCATTGAACCTCATATGTGGAGTCTAAACATCTAGATGTAGAGGGAAGAAATCAACATAACTCCATTTAGGAGGTGTTTAGTAAGTGTAAATACTGACCAAAGAAGTTAATATATTTTACCAGAGTTCCCCTTTAAGTTACAGCCCTTAAAGTAGAACTTAATGCAAAACATTTATTTTTCATTTTGGGCAGAGTAAGTGTGAGGGAATCATTATTTGTCACCAGAACTTGTGTCCCCATCGGAAGATTTCCCCCCTTTTCCTGTTCTTGTGACAACCCAAAATTTTAGCTTTTTTTAACTTTTGCCCTCAATGAGATAACAATAAACAGGACAATTAGAGAGGGTGAATCTCCCTAATGGGCACACAGAGATCAATGAAAAACTAAAAAAATGTTTTGCCTTTAGACTGTAATATTTTGACCAGCACTATACTGTATATCAAGGATCCTCAAACTATGGCCCTCCAGTTGTTGCGGAACTACATATCCCATGAGGCATTGTAAAACTCTGACATTCACAGACATGAATAGGCATGATGGGAATTGTAGTTCCTGAACAACTGGAGGGCCGTAGTTTGAAGACCCCTGCTGTATATGCTTATAAACAGCTGTCCTCATACAGTGGCTAACAAGGCATATTGTCAGGTACAGGTGTAACCAGAAATGTGTGGACTGCCACAGAGAAAGCTCATAAGCCGGGGCGGACTGACAACTCATGGGGCCCCCGGCAATAGGAGATCCTGGGGCCCCCTGTCCCCACCCATGTGTTCTCGCCCACACTCAAGCCACACCCACACAATTTCCCATCTACATTTTGCACTGCCCACACTACATGCGTTCATCACAGAATTTCTCTGCACTCAAAATAAATGTTAATTATAGAATATAAAGAAAAATAAACTTATGTGACAGACCTAGCCGGGACAGAGGCTGTTGGAGAGGACTGAATGCAAGCCTGTTGCCTTTTGATTATGGGCCCTAGCATTTGGGGGAATGGTGCTCTCTGTGAGCTGTATGCCTGGGGACCCTGGGGTTGGTGTTACTTTGGATTCAGCTTCATGTCCCCCCAAAACACACAGACTCTGGGAACCCTTTATATGCCATATTAGAATGATAAGACTGAATTATACTGTTGGGACACATCCTGTGAGGAGCTGCTGGTGTCATCAACTCCAACTACCTGTGTTTATGTTAATTGAATGAGCTGATCACATTGTCCTCTATACAATGTAGGAGACGGGACAACTCCTATTGGAGCTGCTGCTATTGTGAGAAGGTGTCCTGTGATAATTAACTCAGTCTGGACAAAAGGTCATGTCTCAATCACCTAGGCTGTATAAAGGATTAGTTAATTAGCTCATGTTAATTAGGTTAATTAGGTTACGTTTGTATTGTTAGAGTAATATTTTCTCCTGTATATAAGACTGTATTCTGGTTCTGAAAAAAGTCAGTTCATGTTAGCAACAAGCAAGTGTCGCCTTGTTTTGTGCTCAGAGAGGTTGGAATATCTGATATCTGTATACAGACTGGGAGGAAGTGGCATATAACGGAAGCACTCAAGCGGAGTGTGGGACGTTCTGTGACAACTTACATTAAAGAAAGTGCAACAACGGTACATTTCCAAAATTAAGAATTTTAGAAATTGACACAATATAACAGGTGCAACAAATGTCTTCTTAGCTGAACATTGTATAAAAAATATACAAAAAATAAAAACCTTTGTCCAGCATGTTACAAAATTACGGCCCTAGAATTGCTCTTACTCCAACGTTACCATACATGTGTGACGCCATTATTCTTTACATACAGAGCGTGTGCGGGGGTCATGGGTGTGCTTTACATTTATTTTAAATAATTTTTATTTACTTTATATCATTTTCACTGACCACAAATGTAAGGGGCATTCTTCTCACTGCCCACCAATGTAAGGGGCATTCTTCCCACTGCCCACCAATGTAAGGGGCATTCTTCCCAATTTTTCTTTATTAAAAGTCTTGCAATCAATAAGCATAAAATCACTATATATAATATACATATTTACATAAATGAAAATAAATATAGCAAATCTGCTCTCAAACAAAAAAATGACTTTACAGCAAAAACAAAACTCATCATGAACATGTCATTATTGGGGATAATCTCACTACAACTCACACCAATACACCAGACATCTGAACTGTGAGGTCAAGAAACAAACCCGCACCCATTATGCATGCAGCCCTTCTTCAAAAAGAAGCTACTAACCAACAAAAGCTAAAGGAGTGAAAGAAACAGAAAAAGAAAAGAGCTCCTCACCCAGAGATGGGCAGTTCACCAAAGGCAGGTCTGATATTCCTCCACGCCCTTTTCCAGACCGCCCGAGGCTCCCTGCCCCTCTCAAGACCCCGAATTTTCCCAACCTCACCCAGAATATCGTGCACCACCACGTCAACAGAGAGGACTTTTTTCCGCAGGGTAATCTGGCACCGTGCATTCCCTGTGAAGTAACGGACAACTATACTAACTAAAAACAGTGTATCCAAATCAAAATCCCAGCAAGTCGGGAATGCCCCGTACACCCACTCCGCATAACTCATGCGATAGAAAAAGGGGATGCCTAGAGCCCTCCCCACCCTTTTATACACCTCTATGTTAAAGGGACACTGCAGCAAAAAGTGGTCCATAGACTCCACTTTACCAACACACTCTGCTCTAGGACAATCCCGATCATCCACAGGGCGATGCTTCAAGGCTCTGACAAAGAGCCTTCCATGGAAAGCAAGCCAGGCTTGATCCCTAAACTTCAAGGGGATTCTTTCTAAATTGATTAAACGCAACCCCTCCCTCATTACAGAGCCTGGGCAATCCCTTAAGGCCAGTGACACACTGAAAGCAGAGCTCAAAATCCTCTTCTCCAGAAGCTTCCTGGGGAGGGACTTGATATCCTCCACTGTCACCTGCCACTGCCGAAGTATTTTCAGACACGGGGCAACATAAGCCGGGAGCTTGCCATGTCGGACTCTCAGACTTTTCACTGGCCCGCCATCTTCCCAGCATCGCAGAAAAGGCCTAAAACAAGATTGAAAAATGCCCACCCATCCCGGCGGGTTCTCTGCTAGCATGTTACCAAGATTTTACTTTAAAAAGAGCAGAGAAAAGAAAACTATTGGGTTGACCATTCCTAGGCCACCCTCCCGCCTAGACAGGTAAGTTACATTGCGTTTGATCAAGTTCAGCCTACTTCCCCATAACAGTTGGAAAAAACAGCTGTACACCCTTGCATAGAGAGATGCTGGCAAGATACAGACGAAACTGACATATAAAAAGATTGGGACCAGGTATGTTTTGATCAAGTCAACCCTCTCCCTCAAGGAAAGCTTCCATTTCTTCCAGCTTGCTACTTTGGCATTGGCGCACACCAACCTGCTTTCCCAATTTCGATGACCATAGTCACCAGGACCAAATTTGATGCCCAACACTTTAATTTCCTGCTGGGGCTCTGGGAAGGCATCTGGAAGTTCGAAGCTTTCACCCTCCTCACCCATCCAGAAAACTTCACTCTTTTCATGGTTGACTTTAGAACCAGAAGCCTCCGTGTACTGCTCTATCATAGAGACCACCTCCTGAGCCTCCTCTGTCCCAGAGACAATAACAGACACATCATCGGCATAGGCCACGACCTTCAGAGGCGGCACACCAGCAATGCCCAAAGGCACCCCGCACAAAGATCCACTCTCTAGCCTTCTTATGAAGGGGTCGATTGCGAATACATATAACAGGGGGCACAGAGGACATCCCTGGCGCACACCAGAGCCAACCTCAAAAGGCCGTCCAACCCAACCATTAACCAGTGGGAAGCTCTCAGCCCCTCTATATAATGTCTTCAGCCAATCTATAAACCTCCCCTGCAGGCCGTATCTACCAAGTAGCAAATACAGGTACTCGTGATTGACTCTATCAAAAGCCTTCGCCTGATCCAATGCCAGCAAGTACTTTCTCCATCCAGCAGCCCTGCATCGTTCCAAAGCCTCCTGGACAGCTAAAACCGCTGAAAAGGTACTTCTACCTTGGACCGAGCAGTACTGATGACTGGACAACAAATCGCCTGCTACTGACGACAAGCGCCAAAAAAGAATCTTCGCCAGGATCTTTCTATCAACATTAAGAAGACTGATGGGGCGCCAGTTCTCAATCATTGAGGGGTCTTTACCTTTTGACAGAAGAATCACAGCAGATTGCCTCATGGAGGGAGGGAGCGAACCCTCTTCTAGACAGCTGTTATAAACCTCTGCTAAAAAGGGAGCCAGAATGGACTTAAAACACTTGTAGAATTCAGCTGTCAACCCATCTGGCCCAGGTGATTTTTTGGTAGCCAGCTTCTCTATAGCATGAACTACCTCATCCACTGAAATTGGTTCTGTCAAATCCATCAAAGGCAATGTACCATTACCCAATCCTGGAGTAGAATCAAGAAAGCTTTCCATCCTGTCCCGACAAAGGTCCTTTCTTCCCAGAAGGTCTGCGTAATATGACCTGAAGATCTCCAGGATCCCTGATCTGGACTTCACCAGGGAACCCATACTATCCCTCAGGCTTATGACCGTCTTAACTGCTATGCCTTGCTTACAGTTCTGGTAAGGATCAGGCGAGTGATATTTTCCATAATCCCTCTCCAGAACCAAGGAGGCATGCCGGTCGTATTGACACTTCCTAAGAAGAAACTTCACCTCAGAGATCTCCCCTGGATCTCCTCTATACGAGACAAGACGATCAAGCTTCCTCCGCAAATGCTGGTAGGCAATGTACATACCAAGCTGCTTCTTCTTACTTATGGCCTTGAAAAGCCCAATTGTCCTTTGTTTCACAAGCTCCCACCATTCTGACTTACTGCTGCAAAAGTCCAGAATAGAAACCTGTGCCTGAAAAAAATCAAGGATTCAAAGGAATCAAAGGATTGTCTTACCTCTACATCTTCCAGGAGAGCCGAATTCAGTTTCCAGGTACCCCTTCCCCTGGGTGGAGTGTCCGAGGCATTCAGAGTCACAGACAGCATACAGTGGTCAGAGAACTCCACCGCCCTCAACTCAGGAGCCGAGAAAGCAGAGTTCTCCTTTAAAAAAAACCTATCTATCCTACTCTGACTATTCCCTCTCTGAAATGTGAATCCCGTGCTGCCAGGGCAGTGCTTAATATGCACATCTAGCAGGCCTGCTTGTCTCACCATATCTCTAAGAAAAATGCTATCGTAACCCAGCCTGTCTATGGCGCCTCTCCTGTCTTCAGGCCTAATTATGGTGTTAAAATCACCTCCAAAGACAACCTGCTGGGACGTAAAAAGGAAGGGCTTGATCTCTGTGAGGAGGCATTTCCTGCCCCATTTTGACTGCGGTCCATAGATATTGATCAGGCGCAGGTCCTGCCCCCTAACAGAGACGTCCAAGACCATGCATCTCCCCATTTCTACCTCAATTACCCGCCGGCATGTTACCATATCGGTTTTAAAAAGGACCGCAACTCCGCTGCAGGGCTCAGCCGCAAGAGACCAAAAGGAGGGACCGCATCTCCACTCCCTTTTTGCTAGATGGACATCAGCCAAAGTATTGAGCCAGGTCCTTTGCAAAAATAAAATCTCGGCATCAAACTCGCTGAGCAAAAATAAGGCAATATCACGAGCTCTTGCAGATTTAATGCTGGTGACATTAATGGTCGCCACCTTTATCGGAGTGGGAACTGCCATCAGGATGATTGGGGTAGTCGTTTCTTAACCTTTGCCACACTCTCATCACCAGAAACAGCTCTCTTCAGACTACGTGACTCCCCCTCATCCATGGATGATAAAGAGAAAGATATATCAGACATCTCATCACCCGACAAAACTGAAAAGGTATTACCAAGAGGAACCCCTCCTGGGTCCGACCCTGAGGAAGAAATGACCACTTTACTTGTCTTCCTCTTCTTCTTCTTTTTCTTCCTCCTAAACTTCTCCCACCCCTCATCATCCGAATCCCCCTCAACAGAGGGTGAGACATGGGATATGGACACCCTTCTATCAGCCCCACCCCCATCCAACACCCTCACACTCCCCTGACCACGTTTGTGCCGCTGAGGGACAGGGACTGGAGGCCGAGTGGGAAGATCCGCCAAACCTGCCCCCCAGCAGCTTCTGCCAGTCTGGAGGATCTACGTACAGTAGGATTAGGGACCACCACATGGGGGACAGACTCAGGGACCACATTACTAGGTGAAACAGAATCCGAAACAACAGATGTAATAGACACAGGAGGGACAGACTCAGGGACCACATTACTAGGGGAAACAGAATCTGGAACAGATATAACAGAAACAGGAGGGGCAATAACAGTTTTAGCGGCCTCATCCTCCTTATCAAGTCTCTGCAACTCAGCCTCCAATCCTGGCAAGTTATGTAATGCCTCCGGGCACTGACTATAAGGATGACCCAGCTTTTGGCACAAATTGCACCGAATTTCAGTACAATCCTTAGCCAAATGGTCCAGATCCTGGCATAGTGAGCATTTCTTACGGGTACAGGTAGATGCAAAATGGCCTTTGTCACCACATTTATTACAGACCTTAGGCTGACCCTGGTAAAAAATAGTCAGCCTATCCCTCCCCAGAAAAGCTGAACAGGGAAGGTGTTGAACTACATTTCCAAGCACCCCCAATTTTAGTGACACTGTCCAGGCCCCTGTCCATATTCCATGCTCATGAAGGACCTTCCGCAGTGGAGCGAGGACCTCACCATATCGGCGTAGCCATACTATTAAATCAGCCTCTGGTATGGATTCGTTACGCACCAGGATCGTCACCGACTTTATCAGAGGTTGCCTGGAAATCACCTTTGGCACCAAACCACTCCACTGCGGAAGGCCCTTGCACCTACTATACCTCTCCCAAAATAAATCCAGACCCTCAGGCTTTACAAAGGACAAATCAAATTCATAAATCCCCACTGGGCAAATCAAAGCAAAGATATCCAAGGCTTTAAACCCCATTTCCAGAACCAACTCAGCCACCCTCCCCCTTACTGGTGGGGTCCCCTCCCCCTCCCACTTCAATTGAACCACATTCCTCCTCCTGTACCCACCAACCATCCCACCACCAAGCCCCCCCCAAATTGTGACCACTAAAATTCCTTCCACCCTCCTTGGTGCGACTCCCCAGAACGGACGCATAACTGCCCACATTTCTCCCAGCAGAAGAAACATTTGTGTGTTTTGAACCGTCTAACACATTTCTAGCAGATATCGATTGTACAGATTTGGTCTGCACAATCGATGAGTCTTTCCTCTGCTGAGCAGGGAGAGCAATGAGGGTGTTTTGGGTCCCCAAAACACCCTCCCCATGTTGAGGGCATGCGGTCTGGTTACTGTTAAGGAGGGGAGGGCGCTCTCTCGTCCCCCCTTTTCCTGTGGCCTGCCAGGTTGCATGCTCAGATAAGGGTCTAGTATGGATTTTGGGGGACCCCCATTTTTTTTTACATTTTGGCACAGGATTCTTCTTAAAATCCATACCAGACCTTAAGGGTCCTGTATGGATTTTGGGAGGGGGGCCCCACGGCATTTTTGTTTTAAAATTTGGCACGGGGTTACTCTTAAAATCCATACAAGACCTAAAGGGCCTGGTATGCATTTTGGGGGGGACCCCCACGCAATTGTTTTTTTAAATTTTGGCGCAGGGTTCCCCTTAATATCCATACCAGAACCAAAGACTCGTTTTTTTCAAGGATTTTTATGTATTGTATATTGCCGAGGTCCGGCAATACATTACAGCCACGAGCAGTTTTAAATTACATTTTTCCTTTACAAATGTCATTTTGCTGCTCTCATTCATAAAACTATGTATGGCTGCCGTGTAAGCAGCCTAACATAGTGTGGGGCGTGGACTCAGCCCCCTGAGCCATGATTGGCCAAAGGCATCCTGCCTTTGGCCAATCATGGCTCTCACAGGAGAGCACGCTGTGATTGGCCAAAGCATGCAGGTCAGGTGCATGCTTTAGCCAATCAGCAGCCGTCAATGTACTCCAATTTCTCAGTGCATTGACGGGCTTGCCGTTCATTATTGGGCATTCCGCGGGCGACTGAATTTCCCGCGAACGCCTCATAATGTTCGGTATTCGGCGAACACCCGATGTTCGAGTCAAACTTATGTTCGACTTGAACATTGTGCTCATCCCTACTTTTAACACTCAGTTTTGGAATTAATGGAATTTCCTCAACAAATACCACATTCACTGTTATGCCCCGTACACACGGTCGGACTTTGTTCGGACATTCCGACAACAAAATCCTAGGATTTTTTTCCGACGGATGTTGGCTCAAACTTGTCTTGCATACACACAGTCACACAAAGTTGTCGGAAAATCCGATCGTTCTGAACGCGGTGACGTAAAACATGTACATCGGGACTATAAACGGGGCAGTGGCCAATAGCTTTCGTCTCTTTATTTATTCTGAACATGCGTGGCACTTTGTCCGTCGGATTTGTGTACACACGATCGGAATTTCCGACAACGGATTTTGTTGTCGGAAAATTTTATATCCTGCTCTCAAACTTTGTGTGTCGGAAAATCCGATGGAAAATGTGTGATGGAGCCTACAACAAGGTCCTATCACACATTTTCCGTCGGAAAATCCGACCGTGTGTACGGGGCATTAGAATTTCATTTGAGAAAAATTCTCCTCCCTCATTTTTTTTTTTTTTTTTTTTTGGCACTATGGTTGAAGGCAATCATCAATTTGACCCAATTAACTATTTGAAAATCGAACACAGGTTCAAAAAAATATTTCTAAATGAAGTTCAACTGGTAAATGGCCAGCTTTAGAAGTGCTATATGGATCTAGAGCCACCTTAAAAGATATGGATGAGCCCACAAGATCAATGAACACCATTTCATATTCATATTTTATATGTAACATATGCACTGCACAATGTTTATTTTAAACAAGGAAATAAAAATAGTTTATAAATCCATAATATAATATTGTTTCTTTATATCTTTTTCTGTAGGTTGTCCAGGTAAGACTCATTACCGGTATCAGAACTGGTAGCTCGGACACAAGAGCCGGAGCTGGTAGTCAGCCCAATAGTTAAACAAGGTAACACTCAAGGACAAAACAAGAAAATCCACACAGTAGCATTCTGGTTTTGGCATTTTCCTTGTCTGCCTGTCCACCTGCAATGTGGGCCAGTCTCTGGGTGGAGCCCAATTCTGATTTAAGCCAGCCAAGCCTGAAGTCTCATTCTTGTGATAGCGTGTATAATACCTGATCAAGCTACCTGTTTGTCTGCCCTGCTCTGCTAGATTGGATTACCTCGTTGACAACCTTGGATCGGATATTGACTATACTCTGAACTCTGCCTGCCTTTTGACTTCAGATTTTGGACCCTGACTATGCTGAACCTTGCCTGTCTACCAACCGCAAGTACCTGCTTGCTTTGTTCAGTTTGCGCATGCCCTGGGGTGGTAGCCAGGCACTATAGCATTGTGTATAAGTCCTGGGGGCAACCAAGTAATGCTAGGCCTGCTTGCCTTATGGGAATGGGGGCTGCTATAGATCAAAAACACAGAAGACAGCTAAAGTGTCTGACCACTTGCATTAGAGGTAAGCCTGACACAGGGCTTGCAGAAGACCTGCCTTTAAGCCAAGAATGCAGATAAAATTTGACATCCCAGGAGAGCTACAGCTTATAGCATACTTGTCAACAGTCCCGATTTTCCCGGGACAATCCCGATTTTGGGACCCTCGTCCCGATCGGAGCTCGTCCCGATTAAATTCCTGGGATTTTGCTTTTGTCCCGGGAAAATCGGGAATTTTTTAGCAAAAGGGCCGGTGGGCAAGAAGATGGCCGCCACAAGGACTAATCCCCGTGTGTTCAGTGGAGAAGGGAGGGGCAGCCAATCGCTTCTCTCTTCAGTGTACAAGTAGATAATTCTCTTGTACGCTAAAGGTGATTGGTTGCACAGCCTGGAGGCCCCTCCACTCTCCACTATTCACACAGAGAAAGCCGGGAACTGACTAGCTGCTGCTGAAGGAGACAGACTGCTGGGGGACACACAGATGGACGGTCTCCGCTGCTGGGGGACACACAGATGGAGGGGCTCCGCTGCTGGGGACACACAGATGGAGGGGCTCCGCTGCTGGGGGACACACTGATGGAGGGGCTCCCCTGCTGGGGGACACACAGATGGAGGGGCTCCGCTGCTGGGGAACATTGATGTAAGGAGGGGCTCCGCTGCTAGGGGACACTGATGTAAGGAGGGACTCTGCTGTTGAGGACACTGATGTAAGGAGGGACTCCGCTGCTGGGGGACACTGATGTAAGGAGGGAGCTGGTGGTAAGTAGGCTTTGTTTTTTTTCCCTGGGCATTCCCCAGGCTTTGTTTGCATCTGTTTGTAGCCCTCCAAAGCCACTTACTGCGATAGCCAGCTTTAAATGAAGGCGGTGGCGAGTTTTTTTAGATTACCTTGGTGTGTTTATTGGTCCAGAAACGCACCAGCACCTTTGCAGCCATAGGACTATTTGCTGGGTGTTTGGTGTGCTTCTGTACCTTTAAGAAGGGATAGGCTGCCCTTCAGTCAAC
This sequence comes from Aquarana catesbeiana, assembly GCF_042186555.1. Classification (NCBI taxonomy): domain Eukaryota; kingdom Metazoa; phylum Chordata; class Amphibia; order Anura; family Ranidae; genus Aquarana; species Aquarana catesbeiana. The sequence continues at coordinate 529,220,669 of NC_133326.1, forward strand.
CTGCCAGCATTTATCCATTAGAATGCATGTGCCTCCACTGTGGGGACACTCATATTTAATGGTAGGACCACAGATATCGGGGTGCCTTGACGAGGCTCTGTGGCTTACGCATGCATTTGCAAATGCGAGCGGACTAAACCCCTGTTTTTAACGCGTACTGTTAGACAGGTTGATTTGGATGTCTGCGAGCTGGTGGTAAGTAGGCTTTGGTTTTTTCCCTGGGCATTCGTGAGGCTTAGTTTGCAGATGTAAGGAGGGACTCCGCTGCTGAGGAACACACAGATGTAAGGAGGGGCTCCGCTGCTGGGGGACATTGACGTAAGGAGGGACTCCGCTGCTGGGGGAAACACAGATGTAAGCAGGGGCTCTGCTGCTGGGGGACACACAGATGTAAGGAGGGGCTCCGCTGCTGGGGGACATTGACGTAAGGAGGGACTCCGCTGCTGGGGGAAACACAGATGTAAGCAGGGGCTCTGCTGCTGGGGGAAACACAGATGTAAGCAGGGGCTCCGCTGCTGGGGGACATTGACGTAAGGAGGGACTCCGCTGCTGGGGGACACACAGATGGAGAGGCTTCACTGCTGGGGGACATTGATGTAAGGAGGGGCTCCACTGCTGGGGGACACGCAGATGTGAGGAGGGACTCCGCTGCCAGGGACACATCGATGTAAGGAAGGGCTCCACTGTCAGGGACACATTGATGTAAGGAGGGGCTCCATTGCTGGGGACACTGATGTAAGCAGGGGCTCCGCTGCCAGGGACACAATGATGTACGGAGGGGCTCCACTGCTGGGGACACTGATGTAAGGAGGGGTTCCGCTGCTGGGGGCACCTGATGTAAGGACAGACTCCACAGGGGGCACCTGATGGTATCTGGTGGCAGGCGACGTGACAGGTGACACACTCAGGGCTCTCATTCTGTATTGTGGTGAGTTGAATTATTTCATTTTATATTACAATGTAATAATGCGCTTCAATCATCCTGACACCATAACAACCATGGTGCCGGAATGATTGAAGCGCTAACACCAGATGTTTGGAGTACCTTTATCTGCTGATTGTTAAACTTTCTGGAATACACATATTTCTATTATTGTGTAGGATCTGGGCCTGCTGTCTCTCCCTCTCTCCCTCCCTCGTTCATCTCAGACTCTAACCACACCCCCTTAGAGCCACGCCCCATTTAAGCCATGCCCACCATTCCGCTGAAGCCACACCCATTTTATATGCGGTGCCCCACCCCTAATTATAACAAGACTCCGCCCACAGGCAAAAAAGTGTCCCTATACATTTTTTTACAATGTTGGCAACTATGTTATAGCAGTTCCCATTTTGCAGAATCACAGCTGAGTAACTTTCAAGATTAATGTTTGATAATCTCTTTTCTCTATCCAGGCAAAAAACAAAAGTGAATTATGTAACCAGACTAAGGCTGGGTTCACATATATGTAAATTGGATGCGTTTTTAACCAGTTGCCGACCGCCGCACGCCGATGTACGTCGGCACAATGGCACGGGCAGGCATAAGGGCTTACCTGTACGTCCCTGCCTGCCCACGGGCGGGGGGTCCGAACGCATAGTTGCCAACATTGTGAAAAAATTTTTAGGGACACTTTTTTGGCTGTAGGCGGAGTCTTCTTATAATTAGGGGGCGGGGCATGCGCTTGTGGGTGTGGCACTGGGGGAAATAAAAAATGCGGCGCAAGAAGCGCGCCGCGGCAAAAAATGGGCGTGGTTTACGCGAAATAGTGGTCGTGTCTTAAATGGGCGTGGCTCAAAGGGGGTGTGGTTAGAGTCTGAGATAAATGAGGGATGGATAAGGAAAGGGGGGGAGAGGGATGGAGGGACAGCAGCCAAAGATCCTACACAACAATAGAAATATGTGTATTCTAGAAAGTTTAATAATCAGCAGATCACACTCCAAACACCTGGTGTTAGCACTTCAATCATCCCGGCACCATGATTGTTATGGTGTCAGCATGATTGAAGCCCATTATTTCTATTATTACATTGTAATATAAAATTAAATCATTCAACTCACCATAATGCCGAATCAGTGGGATCCCTGAGCGTGTCACCTGCCACGTCGCCTGCCACCAGCAGAGTCCTTCCTTGCATCAGGTGCCCCAGCAGAGTCCGTCCTTGCATCAGGTGTCCCAGCAGAGTCCGCCCTTACATCAGATGTCTCCAGCTGTGCCCCCCTTACATCAGATGTCCCCAGCGGACCCCCCCTCACATCAGGAGTCCCCAGCGGACCCCCCCCTCACATCAGGCGTCCTCAGCGGACCCTCCTCTCACACCAGGAGTCCCCAGCAGACCCCCCCCACATCAGGAGTCCCCAGCGGTGCCCCCCCTCACATCAGGAGACCCCAGCGGAGCCCCCCCTCACATAAGGAGTCCCCAGCGGAGCCCCCCCTCACATCAGGAGTCCCCAGCAGAGCCCCCTTACATCAGGAGTCCCCAGCGGACCCCCCCTTACATCAGGAGTCCCCAGCGGACCCCCCTTACATCAGGAGTCCCCAGCGGACCCCCCCTTACATCAGGAGTCCCCAGCGGACCCCCCCTTACATCAGAAGTCCCCAGCAGACCCCCCTTACATCAGGAGTCCCCAGCGGACCCCCTCCTTACATCAGGAGTCCCCAGCGGACCCCCCCTTACATCAGGAGTCCCCAGCGGACCCCCCTTACATCAGGAGAGTCCCCAGCGGACCCCCCTTACATCAGGAGTCCCCAGCGGACCCCCCTTACATCAGGAGAGTCCCCAGAGGACCCCCCCCTCACAGCAGGAGTCCCCAGCGGACCCCCCTTACATCAGGAGAGTCCCCAGCGGACCCCCCTTACATCAGGAGTCCCCAGCGGACCCCCCCTTACATCAGGAGAGTCCCCAGTGGACCCCCCCTCACAGCAGGAGTCCCCAGCGGAGCCTGGTCTAACAGAAACCAGCTCCATCTCTCCCTGTACCTCATCCTCAGACACCCATGCAGTGTCTGTGCAACTGACACACGGGGCGGAGGGGCGGCGGCGACGGCGGCGGCAGATGATAACATCCTTCTTGTGTTCAGTGGAGAGCGGGGAGGGGCCGCCAATCCCTGCAGCCAATAGGCACACTGAAAAGAGAAGCCGATTGGCTGCCCCTCTCCTCTGCACTAAACACAAGGGGGAATAATACTCGTGGCGGCGGCGGCCATGTTTTTGTAGCCGTTGCCGTTTTTTATCAAAAACATTCCCGATTTTCTCGAGACAAACTCAAAACCCCGGGAAAATTATCGGGACAGTCCTAAATCGGGACGAGGGTCCCAAATTCGGGATTGTCCCGGGAAAATCGGGACTGTTGGCAACTATGCGGACGGACCCCCCCCCGGGGCCTGCGACGGTCGGATTACCGTCAGGAGCGATCCGAGGTGAGGGCTAGGCCACTGATTCATGGCAACCCCTTCACGATTGCTCCTGGCAAATGAGAATCTTCCTCTGCTGCTGTAATGTAAACAGCAGCAGAGGAAGTGATCTCATCGCTCCTCGTGAAGCATTTTTGTTCCGGCTTCTGAGGAGAGAAGACATCAAGTAAGTTTGCACCAAACACTACACTTACAGTAGAACACTCTAGGCACACAAATCACCCCCCGATCACCCCCCTGTACCCCCTGTCACAGTGACACCAATAGCAATTTTTTCCTGATTATTGCATTGGTGTCATTTTGTGACAGTTATAAGTGGTAGGGCAGTTAGTGGTAGGCCCCTTTAGGTCTAGGGTACCCCCCTAACCCCCCCAATAAAGTTTTAACCCCTTGATCACCCCCCGTCCCCAGTGTCACTAAGCGATCGTTTAGTTAGGCAGGTAAGTACTTAGGTTCACCGTCAGGTGTTTATAGCGTCAGGTACCCCCATATACTACCTAGTAAAGGTTTTAACCCCCTGATTGCCCCCTAGTTAACTCTTTCACCAGTGACCACCGTATAACTGTTACAGGTAACGCTGGTTAGTCAGTTTTTTATAGTGTCAGGGCACCCGCCGTTTATTACCTAATAAAGTTTAACCCCCTAATCACCCGGCGGGTGATATAAGTTAGGTTTTAGGGTCAGATAGTGTCTGCGTCGCCCCAGGCAGCGTCAGGTTAGTGCCAGTACCGCTAACATCCACGCACGCAGCATACACCTCCCTTAGTGGTATAGTATCTGAACGGATCAATATCTGATCTGATCAGATCTATACTAGCGTCCCCAGCAGTTTAGGGTCCCCAAAAATGCAGTGTTAGCGGGATCAGCCCAGATACCTGCTAGCACCTGCATTTTGCCCCTCCGCCCGACCCAGCCCAGCCCACCCAAGTGCAGTATCGATCAATCACTGTCACTTACAAAACACATAACTGCAGCGTTCACAGAGTCAGGCCTGATCCCTGCGATCGCTAACAGTTTTTTGGTAGCGTTTTGATACAATCGCTAACAGTCAGGAGCTTTTTTACCTGTGAGTCTCACTAGTGTACCACTAAATTTAAAGCCCAAAATGGCAAATCGAAGGTACACAAGTGAAGAGGCCTACACGTTTTTGAGCATGACAGATAGTGAAGAGGAAGTCACTCATCTGTCAGATTCAGGCTCAGAATACGAACCTGTAGACAGCAGCGGCTCCATGACAGATAGCTCTGACGACAGAGTTGTGGTCCCTGCCAAGGCCAGGCGTACCAGACCCCCAATCTTCTTCTTCTGCTGCTGCGGTGCAAGAACCGCAGGGCTCTCATATGGAGCAGAGAAGTACTAGCGCCGCTATTCCTTCTGGTGAACTGGCAAGCACCAGCGGCCTAGCACACCCTGGTCGTACATCCAGCACTGCAGTAACACTTGGTGACGTGGCGAGTCCCATAAGTGCAGTTCAAGCTGGCGAGGTGGCAAGCACAAGTAGTGTCCCGCTGCCATCAAGAAGACGAACCCAGGCCCGTCGTGCCCATACTGCCCTTCCTGCTGCATTCGCCAATCCTAATTGGGAACCCACCACTTCTGCCACTCACTGGCCAACACGGCATTCAGGTGATTTTAACAACAGTTGATTTTACATCACTTGATTTTTATTCGCTGCTTTTCACCGAAGATCTCTATAGATCTATTGTGGACCAAAGCAATTTGTACGCTGGTCAACACATCGCCACTATTCCCCAGTCTTCCCTTGCCAGAGATTGGAAACCAATTACGGTTTCCGAATTTAAGATCTTTCTGGGCCTTTCCCTCAACATGGGCATAACCAAAAGGAGTGAGTTGCGGTCATATTGGTCCACTGACCCAATTCACTATATGCCGTGTTCCCTGCTTCCATGGCCAAGGCACGACACGAGCAGATTTCGCGGTTCATGCACTTCAACAACAATGAACTCTGTCGTCTTCGTGGAGACCCTGGATACGATCGGCTCTACAAAATTCAGCCCCTCGTAAACCACTTCAACCAACGTTTTGCAGACTTGTTTACTCCCCATCAAGTTGTCTGCGTTGATGAGTCCCTGATTACGTTTTCTGGCCACTTGTCATTCAAACAGTACCTTCCCAGCAAGCGTGCCAGATACGGGGTCAAGATGTAAAGGCTCTGTGACAGGGCCACAGGCTATACATGTAGTTTTATGGTTTACGAGGGAAGAGATAGTCACGTAGAGCCGAAAAACTGCCCTGACTACATAGGAAGCGCTGGCAAGATTGTGTGGGACTTGGTGTCACCCTTATTCGGAAAGGGGTACCACTTGTACGTGGACAATTATTACACGAGCGTGCCACTTTTTAGTCACTTGTTTGATCATCAGATTGGAGCATGTGGTACCGTGCGATCTAATCGCTAGGGCTTTCCCCAGCGGCTTGTAGATTCCCCTTCTTAGGCTGGGGGGAGAGGGAGCCTGCTTGAAGTGTAATAACTTGCTTGCTGTGAAGTGGAGGGATAATACGAATGTTTTCTTTCTTACCTCTCTTCATGCAGACACGACAGTCCAAATTACTACGGCGACTGGTGTTGTGGAGAAACCCCTCTGTGTCCACGAATATAACCAAAATATGGGAGGGGTGGACCTCAACGACCAGTTGTTGGCGCCGTACCTAGTTGCCCGTAAGGCCAGACGCTGGTATAAAAAAATGTCTGTATACTTATTTCAATTTGCTTTGCTGAACGCTCATGTGCTATACAGAGCTTAAGGACAGACTGGATCCTTCCTTAAATTCCAGGAAGAGATCGTCAGAGCCCTTCTGTTTCCAGACGGTGCTCCACCTCACCTTCCCCAACCAAATGCAGTAAGCCGGCTGCATGAGAGGCATTTTCCTTATGTCCTCCCGAGTACCTCTACCCAACGAGCCCCCCCAAAGAAAATGCTGTGTCTGTAGAAAGCGCGGATATAGGCGTGACACCCGCTATTATTGTTCCTCCTGTCCTGACAATCCTGGTCTTTGCATTGGTGAATGTTTTGAGCGCTACGCTGAGTTTTAGCGTAGGGTACAGCATTGCACAGACTAGGCACACTTTCACAGGGTCTCCCAAGATGCCATCGCATTTTGAGAGACCCGAACCTGGAACCTGTTATGCCGAAGCATGGGGGCAGCAGGGGCAGAGGAGCGATTTGCTCCTAAATTTTGGGGGTGGATACCCTCATGCTTCGTCATATATAAATGGTGCATGTATGCCCATCATTAGAAGTGGGTGGATGAAGGGAGGTATTCTAATGGTGGGCAAAAACTCTAGCATGGCCTGACACTTTAAAAGAGTCGGATGTGGCTGCACACCCCGTAGTAAATGTTATCAAAAAGAAGTGGGAGGTTCCCCATTGGGGTTTTTTTAGCAGCAGTCATTGAAAGAATGTAGAGGTTTTTATAAAAAGTAAATAATTTTTATTAACAAAATACTCCGAACAAGATTTTAGAAAGCACAAGGCTTAAAAACATGAGCTCCGGTTTTACAAAGAAAGAGACATGCTGGATAAATATACAAATCGAACAATAGGTTATTACACAATAGATTACAGGGAGTATGCATGCAGCTACTTCCTGTAAGGTTGTAGCTATATTGATGCTTGCCAGTATTTAGAGAAGACCCCAATGCATTTCAACCTTGTAGGGTCGTGGTCTTTCTCAGGGGGTCCTTAAAGCTCTGCAGGGGCATCAAAAGGGGTGATAAACAGTTTTATACATAAATTATTTGATATACCGGTGTTTACTCTATAAGATTCATGATGATCACTAATATTTACCCTCAATACCATGTGAGCTTGTTTATCCCGAGACTTCTTTAAAAACGTAGAAAAGAACAGAAAAATTCCCCACTTGTGGTCCTGGACTCCATTAAATAATCGTCCCAAACTGCACCCCAGAAGGAGGCAAGACCGACCCGTGGGGCTTACGAATGGTCACAGATCGAGTGACCACAAACGGAGGATGCAGCAGAGGGACCAGAGCACCTGAAAGTTCATCATAAAATAGTATATTCACTGTTTAGTCCACAAAATAAAATTTAATTCAAAGTATATAGAGTTATGTTGATATACTGACTGAAGTATACACCGTATAGATGTAGAGAGCATGGGACAATAGATATTGGGTACTAAAAAATGTATATTAATGTAATATATAACTAGAGGTTTTGAATGCTATAAAAATAGAACATGTACTAACTTAATGCAAACTAGGGATTGTGATGAGTGTAACATACAAGGATGTGAGGAAAAAAGTGCAATATGTAATTATGCCCTTCAAAAAGAGGGGGAGAGATTATGAGAAGTGAAAAAAGCAAAAAATATATTAAAAATAAATCCTCTGCTCCAATGAGGATTGCTGACGTGACCGTGAAAAAAGCGCACAACGAAAAAAGAAAAAGACAAACATAAAGTGGACACCACTTAGGGGAGTGAGGTAAAAACAAAATCGTGAAGTGATGGTGAAAAAAGACTATCAGTGAATCAAATAAAGAAAAGAAGTGAATACCTCTAAAGGGTAATAATAATGGTAAAGTGGTGGTAGCATATAAAACTTATAGTTGCAGTGTGTGAATATCTGCACAAAGTTAGTGCAGAGAAAGTGGGTGAAGAAAGAAAAGAAAAAGTCTACAATAAATGAGGAATTGAGGCTGTGAGGGAACCAATACAGCCCCTCAGTCATTACAAAATCTTTAACATTAAAAAAATATAAATAAGTAAATAAATGAAATGAGACTGAAAAAACAAGCTCACCTAGTAACTGCGGTGAAAGGTATGGGTATCTGTAAAGTTCCCCAGGTGAATGCACAGTGTCTGATAGCCAGAATCAAAAAGCTGTGCATAGCTGACCTTAAATAGACATGAAAAGATATCAAATCAATGATGGAAAGATCTTAAAAATGAACTGACAGTGGTGCAGCAAAGCTCTCAATTGCCATATGTTCTTACCTGTTGGATTTGTTGCTCTCAAACCCTGTCGGGGGATCAACTAAGTGATTCCAACAGAGGGTGTCCCTATATATACTACCTGAATTAGTCCATGATTGCTGACAGGTGCCTGAAATAGCCCCACAAACCATCCCTCCGAGGGGAGGGGCCGTGGGGAAGCGTCAAAAGGGAAAACCACCAGAGAGACAGAGTAAATAGATATTCATAAGTATCAAAGAATGTATGAAAATATTACAATAGTGCATTGCCATACTATAGACATAAGTGTGTATGTCTAATTGTTTTAATCTTTTCTCCTCCCCATATCACGCCGAATAATCTTTAGACGGCGGATATTGTCTAGAGGAAAAGATTCTAGTGTCACTGACTGCCATCAGTGGAACATCAAGCGATAAATTATATATAATGTTCAAGGTAAAGGAGAGGGCATGTTTTCGTACCTTCATAGTTTTTCCCACTTTTTACCATAGCTATGTCTCTCTAGTTAGTTCTCCCCGAGCTGAAGCCCTTGAGAAAAGGAGTATATGAAATAGACTCGTTTAAACCTGGGTAGGAAGTTGCCCCCCAATCTATATATCCATTTTTGCACCAATTTGAAGAAGCCTTTTGTTCCAATCGCCGCCTCTTCCTGGAATATGAATCTGGTCTAAGGCAGCGAAGGTAATTTTGGGCATCCTATAATTGTGTTGCGCAACCACGTGCCTTCCCAAGGGGAGATAGATGTTGCCTATTTCCATGCTGTAGACATGTTTCGATGTTCGGCACCAAAATTTTTGCCTAGTTTTGCCTACGTAAAATGCACCACATTCGCAGGTCATCAAGTATACCACTGCGGGAGTCTGACAGTTTACGAAGTGTTTAGGTTTAAAAACCTGACCATTAGGAAGCGTAAATACTTTTTCTTTTCTTATCCACGGACAGTGAGCACAATGTCCGCAAGGGAAAGTGCCATAAATCGAGCAGTGTTTTTTACTTGATTTTCGGTATTTGCTTTTAACCAACTCATCTTTGAGGGATGCAGCACATTTAAAAGTGATAGAGGGAACCGGGACACAAAGTGCCTTACCTTGTCATCATCTGTAAGAATGGACCAGTGTTTGGTAATGATGTTACGATTTTGCTGATGTTGTCGTGAGTATCGTATAATAATACGCAAAGGATCTGCTTCTTTCCTTCTTCTCGCTTGTGGTCTAAATAACAATGTTTCTCGAGTCTGGGAGATGGTTCGATTGTATGCTTTTTTCAAACAACAGCGACTGTAGCCCCTGTCAAGTAATCGCTTCTGAAGCTTGGCAGCCTCAATTTCAAAAAGTGTATCATCAGAGCAGTTTCTTCTCAAACGAACATACTGTCCATACGGTATGGAATTTTTGAGAGGGGTAGGATGGAAACTATCTGCGTGCAAGACGGTATTTCCTGCTGTGCTTTTTCTGTACAATGTACTGGTTAAATTTCCTTGTGTATCACAGTCAATTTTTACTTCTAGAAAAGTCACAGACTTAACATTGTGATTCATAGTAATTTTAGATTCAAACTGTTTGTATTTATCTGGTTGAAAAACTGAAGCAATGTTTTTTCAGAACCTTCCCAGATGACGAAGATGTTGTCGATGTACCTGAGCCACGTAATGACATGGCCCAAGTACATCACGAGACTCTTGTCACTGCAGAGTGATGGCTCCCACTCCCCCAGGTACAGGTTGGAGTAGGATGGGGCGCAGCACGTCCCCATCGCCACACCCTGCACCTGGAGGTAGTGAGATCCATCGAAACAGAAATAGTTGTTATTGAGAATATGGTCTAGACCTTTCAGGATGAAGTCATTCAGATCCCTGTTGCATCTTGACCCTTGTTGTAATACATTGTCGATCGCTTGGAGTCCTTTCCCATGTGGGATCGAACAATATAGGGCTTCAACGTCGCTTGTGACTAGGATTGAGTTTTGAGGAATTTTTAACTCATTTATCATCTGTAGAAAATGAATGGTGTCCTTTGTAAAGGAAGGCAATGCTACCACAAACGCTTAAAGATACGAGTCAATAAGCCTGCTTAGATTTTCAGAGATTCCCCCATTACCAGAGACGATTGGTCGTCCTGTGATGGTAGTAGATTTTTTATGAATTATCGGGAGACTGTAAAAAGTGGGGGTTCGAGGATGTTTGACTCTAATCAAGTCATATAGAAGTCATATAGATCTTTGTTAATTGTGCCCTTCCGATCAATTAAACTATAAAAGGCTTGATTGGATTTTGTGATATGTGTGGTATGAATTTTTTTGTACCATTCTTTATTATCCAATATATTCCGACACATTGTTCTATACTTTTTGTTGTCTAATAGGACAACATTACCTCCCACTTCTTTTTCTAATGGTGGGCATACCCACCGATCAATCTCTTTTTTTCGTTCAGCCCACAGGCTGCATGAAAAAAAAAGATTACAATATATGCCCAACAAGGACCAGCAACGTACTGGTATGTTGCTGGACTTTGAGTGGTTATACCAGAATGATGCCTGCAGGTTTAGGTATCATCTTGGTATCATTCTTTTCATCTAGTGGTCGGCTTTCATGTAAAAGCAATCCTAGCAGCTAATTAGCCTCTAGACTGCTTTTACAAGCAGTGGGAGGGAATGTCCTCCCCACCTCCGACCATCTTCCATGGTTTTCTCTGGCTCTCCTGTCCCAACAGGGAACCCGAGAATGCAGCCGGTGATTCGGCCAGCTGACCATAGAGTTGATCAGAGACCAGAATGGCTCCAGTCTTCTCTATGGCCTAAAAAAAACGGAAGCTATGAGTGTTTCATGACTTAGATTTCTTGGGATGTAAACAGCGCCATTGGGAAATTGGGAAAGCATTTTATCACACCGATCTTGGTGTGGTCAGATGCTTTGAGGGCAGAGGAGAGATCTAGGGTCTAATAGACCCCAATTTTTTCAAAAAAGAGTACCTGTCACTATCTATTGCTATCATAGGGGATATTTACATTCCCTGAGATAACAATAAAAATGATTAAAAAAAAAAAAAAAATGAAAGGAAAAACAAGATAAAAAAGCAAAAAAAAAAAGAAAAAAAAAGTGCACCCCTATCCCCCCCCCGCTTTCGAACAAAGGCGAACGCAAGCGTCGGTCTGGCATCAAATGTAAACAGCAATTGCACCATGCATGTGAGGTATCACCGCGAAGGTCAGATCGAGTAATTTTAGCAGTAGACCTCCTCTGTAAATCTAAAGTGGTAACCTGTAAAGGCTTTTAAAGGCTTTTAAAAATGTATGTAGTTTGTCGCCACTGCACATTTGTAATTTTAAAGCATGTCGTGTTTGGTATCCATGTACTAAGATCATCTTTTTTATTTCATTGAACTTTTGGGCAATGTAGTGTGTTTTAGTGCATTAAAATTAAAAAAGTGTGTTTTTTCTCAAAAAAATGCGTTTGAAAAATCGCTGCGCAAATACTGTGTGAAAAAAAAAAAATGAAACACCCACCATTTTAATCTGTAGGGCCTTTGCTTTAAAAAAATATATAATGTGTAGGTATTCAAAGTAATTTTCTTGCAAAAAAAAAATATTTTTTCATGTAAACAAAAAGTGTCAGAAAGGGCTTTGTCTTCAAGTGGTTAGAAGAGTGGGTGATGTGTGACATAAGCTTCTAAATGTTGTGCATAAAATGTTAGGACAGTTCAGGTAGTGAGGTAGTGTGGAGTGAAATAAAAAATTTACGCCCTTAGAAATCCTGAAGACGGTGATTGGTTTTCGGGGCCCCGTACGCAGCTAGGCTCCCAAAAAGTCCCACACATGTGATATCCCCGTACTCAGGAGGAGCAGCAGAATGTATTTTGAGGTGTAATTCCACATATGCCCATGGCATGTTCGAGCAATATATCATATAGTGACAACTTTGTGCAAAAAAAAAAAAAAAAAGTTTGTCATTTTCCCGCAACTTGTGGCAAAATATAAAATATTCCATGGACTCAACATGCCTCTCAGCAAATAGCTTGGGGTGTCTACTTTCCAAAATGGGGTAATTTGGGGAGGTTTTGTGCCATCTGGGCATTTTATGGCCTTCAAAACTGTGATAGGTAGTGAGGAGTGAAATCAAAAATTTACGACCTTAGAAATCCTGAAGGCGGTGCTTGGTTTTCGGGGCCCCGTACGTGGCTAGGCTCCCCAAAAGTCCCACACATGTGGTATCCCCGTACTCAGAAGAAGCAGCAAAATGTATTTTGGGGTGCAATTCCGCATATAACCATGGCATGTGTGAGCAATTTATCATTTAGTGACAACTTTTTGTAAAATATATATATATTTTTTTGTCATTATTCAATCACTTGACAAAAAAATAAATATTCAATGGGCTCAAATGCCTCTCAGCAATTTCCTTGGGGTGTCTACTTTCCAAAATGGGGTCATTTGGAGGGGGGTTGTACTGCCCTGCCATTTTAGCACCTCAAGAAATGACATAGGCAGTCATAAACTAAAAACTGTGTAAATTCCAGAAAATGTACCCTAGTTTGTAGACGCTATAACTTTTGCGCAAACCAATAAATATACACTTATTGACTTTTTTTTACCAAAGACATGTGGCTTAATACATTATGGCCTAAATGTATGACTAAAATTGAGTTTATTGGATTTTTTTTATAACAAAAAGTAGAAAATATCATTTTTTTTCAAAATTTTCGGTCTTCTTCCGTTTATAGTGCAAAAAATAAAACCGCAGAGGTGATCAAATACCATCAAAAGAAAGCTCTATTTGTGGGAAAAAAAGGACGCAAATTTCGTTTGGGTACAACATTGCATGACCGTGCAATTAGCAGTTAAAGCGACACAGTGCCAAATTGTAAAAAGTGCTCTGGTCAGGAAGGGGGTAAAACCTTCCGCGGGCTGAAGTGGTTAACCACACCCAATTCACATAATATGTGAATGTGACCGGCTTTCAATAGAGCCAGTTAACACATGTGCAGGGAGGCCACAGTGCAGTTTTCAAAAGGGTCCTGTGCATTTTTGGATCCAGTTCAAGTGCGAATTCAGGGAAAAATTTGCACCTGAACCCGTGAACAGAAACGCACCGGACTCAACCGCAGCTGCATATATGTGAACCCAGCCTTAGGGCTTGTTCACACTTGTTTGGAGATCGGTGGTTTTCTGCATCAGAATAACACCAATCTTCGCAAGGGCACACAAAAAATAGTTATTTTCTATGTATCCTGTTCATACTTAACCACCTGAGATCCGCGCTATAGCCAAATGATGGCTACAGTGCGGACCTGCTTTGCCAAGACTACGTCCATTGACGTTGTCCCGTGCACAAGCGGCCTGCGTGCCCCCTGCAGGGGGGGGAGTCTCTATGAGACTCGCCTGATCACAAATCGGAGAAATGCCCCGTACACACGGTCGGATTTTCAGACGGAAAATGTGTGATAGGACCTTGTTGTCGGAAATTCCGACCGTGTGTGGGCTCCATCACACATTTTCCATCGGATTTTCCGACACACAAAGTTTGAGAGCAGGATATAAAATTTTCCGACAACAAAATCCGTTGTCGGAAATTCCGATTGTGTGTACACAAATCCGACGCACAAAGTGCCACGCATGCTCAGAATAAATAAAGAGATGAAAGCTATTGGCCACTGCCCCGTTTATAGTCCCGACGTACGTGTTTTACGTCACCGCGTTTAGAACGATCGGATTTTCCGACAACTTTGTGTGGCCGTGTGTATGCAAGATAAGTTTGAGCCAACATCCGTTGGAAAAAATCCTAGGATTTTGTTGTCGGAATGTCCGAACAAAGTCCGACCGTGTGTACGGGGCATAAGGGGTCGATCACGACCCCTTACCACATGATCAGCTGTCAGCCAATGACAGCTGATCATGTGATGTTAACAGCGTGAGGAGGAAAAAAAATCCGTTCACCGGCGGCCGTGAGAGGGACATCAGTCCCGATCACGGCAAGCTGCTAAAGATCCTCAGTGCCCACCTGTGCCATCTAGCAATAGGCAGCAGTGCCGCCTACCAGTGCCCACCAGCGCCACCTATCGGTGCCCACAGTGCCACCCATCAGTGCCCACAATCAGTGCCTAAACAACAGTGCTGTACATCAGTGCCACCTATCAGTGCCCATCAGTGTCACCTACCAGTGCCCATAAGTGCCCATAAGTGCCAACCATTAGTGCCCATCAGTGCTGCCCATCAGTGGCCACCTATCAGTGGTACCTATCAGTGCCACCCATCCGTGCCACCCATCAGGGCCCATCAGTGCCGCCTTATCTGTGCCCATCAGTACCGCCTTATCTGCCCCATCAGTGCCGCCTTATCTGTTTGTTTAGCAAATAATAAAAATCCCAGCTGTGATTAAATACAACCAAAAGAAAGCTCTATTTGTGGGAAAAAAATGATAAAAATTTAATTTGGGTACAGTGTTGTATGACCGCGCAATTGTCATTCAAAGTGCGTCAGCGCTGAAAGCTGAAAATTGGTCTGAGCAGGAGGGGGGTTTAAAAGTGCCCAGAAAGAGCTGTGGCTCGGTACAGAAATCTGCAACATGTGAACATTTTTCCATCCTGTACTGCAGCTCCGTTTACGTAAATATATATATATCTGTTTGGAGGTGGTATATTCACTTAAAGGGGCAGCTTCACATAAATAGTTAATTTCTACAATTTATGTTGGCGCAAATTTTTACTCACAACTTTTTCACATTGACCTATGAGCGTCTGAGCTGCATTGCATAGAAATGAATGAAATGCCAATAGGTGCATATCTTTTTTTTTTCTGGAGATAAATGTTGCACTTCAAGCTCAGCACATTCATCACATTTATACAGTGAATATACCATTAAGAAAACTTCTATAAAGGGACCTATACATTACTGTGAAATATATTAGACAATGTGGCTACTTAAAAAATCTTGCATTCCTTAAAGAAGCATACATTTGTTAACCATAGGAATGGTACTATACAGTGCCTTGAAAAAGTATTCATACCACTTACATTTTTCCACATTTTGTCATGTTACAACCAAAAACTTAAATTTATTTTATTGGTGATGTGATAGACCAACACAAAGTGGCACATAATTGTGGAGTGGAAGAAAAATGATAAATGGTTTTCAATTTTTTTTACAAATAAATATGTGAAAAGCATGGCGTGCATTTGTATTCACCCCCCTATACTCTGATACGCTTAACTAAAATCTAGTGGAACCAATTGCCTTCAGAAGTCACCTAATTAGTAAATGGAGTCCACCTATGTATAATTAAATCTCAGTATAAATACAGCCGTTCTGTGAAGCCCTCAGAGGTTTGTTAGAGAACCTTAGTGAACAAACAGCATCATGAAGGCCAAAGAACACACCAGACAGGTCAGCGATAAAGTTGTGGAGAAGTTTAAAGCAGGGTTAGGTTATAAAAAATATCCCAAGGTTTGACCATCTCACGGAGCACTGTTCAATCCATCATCCGAAAATGGAAAGAGTATGGCACAACTGCAAACCTACCAAGACATGGCCATCCACCTAAAGTGACAGGCCGGGCAAGGAGAGCATTAATCAGAGAAACAGCCAAAAGGCCCATGGTAACGCTGGAGGAGCTTCAGAGATCCACACCTCAGGTGGGAGAATCTGTCAACCGGACAACTATTAGTCGTGCACTCCATAAATCTGGCCTTTATGGAAGAGTGGCAAGAAGAAAGCCATTGTTGAAAGAAAGCCATAAGAAGTTCCATTTACAGTTTGCGAGAAGCCATGTGGGGGACACAGCAAACATGTGGAAGAAGGTGCTCTGGTCAGATGAGACCAAAATTGAACTTTTTGGCCTAAAAGCAAAACGCTATGGTGGAAAGCTAACACTGCACATCACCCTGAACACACCATCCCCACCGTGAAACATGGTGGTGACAGCATGTTGTGGGGATGCTTTTCTTCAGCAGGGACAGGGAAGCTGGTCAGAGTTGATGGGAAGATAAATGGAGCCAAATACATAGCAATCTTAGAAGAAAACATGTTAGAATCTGCAAAAGACTTGAGACTGGGATGAAGGTTCACCTTCCAGCAGGACAACAACCCTAAACATACAGCCAGAGCTACAATGGAATGGTTTAGATCAAAGCATATCCATGGGTTAAAATGGACCAGTCAAAGTCCAGACCTAAATCCAATTGAGAATCTGTTGCAAGATTTAAAAATTGCTGTTCACAGATGCTCTCCATTTAATCAGACAGAGCTTGAGCTATTTTGCAAAGAAGAATGGGCAAAAATATCACTCTCTAGATGAGCAAAGCTGGTAGAGACCTCCCCAAAAAGACTTGCAGATGTAATTGCAGTGAAAGGTGGTTCTACAAAGTATTGACTCAGGGGGTTGAATACAAATGCATGGCACTCTTTTCAGATATTTATTTGGAAACAATTTTGAAAGCTATTTATCATATTCCTTCCACTTCACAATTATGTGTCAATTTGTGTTGGTCTATCACATAAAATCTCAATAAAATACATTTACGTATTTGGTTGTAAGATGACAAAATGTGGAAAATTTCAAGGGGTATGAACACTTTTTCAAGGCACTGTACACTATACCTAATCACTAATCCTACTAAATGTTTTAACATGCTCGTTATTTCAAAAGTAATTTTTAATATTTTTAAATCAGCAATCTTTATTAAAACAGTGCCTGGTGATCCTGCCAAAAGCTCCTTTTCATCTACTTCCTCTGTACCTGTGTTGTCACACACCCTCCCAATGGAGACTACAATTGTATGTAATGATGCGCATTCTACTGCTGTGACCATTAGGAAACCTTTTTTGAGAAATGCCAACATGTAGATATGACATGCCCGCAAAGAAGTTGCATAAAACCAGCAGCACTGAGATAAAACAAATAATGAAAAAAAGGTAACATAAAAATTATTGTGTATAAAAAATGGCATTTGTTGATATGCAGTTCTTTAGCAAACGAAATGTCATTCAGTTAAAGTTTACATATACTTTAAGAACATTACATCTCATTTGGAACGCTTCACGTTAATGCAACTACATGGTAATGGCCTCACACTGTTTTCTAAGCTCACGATGCAGGGTCATGAGAGATGGAATAAGTACCTGGAAGTAATAAGATGAGAACGAACATCCATTGATAATATGGACCCATTCTGAGTGCTGCCAGTGTTAAGGCTGGGTTGTCTAACTCACTATGTTATAAACACTAGACCACACATGAGGAGGAAGTGACCACAGGAAGACTATAAGCATGAAACATATTCTTGTGGTTAGAGAAGTGGCTCACTGCCATATAGTAAGTTGGAGGAAAGTTGCAAGCACTCTTAAAGTGTATCTAAACCTTGTATTTGTTTTCTTTTTTATAGACTACTTTTCAAGTGAGACCCATAGGAGAGAATGGACGCAGGGGCTGCATGACTATGGGAGGAACAGGGGTCAGCCCCCCCCCCCCACATGGATGTCCCGGTGGGGAGAGCGGCTCAGCGTGGGAGAAGCAGCTGTATGCGCGGTGGGGGGGCGTCCCTGCCCCTCAGCTGCCCAGTGTTATGCAGAGGCAGAGGATCAGAGAGAACTCACTGGGGGGTGCCGCCATCGTCCCCCACCAGCCGCAGACGCAGGGCTCCGGAGCGTTCTGCTCCCTCCGCAGCTGCTGCACGGAGGGGAGCTCAGCAGGAGAGACAGACTGATACAACTGGCAGGGAGGTTGGAGCGCCCTCTGCTGTTTCGCCAGCGGTATCGCAGACCAGAAGCAGGGGAATCAATCAAGCTGGGGGACACGCCCCCTTAAAGAGACAGCGCGTCCCTGCTGCAGCTGGGGGTACTACAGTGCCCAGCAGCTCTTCGGTGGTGAGAACTGTGCCTGGGGCAGAAGAGGAGGCTTCCTGGAGCCCAGGTGAAGAGTCTGTGCGAAGGAGGCAGGGGATGTCGCCTCGGCAAGATTCTTCGGCCGAGTCCGCCGCGATTACCAGCGCAGATGATAATGATGATCGGTCGGTCAGGAGGAGTCCTGCCTTGCGGAGTCAGCTGGGATCCGGACAGATGGCTAGTCGTGTGGCGGTGTGGCTGCAGCCTGGTAAGTCACCAATTTTACCTATGCTTAGTAGTCAGATGGGGGGGTGAAGTGGGGGTTTCTGCGGGGGCCAGTACAGGCGGGTCGGGAGTTGTGGGGGGAGATACGGGTGCCGCGCTGGTTTTGTCCGCATTTTTGCGGGTTTTCGGGATTTGTTGGCCCGTTTTGACCCGGCAGGGTCTTCTACCACATCTCAGGGGCCTGTTGGGGCATGGGCTCCAGCTGCATTGGGCGGGAGCTCTAGTTTTCCTCCCACGGTTCCCCCTATGGGGCCACTGGCGGTGGCGGTCTCGGGGGCAGGGGTGTCCTCCGGTGATAGCGTGACGGCCGCTTCGCAGACGGAAGTGACTGGGGCGGACGCGAGTAAAGGGAAGGAGGCTGCTGAGGATAAGGTGCGGTTGGCGGATGCGGCGAAGTGCGAAATTTACGTGTGCTTCGAGGGCCCACTGGGGGTTCATTTGAAGCAAGACGTACGGGAAAAAATTTGGAAAGGGGAATATGTTGAAATATTCTCTCTTTTGCCATTGGAAAAATTTAATATCGACAAAGGGAAGGCAGATGAAAGCAAGAAGGAGGAGGAAGAGAAGCGTCGCTGGAGGCTTATTCCTCGCACTTTTGCGAATTGGCTTCAGGCGTTTGCCATTTTGGCTAGCGTGATTGGCGAGAAAGCACCGGAGAATTGTTCTCTGCTTTTTTGTTATCTGGATGCCATTGGGGAGGCTTATTGGGTTTATGGGGGTATTGCTTGGTTGCGCTATGACGAGCAATTCCGTCAGCGCAAGGCTTTGCGTCCGGGCTTGCGTTGGGACCATAAGGAGATTGGGCTTTGGATGAAGCTTATGTCCCAGGCACAGGTTTCGGGACAGCCCTTTCTTGGGGGGGCCGGCGGTTCAGGTACCACTGGACAGTCGGCCTCACAACGAAAAGGAATTTGTTGGCAGTATAAAGAGGGGTCATGCCGTTTTGGCACGAACTGTCGTTTCCGTCACGAGTGCTCTGGCTGCGGGGGCTCCCACAGTTATGCCAAGTGTTTTAAGAAAGGAAAGTCCCAACCCGTCGAGTCGGCTTCAAAAAGGGAAGACGCCGGTAAACCTCCCCGCGATGGTGTCGTATCTAGATAGGTATCCGCGGAGGGAGGCAGCACGTTTTTTAGCTGATGGTTTTGCCCATGGTTTTTGGATCCCGTGTTCGGGGCCAGTGATCCCGTCGCCTCGGCACCAAAACTTAAAATCAACCCGCCAATTTCACCAGGTTGTCACGCGGTCTGTGTCTTTAATCTAATGGTAAGGACCCAGGGTTGACGAATCCTTTAGTCATGCATTTTCAACTAGTCCCAGTAGCATACTTCCAGTCCTAGGGTGACAAGGCCTACTTACCCTTCTGTATCAGGGCAACAGAAACAAGATAGAACATTGTATACAGTACCAGCCCCTCTGCTATTGTTCATAACATAGAGGGTGTAGTTCTGTAGTCCCCTGAGATAACTGTAGTTGATACTGGCAGGATTAACAGATATATTTTCAAATTTACCAAACATATATACCTAGAGCAGGGGTGTCAATTTAATCGTGGGCCGCATCAGAAGTATGATTTCCCTCATAGGGCCAGGGTGTGCTACGTGCAAGGTTCAGGAGTGTGTTACATACAGAGTGCAGAGTTCAGGAGTGCATTATGTACAGAGTGCAGGGTTCAGGGGTGCGCCATGTACAAAGTGCAGTTCCGGGGGTGTGCTACATATAGATTGCAGGGTTGAGAAAATGATTACTTACAGAGTGTAAAGTTCAAGGGTGTGCTATAATACAGAGTCAGGGTTTAGGGGTGCGCTACGCACAGTGGGCACAGGGAGGTTGTTTTCTCTCTCAGATTCTGGAGATCTGTCCCCACTGTGCCTCACCGTGCATGCAGAAATCTGTTTGTTTCTGGAGCCACTTAGAGCAAAGCTGTCCCTTGTAAATACAGAAGGTTTCCAAGGGGCAGCATAAGAGGAGGGTGTGAGCTGGAGGTGGTGGAATGGAGTTCCACCACGTTCCAACTGCAAAACTGGGTGCAAGGGCCACATAACAAGGCCTGGATGGCCTTATTCAGCCCATGGGCCTTGTGTTTGACATATGTGAACCTAGAGGGTTTCAGCAGACTGTTTTACAGAATGAAAGGGACTAATAGGAGAAGTTCATTATTAGGGTTTACATATCCTTTAAGCTTTCACTGAGATACAGTACATAGAGGGGTACAGTCACTTGCCTGCTGTAGAAACTATTAGTTGCCTGGATGTCTTCAGCTTTGGTACTGTCCAAGTCACTGAGCCAGAAAAAGCATGTAGCTAATGAAGTCAAAGGAAAATGTTATTCCCTGATCTGCATACTTGTTGGTCAATAATTGTGGTGACCTGACCATCACACATAGCTCTATGGGCTAAAGCTCCCTGAAACCTGAAAACTATTTCAAGGGTTCCTCCTTAGTAAAAGGTTTGAAAAATACTTCATAATACTCATTGTAAGGCCTAATGTACACGGGACGCTGAGGCAACCTCTTCTGAACGATTTTTTTGACAGCGTGAAACCGGCATTTAAAAACACCCGTTTAGCCGCGTTTTGCTGCGTTCATTCGCTGTTGACTCACCTACAGTCCCATTCAGTGCACGTTCCCTATCAGATAATATATAGGAGAAATGAGACTCCAAATAATGTAATATCATCAAATCAATTAAAAACATTTATTAAAGCACAGCCCGATGAAAATATACTCACAAACAGGCACAAAAATATTGCATTCAAATGGTAAAGATGCCAGAAATACACCGTTGCGGTGAACATAGGGTATGTGTCACTTCGCACCCGACCTGATAGTTCAAAAAGAAAAGAAACAAAACTAAATGGTGGGACTTTAAATTAAGCAGATCACTAAGTTGTATGAACCAATCAGTACACACATTATTTATTGATTGCAGAGTTGATACATACACCTATAAAGTATTACATAGTAAATTGATATAATAATGTATCAATACCCATTCGGTGGGTGGAGTTTCCTTATCTCCCCTTTTTTTATTCTGTATATTGTATGTCTCTCATGTTAATTATGTGCAGTGATCAAGGCAGTGTGTCGAAACGCATCTGTTTTTGTACTTTAACATGTGCCAATAAAAGTATTTACATTTGATATGGACATGGAGTTGCCGCCCCTTCTCTCTTCTACTATTGTTCTGACAACACAGCAGCCAGAGCACCCTATGGTGGACTTCATTTTACATCTATTAGGCTTCCTTTGTGAGAGCGCTGCAATCCCTTGTCTACATCCTTAACGCTATGTCCCCATCACCCCCAAATCCCAGCATATCAATTACAAACTTCAACCCTTATCCAGTCCTGCCTCCCTGCATCTTTGTTCCCCCTCAGATCCCCTTATCTGGGGTGTCACTTTCCATCCTCCCAATGGGGTCCTACTTACCCAGTCATGCTCCCTTCACCCACTACCCCCAAAACTCTGTGTCTTCATCACCAACTTATCTGTCTCCATCCAGCTAAGCTCCCCATTTTTTAATCCAGCCTCACCTTCCAGCACCCCCTCCTTTGGCAACAAGGTGACAAGTAACATGTTCTGCTTACCATTTGGGTCACACAATTTATTCCCATTTATCATACTGCACCAGGGATTAAAAATTCATGACAATACATTTAACAGACACATTTAAACAACTGGCACTTTACCCACTGTGCCACCAGCAGAGGTGCTTGTCACAGCTTCCCAAAATGAGGGTCTAATAATACATGGCTTTTTTGGAGTTATAACATATTTAATAGTTGTGGTGTGCAATAGCACTACTTGAAGTTAAATGTACCCAACCTGGGATTCAAAGCTATGACCTTACAATTGCACAACCGGCGATTTACCTGGGATTAAAACCAATGACTTTATGTTTGCACAACTAGTGCTTTACCCCCTGTGCTACCTCAAGCAGCCATTCCTGATGACGACAGATGTTGAAACACATAAGGCAGAGCTTTGAGTGACTTCACCCTGCACAAGCCCGTCCCCTTGCAGCCTGTGGTGGCGGCTGAAGCCAGCGGTGCTGATTCATTTTACATGCTTTACTTGGCCTCATGCACACTTCAGCTCAAAGAAGCTGCTCCTACAGATATTTGAGCTGTTTTGATCTCTTACTTTTCTCTGTCTGTTAACTCCCCTCCTTGTTAGCCTATGTGTCCATGCACACTATAGGTGTTTTCAGAAGTTTACAGGCATATGAGCTTACAGGCAAAAAAAACCCCCAAACCCTTTGTTTTGTTTTTTTCTGCCTGTAGACGTCTATTTCAACCTCCAAACCCGATCCAGTCCTGCCTCCCCACACCCTTCGCTCTTCCCCCAGATCCCTTTATCTGGGGTGTCCCTTGCCAACACTCTCAAGCCTGCCAGCATTCTCTCCCAATGGGGTCCTTCTAGCCCAGCCCAGTGCAATATCACTCATGCAAGCATAACCGCTTGCCGACCAGTGCACAGCGATATACGTCGGCACAATGGCACAGTTGCGCAAATGGGCGTACCTGTACGTCCCCTTTAAGACACGGCATTGTGGGCGCACGCATGCCCCGCCACGTACTCTGTGACCGTGCCCGCGGGTCCCGCAGACTCGATGTCCGCCGTTGTCCTGCGAACGAGTCACGGAGCGGCAGAACGGGGAGATGCCTTTGTAAACAAGGCATTTCCATGTTCTGTCTAGTGACATGAAAGAGATCTACTGCTCCCTGTCATCGGGAGCAGTGATCGCTGTCATGTCAGTGGTAGCCCATCCCCCCCACAGTTAGAATAGCTCCCTAGAACACACTTAACCCCTTGATCGCCCCCTAGTGTTTAACCCCTTCCTGCCAGTGTCATTTACACAGTAATCAGTACATTTTTATAGTACTGATAGCTGTATAAATGACAATGGACCCAAAATAGTGTCAAAAGTGTTCGATGTGTCTGCCATAATGTCACAATCACGATAAAAATTGCAGATCACCGCTATTACTAATAAAGAAAAATTAATAATTAAAATGCCATAAATCTATCCCCTATTTTGTAGACGCGATAACGTTTGCGCAAACCAATCAATATATGCATATTGAGATTTTTTTAACCTAAAATATGTAGAAGAATACATATCAGCCTAAACTGAGAAAGAAATTTTTTTATATATATATATATATATATTTTTTTTTTGGGGAACTTTATTATAGCAAAAAGTATTGCTTTTTTTTCAAAATTATCGCTCTTTTTTTGTTTATAGCGCAAAAAATAAAAACCGCAGAGGTGATCAAATACCACCAAAAGAAAGCTCTATTTGTGGGTGCAACATCGCACGACCGCGCAATTGTCAGTTAAAGTGACGCAGTGCCGTATCGCAAAAAGTGCTCTGGTCAGGAAGGGGGTAAATACTTCTGGGGCTGAAGTGGTTAATGTGACTCCTTCTGAACACAGGTATAATATATATAGGCCTATGTAGTAGATATGTGCACTGCCAAAAAATTTGTTTGTTTTCGTTTCTGTTTCATTCGTTTGTTTTTTTTTTTAGTTTTTCGGGTAATTCGTTACGATTGCATTTTGTTAATTTCTTACATTCGTAAATTCCTACATTCGTGCATTCGCACATTCGTACATTCGTAAATTCGTACATTCATACATTCGTAAATTCATAAATTCGTACATTCGTACATTTGTACATTCGTACATTCTTAAATTAGAAAATTTGTATATTCGTAAATTCATATATTTGTAAATGAGAACATTCGGAAATTTGTAAATTCGAAATGTGAAAATCCAAAAACCCGAAAATTCGAAAATCTGAAATAGTAACTAACTATTAAATTATAGGTATTGTAATTTCCTTTCAAATTTGGCTGTGAACGTAACAAATACGAATTTATCCAAAGTTATATATTATCCGAAATAACGAATGCTGCATCTAAACAAATGGAATGGAACAAATTAATAATAAATAATAATAATAAAAAGTTTTTATTATTATTATTGTTATTTATTATTATTAATTCATTACGTTCCATCCGTTTGGATATGGAATTCGTTATTTCGAATAATTTGTAACTTCGGATAAAATTGTATGTGTTACGTTCACTAACAGCCAAATTTGAAAGGAAATTACAATACTTATAATTTAATAGTTAGTAATAGTTAAAGTTATTATTAGTTAATTATTATTTCAGATTTCCAAATTTCCAAATTTGCGAATGTACAAATTTCCAAATTTGCGAATGTACAAATTTCCAAATTTGCAAATGTACGAATATTCAGAAAAATTCGCTAAACGGGTTTTCGTTAATAAAGATTCTTTCGAATTAACGAATTTGTCGAAAAACAAATTCGGAATGAAACGAATTGCACATGTCTACTATGTAGCATGAACCTGCGGGGTTACTATGTGTTACAGCATCCACACATTTTACCCTGCTGCCAGACATCCATTAGACAGACTTCTCAGTCAATGAACAGTCTCTTGCTTGTTTATGTTGTTTTTATTTAGGGGATTGAACTTGGTTGGGGAAAAGGGATATGGGATGCCCATAAGATGAATTAGTACTTTGTAGAATAAAAGTAACTGCGTCACACTTCTCAGCAGAACAAGATGGCTGACTCTACACTTGACAGTCTTTTACCTTAGCACACTTCTTCCAGCTCACTTCGTCCAGCACACTACTTCACTGTCCAACTTTAGTCTCCTGTCACACCATCAGCATGACTAGGCCTCACTCTGAATAAGTTCCAGTGTCTTTATTTGATAGCCCTTTGTAGGTCGGGGTCTGCAGTACCCCTTTGTGGCAGCAACCAATTTAATTGAGCAGAATAAATGTAGATGGACTACTAATCCCAGCAAGTCCAATTGCAGATCCTGCCTGCCCTCCTGGTTACAGCGACTTGACACAAAACTCCCACAGTCTCTCCCTCTGGCTCTACATCCAGCTCCCCTAGACTGTCTTCTCCAGAGCTTTCCACTCACCGACACCTGCCCTGGATCCTTCCTGAATGACTTTACTCCGGACGTGCTGACCAACTGTCTCCTCCAGCTCCTGTTCCAGAACACCTCTCCATGAAAAGGAGTGGCTCCCAAGCTCCCCGCCTGAGGTACACCTCCCCCCCCCCAGAAAGGGGGTTCCCTCAGACACGACGGTCTAACACTGACACGGACAACTCCTATTGGGTATATGTAGGTGGCCTGCCCCCAGCCAATCCTAGTTGGGGATTGATCAGAGCCTGAGGCAGCCTGAGGTGAAGGTAATGTTACCTTAGAGCTCCGCTCCTCGGGAGTTTTCATCGGAGGACTACAGGTCCCAGTGAACCAACAAGTATCCCAAAACTGCAGAAAATCCTACCTAATACTGTCAGCTTCACTGACAATGGTCTTGAGAGCTCCTAAAACGAAAATTAAAGCAATAAAAACGAAGGAAACAGCACACAGGCTGGCGGCTGGAATGGCGGCGGCATCCTCTCCCCCACAGCACAGCAGTGAATACACTAAAAAATCTTTACCTCACAGTCAGCACAGCGGTGAATACACTAAAAAATCTTTACCTCACAGTCAGCACAGCGGTGAATACACTGGAAAATCTTTACCTCACAGTCAGCACAGCGGTGAATACACTAAAAAATCTTTACCTCACAGTCAGCACAGCGGTGAATACACTGGAAAATCTTTACCTCACAGTCAGCACAGCGGTGAATACACTGAAAAATCTTTACCTCACAGTCAGCACAGTGGTGAATACACTGGAAAATCTTTACCTCACAGTCAGCACAGCGGTGAATACACTGAAAAATCTTTACCTCACAGTCAGAAGACACAGGCTGCTAAAGGTGAGTCTGAGTCTGAATATGAATACTGTGAATTACAAGCTGCTACACAGTCTGACTTCTTCAAAAAATTTGAATGTATGCTTCAGAAAGCCACTTCAGACTTCTGATCATATAACTGACAAACTGACTAAAGAAATTAGAGAACTAGGTCAGAGAACAGCTGACTTAGAACTGAGGGTTGATGAAATTGATAATTTTACACAGAACTACATGTCTGAGATGAAGGTACTAAAAGAGGAAAACCTTACATTACAAAATCGTTTAGAGGACCAAGAGAACAGAGATCGTCGATCGAATCTGCGAATCAGGGGAATCTCTGAATCTGTTCTAGACCTGCAGGCTAATATCACGGCGCTCTTTCAAGAATTATTACCTGGAACCCCTATTGACAGCTTCGAAATGGATAGAGTGCATAGAGCGTTAGCCCCACGCAAAATAAATGGTCCCCCGAGGGATATTATAGCTAAATTGCACTTTTACAGAACCAAAGAACAGATACTAACAGCTGCCAGAGGGAGAGAATCTCTTAGCTTCCAGGGCAATATCTATCAACTCTTTACAGATTTGTCCCCACTAATGCCCCGTACACACGGTCGGACTTTGTTCGGACATTTCGACAACAAAATCCTAGGATTTTTTCCGACGGATGTTGGCTCAAACTTGTCTTGCATACACACGGTCACACAAAGTTGTCAGAAAATACGATCGTTCTGAACGCGGTGACATAAAACACGTACGTCGGGACTATAAACGGGGCAGTGG
Source organism: Aquarana catesbeiana (assembly GCF_042186555.1). NCBI lineage: Eukaryota > Metazoa > Chordata > Amphibia > Anura > Ranidae > Aquarana > Aquarana catesbeiana. The sequence goes on from NC_133326.1 coordinate 529,247,709, forward strand.
CCAATAGCTTTCATCTCTTTATTTATTCTGAGCATGCCTGGCACTTTGTCCGTCGGATTTGTGTACACACGATCGGAATTTCCAACAACGGATTTTGTTGTCGGAAAATTTTATCTCCTGCTCTCCAACTTTGTGTGTCGGAAAATCCGATGGAAAATGTCCGATGGAGCCCACACACGGTCGGAATTTCCGACAACACGCTCCGATCGGACATTTTCCATCGGAAAATCCGACCGTGTGTACGGGGCATAACGGTTGCAAAAAGACGTGCACTTAAACCTCAACTCCAGGTACTCCAGAGAAATCAAATTTCCTATCAATGGGGATTTCCTTTTTGTCTCAGATTTACTCATTTGGTAACAAAATATGTTTGTCGCTCTTCAGAGGACTTGAAGTCAGCCCTATTTGATATGGGCCTAGCCGAAGCAATCTTACCAAATGACCAGTCTCATAGGCGCTCAGCTTTTTGTTCTACACAGCAAAACAAAGACCCAAAACCCAGCTATTCCACATCTTCCCATCAAAATCTTAACAAGCGAGGTCGATATGAACATTCACCACCAAACAATGAGGATTCAGTGGACTGACAATCTAAGCCAGACTAGTTATTTGTCCTTGCTACTTTTTTCCAGCACAGTGTTAGGTGCAGTTTTCAACTTAACTGCTTCTAGTTTATATTGCTTTGCCAAATTTAGCTATCAAAGAAATAAGACACAGAATATAGGTTTCTGTATATCAGATCCGAGCCTTAAAGGTCCCGTACTGTCAAACTGAACCTGTCGGCTCTTTATTGGGGCTTTTTATAAGGCTTGGTTACACAAGCATCAGTTTGAGCAAATTTCCATATAAGGTAACAAGCAGTATAATTTCAACATACATGACGCTGGACACATCTGGAAAGACTTAAGCTACGTCTTACAACTGACACGCACACATTATGTAGAAAAATGAAAAACAACTTAAGTAGAACTCCAACCTATTATTTCCAACCTTATCAATTTCCCCCTTTGACATCATCCCCTCCCCGATTCTGGGTCCTTGCAAACAAGTGAACAGCCGATACTTCAAAGAGTGCTATCCCTGACCGCGGGTTGTCAGAGGAGGATAAGTCTTCTTTATTTACCCTCATCCCTCAAATCCATACCAGCATTTAATAAGCAAAGAGAATAGAAAAGGGGTGATGTCAAGTTACCCTTTTTGTCATTGGAGTTCCTAATACCTTTCTCTTTCCATTCTATCTGTTCATACCTTAATCTTCCTATATAATCAACAGTTTATCACAGTAAGCAGTACAAAAACTAAAATTAGAATAAGTAGCGGATTGAGCATCCAATTAAAAATTGCCGTAGCAGTGGGTGATCATCCAGCAAATACATCATACCAATGATGTGTTGTTTCATCTCTTATTTGTGAGGATAAATGTATTAATTTCCCTTTATCTATAACCGCAGATATTAGATTATTTTGAAGGGTATGTTCTTGTGTCTCTATGTGTTTTCTAAGTATTTCTGACTCATTTAAGATTTGCCGTAAGAGCTCTAATGATATTATAAAAGGAGTAGTATCAGTAAGATTATCTACCGTCCATTCTAGATTAAATATTCTATGTGCATCTGGTTCAAAAAGGAAAGTGTCATTTTGCCATTTAAGCATTTTAACATTCTTTACGCATCCTGAAAAAGGGGCCGTTTTATTTAAACTTTCCATAGTTTCCTGATCATTTGTGACTAAACAAATATGTTGTGTTCCTATCTCCATAAATCTGTTTCCTACACCTGCTGGTAATCTCTGAAACTTACATATGTTAGATTGATGTTTCAATAAGCAAAGTTCATAGACTGGAGAACTTCTTCCACAGACTATTCCCTTATTAGTTTTAACACATAGACTTAGATCATGAGTCATGTTTTGTGTATCTACATAGTGTCCATAAATCTCAGGATACCAAAATTCAGGTAGATCCCTTCCTATCAGGAGTGGCATCACTATTAACTTACACATTACCTGGACCTCCTCCACTTTGTATACATCAAACCTTCCAGCACACCATCTTTCCTCACATTCAACTTCTTTTCCTGGTACTTCAAACCATGTACTTTCTAAATTTAAACCCTTGAAATAGTTCATCCAAGTGCGATAATTCCCTAATCGTAGCTCATCTCGAGCTCTATTAATTTGAATGTGATAAGATAGTGTAGAAAAAGCACATTGAGTAATGTTTATAAACTCCTGATTTTCTTTCCACAACTCCAGACTAACTAGTGCTGTGTGATTAACCATAATATTGAGATATTTAGTAAATTGTACCTGGCTAATTTGTGTTTCGAATGTTGTAGGTAACCATTTACTTATGATTATTAAACTATCAGCTATGTGACTTCCTGCACATTTCCACTTATTTTGTATCATTTCCATCTGTATCCCATTCATTATTCCCATTCCAGTTCCTGCAGCTCCCAGAACTGTATCATACCATTCTCGGCGATACCATTATTCTGGTAGCTGGGGAAAAGTTACATTAAATTTGATTTTTGTTTTCTGTTGTGATACCGAAACATTTATGCAAGATCTAGGAATAGGAGTTAACACAGAGGATTCGAAGATGGTGGGTAGAGCGTCTTCTATTTTTATATTGAAACCATAATGTTGCCATTGTATATATCCTCCTGTTGTGTTTTCCCATTTCCTTACTGGTACAAAATACCATTCGTAGTAATGATATTGTGTTATACTCTTATCCTGATTTACCCATCTAAGATCAGTACTATTTTCATGAACTGTTACATTGATACCCGGAGTCCATGTATAAACAAACATTTGAAAACATTCAAGCACTATTATCATAGTTAGAAGGATCTTCATTCTGTTTCTCTTGGTTCAAGACTCTTTTTGCAGTGTGATGCGTGGATCCAGGCTGCTTTTCCTTCCAATTTCACTGAAGTGGCTGTGGTCAAAAGCACTTGATAAGGACCTTCAAATCTAGGTTCCAATGTCTTTCTGGTGTGTTTCTTAACATATACATAATCCCCTGGTAGCAGCGTATGTGTACCTGCTATTGAGTTAGGGTCTGGAAGAGAAGAATACACACTTTTGTGGATCTTAGTTAGACGTTGTTGTAATTGTATCACATATGCAGTCAAACTATCACATTGCAATTGCATACTCTGTAGAAAGTATAGACCTAATCTAGGTGCATTCCCAAAAAGTATCTCATATGGGTTTGTTTAACTCTTGCATAGCTTTTTGTATTTTCAACTTTATTGTCCCATTTACTTTTTCCACTGATCCTGAACTCTGTGGGTGGTAAGGGGTGTGGAAACTTTGTTGAACCCCTAACATGGTCATCACATTCTGCATGATTTCTCCTGTAAAGTGTATCCCCCTATCTGATTCTATTGTCTCAGGAAGACCAAACCTAGGTATTAACTCAGTAATCAGTTTCTTGGCTGTGACTTTTGCTGTAGCTTATTTTACTGGATAACTTTCGGGCCAACCTGAGAATAAATCGATACACACGAGGACAAATTCAAAGGGGCCGCTCTTAGGCATTTGTATGTAGTCAATTTGCAGTCTCTGGAAGGGGTATTGGGCCCGGACCTGGTGTTTTCGTGGGGTTTTTACTCTCTGTCCTGGGTTATTCAGGAGACAGATTTGGCAGGCTGCACAGTAGTTTCTTGCAGTACTACTGAATCCAGGGGCGAGCCATCCTTGGTTCACAATCCTATACATGGAATTGGAACTGACGTGTGTGGGTAGGTGAACTGCCGCTGCCATTGCTGGGTACAGAGAGGCAGGCAGGCATACTTTGCCCCCTTCCCTCCATACATTGTCAAGGTCTGGTGCTGCTCCCATCCTGACCCACTTATCTTTCTCGCTCTCCCCTGCTTGCTCCTGTAATTTACTCAACTGCTGCCATGTTTGTTCTGGGATACTCACCTCTAACGCTGCTAAGGTCTCAGGGCTTCCTTCCCCTAGAGCTGCCTGTTTTGCAGTCAAATCTACAAATGCATTTCCTTTTGCCTCAATTGTTTTTGCGCTCGTGTGTGCCGCTATCTTCATAATGGCTACTCGTTTAACCTTTTGAAGATTGTTCAGAACTCTCTTAATCCCTTCTCCATGTTTTACAGGTGTACCTGCTGCTGTCAGATAACCTCTAGCCTTCCATATATGGCCATAATCGTGCGCTACACCATAAACGTAGGCAGAGTCAGTATAAATATTCCCTTCTCGTCCTTTTAAGTATTCTAGGGCTTGTTCTAAAGCTTTTAATTCTGCTTCTTGTGCTGACATGTGGGCTGGTAAGGGCTGTGCTTCAATCACCTGTGTATCAGTCACTACGGCATACCCTGTGTGATATTTACCCTTGTCATCAGCAAACCTACTACCATCTATGTACAAAGTGTGCTCAGCATTTAAGATTGGTGTATCTGTAACATGTACCTTTAAGAAAAAATGTACTCTGTCTTAATTATCACCAGATGTTCCTTCTAACTAGAATGACTCTATTGTAGGGATGTTTAACCCTTTCAACTCTGAAAATACACTATATATGAATGTAAAAAATGATGTGTAAAAAATATCTCATCTTGATATAATAAACATGTCCTGTCACATAAAAATGATATATAAAAACTGCAACATATCTGATGGATAAATTATTTCATCAGTAGTCAAAAAAACTAAAAAATCCATTGTTTTTAGAATGTCCTCTCTTATCAGAGGTTCTCGAGAATTTTTTTCTTCCTCTTCTTCTTCCTTATTAGCACTATTATTCCCCCTTGCCAAATCTGGTGACTGAAGAGGCAAAAAGGTGGCCAAATTGAAAGTTGTACAGCGCTGAAAAGTAACATTTGGAGGTAAAAGTAAAGTACACTGTAACCTCAATTGCCTAGCCATTGAAATGTGTTTGGGCTGAACTTGAGACAAGATTGCATGTATGTCATGTGTGGTATGCACTACAACTGGATTGTCTAGAACAATCCCTGATGACTTATCTAGGATTATCGACACTGCTGCTACCGCCCGTACACAGGACGGTGAACCTCTGGACACTGGATCTAATGCTGCTGAAAATTAAGCAACGGGTCTTTGTTTTACATGTGCCTGTGTCAAAACACCTGTGGCGTGTCCAGTGATTTCAGCAATGTACAAATAAAATATCTTGGTGTAATCTGGAATACCAATAGCCAGGGCAGAAATCAATAACCTTTTCAAAGTGACAAACGACTCATAAGCTACTTCTGTAAGCATATACGGTACAATTTTCAAACAATCGTATAATGGCTGCATCAAAGCGCTAGCATGTGGTATCCATTGTCTACGATATGACACAATACCTAAAAACATACGCAATTGTTTGAAATTCCGTGGGGGTAACATTCCCTTTATCACTTGAACCCTCTCCTCAGTGAGATGTCTCGTACCCTGTGATATACAATGTCCCAAAAAGATAACTTTTTCCTGACACACTTGCAACTTTTTCTTATTAACCTTGCAACCTTTTTCTGCCAAAAATCGCAACAAATTAAGGGTGGTATGCAGGCTTTCAGTCTTTCACTTATCTGTGGAATTAATCCTTCCATAAACTGTCTATTGAAGGCTCAGATCGTGACTGGCAGAGCCAAATCCAATCCCTCATCTGCCATCATACTTTCCATAGATAAGTAAAATTCTGACACAGTCTCTCCTGGCATTTGTTTCATGAGTGATATTGACCCCCCCTCAGCTCAGTCTGCAGGTCGGTCATAAACTGGTTAAACAGGGTCAGAGTCATTTTATGTCTGCATAAATCCTCCCCATCCTGCCAAGTTGCTTCATGTGTATTCATTAACTGTGTCACAAAAAAAAATCTACAGAAAGCAGCTGGCTTTGCTATACAAAACCCATCCTCTACCCTCAATTTCAGGATATATCTTGTGTAGTTTACGTACTATGTCAGTATATGGGGGTGGGATGGTTGAACTAAGATTATTTAAAATTTCAGCATTTTTTTTTTTTTTTTTTTCTTCTGTCTTTCATATCCCAACCATCACAATCTGAATTATATTTCCACCCCCCTTCTTTTGCTCTATTTGAGACCTTAATTAAGCATTGAATCTGACGCATCCATTGCTTCTCTAACACCTCTCCTTGTCTGTCCCTTTTTATTTCACTCCATACATCCAGGTCTAAACCCGCTGCTCCTTTCACCTTAAATTTACGAAGGACATCCTTTAAGTCCTATGCTTCATCTTTCCCATAGATGTTCTTAATTATCTGTGGCACCGTATAATGCACCACAATTCCCTGACGGGGTTTCGTGTTCTGCTGGCCCATTCTGACAGTCCGTGCCTAGGTAGCGTGTGGGACACTTAGTGTACAGTACTAAATACTAAAAAAGCTACACTAGTTCCTCGTTGCCTTCCTCCTAGGGTGCCAGAATACTAAAAACCTCTCCAGGATGAGATTTCTGAAATCGAATTACTTTATATGCTAGCCAACTCACAAATATTATGACCAGAATGGCAGCTACACATATACAAGCAATCCTTTAAGTGACCAGGTATCCGACTAGATCTCCGGGCTTATGGAGACCTCATTCCCCCTGTATCTGGGATCCCTCTCATACACTCTTATCCCTGCTTTATGGAGCAGACAGGGCTTATACTTTCAACCCGTCTATGGTTTATGAATTAAATTGAATATCAAACTTAAGCGGCAGACCCCCAAAGTCCTCTTGCGAGGTAAGGGCGCATTTCACTGCTCATTGGGATGATATTCTTTCAATTCATACCAACCTAGGCAAGGCTCATTCACTTTCTCAACAAGACAGACAAATAACAAACAACAAATAATTCCAGCAATATAAACCACAATATGCAGTAATTCTAGACTCACCACTACAGAGGCTGGTGTTTTAAAACCAGGAGAACCATAACTGACAGAACGGATAGGCACAAATCAGGGGAGCACAGAATATAAGAAAAATAAAGCTTTTTCTTACCTGCGCAGGTTTTCAATCTGTGGTTCCCGGAATGCCTGACCTTTTGTTCCGTCAGTCCAATTCATCCACCTCTTGAAGTGTCATCGGTGAGTCCCTGTTCGGGCGCCAGAATTGTTAGGTGCAGTTTTCAACTTAACTGCTTCTAGTTTATATTGCTTTGCCAAATTTAGCTATCAAAGAAATAAGACACAGAATATAGGTTTCTGTATATCAGATCCGAGCCTTAAAGGTCCCGTACTGTCAAACTGAACCTGTCGGCTCTTTATTGGGGCTTTTTATAAGGCTTGGTTACACAAGCATCAGTTTGAGCAAATTTCCATATAAGGTAACAAGCAGTATAATTTCAACATACATGACGCTGGACACATCTGGAAAGACTTAAGCTACGTCTTACAACTGACACGCACACATTATGTAGAAAAATGAAAAACAACTTAAGTAGAACTCCAACCTATTATTTCCAACCTTATCAACAGTATGCTGACAGAGTTAATAAACTGACCATATTCATGACTAAAATGAGTTATGGCTACATACTACTGTTATGTTACAAAAATATTTTTTTTTTTTAATATTTTTTTTTTATTTTTTTATATTAACTTTTTTCTGTTTTTTTTTCCTCTCAAGTTTTTGAACTTTATTTTTTCTTTTTTTGTAACAATTTAAGCAAAATTTTTCCATGATAGTAATGGAATAGTTCCTGTGGTCCTCCGATGTTATACATCCCTTAGGAATTTCTTGTTGCCCTTTATTCCACCTAAGGACTCCTACCATTGTTATGGGGGTCTCTATTGGTGGTCCCAGACCCTCTCAGAGAGTTCTAAAAACTCTCCTGAGATGCTCCTACACCCTATTATTTAGCCTTTATATACGGCTAAATTGTCTTCATATTGGGTTTGTTCGATTCTCCTCTCCTTTTTTCTTTTTCTATTCTATTGCTTCTTTCTTTAATCTTTGCTATTCCCTCCTGACTCTCGGGTTGGTGATCCTGGCTCTCGGTGAGTACTCTGCTTGTTATGCTATAATATTCGCATTCGTTGTTTTATGGCTCCTTTAAATATCTTGTCATTAAATGTACAGGGGTTTAATACTCCACATAAGCGAACCAAGGCTTTACGCTCTTTTGCTATGAAAAAAGCTAATATTATATGTTTGCAGGAAATGCATTTTACTGACAAAGTTTATCCCAAATTTCTTTCATCATCATATCCACAATTCTATACTGCTTCAGCTACGGTTAAACAGCGCGGAACTCTCATTGGTTTTCACCGTTTCACTCCGTTTAACCTTGTATCCAAAATAACAGACGCTGAAGGACGATATGTTCTTCTAACAGGATTTATTTCTGATAATCCTATTACTATTGTGTCTTATTATGCCCCTAACAAACGCCCAACTGCTTTCTTATCCCACCTTTTTCAACTTATAGAAGTACATAAGTTCGGTACTGTTGTTATTTGTGGGGATTCTAATGCTACTATTTATCCGTTCTTAGATAAATCTCCCCCTGGACCTACCACAAACTCAATAAACCTAACTTTTCAACATCTACTCACCACTCATAGCCTGGTAGATACTTGGCAAGAGATGAACCCTATTAGTAGGCGCTTCACTTATTATTCTTATCCGCATAACTCTTTTTCACGAATAGATCATATTCTAATCCAGTCAAGTATGCTACCAGAAATCATATCATCCAAAATCATTCCTTTTCCATGGACAGACCACTGCGCAGTATTCATTACCATTGCTTCCACAATTCCTAGATCACACGATACCACTTGGTGTATAAACGATTCAATTCTGACCCACCCTTCTCATCGTGTTGTGATTGAAAAAGCACTTTCTGATTACCTAAAATCCAATGATACAGACGATGTCTCTGCTATTACATTATGGGAGGCGCACAAGGTAGTCATTAGGGGTAGACTGATACAACAAGCAACTAACCTTAAAAGAGAACGCAAACTGTTGTTTGCAAAACTTGAATCTACCTTTAATGACTGTCATCAAACTTTTCAAACCTCCCCGAATGCTACCAACAGTACCAAACTAGAAAAAGCCCGCCTGGATCTAGATCTTTTTCTTACTGATACCGCAGATAAACTTATAAGTAAACGCCAGCATGTTCAATATCGCAGGGCAAATAAACCTGATACACCTATGGCCAGAATTTTAAAAAATTCACAACATATACATACGCCTATCAGATTGAAAGTATCCCGGGAATCTTACACTAGTAACCCAGTGAAAATACTTGAAATTTTTCTCTCTATGTTATCTAAACTATATTCTTCTGCCTCAAATTTTGATAAAACTAAAGCAGACACACTGTTCTCCAATATCACGCTTCCTAACCTTGATCAACAACAGAAAGATCTTCTTGAATGTCCAATTACAGATACTGAAGTCCTTAACGCAATAAAATCTTTAAAATTACGTAAAAGACCAGGCCCAGATGGATTTTCGGCAACATATTATAGACAATTTGCATCAATCTTAACACCTGTCTTAACTAAACCCTTCAATTCGATCCTTAAAGGTAACTCATTTAGAACAGAGACTCTCACCTCTATAATAGCAATGATCCCCAAACCACATTCTGACTCCACCTCCTGGACTAATTATCATCCTATATCCCTCCTAAATCTCGATATAAAATTAATTGCTAAAATTTTGGCCACTAGACTGAATAATATTATTGGCCTACTAATCCGTAAAGACCAAACAGGCTTTATGCCTAAACGCCAAGCTGGAGATAATATCAGGAGAGCACTCTTACTTATTAATGCGGCTAAAACTAGACGAATCCCAGCTTGCCTTGTATCCATAGACATAAGGAAAGCATTCGATTCGGTTACGTGGCCTTAGATGGAATATGTCCTTGGTAAATGGGGATTTGGAAACAATTTTTTAACCTGGGTCTCATCCTTATACATTAATCCTAGAGCATATATCAAATATGCAGGCTATAAGTCAACAATGATTGATATCAAAAGAGGCACTAGACAAGGATGTCCTCTTTCCCCTCTACTTTTTGCCCTAATAATAGAACCCCTGGCACACCTTATTAGAACCAATCCTGACATTAAGTGCCGGTTCACACTAGAAGCGGCATGACTTGCAGGTCGCCTCACCGAGGCGACCTGCACACGACTGCCAGGGCGACTTGCAAGATGACTTCTGTATAGAAGTCTATGCAAGTCGCCCCCAAAGTAGTACAGGAACCTTTCTTCTAAGTCGGAGCGACTTGCATTGCTCCGATTAGAACGGTTCCATTGTACAGAACGGGAGGCAACTTGTCAGGCGGCTAGGTCGCCTGACAAGTCGCCCCCATGTGAACCGGCTCTAAAGGTATCGAACTAGGTGGTTATCACCATAAACTATGTCTCTTTGCGGATGACATTCTCATATTTTTGTCTTATCCCCATATATCCACCCCTAATCTACTAAAAACACTAGATAATTTCACCCAAATATCAGGACTACATGTTAATCCAACACAATCAAATGCATTAAATATTTCCTTATCTCAATTAGAACTTCAGCAGGCACAAACTTCCTTACCCTTTACTTGGGTTCCAAAGCTGCTTCCATACCTAGGAATAAAACTCACAATCTCTCTTAAAGACCTTTTTGCGGCAAATTACTTACCCCTCCTTAAACAAACTTCCGGCTTCCTGAAACAATGGGCTCTTCTATCATTGTCATGGTTGGGAAGGATTAATGCGGTAAAGATGTCAATCCTGCTGAAATTCTTATATTTATTTAGGGTACTCCCTATTTCTTTACCATCTTACTTTCTTAGATTTACTCAACGTAGAATTATGTCCTTCATTTGGGGTACCACCAAACCTCGTATACCTAAATCTACGCTTTACCTTAATAAATTGAGTGGTGGTTTGAGATTGCCCAACTTTTCCTCCTATTTCTACGCTGCACAGCTAGCACTTATACCCAAGTATCATACTTCTGTAGAAGCTCCCCTATGGGTAGCTATTGAATCAGTGGAAAGTGACCCTATCTCAGTGGCAAATATGTTTTGGCTCTGTCCTGCTGATAGAATACATCTTTCTAATCCTATCACGAAACAGACCCTAGCAGTATGGGATAAATGTAAATTTGCACATAATCTTCAATCAACACATAATCCCTTGCTTTCATTTCTTAATAATCCAGCCTTTTATCCTGCCTGGAAATTCCCCAAATCATTCTCTGCATAGACCTCTACGAACCTGACTCGTTTATACAATCTTTCCTCGACTAAAGCTATTTATACATTTCCTGTACTATGTGAAACCTTTGGGTTACCTAAAACTGAAATATTTCGATATTTACAAATTAAAAATTTTTATGAACCACTTCTTAGTACAGGCTCAACTCTTAATCAAATGACTCAATTTGAGCGGATTTGTATAAGTGATCCACACATTAGAGGACTTATCTCAATATTATATTTCCAACTTAATATGATATCTAGTGAGTTTCTACCCTCATATGCAACTAAATGGGCACAAGATATGAATTGAGTGTGTAGCCTCCCTGGCGGTATTCCCGAGTGTGGCTCGGGGTTAAAATTCAGTACCATTAGCAGTAACCCCGAGCCACACTCGGGATCGCATTGCAGGATCCTGGGGCGGCGTTACTTACCTTGTCCCCGGGATCCTGCGATGTCCCCCACAGTGTCCGAGGACTCCGTCCTCCTCCGAAGCCTCTCCGTGCCAGGCTCCGTTCCCTGCGAGCGGCGCGACGCACGGGGGCGGAGCCTGGCGGCAAATTCAAAAAAATTTCAAAATCATAACACATACAGTACTGTAATCTTACAGATTACAGTACTGTATGAAATGATTTCACATCCCATTTGTCCCCAGTGCTCTGGCCCATGCCCTGCATGCAGTTTTATGTGATATATACTGTTCTTTCTGCCTGGAAACTGGAGATTGTCCATAGCAACCAAAAAGTGTCCCTTTACGTCAAAAATGGCTTTAGACCAGCTAGAAAACAGCGATAGTAAATTAGAACACTTGCAGAATTGAGCGATAGTGAATTGTGGGGAAATTTATTTTATTACTATTTTTTTAAATTTTTTTTAATTATTTATTTTTATTTATTATATTATAATTTATGTTTTTGTGTTTCAAACTTTATCATACCCGGGATATCTACTAGACTCTGGTTTGGACAGATTTAAGTGTGTTATTGTTAAGATTTACAGACCTACAATATAAAACGCCAAATTTCCATGCAAAATAATTGTACCGCTTTCAGCACCTAAAATCCGAAATAATCATACCGCCAGGGAGGTTAATAAACAAGATTGGTCGAATATATGGTCAGCCACCAAAACTTCCTCTCCAAATTGTTTTGCTGTAGAAACTAATTACAAGGTTCTAGCATGCTGGTACCTTGTACCAGCTAGAATAGCTAAATTTGTCCCCACATATTCACCTAATTGCTTTAGAGGATGTGACACAGCAGGAACACATTTTCACATATGGTGGCAATGGCCCGTAGTTGAAGAATTCTGGAAGAATATATTTCTTATGGCTTCTAAAGCCCTGGAAATCACGATTCCTCCAGATCCTGCAACGGCACTCCTAAACCTTAAACCCACAATACTCACCCATACTCAATTCCAATTGTTTATCCAACTTAACACTGCAGCTAAACAAATGATTGCCAAGGCGTGGAAGTCCCAAAATCTAATTCTTGCTGAAGCTAAACACAGAATGAACAGAGCACTTTTATACGCCAAGATGACAGCTATTGAAGAAAATAAAATAAATAAATTTCGCAAAATTTGGCAACCATGGGTTGCCATATTATTACTGAAATATATATTATATTTGTATACCTAATGAGAGCTGGATCATCATCCTGGGAAACTCTCTTTTTTTTTTGTTCTCTTCTGTCCTTCTTTCCATCTTTATCTCTCCTCCCTCTCCTTTTCTTTTATTATTTCCTAAAATATTCCTATGGATACTTAGTCTAATAACTTGATTTATTTCTCTAATCTTACATCTAGAATCCCAACTAGTGTATAGTATAGCGCTTATAGTCAAGTGGTCAAAAATCTATAAATTAAGTGATAATAAAATTCATAAATAGCCTGTAAGTGTTTAATGAAATCCAATAATAAATAAATAAATTCATAGAATGCCTATGGATAAATGATAAAGTCCAATATTAAATAAAGTGCACATATGGTTAAGTGACCAAAAGAATGTTAAATTATGAACAATAAAAAAATATATAAAAGTGATCAAAGTTCATAAATTGCTGGTGAATAAACAATAATTAATTCCATTCGTAGAGAGCTCAATGAGGACCCACAAATCCCAGGAAGGAGAATCACAACATCACACATCCACAGTTCATCGATCCCAGCCCGTGTGAGAGGAAAGAGGAAAAGAAGTAGTGTGAAGGAAGTGTCCAGGCAGACGGTGGATCCAGGTGACAATAAAATTGAGCCCTTACCAGAAGTGGTGGACCTCCTTAATAGCAAGGTCATATGCGCATGCAGATACAGGCTCTGTGGAGACAGATGGATGACAGCGTCCGGGTTCACAGATGTGCATAGCGTTCCAAGGGCAGGCAACTCCAGCGTGTCAGCCTAGGGAAAAACACTCACTAGTGCCGTGAGTGCAAAGAGAGGCAAAAAAGGCTCAGATAGTGTAGTAAAATTAAAAAACCTTTATTGCTTATGGGGACAAAGAACACCTCTCCACCATAAAGTCTATTAAAATAGCCGGCATATAAAAAAGCGAACACCCGTGCAAACAGACATGGGGCGTACAGCGTGATGGCGTACGGTGCATAGCCACGCCCTACATGTTTCGTCATAAATTACATCTTCAAAGGGGTACCAGGCCACATGCCCTCAACATGGCACGGGGTTCCCCTTAAAATCCATCCCAGACCTGAAGGGTCTGGGATGGATTTTGAGGGGGACCCCCACGCCATTTTTCTTTTTTTAATTTTGGCGCGGGGTTCCCCTTAGTATCTATACCAGACCTGAAGGGCCTGGTATGGAATTTGGGGGGACCCTCACGCAATTTTTTTTTTAATTTTGGTTTGGGGTTCAACTTAATATTCATGCCAGACCCAAAGGGCCTAGTAATGGACTGTGGGGAAATCCCATGCCGTTTTTTTCAATGACTTTTATGTGTATTGCCGGGACCGACAATTCATTATAGCCGCGAGTACTTTTAAATGACTTTTTTTCCTTTAAAAATGTCATTTTGTGCAGGGACTGTTGTAAACACAGGAAACATGCACCACTTTACAGGCATACTATAGACACCCCCCAGGTACGAAATTTAAAGGAATATTTCACTTTTATTGTTTCACTTTAAGCATTTTTAAAATCACTGCTCCCGAAAAAACGGCCGTTTTTAAAACTTTTTTTGCATTGATACATGTCCCCTGGGGCAGGTCCTGGGTCCCCAAACACTTTTTATGACAATAACTTGCATATTAACCTTTAAAATTAGCACTTTTGATTATTCATGTTCCTGTCCCATAGACTAATGGTGTTTGCGTGTTTATTTTTTTGCCTGTTCACATGTTCTGCTGCGAACTGAACCGGGGGGTGTTCGACTCATCCCTATTTGGAATAATGCATCCGGGTTTCTGACCACCTGAAACTCAGACACATTAGTCAGACTGGATTATGGCTTACCATCAGGGTTGCTGGCTGCAGTTGTCTAAGCCAACAGTGTCTGCTTCACTCTCTTTCACACTGCCCAAAGCCAGCACTAACAATTGCCCCCCCCACACACACACACAGTCACACACACAGACGGGAGAGGAGAGAGGGCTCGATCTGCTCCTCTTCCTACCTCCTCTACCCCTCTGTGTCTGCCCACACTCCAATCCCTGGCACTGTGCCTCAGAGAAGGAAAGTGGGGGCCAGAAATTTGAAGTCGAGCAGCCTCAGCTACATCTGAATGAGATGTGCTGACTACCAAGGGGTGAGTGAGCTCACCATCCATCCCTGTCTGTGACTGAAGTCTCCCCCCTTCTCTCTCCTGCCTCTGAGTGAGTACAGTAAGGTAAATCCGGGTTCTCAGAGCACCCCTTACATCAGAGTTCCCCTTTACACCAGAGGCCACAGTGTTCCCCCATAAATCTGGGTTCCCAGAACATCCCTTATGTTAGAGTCCCCAGAGTTCCCCCTTACATCAGAGTTTGCAGTGTCCCCCCTTACAGTGTAAGGGAACTCCGCGAGTTCAGATGTAAAAAGGGTACTCTGCAGATTCAGATGTAAAAGGGAACTCTGTGGCCTCTAATGTTAAGGGGCACTTTTGTGGTTAACTTCATATGATTAGAAATGTTATTTAATTGCAAAATATATGTATAGTTTTTACTATAAAAAAAATAAATTACTGTGCGCCGCTAAAGTGTTCGGGTTTGACTTGAAGAAAAGGTGGCAACCATAGGATCAGTGGCAGTGGTAGGGAGGGATGGAGATCAGTGCTAGGGAGGGATGGGGATCAGTGGCAGTGGTAGGGAGGTATGGGGTCCAGTGGCAGTGCTAGGGGGTTAGTGGCACTCACTGTGTCTCTGGTGTTCCGTGGTGTCTGCGGCAGCAGTGACACCTATGCCAAGATGAGGAGATGGGGTCTCCTTCAGCCCCTCCCACTTCAGGCCTCATAAGTCAGCTGACTTCTAGTCTCTGCCCCAAGCCGTTCGTGAGCTGAATGGGTGGCTGCGAAGAGGCCGAGTGGGCGGCCACGGGCTCCAGGGACAGCCCAGCTTCTTTGTGTCCCACATGCAGCCCTGCTCACTGCTGGGATACACCATCTCCCCGCCTGGACGGGGGGGGGGGGGTGGGAGATGTGGAGCTTCTCTTAAAGTGCCGCCTGGGACCATTGGTCCCACCGGGACCCATGTTAGGGCCGGCCCTGGGTGGAAGTCATTAAGAAGTGGCTATTTAAAGAGACATTACATAATAATTTTTGATTTATTTGTGATTCATTTTCAATTGCTTTGGAATTTGAATATACTTTCAATTACTCTTATACAGTGGGGCAAAAAAGTATTTAGTCAGCCACCAATTATGCAAGTTCTCTACTTAAAAAGATTAGAGAGGCCTGTAATTGTCATCATAGGTATACCTCAACTATGAGAGACAAAATGTGGAAACAAATCCAGACAATCACATTGTCTGATTTTTGAAAGAATTTATTTGCAAATTATGGTGGAAAATAAGTATTTGGTCAATATCAAAAGTTAATCTCATTACTTTGTTATATATCCTTTGTTGGCAATGACAGAGGTCAAACGTTTTCTGTAAGTCTTCACAAGATTGTCACACACTGTTGCTGGTATGTTGGCCCATTCCTCCATGCAGATCTCCTCTAGAGCAGTGATGTTTTGGGGCTGTCGCTGGGCAACACGGACTTTCAACTCCCTCCAAAGGTTTTCTATGGGGTTGAGATCTGGAGACTGGCTAGGCCACTCAAGGACCTTGAAATGCTTCTTACGAAGCCACTCCTTCGTTGCCTGGGCGGTGTGTTTGGGATCATTGTCATGCTGAAAGACCCAGCCACGTTTCATATTCAATGCCCTTGCTGATGGGAGGAGGTTTGCACTCAAAATCTCACGATACATGGCCCCATTCATTCTTTCATGTACACGGATCAGTCATCCTGTTCCCTTTGCAGAGAAACAGCCCCAAGCATGATGTTGCCACCCCCATGCTTTACAGTAGGTATGGTGTTCTTTGGTTGCAACTCAGCATTCTCTCTACTCCAAACACGACGAGTTGTGTTTCTACCAAACAGTTCTACTTTGGTTTCATCTGACCATATGACATTCTCCCAATCCTCTTCTGGATCATCCAAATGCTCTCTAGCAAAATTCAGACGGGCCTGGACATGTACTGGCTTAAGCAGGGGGACACGTCTGGCACTGCAGGATCTGAGTCCCTGGCGGCGTAGTGTGTTACTGATGGTAGCCTTTGTTATGTTGGTCCCAGCTCTCTACAGGCCATTGACTAGGTCCCCCCGTGTGGTTCTGGGATTTTTGCTCACAGTTCTTGTGATCATTTTGACCCCACGGGGTGAGATCTTGCGTGGAGCCCCAGATCGAGGGAGATTATCAGTGGTCTTGTATGTCTTCCATTTTCTAACTATTGCTCTCACAGTTGATTTCTTCACACCAAGCTGCTTGCCTATTGCAGATTCAGTCTTCCCAGCCTGGTGCAGGTCTACAATATTGTTTCTGGTATCCTTCGACAGCTCTTTGGTCTTCACCATAGTGGAGTTTGGAGTGTGACTGTTTGAGGTTGTGGACAGGTGTCTTTTATACTGATAAGTTCAAACAGGTGCCATTAATACAGGTAATGAGTGGAGGACAGAGAAGCCTCTTAAAGAAGAAGATACAGGTCTGTGAGAGCCAGAAATCTTGCTTGTTTGTAGGTGACCAAATACTTTTTTTCCACCATAATTTGCAAATAAATTCTTTCAAAAATCCGACAATGTGATTGTCTGGATTTGTTTCCACATTTTGTCTCTCATAGTTGAGGTATACCTATGATGACAATTACAGGCCTCTCTCATCTTTTTAAGTGGGAGAACTTGCACAATTGGTGGCTGACTAAATACTTTTTTGCCCCACTGTATGAGTATTGCACTGATGGACGTTCACTGCACGGACTTTAATTTTAATTGAACAATAAGGAATATTAGATATTTGCGTTTTTATGTATTTACACATTATTGATTAATAGTGAAGCGATGCACGCTTGTAGATTGGTTTTATTATAGCACATAGGTATGATAGTGTGGTGTGTGAGCGAATCACTATAACCTTTCACTGTATTTATCATAGTTGCTCGCAAAGAGTTATCCCGCTTTTTTAGAGACTTACGCAATAAATTTGGCCAATCGGATCCATTCGATTGGTGCAATCGAATTGGTCCAATCAGATTACACATAAATTGGGTCAATCAATTTGGGCCAATCAGATTGGTGCAATCAGATTTTTCCATTGGAATTGGTCCAATCAAAGTGGTGCAATCAATTCAATGCAATCAGATTGGTGAAATCAAATCAGTCCAATCAAATTGGGGTAAGTGGTACATTGGTAATAATTGTGAGAGATGAGCTGAGTTAAAAACATCAAGGGGCAGGGTCTTAGATGGATGTTAGAGGAGCAGGAATCACCCAGCGAACCCGTCTCTTTGTTTACTTAGTGGCGGGGGAAGTGGCACTGTTATTCAGGAACTGTGAAGCTACAGGAGTGGTCATGTTTGGTGGACCTTTTTTTTTTTTTTTTTGTCACTATGGTAACGCTGTACTGCTAGAGTGACAGTATGTCACAAAAACAATGTAAAATAAAAAAAAAAAATATTTATATCTCTAATCAATGCTACCCAGTCACAGTGTTGCTAATCACCGCGGCACCACTCGCACTGTTCATAGGGTTGCCACCTGTCCGGAATTGATCCGGACAGTCCGGGTTTTTAATCGTGTGTCCGGGTTTCAGTCCGCCTGAAACCCAGACACATTCAGATCGGACTGTGGCTCCCTCTATGCAGACTTCTGGGAGAGTCGGTCTATTGCAGAGGGATGAGGATAAGAGGAAGTAGCCAGTATAGTGTACAAACTCCTCCCTTTACAACATGGGCTGCTCACTGCAAAGGCTCCTTCCCCTTTCCTCGTACACAGTCTCTGCACACTGTCACTCTGCCCCGTTCACTCACATACCAGCATACCAGCTGGCGCAGACCCCCCCGCCCCACTCTCGTTATCTCTGCAGCTGCATGCATGTCCGAGATTGTCCCAGGCCTTTTACAATCTTAGACCATTTTCACACTGGGGCGGTGCAGACATTAGCGGTAAAGCACAGCTAGTTTTAGCGGGCCTTTACCGCAGTTATAGTGGCGCTTTTTTGCCGCTAGGGGGGCGCTGTTAACCCCCGCTAGCGGCCAAAGAAAGGGTAAATCGCGCCCGTGTTATGGCACGGCCGAAGCGCTTTGCAGGCGCTTCGGCAGCGCTGCCCTTTTAATTTCAATGGACAGGGCCTTCACACCGCCCCAAAGATGCTGCTTGCAGGACTTTTTTTCCCATCCTGCATCGCCCCAGTGTGAAAGTACTCGGGCTTTCACACTGGGGAGGAACAGGAGGCGCTTTTTAGGTGCTTTACAGGCGCTATTTTTAGTGCTAAAACACCTGAAAAGTGCCCCAGTGTGAAAGGGGTCTTATAGTGTATACTACAAAAGAAAAATGCCATGCGCCGCTAAAGTGTTCGGATTTGGCTTGAAGAAAAGGTGGCAACCCTAACTGTTCATGATCACGCCATACCACTCATATTGTCCCTAATCACTGCCATATCAGTTACAATGTCTATGATTACCACCACACCAGTTCCAGTGTCCCTGATCACCGCCATACCAGTGCAGTGTTGCCTCCGCCTGTACCAATACTGACTTGATTATTGACCATGTTTCTGCCTGTTGCCTGGACCGATCCTTTGCCTGATTGCTGACCATGTCTCTGCTTGCGGCCTGAACTGACCCACCTGCATGTATTGCTGACTAGTGACTACATTCCTGTGAGACACCAGGACAGTGAACATGGCATTCCTAGGGGCAGCCATGTACCAGTAGGCTAGGCTTGCTTGGCTTATAGGAACTGGGACTGCTATAGATGACGCTACACTAAGCTGTATTCCCTGATCACTTGTATAGAGGTGACCGTTACAGTACATTGGTTTTGACACAATTGGTTGATTTGTGTGATACACAAGATACAATGTCCGGTATATAATTATACATAAAAATGCTCAAACATGGGGTATCATCATACTGAGGAGAATTAGTAGAATGTATTTTGGGGTGTAATTCTAAGTATGTCCATACTGTGTGTGAGAAATGTATTATTAATTGACAACTTTGTGTAAAAAGAATGCATTTTCCAAAAACCTATGGCAAAAAAAAGAAGTCTACAAAAGACTCACTATGTCTCTTAAAAAATACCTTGGGGTGTTTACTCTCCAAAATGTGGTCATTTTGTGGGTGTTACTACTGTCCTGGTGCTCCAGGACCTCCAAAATTCTGATAGGTAGTCAGGAAATTAGATGTGTAATTTATGCCCCTAGAAAGCCTGAAGGTGCTCCTTGGATTGTGGGCCCCTCTATGTGGCTAAAGTCTCACATGTGGTATCAGTAAAATTAGCAGAATGTGTTTGGGGTGTAATTCTAAGTATGCCTATGCTTGCATAGACCATGTGTGACGAAAGGAGAGTCGATCTCTGCAGGTTCACAGAGTGTGTTTACACATCATTTCTCCCAACTTTTTGAGATGGGAACGAGGGACACCTTTTAGCAAAAGTATATAAGCATAGGACACACCATTTGACCCGTCCTCTTAAAGGAGAATTATACCAAAAAAAAGATTAGTTAAACCCACAAGTGCCTTTTTTTTAACAATACTATTCCTTTATACTGGCTTTTGAAATTTACTAATGCAGCAATTTAGAAATTGGATGAAAGGTTTAGCACTGGGAAACACTTTTTGAAAGATAAATAGAGCATTTTATATACAACTATATAGATCAGACCAAAATGAGGGACAAATGAGGAAGAAATAGGGACAGAGAGACTTTGTTCCAAATCAGGGACAGTCCCTCGATATTAGGGGCATTTAGGAGATATGTATTTACATACTGTGATTTCTACACAGTATGTAAATCACACAGTGCAGCCACATCAGAGGCCTGATCAGCCACACCAGACATCCACATTAGTACAGCCACGCCAATGCAGCTTCAGCAGTGTCCGGATAAGCCACGCAAGTGCAGCAATTCCAGTGCAGCTTTAAGTGTCCTGATCAGCCACACCAGTGCATCTACACCAATGCAGCCTCATCAGTGTCTTGATTAGCCACTCCAGTGCAGCCACACAAGTCTCATTAGTTTCCTGATCAGCCATGCCAGGGCAGCCACACCAATGCAGCCTCATCAGTGTTCTGATAAACTACGCCAGTGCAGCTATGCAAGTGCAGCAATGCCAATGCAGCTTCATCAGTGTTCTGATCAGCCATTCCAATGCAGCCACATCAGTGTCCTGGTAAGCCATGCCAGTGCAGCCACGCCAGTGCAGCCTCATCAGTGTCCTGATCAGCCATGCCAACACAGCTACACCAATGCAGTCTCATCAATTTCCTAATAAGCCACGCCAGTGCAGCCTCATCAGTGTCCTAATCAGTCACACCAGTGCAGCCACCCCAGTGAAGCCTCGGCAGTGTCCTGATCAGCCACACCAGACATCCATACTAGTGCAGCCACATCAAAGCCCTGATCAGCTATGCTAGGCAGCCACACCAATGCAGCCTTCTCAGTGTCCCGATCAGCCATGCCAGTGCAGCCTCATCAATGTCCTGATCAGCCATGCCAGTGCAGCCATACCAGTGTAGCCTCATCAGTGTCCTGATCAGCCACCCCAGTGAAGCCCCATCAGTGTCCTGATCAGCCATGCCAGTGCAGCCTCATCAGTGTCCTGATCAGCCATGCCAGTGCAGCCTCACCAGTGTCCTGATCAATCACGCCAGTGCAGCCTCACCAGTGTCCTGATCAGCCACACCAATGCAGCCTCTTCAGTGTCCTGTTCAGCCATGCCAGTGCAGCCTCTTCAGTGTCCTGATCAGCCACGTCAGTGCAGCCTCTTCAGTATCCTGATCAGCCATGTCAGTGCAGCCTCACCAATTATCCTAATCAGCCACACCAGTGCAGCCTCACCAGTGTCTTTTTGTGAGTGTTACTACTTTGGGAGGGGTAGCAAAATGTCTTTTGGGGTGTAATTGCAAGTATGTCTATTCCGTGTGTAAGAAATAACTTGTTAAAATGACAATTTTGATTAAAAAAATGTTTTTATTTAATTTCTTCATTTTCCAAAGAAGTATGGGAAAAAGATACAACTTCAGACAGTTCACCATGCCTCTTAATAATTACCTTAAAGAGTCTACTTTACAAAAAAGGGGTCATTTTGGGAGTATTTGTACTGTCCTGGAACATTAGGGCCTCAAGAAATGAGATAGTCCATCAGTACATCAGGATTAATCAATTGTCAGATACAGAATCTCGTACACCCCTCACATTATTGTAAATATTTTTTTTATATCTTTGTGATAACTCTGAAGAAATGGCACTTTGATACAATGTAAAGTAGTGAGTGTACAGCTTGTATAACAGTGTAAATTTGCTGTCCCCTCAAAATAACTCAACACACAGCCAATAATGTCTAAACCGCTTGCAAAAAAATTGAGTACACCCCTAAGTGAAAATGTCCAAATTGCACCCAAAATGTCAATATTTTGTGTGGCCACCATAATTTTCCAGCACTGCCTTAACCCTCTGGGGCATGGAGTTCACCAGAGCTTCACAGGTTGCCACTGGAGTCCTCTTCCACCATGATGACATCACTGAGCTGGTGGATGTTAGAGACCTTGTGCTCCTCCACCTTCCATTTCAGGATGCCCCACAAATGCTCAATAGTGTTTAGGTCTGGAGACATGCTTGGCCAGTCCACTCCATCACCTTTACCCTCAGCTTCTTTAGCAAGGCAGTGGTCATCTTAGAGGTGTGTTTGGGGTCGTTATCATGTTGAAATACTGTCCTGCGGCCCAGTCTCTAAAGAGAGGGGATCATACTCTGTTTCAGTATGTCACAGTACATGTTGGCATTCACGGTTCCTTCAATGAACTGTAGCTCCCCAGTTCTGGCAGCACTCATGCAGCCCCAGACCATGACTCTCCCACCACCATGCTTGACTGTAGGCAAGACAAACTTGTCTTTGTACTCCTCACCTGGTTGCCACCACATACGCTTGACACCATCTGAACCAAATACGTTTATCTTGGTCTCATCAGACCACTCGACATGAATCCAGTAATCCACGTCCTTAGTCTGCTTGTCTTCAGCAAACTGTTTGTGGGATTTCTTGTGCATCATCTTTAGAAAAGACTTCCTTCTGAGAGGACAGCCATGCAGACCAATTTGATGCAGTGTGCGGTGTATGGTCTGAGCACTGACAGGCTAACCCCCCACCCCTTCAACCTATGCAGCAATGCTGGCAGCACTCATACGTCTATTTCCCAAAGACAATCTTTAGATATGATGCTGAGCACGTGCACTCAACTTCTTTGGTCGACCATGGCGAGACCTGTTCTGAGTGCTGCAGCTCAGTTTCACTGTATTGTAAATCTTCTTATAGCCTAGGCCATCTTTACGTAGAGCAACAATTCTTTTTTTCAGATCCTCAGAGAGTTCTTTGCCATGAGGTGCCATGTTGAACTTCCAGTGACCAGTATGAGAGAGTGAGAGCAATAACACCAAATTTAACACACCTGCTTCCCATTCACACCTGAGACCTTGTAACACTAACGAGTCCCATGACACCGGGGAGGGAAAATGGCTAACTGGGCCCAATTTGGACATTTTCACTTAAGGGTGTTCTCACTTTTGATGCCAGCGGTTTAGACATTAATGGCTGTGTGTTGAGTTATTTTGAGGGGACAGCAAATGTACACTGTTATACAAGCTGTACACTCACTACTTCACATTGTAGCAAAGTGTAAATTCTTCAGTGTTCATGTCACATGAAAAGATATAATACAATATTTACAAAAATGTGAGGGATGTACGCATTTTTGTGAGATACTGTATATACAGTGGGTAAAATAAGTATTGAACACGTCACCATTTTTTTAGGTTAATATATTTCTAAAGGTGCTATATACATGAGATTTTCACCACCATGTCGGTAACAACACATGCAATCCATACATACAAAGAAACTAAAACAAATACGTTCAGAAATTAAGTTATATGTAATACATGTAGAAAGGGAGGTGCAAAAAAGCATGGAAAGCTAAGACACAGGCTGAAATCTATCAGTAGTTAGAAAGCAATCCTGCCCCCTGTCGGTGCAAATTAATATCAGCTGGTTCAGTCTCAACTGATGGCCTATAAAAGGGTGTCTCATTACCAAGGTGTCACACAAGTAACATCTCCTGATGGGTAAAAGCAAAGAGCTCTGAAGACCTTTGCAACCTTTTTGTTGCAAAACATACTGATGGCATTGGTTACAGAAGGATTTCTAAACTTCTGAATGTTTTAGTGAGCACTGTTGGGGCCATAATCTGCAAGTGTAAAAAACATACTTTTACCATAAACCGGTCCCGGTCAGATTCTCCTTGTAACATTTCTGACAGAGGAGTGAAAAGAATTATCAAAAGAGTTGTTGAAGAGCAAAGGACCACTTGTGGAGAGCTTCAGAAAGACCCGGAATGAGCAGGTACAATTGTTTCAAAGAAACCAATAAGTAGTGCACTCAACCGCCATGGCCTGTATGCACGCTCCCCACGCAAGACTGCATCGCTTAAGAAAAAGCATGCTGAAACTCGTTTAAAGTTTGCTACACAATATTTAGACAAGCCTGTGAAATACTGGGAGAATATAGTCTGGTCAGATGAGACCAAAATTGAACTCTTTGGATGCCATAATACACACCATGTTTGGAGGTCAAACGGCACTGCACATCACCCCAAAATCACCATACCAACAGTGAAGTTTGGAGGTGGGAACATTATGGTGAGGGGCTGTTTTTCAGCATATAGTGCTGGCAAACCACATATCATTGAAGGAAGGATGAATGGATAAATTCTTGATAATTGATAAAAAATCTGGATTGTTGATACAAATCTGCTGCCATCTACCAGGATGATGAAGATGAAACAAAGGGTGGACATCTCAGCAAGAAAATTATCCCAAACACAAAGCCAAGGAAACTCTCAATTGGTTTCAAAGAAATAAAATATAGCTGCTAGAATGGCCCAGCCAATCACCTCCCTTAAATCCAATAAACGATCTATGGAAAGAACTAAAGATCAGAGTTCATAGAAGAGGTCCACTGAACCTTGAAGATTTGAAGACTGTGTGGAAGAATGGGCCAAAATCACACCTGAGCATTAGGGATGGGCTATCTGTTTGAGTCGAACATGAGTTAGACTCGAACATTGGCTGTTTGCCCGTTCGCCGAACAGCGAACAACTTTGGGTGTTTGCGGCAAATTCGAAAAGCCGCAGAACACTCTTTAAAATTCTATGGGAGAAATCTAAAGTGCTCATTTTAAAGGTTAATATAAAAGTTATTGTCATAAAAAGTGTTTGGGGACCTGGGACCTGCCCCAGGGGACATATAACAATGCAAAAAAAAGTTTTAAAAATGGCCGTTTTTTCAGGAGCAGTGATTTTAATAATGCTTAAAGTGAAACAATAAAGGTGAAATATTCCTTTAAATTTCGTACCTGGAGGGTGTCTATAGTATGCCTGTAAAGAAGCGCATGTTTCCCGTGTTTATAACAGTTCGAGAGCAAAATGACATTTCTAAAGGAAAAAAAGTAATTTAAAAGTGCTAGCGCTAGTGCCGGCTATTAATGAATTGTCGGTCCCGACAATACACATAAAAGTCATTGAAAGTCATTGAAAAATTTTTTAAAAATGCGTGGGGGTCCACCAAAATTCCATTACCAGCCCTTCCAGGTCTGGTATGGATATAAAGGGGAACTCCGCGCCAAAGTAAAAAAAAAAAGCGTGGGGTTCCCCCAAAAATCCACACCAGACCCTTATCCGAGCACGCAACCTGGCAGGCCTCAGGAAAAGAGGGGGGGGGACAAGAGAGCACCCCCCCTCCTGAACCGTACTAGGCAACATGCTCCCCATGTTGATGGGACAAGGGCCTCATTCCCACAACCCTTGCCCGGTGGTTGTGGGGGTCTGCGGGCGGGGGGCTTATCGGAATCTGGAAGCCCCCTTTAGCAAAAGGGACACCCAGATTCTTCCCCCCATGTGAATTGGTAAGAGGTACATTGTACCCCTACCATTTCACAAAAAAAAGTGCCACGATGTAAAAAAAAAAAACACAGGAGACGGCTTGGGACAAGTCCTTTATTAAAAATAAAAAATAAAAATGAGATTCCAGCGATGTAATCCAATAAATCCATGCTCCTACTCCAGAGATGTAATCCAATTCTTGATCTCCAGTGATGGATGATCTCCAACGACTCCAGCGAGGAACACGCATAGGATCCTGCCTCCACCGGAGGCACCCAGCCAATGACGCGGCATTAGCTTGACAGCTCTTATGTAGCTGAGGGCGGGGTCATGTGACGGGTGGCAAGGGGAAACGCCGGGGTTTCCCAGTGATGTGTACGGGTGACTCCGCCCCCCTCTGATGCAATGGGAATCCTGCGTTGCATCACAACACTTTTTATGACAATAACTTGCACATTAACCTTTAAAATTAGCACTTTTGATTTTTCATGTTTGTGTCCCATAGACTTTAATGGTGTTCACGTGTTCAAACAAATTTTTTGCCTGTTTGCATGTTCTGGATGCAAAACGAACAGGGGGGTATTCGGCTCATCCCTTCTGAGCATTGCATGCTACTAGTTTCTCCATACATGAGGCGTCTTGAAGCTGTCATTACCAACAAAGGATTTTGTGCGAATTATTAAATACATTTCATTTATGCCCCGTACACATGGTTGGATTTTCCGACGGAAAATGTGTGATAGGACCTTGTTGTCGGAAATTCCGACCGTGTGTGAGTTCCATCACACATTTTCCATCAAATTTTCCGACACACAAAGTTTGAGAGCAGGCTATAAAATTTTCCGATAACAAAATCCGTTGTCGGAATTTCCAATTGTGTGTACACAAATCCGACGCACAAAGTGCCACGCATGCTCAGAATAAATAAAGAGATGAAAGCTATTGGCTACTGCCCCGTTTATAGTCCCGACGTACGTGTTTTACGTCACCACGTTCAGAACGATCGGATTTTCCGACAACTTTGTGTGACCATGTGTATGCAAGACAAGTTTGAGCTAACATCTGTCGGAAAAAATCCTAGGATTTTGTTGTCGGAATGTCCGATCAATGTCCGACCGTGTGTACGGGGCATTAGCGTGTTCAATTAACTTGTTTGTTTTGGTTTTTTGTATGTATGGATTGTATTTACCTAGAAAAAAATGGTGGAGTGTTCAAAACTTTTTTTAGGCCTCTTTCTCACGGGGCGGATCAGTGATGATCCGCCCTGTGAACATCCGCTGGCTCAGCGGGGATCGCTCCGCCGATCCCCGCTGAGCAGGAAGATGACAGGTGCATCGCTGCACGCTGTGCAGCGGCGGACCTGTCAGAGCGCCGCTCTCCCCTATGGGGGGATCGGATGATGACGGACCGTAGTCACTTTTCGAATCGGAGCGGGGTCGGATGTCAGCGGACATGTCACCGCTGACATCCGACGCTCCATAGGGATGAATGTATGTCCGTTTTTCATCCGAAAACGGAAGGATGAAAAACGGACATACGGATCGTCTATGTGAAAGAGGCCTTACTGGTAATGGGAAAATTGCATATTACATATTTCCTTATTTATTTATTTTAGAAAATGTTTTATTCTAGAAAAATAAAATATACAGGTAATCCAGTGAGCTGTTATAACTCCAGAAAATAACATTATACATACAGTAATGTATAGGAAGAGTTTGTGTTGCACCGCGTCATAACAGAATGTAATAAGTCGATTATACATTACGCCATACATATAGTATAAGACCATTAATATATATTCAGACAGTGAAGCCCGAAGAGTAAGCACAAACCGTGCATGTACCTCTAAGGCCACTAAATGTAATGCTCATCTATCAGGGCCACGCAGTAATCTCATCATGACTAGATCTTTAGGGGTCAGCCCCGGGGTGTCAAGCCAAGGGGTGTATAGTTTTTCAAATGTTTCCATCCGACCCCTATGTTGATATATATATATAGATAGATAGATAGATAGATAGATAGATAGATAGATAGATAGATAGATAGATAGATAGATAGATATATCTATAAATATATATCTATAGATATATATATCTATAGATATAGATATATATATCTTTCCACAAGAAGAGTATTTCCCATATTATTCACCCATGTTTTGATAGAGGGCGAGGTAGCAGATTTCCAGCCAAGGGGAATCATCTTCCTAGCCTGGAACAGAGCTCTGGTGAAAGCTACTCTCGTCATCTCCTCTGGTATTACCTCTTCAGGAACTCCAAACAGACAGAAAATTGGATTTAAAGGAACATTCATTTGGAAGACCATGTTGAGTGTGGAAAGAACCTCACTCCAATATCTGTGAAGTTTTGGGCATCTCCAGAGGAAAATAATGAGATCCCCAGGCATTCTTCCGCATTTGCCACACAATGGATCAGGGAGCTTACCAATTTTGTTTTTACAGGGGTATAGTGCACTCTAAGCAAGATGCACAATTGAGGCTAGGGATGAGCTTCGAGTTCGAGTCGAACATGAGTTCGACTCGAACATCGGCTGTTCGATCGTTCGACGAAGATCGAACATTATTGGCCGTTTGCGCCAAATTCGAGTGGCGAGTCACGGCCCATAATGCACTACGTCATCGCAGTGGTTTGCTGGCTGATGATTGGCCAAGCATGCACTACAGGCAGGCAGTTCATTCAGTTAGCTGTAGTATATTCAGTACTGTATCCTGTGCAGCTAGATCTCACTGCAGACCGTTCCTGTTGTTCTGTTCCTAATATACTACAGGCAGGCAGTTCATTCAGTTAGCTGCAGTATATTCAGTACTGTATCCTGTGCATATAGATCTTGCTGCAGACCGTTCCTGTTGTTCTTTTCCTAATATACTACCAGGGGCGGATCCAGAGCCTAGTCTCGGGAGGGGCAAAAAACAAAAATATGTTTTTGGGGGGCAATTTGTCGGGGAAATGGCTGGTGTTGGCGCTTCAATCATCCCGGCACCATGGTTGATTTGGTGTCAGGATGATTGAAGTGCATTATTTCTATTATTACATTGTTTTAAAAAATAAAATAGTTCAACTCACCATAATGCAGAATCAGTGGGAGCCCTGAGCGTGTCACTTGCCACCGTCTCCTGCCACCAGATGCAGATTGTCACTTGCCACATCACCTGCCACACGTTGAGGATTGTCACTTGCCACGTCACCTGATGTGGATTGCCACTTGCCACGTCGCCTGTCACCAGATGTAGATTGTCACTTGCCATGTTGTCTGTCACCAGATGCGGATTGTCACTTGCCACGTCACCTGTCAGCAGATGTGGATTGCTACTTGCCACGTCGCCTGTCACCAGATGCAGATTGTCATTTGCCATGTTGCCTATCACCAGATGCGGATTGTCACTTGCCACGTCACCTGTCACCAGATGTGGATTGCCACTTGCCACGTCGCCTGTCACCAGATGAAGATTGTGACTTGCCAAGTCACCTGCCACACGTTGCGGATTGTCACTTGCCGCGTCACCTGCCACACGTTGTGGATTGTCACTTGCCACATCATGGATTGTCACTTGCCACGTCACCTGCCACACGTTGTGGATTGTCACTTGCCATGTCATGGATTGTCACTTGCCACGTCACCTGCCACACATTGAGGATTGTCAGTTGCCACGTCACCTGTCACCAGATGCAGATCATCACTTGCCACGTCACCTGCCAGCGGTTACAGATTGTCACTTGCTACGTCACGGATTGTCACTTGCCACTTTGCCTAACACATGTTGCGGATTGTCACTTGCTGGGTCACTTTCCTGTGTCCCAGAGTCAGGCAGCAGATTATAAGTCAGGCAGCAGAGAGATGATGTCATCTCTCTGCTTCCCGCAGCTGCCTGCACAGTGAGGGTGGAACTGTACTGCAGGGATTCAGGGCGGGCGCCGGGCAGTGAGAGATGTCATCTCTCTGCTCCCCCGCCCACGGCTCCCTCATTGGCCAGCCGTCTGTTCACCCACGAGCCGCCCAGCTGTTCGCCTGCTCTCCCTCCTACGGAGCCGCCTGACAGCCTGTGGAGCCGCCTGCTCTCTAACCTGCAGAGCCGCCCGGGAAGCCGCCCGCTCTGTCACCTGTGGAGACATCCGCAGAGCCGCCTGGGAAGCCGCCCACTCTCTCACCTGCATTCTCGGGGGGCTATTGCCACGTTGCCCCCCCCTGGATCTGCCCCTGTATACTACAGGCAGGCAGTTGATTCAGTTAGCTGCAGTATATTCAGTACTGTATCCTGTGCAGCTAGATCTCGCTGCAGACCGTTCCTGTTCTCTTCCTAATGTACTACAGGCAGGCAGTTCATTCAGTTAGCTGCAGTTTATTCAGTACTGTATCCTGTGCAGCTAGATCTCACTGCAGACCGTTCCTGTTGTTCTCTTCCTAATATACTACAGGCAGGCAGTTGATTCGGTGAGTTGCAGTATATTCAGTATAAATATATATATATATATACATCCCTGCTTTGTGCAGCTACATCTCACTGCAGGCCATTCCTGATGTACCTATTCAAATACGTTACAAATACATCAAATACAGTATGTCTGGAAGGCCAACAAGGAGAGGCAGATGCTCACAGGCCACTAAAAGAGGGCAAGCAGGCTCTGTGTCTGCAGCCAAAATTGCTGGTTGTGGACACGGTGCATCCTCAGCACATGGCCGCGGGGCACGCTTGTCCTTATTTTCGGCAGCTGGCCGTATTGAGCCACAACATGCAGAAGTAGAGTGGATGATCAAGCCGTCCTCATTCTCCTCATCCTCTGTCACCCAGGCTCAGAGTACTTTGGCTGCCAATGCAGCTGCCAAAGCGGCCTCTTCCATCGGCTCAATGTCATCAGTCACTCCTTCCCTAGCCCCACCATCATGTCCTGCGGAGTCCCCCGAACTGTTCGACCACAGTGTTGGGTACATGCTGCAGGAGGATGCGCAGCGTTTTGAAGGTACCCAGATTGAGGAAGGCAGTAATGTGAGCCCAGAGAGAGGGGGTGCCCAAGAAGGACAACAAACCGGCAGTCAAGTTCCCCCAGCTACAACATACTGCCAGGTGCTCCAGTGACAAGGAGGGAGAGGATGATGAGGTCACTGACTCTATGTGGTGCCTGATAGGAGACAGGAGGAGGAGGCACATCTCCAACGAGGCAGGATGCCCTCCAGGAGCCAGCTTAAGGGCAGCCAACCGACTGCATCACACCGCAGAGCTCTGCATGTGCAGGGCGCTGCTGACTCCGCGCGTTTTTCCAAAAGTTCTTTGGTGTGGGCCTTTTTGAGATGTGTGCAGCAGATCGCACCGCTGCTGTTTGCAACATATGTCTGAAGCGTATCAAGCGTGGCCAAAACAGAAGCCGCTTGGGCACCACATGCTTGACCAGACATAAGTCGAACTCCCATGCAGTCCATTGGCAAGCGTACTTAAAAGACCCACACCAAAGAACAAGGCAGACCTCTCCTTGCACCTCATCAGCTGGGATCTCCAACCCCACTATACCTTCAGTTCTCTCAGAAACCTGCACTTAGAGGAATGAAGGTGTAGAATTAGATGTGCCGGAAATCTGCTATCGCTACACCAACGTTTTTTTGCAGGCAAATTTCCCTACCCCAATTGCTAAACCGGCGAAAGAAATTCGGTCCCAGCCATCCACATGCCCAGTGGCTGAATGCTAGCTTGGCTAAATTGCTAGCACTCCAACTGCTGCCTTTTCAGCTGGTAGACTCTGCCCCCTTTCGTGAATTTGTGAAATGTGCACTATCTCAGTGGCAGGTTCCCAAACGCCACTTTTTTTCACGGAAGGCAATTTCCGGCTCTCTACCGGCATGTGGAAGGCAATGTCTTGGCCTCGCTGGACAGGGCGGTCAGCGGTAAGGTGCATATTACCGTTGACTCATGGTCCAGTAGGCATGGACAGGGACGTTACCTATCTTTCACGGCGCACTGGGTGACCCTGCTGGCAGCCACCACACCTCCAAAATGCTACTAGTGGTGATTCTGACACACCTCTCTCCTCCACCCCCTCCTCTTCTTCTTCCTCCATGGCCTCTTCCTCTACAGATTTGTCCTCAGGACCAGCGGTGCTCCATAGGCGTTCAAGGGGCTACGCAAGCACTCAGGCAAAAAGATGCCATGCGGTGCTTGAGCTGGTGTGCTTAGGGGACAGGAGCCACACTGGAGCAGAGATTCTGTCAGCTCTGAAGGGGCAGGCTCAAAGGTGGTTGATGCCATGCCAGCTTCAGGCAGGAATGGTGGTTTGCGGCAATGGCACCAACCTCCTCTCCGCCCTCCGACAGGGACACTTTGCCCATGTTCCCTGTTTGGCTCACGTCCTTAATTTGGTGGTGCAGCAGTTCTTGTGCAGGTACCCGGGCTTACAGGATCTCCTGAGGCAGGCCAGGAAACTCTGTGTGCATTTCCGCCGGTCAAATAATGCCATTGCTCGGCTGGCTGACCTCCAAGATGAATACAACCTTCCCAAGAACCGCCTAATCTGTGACATGCCCACCAGATGGAACTCAACGCTGGCCATGCTTCAGCGGCTGCACATGCAGCAGAGGGCCATCAATGAGTACCTGTGCGACTATGGCACCAGGACAGGGTCAGGGGAGCTTGGCTTTTTTTCGCCAAGCCAGTGGCTCATAATCAAGGATGCATGCACTGTCCTGTCACCATTTGAGGAGGCCACGAGGATGTGAGCAGTGACAGTGCATCCATCAGTGATACTGTCCCTCTTGTCTACCTGTTGAAGCACACACTGCGTGTAATAATGGACAGGGCACTTGAGGCAGAACAGAGGGAGGAAGAGGAGGACTTCCTTACCTCTCAAGGCCCCCTTTATCCAGACAGTGTTCCTGCGGGCCCGCTGATCACACAGGAAGAGGAGGAGGATTGTGCCAGCATGGAGGTGGAGCCTAGCACTCAGCATCAGCAGCAGTCTTCAAGGAATTGTTTACAGTCCCCAGAGACCCATGGACTTGTACGTGGCTGGGAGGAGGTGGCTGCGGATCAGGTCGTCCTTAGTGACCCAGAGGACTGTGGACAGAATGCCTCAGCAAACCTACGCTGCATGGCCTCCCTGATCCTGCAAAGCCTGCGAAAGGACCCTCAGATTCGTGGTATCAAGGAGAGGGATCAGTACTGGCTGGCAACCCTCCTTGATCCATGTTACAAGGGTAAGGTTGCGGAACTTATCCAGCCGTCGCAGAGGGAGCAGATGATGAAACATCTTTGGGAGGCCTTGCAGAAAGGTTTGTGGCAATGCGTTTCCAGAGCCTGGGAGGTTACAATTTCCTGGTCCTCCTGGACAATGTGTTGCTGAGGCTTCGGTCAGTCACAGAAGGAGCGGTGGAGAAGTTGGCTGTCTGACCGATGGGTTCAGACAATTTTTTAGTCCGCAGCCCCAAGGTCTGATCGGTTCCAGCAACCATCGCCAGCGTCTGATTTACATGGTGCAGGAATACCTAGGGGCAAGATCAGACTTGGAGACCTTTCCAACCGAAAATCCTCTGGATTACTGGGTCTTGAGGATGGATCACTGGCCAGAGCTTGCACAATATGCAATTGAGCTACTGGCCTGTCCTGCATCCAGCATTCTTTTGGAACGCACATTCAGTGCTGCTGGAGGCTTTGTAACCGATCACAGAGTGCGCCTGTCCACTGACTTGGTTGATCGGTTCACCTTCATAAAAATGAATCAGTCTTAGATCACCAGCTACCAAGCACCTGATGCTGATGTAACCGAATAATTTTTTTATGAATGTGAGATCCCTTGAAGACTGCCTATGCTGATGCTGAGTCACTATCCTGTTATGCTGAGTGACTATCCTATTCCTCCTTAATGTTCATGTTGATAGCTTGTAAGAACATTTATGGTTCTGGGAACCACCACCAGTGGCTAAGGCCCAATTTTTCTGCCCCTGTTTAACAGGGGCATGTAATTACAATTTTTGCTGTAATATTTTGCGGCAGGGCTTGTACCTGTGCTCAACTAGAGTATATGTGAGGGGTTGCAGTGTTGTGGCACCACTACCAGTGCCTAAGGCCCAATTTTTCTGCCCCTGTTCAACAGGGGCGTGTAATTACAATTTTTGCTGTAATATTTTGCAGCAGGGCTTGTTCCTGCGCTAAACTAGAGTATCTGTGAGGGGTTGCAGTGTTGTGGCACCAGTGCCTAAAGCCCAATTTTTCTGCCCCTGTTCAACAAGGGCGTGTAATTACAATTTTTGCTGTAATATTTTGCAGCAGGGCTTGTTCTTGCTCTAAACTAGAGTATCTGTGAGGGGTTGCAGTGTTATGGCACCAGCACCAGTGCCTAAAGCCCAATTTTTCTGCCCCTGTTCAACAGGGACGTGTAATTACAAATGTTGATGTAATATTTTGCAGCAACACCACCACACCACCACCAAAGGCCCAATTTTTCTGACCCTATTCAGCATGTAATTACAATTCTTGATATAATATTTCACAGCTGGCCCGTTCCAGCGCCCACCAAAAGTACCTGTGAGGGCTTACAGTGTTCTGGTACCATCAACACCTAAGGCCCAAATTTCTGGAGTATATAGGGCAGGCCCCTACTTTCAGACATCCGACTTACAAACGACTCCTACTTACAACAAGAAGTGAGAGGAAATCTACCCCTAGGAAGAGAAATTCTCTCCTGTAAGAGTTAATATGGGAAAAGGTGTCTCCTCCACTGATGCTTTATCACCAATCCTTGTTTCCCTAAAAACCCCAAATTTTCAAAATCCAATTGTCATTGGGACAGAAAGTGAGGTGAAATCTTCTGAATAGGGGCACAGACAGCAAAACAAATGTTACAGGGGTGATAACCCTTCCCTATGTTTTCCAAAAAGCTTAAAAATAGATTTTTTGGCTGGAGCTACACTTACAAAATGTACCTGTTCCAAATTACAACCAAATTCAACTTAAGAACAAACCTACAGTCCCTGTCTTTCTTGGGACCGCCTGTATACTGGTGTTCAGAGTATATAGGGCCTGAGGGCCCCACGCCTTTTCTTTTTTTAATTTGGGTGCGGGGTTCCCCTTAATATCCATACAAGACCCAAAGGGCCTAATAATGGGCTGGGGGGTTACCCATGCCGTTTTTCTCAATCATTTTCATTCATATTGCTGGGACCCGACATTACATTACAGCCGCAAGCAGTTTTAAATGACTTTTATTCCTTTAGAAATGTCATTTTGTGCAGGGACTGTTCTAAAAACGGGAAACATGCGCCACTTTACAGGCATACTATAGACACCCCCCAGGTACGATATTTAAAGGAATATTTCACCTTTATTTTTTCACTTTAAGCTTCATTAAAATCACTGCTCCCGAAATAATTGCCGTTTTTAAAACTTTTTTTTGCATTGATACATGTCCCCTGGGGCAGGACCCGGGTCCCCAAACCCTTTTTAGGACAATAGCTTGCATATTACCTTTTAAAATTCGCACTTTTGATTTCTCACGTTTGACTCCCATAGACTTTAATGGTGTTCGAAAGTTCGCCCGAACTTTCGGTCCGTTCGCGTATTCTGGATGCGAACCGAACCAGGGGGTGTTCGGCTCATCCCTGATTGAGACACTTTCTGGGATTCATTGAGGGAGCTTATAGTAACTGACTGGAAAGCTTCCTCCCATTGGTCATTGCTTTCGTGGGATAGCCTTTTAAGAATTCCGTTAGGAGCAAATGATAGCATTGGGAAATATAGCCTTTAGTTTCAGTGGTGGATTGAAGTAGGTGGAAGATGGGTGTGCGTGATTCCACCCAGTCCATTGCAACTCCCTGGGCCCTAACAGCATGGTGCAATTGTAAGTAGTAGAGGAACATTGTGGTGGGCAGTGCAAACTTACGCTGGATATCCAGGAAAGTCAATAACTTCCCATTTTGAAAAATTTGAGATAAATGCGTCACTCCTAGAGCTCACCACCTGAGTCCCTAATGAAGTTTGGCCAGCTCAGAATACGTTTTGTTAGACCATATTGGGCTATAACTAGTGCATCTTGCCACTTGCTGTAACTGTTTCGCCTTATTTCACACCTTTTGAATAAGCATATAAGTGTGCATTTGCTTATTGGATTTCTGGAACAGTTAAGCCTCCAGACCCTTTGGAATGGAATCCGCATTAGTGCCTACAAGCAAGAGGCGGGCAGAAGGTCCATCAGGTGCGGGGACATGAAGTTAGGTGTTGTAACATAGCAGCCTTATAATAAAGCCAAGAATTAGGAAGCGCCAGGCCACCATCATCCTTATGCCCCGTACACACGATCGGACATTGATCGGACATTCCGACAACAAAATCCATGGATTTTTTCCGACGGATGTTGGCTCAAACTTGTCTTGCATACACACGGTCACACAAAGTTGTCAGAATTTCCGATCGACAAGAACATGGTGATGTACACCACGTACGATGAAACTAGAAAAGGGCAGTTCTGAATCAAGCGCGGCACCCTTTGGGCTCCTTTTGCTAATCTCGTGTTAGTAAAAGTTTGGTGAGAAACGATTCGTGCTTTTTCAGACTTGTGGCTTTCAGATCGTTTTCTGCTGTTCAGTTTGTACTTGTGGGTTTGTATCTGCTCTTCAGTGCATGCAGTCAGTTCGTATTGGATTATTCAGTGCGATCTTGTCCGCTCGTTGCTGTTTTTCAGGTCGCTCTTCCCAGGCCTTGCTGCTCTTCAGTGCGTTCTGTTAGTTCGTTCTGAGCAGCCGACCATTTTCTAGCCATGTCGCGTATACGTACTCCATCTGACGCCTACAGCTGTGATGAGTAGACATCCACTGAGTTACTCTCAGCTGTGATTGCTCTCGTCTCTCAGCTGCCAATGACGTCATGCATGACGTTGGCAGGGACCCGCCCAGGGCCAGAGTATATCAGCTGGGACCAACAGACTGACGGTTCACTCCCTCACTGTGTTTCGCTAGGAAGGGACTGCTCTGTTAAGCAGCCACTATTCAACACATGGGTAATTAATATATATTTTTATTTATTTTTTTTTTTTATATATCTTTTTTTTCTGCTTACAGTACACACATTCCCATCCTCTCATCCATTTACCTGGCGCACGACACTCTATTTTCACACATTTCCTAGGGATTTCTTTTCCTATCTCTTTTTACGTGCATTTTTATGCATCTATTTTATTTCCATTCCCCCTTATCTCATTTTTCACACATTTACTTTTTCAGATGCACCAACTACACATTTCTTTCAGTCATTCTTATTCATCCAACACGTTCTACTCTAGATTTACTTTCTTTGACACATTTCATTTTCTTTAATTTTCTGCAGATTTTCCCATTTACAACTCATTGACCAGTATATTAAGGGCTCAGGAATCAGTCGGCTGTGGTTTCTCCTGGCCCACCCTCCAATCACTTTGGGAGGATGGTCGGTGCCCTGCCTCAACCCCGGTTGAGACGGTTATATCTCACACCCTAACAGATCCCATTGCTGGCGACTCTTCTTGACTTTTGGGCTATTTTGTAAGTAGCTTCTCAATTCAAAGTAGACAATTTGGACATTTCTGACACGATTTTCTCTATTGGCTGGAGGTTCCACATGTATCAATATTTATGATATTCCTTTGTTTTTCTCAGTTAAATTATGCATCCCACCCCTGATGACTGGCAAGAAGCCAAGAAACGCGTCGGGTTCGCAAACTAAGGATGCCCTATCAAGCCTAAATCATATCCCCGACATTTATCAATTTTTTATCGAGTTTTCTCATTTCATGCGATTTTGTGATTTTGATTGGCGATTTTAATTCATGTATTTCTGTTATGAATTGCATATATGTATGTCCATTGATTTGTTTACACTACTGAGTCTTCAATGATTGTTACTGCTAAATATGCTTATATATCAATTCATGCGACTATGTCTGTATCTATACTACTTTATTGGTACTGTATGCATCAAAATCATGGACTTGACTATAAATTAAATCCAATCATTTTACCTACTCACATGTATTCATTATTATACTTTCAATTGACATGCTTCATTTAAAGTCCCACTTGCCCCTCTCTTTTTCTTTTATATATGAACCCGGGATGGAAGCATGCCATTGATATTTAGTTATGCGACTGGTCACTTTCTTTTGTTTCCTAGAGCTCACCACCTGAGTCCCTAATGAAGTTTGGCCAGCTCAGAATACGTTTTGTTAGACCATATTGGGCTATAACTAGTGCATCTTGCCACTTGCTGTAACTGTTTCGCCTTATTTCACACCTTTTGAATAAGCATATAAGTGTGCATTTGCTTATTGGATTTCTGGAACAGTTAAGCCTCCAGACCCTTTGGAATGGAATCCGCATTAGTGCCTACAAGCAAGAGGCGGGCAGAAGGTCCATCAGGTGCGGGGACATGAAGTTAGGTGTTGTAACATAGCAGCCTTATAATAAAGCCAAGAATTAGGAAGCGCCAGGCCACCATCATCCTTATGCCCCGTACACACGATCGGACATTGATCGGACATTCCGACAACAAAATCCATGGATTTTTTCCGACGGATGTTGGCTCAAACTTGTCTTGCATACACACGGTCACACAAAGTTGTCGGAATTTCCGATCGACAAGAACGTGGTGATGTACACCATGTACGACGAAACTAGAAAAGGGCAGTTCTGAATCAAGCGCGGCACCCTTTGGGCTCCTTTTGCTAATCTCGTGTTAGTAAAAGTTTGGTGAGAAACGATTCGCGCTTTTTCAGACTTGTGGCTTTCAGATCGTTTTCTGCTGTTCAGTTTGTACTTGTGGGTTTGTATCTGCTCTTCAGTGCATGCAGTCAGTTCGTATTGGATTATTCAGTGCGATCTTGTCCGCTCGTTGCTGTTTTTCAGGTCGCTCTTCCCAGGCCTTGCTGCTCTTCAGTGCGTTCTGTTAGTTCGTTCTGAGCAGCCGACCATTTTCTAGCCATGTCGCGTATACGTACTCCTTGTAGAGTTCGTGCTGTGCGGGGGCTTGGTGTTGGGGTCCTTACCTTGACACAAGCCCAGTCCATGAACAGGGTGGGGAGGAGTTCATGGACCAAGAATTGGTTGCTTCAGCGTGACCAGTTCTGTCATATGCCTTTGCTCCGTGAGATCCGTGAGAATAATCCTGACGATTTCAGGAACTTTACCCCGTATTTCACCGTTTGTTGGCTTTGCTGACCCCCTATATCAGCAGGCAGGATACCTGCATGAGGCAAGCCATCACTCCAGAGCAGAGGCTAGTTGCCACCCTGCGGTACTTGGCGACGGGGAGAAGCCTGCAGGATCTTAAGTTCTCGACAGGCATCTCCCCTCATGCATGCTGGATTTTTATGTAATTATTTTTTTTTTGTCAAAAAAGTTGGTTCCGATTAGGAATGAAACACCCAAGTAAATAGGCATCACATCCCTGAAGAGATATAAATGGCAAGCAAAGGGGGAGGAAAGGGATTTTTATGGTGCAAATAGACAAATAGAATTTTTCTAAAAAAGCTCATTTTAATTTAACATTTCAAGTTAAAAAACATATATAGATAATACATGGATTCACATAAAATACGGTTTTTATACAATTACAGTGGTCAAACAAAATTTTGAGTGTATTTAATTTTTGGGAGATGATACAGTTGCAAGCATACTAGCCCGACATGTTTCGCTTTGCAAGGGATATGCAAGCCAGAGAAGGTAATATCATCCAACACTCATATAGTTCTATAATAAAAAACAAAAGTTTAAACAAACAGAAATTACAACTACCTGAAGATATTTAATGATAAAACAGACAAAAAGTATATGTTATATTTGAACCAATCAAAAAGCGCAATGTCCCCTCCAATACAGCACAGAAAGGGTGCTTACCCCCTTGTAGCCCCAGCCTTGGTCAGTCGCCGCCAAACCATCCACTAGCACCGAACAAACTGATTTGGCCACTTATGGTGCAATCACAGGGGACAGGAAGGTAAAACTGTGAATAAGGCAAAGAATATATATATTTGTAAGACCTTACAAAATTATTATGTAGGGTAGAGTAAGATGGAAGATAAAATGGTGTGTATATTCATGGCTTTTGGTGACAAGGTAAAAAGGTTTAGGCATTATAACAAAAAAAAAGGGGGGGGGGGGGGAACAAAACCCAAAAAGGGAAAATCAAAAAACAAAAAACAAACAACAAAAAAAACCATGGCCACTAGAAAGAATTGTTAGGTACTTACTTTAAACTATTTAAACAAAGCCTGATGGTGGATACAGGTCTTCAAAAGAATTTTTTTTGGTAATGCAGGAAAATATTCCGGTTGCTAATAAAGAAGATAGATATATATATATATATATATATATATATATATATATATATATATATATATATATATATATATATGTAAGATTTAAGGTTCAAGATATAAATGAAAAAAGTTTAAAAAAAAAGGGAAATAAATAAAGAAAAGAGAAGAAAAAAAGAAGAAAAGGTGCATTATCCAGTTAAGCTAAACAGATAGTAAGGGACTCAGTCTCATCAAGTTCAAAAGAGGCAGCCAGCTGGTAAAGCCTTCAAATTTTGCCTTCTATTTCCTCAAAGTAGAAAACCAATATGTTGCTGGATAATGCATGCAGAACTAAAAGTCAGGATAAGATATATAAATCAGGATAATGCAGTGTGTGGTGAAACCTACCCGTCACTCGCACTGCATGAGACAAGTTCCACCTTCCGGCTCTGGCAGCTGAACACTGTCAGATAAGCCGGCTTTATGCTGTCCCCCATCGCGCTGGCGTGTGACGTCACCAGCGCGATGCGGACATGGAGGGCGCCAATGTGCATGTGCAGGGAGTCGGGAGTCCACTCCGACTACACTTCCCAGGGCGCACCGCGGCCGCCAATAGGCGGCCGATATGCGCACAAGCGCTGCGTGAGAAACCACACAGTCCGCCATGGTACCTGGGCTGCAGAGGATGGCGCTGGGATGCCAAAGCGTAACCCCTTGTATCCGATCTACCCTGATAGTGCGGCGCAAAATGGGGCACATAGATGGAAAGTGCCCCGGGTGTCCGTATGATTGCAAGTGGACCAAGCCAGTGTCAGTGAAGGGGGGGACTGAAAACTGAACAAGATAAGAAAAACAAAAACAAAAAAAAACAAAGGGGCAAAGGATGGGAGCGGTGCAAGACCACTTTCAAACTAATCCCAGCATTGTATCAAAAGGACAGAGCGCTTGATGAAGAACTATTACACAAAGTTTAACAAAGTTATAAGCAATTATTGAATTAATTACACAACCAGTAAAGTTTATTTTCAAACAACGTAAGAAGATGAAACCTATACACATGTATGAATCACAAAATATCCTAAAATCATAGGACTCAAGATTCAAAATTTACTGATACCAGTAAGGGGGAGATGTAGAATGAGCAGAAAAGGGAGAGGATCAAGGGGGGGGGGGGGCTGGTGAAACAAGAAACTGGGA
Source organism: Aquarana catesbeiana (assembly GCF_042186555.1). NCBI lineage: Eukaryota > Metazoa > Chordata > Amphibia > Anura > Ranidae > Aquarana > Aquarana catesbeiana. The sequence continues at coordinate 529,288,987 of NC_133326.1, forward strand.
AAACCAATGCAGGATTCATAAGAAAGGTCTATAGCTCAGGCTCTCATTAAAACCTGGAAAGGTGGTAGCTCTAAGGTCGTATATCCAGTGGGATTCAAGCTGGAGCAGCGTTCGATCCACGCTGCCCCCTCTCTCATCCAGCGGGACATGCTCCAAGACCAGAAATTTGATGGTATAGGGGTTAAAATCATGATATGTACCAACATGTCTACCTATGGCAGTGTTCATTTTCTTTTTTAGAATTGGTCTTATGTGGTCTCTTATACGTTTGAAAAATTGTCGCTTTGTTTTGCCAATATAGAAACCCCCACAAACACACTGAGCTAGATAAACGACACCGGGAGTTTGACAAGTAACTTTGGATTTGATAGAGTGCCACTTTCCATTGGGAAGCAGGAATCTGGATTTAGTGTCTACAAAATTGCACATATCGCAATTCCCACATGGGGAGATACCTGTACTTGTTAAATTACCTGAGGAAGAGACCTCACTAAAATGACTATGAACAAGACGGTCCTTCAAAGAAGGAACTCGTTTGAAAGTTATCTCTGGAAATTCTTTTATATATTTCTTGGTTACAGGGTCGGCTGACAGAAGAGGCCAGAATCTATTCAAAATTTTTCTGATTTCATTGTGTTGGTTTGAAAAACGGGTGATTATCCTGACTGTGTCTACCTTATTGAGAGGTTTTTTGGAAAAGATTAAAGAGTCTCTTTTTTGGGAGTTAACGCGATTGTATGCTCTCTTGAGGCACGCATGGCTATAGCCTCGAGTGAGCAATCTTTTGTACAGATCTTTGGCGGCTACTTGAAAGTCTAAATCCTTACTACAATTGCGTTTGAGTCGTAGATATTGGCTATACGGAATACTTCTTAGCAATGAGTCTGGATGCGAGCTAGTCGCATGGAGAATTGTATTACCCGCAGAGGGTTTTCTATAGAGTGAGGAATCTAGTTTACCATTAGCGTCAATAGAGATCGTTAGGTCAAGAAAATTGATCTTGGTTTCACTGTATTCCATGGTAAATCTGAGGTTGAACTCGTTTATAGAGATCAGTCTCAGAAACTCATTAAGTTCAAATTCCGATCCAGACCAGAAGAGCAAAACATCATCTATATATCGATGCCATGAGATGACCCTCTCCAAAAGATGCACAAGGTCCTCTCTCGAAAAAACATCCTTTTCCCACCCCCCCAGGTACAGGTTGGCATACGATGGGGCACATTTAGTCCCCATCGCAACCCCCTGCACCTGGAGGTAGTGGGAAGAATCAAACAAGAAGACGTTGTGTTTTAAAATATAATCAAGAAGTTCCACAATGAAATCATTATATTTGCAAAAGGAGGGACCTCTCTCAATCAAGTGATTTTTGACTACCTCAATGCCCTTGTTATGAGGGATTGTGTTATACAAACTTTCAATGTCAAGTGCTACAAGCCAAGTACCTGGGGGAAGGATAATAGTTATTAATAGCTCAATAGTGTCTTTAATATAGGAAAAAAGGGATATCATGTGAGGATGTAAATAACTATCCACCAGACTGCTTGCATTTTCAGTAAGACTAGAACACCCCAATATTATGGGGCGTCCTGGGGGTTCCACCATCGACTTATGTACCTTGGGTAAGGCGTAAAAGGTAGGGATCCTTGGATCCTTCACGTTTAGGAAATTCCATGTGTTTTGATCAATGATTCCCTTATGATACGCTGTAAAGATTATACTATAGTATTGTGCATAAAATTTTTTTATTAATGTTTTGGATATAGGTTGGTACCAGTCACGATTTGATAGAATTTTCTTACACATATTGACATATTGTGACACTTCCATGATGACCATATTTCCGCCTTTGTCCGCGGGTTTGATTATTATTTTCTGATTAGATTCAAGTGACTTAATCGCTACTTTCTGTTCAGCCGTTAAGTTTGAAATCCCCAAAGAGGGAAAATGTGATTCTTCTATCGCCTGAGAAGTTTGTCTCACAAATGCCCAAATATTTGGGTTGGTATTTAGAAGGGGAAAAGCCCTCGATTTTGGTTTGAAGGACTGTGGAGGGGGGAAGGAAACACCCGTGACAAACAGGTCCGGTGCAGAGGAAAAACCGGGCCTGTCGTCTTCAGTGTGTCGCTCCTCCCAGCCATCAAGTCCTCCATGGCTTGTTGTTCTTCCATATTTTCTTGGATAGTAGAAGTCTTACCAAAGGGAAGGGATTCATCTAGGGGTTTATCAAAGTTAACTTTGTATTAGAGTCTGCGGGCAAATAGATGGAGGTCTTTAATGAGATGAAATTTATCCAATTGGAAGTCAGGGCAAAAAGTTAGGCCCAATTTGAGTACTTGTTCCTCTGCCTCAGTCAAAGTGTAAGAGGAAAGGTTAATAATAGACAATTCATGCTCATTAGATGTAGAGTCTGGGACATCTTGAAATCGATCTATATTGGGGCTAACTCTTATTCTTTCCCTAGAAAAATGGGTGCTAACTTCATGTCCGCTGGTACTGGTGTACCTGAGGGAGAAATAATTGCATTAGCATTGCTTACCTTGGTGACGGTGTTCAAGTGTAGAGGAGAGGCAGTGACCGAGGTGGAGGGTGCCGTGGAAACGATCGTGTGAGTGGCCGTGAGTTGGGGGCCTCTTGGTGTTTGTGATGAGGAGTGAGATGTACCAGAGGTACGCAGTGGTACTTGTTTAGGGTGATTAGGCTGTGACCGACGGGGTAAAGAGGTGCCCATTTGGTGTTTTAGAGACTTTGTAGAGGCTGTATCCGAATTGCCTTTACGTTTTTTTGACAATCTGTCTTCAGATAAATCCCGATAAACCGTGGACTGACTGGAAGAGAGGGAGGAAGAAGGTGACAAATTAGACATATCATTTTAATTTCTGGTATTGTGTTTACTAGCAGATCTATACGGTCTGGAATTGGCATTTTGGGTCCATTTATACGCTGATCCATTTACATGGGCATTTGTATCACGTGCAAATTTACCTTCTTTGGTGCGAATGATTTCTGTAGTATATCATTCTATATGGTTTATTTTTAGTTCATTTTCTTTTTTCTTGAATCTAGCCTTATTCATAATAAGAACATAATCTTTGTACCATTTCAGTATAGATTCATCCAAGATGCATATTTGCCTTCACATACCTCCCCAGCATGGTCTCCTGGTCCTATATTCACCTCATGTAGTCAATTAACAGTGTATTTTGTCAGCTCCATAGTAGAGCTTTACCCTAAATACCCCCTAAAATGTGTAAAAATGTGATTTGTGCTTTAAATTCAGGCAGGGTGCCAGAGGCTTTATTTTTTGAGTCCCCAAATCATTTGGAACCCTCCCTCCCCCCAACTGCTAAGTCAGCTGATACCAATTCTCTATCTATCCTCAATCATCTATCTGCTGACTTTGCCAAACCCATACACACTATACCCACCTCTTTTGTGGTCAGATGTATGGATGAATTCCCCAAAGCATGTAGTGCCAGGGCCTGCCTGTATACTTTCAAATGGTACCGTTTAAAGTTTTTGTATACTATTATTATCTTGAGGTAATAGCAGAATGTCTAAATGTGCTAAAATGTGTACAATGTGTATTTATATCTTTGTATTATGACACTTCTTACACTATTGACAGCCCACTGGACAGGTAGGTAAGGAGGGGCTGGCCAAAGTAATACACATTAATTAGGCATTCATCTCTCAATGAAGTGGAGAGGGTTACCTGTCCAAAAGATCTCCCCCCCTTAAAATGTTAGAAATGGCCCATGAGAGGGGGGGGGGAATCTGATAGGTGGACCTTATACCTTGATCTTTCCAAACTCCCTAAAATAAATGTTATACAGATGTTGGCCAAGAATGTTTGTGTCTAATCTGCTTTCCCTGTTTAGGTGCAAAATGATTATTTTTTTTTCTTGTTTGACTCCACAGTTTCCTTCCAACCCACAGGAATGGCAGACTGTGGCCTCCCACTTTGCCCAGCGGTGGGACTTTCCTAACTGCGGAGGGGCAATTGATAGGAAACACGTCCACATCGTCCCACCACCCAACTCGGGGTCATACTATTATAATTATAAGGGGTTCAATAGTATTGTGATGTTGGCAGTGGTGTCGGCTACTTACGAGTTCCTGTATGTGGACGTGGGGAAGAATGGCCGGATGTCCGATGGTGGAGTCATCGCCCAGACGGAGTTCTACAGGCATCTCCAGAATAGCAGCTTGGACTTGCTACCTCCAGAAGACAATGTGGAAGGACTCCCATTTGTCTTCATTGCTGATGAAGCGTTTGTGCTGGGGGACCATCTTATGCGGCCATTCCTGATGAGGACCCTCACCCCGGACCAGAGGGTTTTTAATTACCAGCTGGCCAGAGCCAGAAGAGTGGTGGAAAACACATTTGGAATCATGGCCAGCCGGTTCCGCCTATTTTTTACACCTATACACCTGGCGGAGTACAAACTGAATCATATCATCCTGGCATGCTGTGTTCTACACAACTTTTTAAGGCAAAATTGTGCCAACTATGCTGGCTCAGTTGGGCCTGAAGCCGGAATTCATAATGAACCAACACTGACGGCGCTTGAAAGTGGCCGTCCTGGCTTGCCCCCCCTGAGCGCCCGTGATGTCCGTCTTAGATAGCTAGAATACTTTGCGGGTAGGGGGGCCATCAATATGCCAGACAATGTCTGAAACGTTTTTAAAATAATAAAATCATTTTAACTACTAAAATCTTTGGTGACATTTACTGCTTGTGTTTCTTTTAACTGACCCTGACAGAAATGTGGTGAGTCCTGAAAATGGCGTGATTGTGTAACATTACAAAGCACTGTTGGGTGTTATTTACTAAAGGCAAAGACACTTTGCACTACATTTTTTTTTAACATCATTGATGTTTTTCTGGATGTTTTCCAAGTCCCTATTACACCCCATGATCTCCCCTATCAGGATCGGTGCACTTTCAGAGGTGAAATAACCTGGATCCACAACATCACGATCACCTAAAAAGATAGAAACAAAAACACACCATGTATTATAAATATGCTGGCATCCATCTCTTACCTGAGCCTGTGGTCGCAGACACTCACCTGTTGTGACAATTTCCACCACATCTCCTTCCTCCTCCTCCTCCTGTTGTCTTTGGTGGGTCTCCACTTCTTCCTGAGGTGGGGGGTCTGTGGTCTCCTCGGATGAGGGGTGTCCTCCGAGTCTTTTATCCCCTATGTAAAAAAAAAATAGGTATACTTAGCACACAGATATTTGATGGCAGAAATCGAACTATGAAACATTGCTTGGAAGTGAGGTACAATTGTCTGTTTGGTCAGAGTTCCAAGATGAAGAAATATTTTTTTCCTTTGTCAAGCTTGAATACTTACCTGTTTTGTGCAAGCTTCACAGATGGAGTCACCCCTATAGTATCCACTCGAGCACCTGTGTGGGGCCCCCTAATAAAAAGGGTGTTCTTTTGTCCCACACTAGTGCTCCAGCGTCCAGATGTGAAAACTGCTGCTGAGTGTCCTCTCCTTACACAGAATCTAGTTTGCAATTAATTCTAGTTACAAACCCATCTACACAACCAAATTATTTTAAGAGAAGTAGTTCATAAAAAATGTATTCAAATGAATATGGCCAAAACAATGATGTTTTCTAGGCCGAACGAACAATGTTTCATACGAACGAATAATGTGTCCATGAACATGAAAATTGCCATTTTAAACTGTACAACAGTTAAGAAAAGCACATGGAGCAGCACGAACGTACTAAAAATAAAGAATAGGAACACAACACAACTACTTACTTTTTTGCAGCACTCTCCTGATCCTTCTGTACTGCTCGTGCTCCCTTAATTTGAGGTCCGACCATCGCTTCCTGAGCTGATCTTCCGATCGTCGTACCCCAAAATTATTCTGCAGACTTTTGACACTTTCACCATGATCTTGGCCTTTCTGACATTGGGGTTGGGGTAAGGTCCATACTTCCCGTCATAGTCGGTCCTTTTCAGTATGTCGACCATCTCCAACATCTCCCCAAAGGACACATTTGAGTCCTTAAATCGTCTCCTTATGGATCGGGATGTTTCAGGCTCTGGGCTTTCCTCCTCCTTCTCCTCGTTGCTGTAATTAGCACACACCTGCTGTGTCTCCGCCATGTGCTCTTCCCCCACTGCGCCGAACGAGAAGGGGCAGGGAATAGACTAGAAAGAACGTCAGGGACGGGCGGAGTTTCTCGCATGCGCAGTGTATATAAAGTGTAACACGTGTGTGTAGTATGTACGATCTGTGAGCGGAGGAAGGAATATTGGAGGCGTCGATCGTGATAACGAAGGTAAGATCTAAACTTGGGCCTATACTGTTTTTAGATTGAGGCCTATATTGTAGATTAGGAGAGTTTCGCCTGACATTAGGGTTTGTCTTGTGTTGTGTCTTGCAGATAAAATGGATGGCTTCAATGACCACAACTTCCTCCCCCTGTTCATAGACAAATACAGGGAGCTGCCCTGTCTGTGGCAGATCAAACACCCCCAATACAACAATAAACAAAAGAGGCAGGCAGCGCTGGAGAAACTGCTGGAGTTGGTGAAGCCGGTGGTCCCCATGGCAACCATCCCCTATTTAAAAGCCAAATTTGGTGGCCTGAGGAGCACTTATCTAAGGGAGCGCAAGAAGGTCACGGATTCCCAGAGATCCGGAGCTGCAGCAGATGACGTTTATATCCCCAGGCTATGGGACTTCCAGCCAGGAAGAAGTGGAGGAGCCCAGCTGGAGCCAGGTATAGCATTCTTCTACAGATTTCTGGTCAATAAATAAATGATGTTTACTAGATGCTATTATTGATCACTAATTGATGATTTCATAAAGTGTTTTACATATCAATAGACAGTAGTGGGCACAAATAATTGGGACAAGAATGAAAAATGCTGGGCTCAGAATGATAATCTGTTATATTTGTTAACATTCAATTTGCAACAATCATGAGTTGAAAATTGTGTGTGATTGATGAAGAAAAAACTAAAACTATGTCCCTTTTTCATACACAGGAAGACCTCAGCCAGGAGGAGGCTGTGGAATGTGGCAGCCAGGAGGAGGTGGGGGTTAGTGGCAGCCAGGAGGAGGAGGGGCTAAGTTGCAGCCAGGAGAAGGCTGAGCCCAGTAGGAGCCTGACAGAATCACAGGTTCCTCCCCTCCGCCTTCCAACCAAAAGACCCAGGAAGGGGAGTAACGTGCAGGATTCAGCGCTCAGGCTCATTCAGGAGGCTTCTGCGTCCCTCAAAGCCACCTCCCCTCTTGAAGAGGCCTTTGCCTGCATGGCTGCCACCAAACTGCAGGGCATGCAGGAGAGCCAACGCCTCCTGTGTGAGGACCTTCTTTATAAAGTCTTAACTATGGGGGTGAGGGGCGAAATCACACACAAAACCCACCTGAGTGAGTTGGACCATCCTCCTCCTCCTCCTGCCACAACTCGACCACCACAGCCACAGCGTGGAAGGAAGCGTGGAAGGAAGACCAGAGAGTGATGACCTGGGTTCAGTTTGGTCTGGAAAAAGATGCAGGCTCTTGTATGACCACAGCCTGGGGACACAGATGTCATCTGCTGCTTTCAGGATCTCTGGGACTTCTGGACCAGACTGCACTCCCTTGGATATGGACTCCTCAGGCCACCAATTTTGCAGTTAAATAATTGATGTGTGCCCTGGGGGTCAAAGGCTTCGCCAATTTCTGCTGTTTCTCCAGCGTTGCCTCCCTCTTTGTTTGGTTATGAGCCCATAATAAAGGATTTTTTGTTTCAATTATACTTGCCTATGTGTGTTTCCCTTCAAAAAGGACAGTTTGTTTGTGAGGAGGCAGGTACATTTCAAAAATACAATGTGAAATTAACAAGAGACACCAACACCAAGCAACCTCCTTGAGAATAAATAATACAAGATAATAATGGTGTTGTGGTAACTTGACACACAAAACACACACAAAAATATTCAGGATGTAAAATCAAAAAATAAAAATAATTAACAACAAGATCAGACTTGAAAACAATACAAACCAAAAAAAAAATCAGGCTTGAAAAAAATACAAACCAAAAAAATAATAATATATATATTTTTTGTCAGATGTGACAAATCAAAATATATTGATGACATCACGAGAAATAATAAAGAAAGAAGTTTGTGAGAAGTCTGTGTGAATATCAGCAGCAAAACGACTTCATTCTTCTAGCATTATAAAGAAGAAGAGAGTGCGCTGTATTAAACTATTTTAAACATTGCAGCCTGACGAAAGTGCTCTATCCATTCCGAACGCTAATTTTACCAGACCGAGCTGTTCCGTCTAGGAATTTCTTCTGAGCATGCGTGGCACTTTGTGCGTTGGAATTGGCCACACACGGTCGGAATTGACACGACCGGATTTTGTTGTCGTAAATTTTATAGCCTCCTCTCAAACTCTGTGTGTCGGAAAAACCCGATGTAAAAAGTCCGATGGAGCCCACACACCGTTGGAATTTCCGGCAACAAGCTCCGATCGCACATTTTCCGTCGGAAAGTCTGACCGTGTGCACAGGGCATTAGGATGCTGTAACTGTTTCAGCTTTATCCTAGGAGAGTGGAGAGTGGGCATTCCAAAGCAAGCGTTTGAAGAGTGAGTTCACCACTCTAAATGTTTTTAATGGGGTGACAACTGGGGAGCTATGAAGAACATATAAAAATTGGGGCATGATTATCATTTTAATTAAATTGGTTTTCCCTGCCAGGGACATTTTAAGTTTGTTCCAAATATTAATCTTGTTCCTAAAGTGGGTCAATAATGGGCATATATTGAGTGTGCAGTAGTCTGTAAGTGTAGGGTAAATTTGAATGCCCAAATATTTAAAGGAAGATACTACCAGGACAGAGCAGGAAATAGGCACCTGCTGACCTGGTTTGTCGTCCAGTAACATCAAAGCAGATTTGGTCCAATTAATAGTAAGAATGAAGTACTTCCCAAAGTCTGAGATGACGGACATGACTCTGGATAGGGACGCAGAAACATCCCCTAAAAAAAGCAGCATGTCATCCGCATACAACATGATCTTTTCATGCATCGCATCTCTCAATACCTAAACCCAGACACCTGTGGACTATTACGGACCTGAACTTCCAAATGCTCAACTGCAATAGCGAAGAGCAAGGGGGACAGGGGACAACCCTGAATAGTCCCCCTGCCCAAAGCAAAGGCGTGTGATATTCTGTCTGATACTCTTATTGCCGCTAGGGGTGAATTATAGAGTAAACTAACCCAGGCTATAAAACGAGCGCCAAATCCAAATTTTGATAGTACCGTCCACAAATATTGCCAGCTAACGCTGTCAAACGCCTTATTGATGTCAAGGGAGAGAAAGGTCCTCTGGTCAGTATTGTCTGCAGGTGTTTGCATATTTAAGAAAAGCTGTCTGAGGTTGATGGCAATGGACTTTTGCTTCATAAACCCTGCTTGGTCAGAATGGATAATGGATAGAATAAATTAATTCAATCTTAGGGCCAATACCTTGGCTAGGATTTTTACATCACTTTGCAATAGGGATATGGGTCTATACGAATCGGGATCCAAAGGATCCTCCCCCAGCTTAAGCAGTAGCACTACATTTGTCCTGGACATGGATGCAGGTAAATAGCCTAAATTGACAGAAGCATTAAAGACCTCTAATAATCTGGGTAAAACTGTATCCCCATACGTAGTATATACGGCCACGGGGATACCATCATCCCCAGGGGCCTTACACATGGGGAAGGAACAGGCCACCTTCTGTAATTCCTCTACTGTGAGTGGTGCATCCAAAGCCAGATGAGCCGAGTGTGACAGAGTGGGTAGAGATATATCTTGAAGATAGTTAGCCAGCATTTAGTATCTCGGGAGCTATATAGATCCGACTAAAATGAGGCCAGCTCAGTAACAATTTGCTCAGGGTCATTCACCACTCGCCACGTGGAGGAGCGGATAGCACCAATGGCAGTAGAAGACTGTTGGGACCTGGCAATTATTGCTAGCAGGCGACCTGTTTTCTCCCCCTCCTCATAAAATAAAATACATTTTTTGTAAAAAAGCGTTTCCGCTCTGCAGCGGAGGATCTCAACCGATCCAGAAAATCCTGAGCCGATATCCACGCCTCCCTTGTGGAGTCAGAAGGATCAAGTACAAAGGATAGAATCAGAATAAGTGCAGCGCTAAATACAAAGTATCTCCTGAGGGACAGGTAGTGCATTCAATAAACAATATTATAAATAAAGTACAATATGCAAATTTTCACAATGTGTTCTTATATAAATAAAACAATATGATAAATATTAAAGTGCAATGTGCAGATATTGTTCATATAGTGTCCTTATGAAAATCAATCAATGGTGAGAAAATCATGCCAATCCATTATATGCATAGTGAATAAACGATCTCTCCACAATTATCCACACGTATATGTGTTTCTCAAACTCTTAGTGCTCCCTCCACCGGTTGTGCTCTCACCTTATAGGCTTTTAAAAACTTAAAACAAGCCTGTGTGTACTCGTGACTTCCTCTGGACACGGGGAGATGTCCAGAGGAAGTCACGAGGAGTGACAAAACTAGTAGGAGGGACCTGAGAGGCTGACGAACGAGGAACCAGGAAGCACCATTCTGAGTGGAACAGAGGCAAGGAGTACTGACACCCGGGGCTGAAGAGTTGGTTGAGGGGTGACATATTTGTCTTAGCACTGGTAATACAAGTATAATACACACAGGCTTGTTTTAAGTTTTTAAAAGCCTATAAGGTCAAATTTTCAAGGGGCCTTGGGTAAGGAAGTAGGTGGTCGAGTATTTAACCATAATATCAACGGGGAATTGGACGTATTTTGGACATATAACTAGCAATATGAGACGTGCCTATACAGGGGTCTATACGGGAAAGAGATCCGTGCGTCTTATAATAACATGAGAATTGCGGAGCTCTAGGGTTCTGAATATGCCAGATATATGTCCATCCCACCTCTAGCAAAAAACGATTAAGGACCGCTCCTCTCCCTCGGGGGAGGGAAGAGCCGGGGGGTGCCTATCCAAATGGGGATCAAGATAGCAATTGAAGTCTCCCATAATTAGGGTAGGGATGTCAGGTTTGTCATCCAGGTACGACAGCAGCAGTTGTAGTACTTCCCTAGAAAACGGAGGAGGAATATAAACAAAAGCCAAAATCAAGGTTAGTGTATACAGTTTACAAAATAAAAATATAAAACAACCAGATGAGTCTACTAAGGAGTCAATTTCCTGGTAGGCCAGGGTCTTGTGTATCAATACACTCACTCCATGGGAATATGCAGAGTGAGTGGAATGGTACGCCTTGCCCATCCATGGGTAATGTAAACAATGTACCGTGTCCCATGTGAGGTGAGTTTCCTGGAGGCCTATAATGACCGTGTGAAATTTCCTTAGACAAGAAGAAATCATAGTACGCTTTAAGGGATCATGTACTCCTCGGACATTCCAGGAGACCAGAGGGGTAGCTGTCAAGGTGGATATCTGAAGAAATCAATGCACTAAAGATAAAAACTGAACATCTTCACGCAACTGCGCAACAAGGGTAGATAGGGTAGATGAGTATAACGGAGGTGGTAGGAAATCAGCAGCCAGTAGTAGCAAAACAAGAATGACTCCCCATCGTACCAATATAGTCAACCGTTAAAATAGTAGTTGCGTGCCAACTGGGCACAAAGGAGGATGCCTCAGAAACCGTGGCACACGATAACAAGAAAGCTGTGTGCTAGTGTGAATCGCACCCAACGGCATAGCACAAAGTGCTGGTGGAGTAAGGTAGACAGCAATAATCCTGATGCTGAGCAGTAGAAAAAGGAAACGTCCCTCAGTGTGGAAGAGTTATCCTAGTATTGAGGAAGGGTGCTTCCCATACTGACCTGAAAGGATAGAGCCATGAAAGGTCAGTCTCCTTCAGCATCAGCACGATGATGGCGAAGGTTGTGTTCGTTCTGGTCAAGTCACGAAGCTGCTTTGGGTGCCGTTTCAAAAAAGTGGGACTGGCCTCTATCCGTAACTCACAACCTGGCAGGATAGAGCATGGCATATTTCAGCTGAAGCTGTTTCACGTCAGTAAACTTGTACTGGATAGTGCCTTTCTCCCTGGCGAGGTAAAGGATAATCTCACGGTCCTTAGAATTCAGAAGTCTTAGCTAACATGAAGCATGGAGGGTTGCCGGGAGGATGGGGCCGTGGATGTGTGCGATGTGCCCGCTCTACGGCAAATAAAGGAGTAAAGGCTTCTTTGCCAAAAATTTCTTGTAACCATCGCTCCACAAAGGTAGTGGGGTCACGGTCTTCAACCTCCCCAGGCAGCCCCACTATACGTACATTGTTGTGGCGAAGGCGGTTTTCTATATCATCTGCTTTATTGTTGGCATGAATGACTTGTTGGGCAGTCATTCTAGCATCCCTAGTGATGGGGGCAACTGATCCTCCAAGTCACTAAGCCGTCCTTCCACAGCAGTGGATCTCTCCCTGATCTTTTGGAGATCCTAGCAGAGGAGGGAGACCGTTTCTTTAAGACCCCCAAAACGCTCTTTAAGGTCATCCACAGAGGCCGTGCACTTATGCACCGCATGTAGTATATCACTGAGCGTGGATTGCACAGAGTCATCCGATTGCATATTAAATATATCAGGAGTTGGGACAGGGGAAGTCTCCAGAGGCACTGTGTCATTCAGCGCAGTCAGCTCCTCAGACCCTGCTAACTGGATCAGAGAGAGAGGCATGTGCATCAGTGAGAGACAAGCTATCAGCACCCGACAGCTTCTGTGCCTAGTAAAGCATGTCTCTGGGCTGTTCCTTCCCTGGGGGTTTGTTACTTTTTGCGTACTTACCCCGGGGTCTTTCAGCTTCTCCATGCTGTGGCTGGGGAGAGCGGGCGCCATCTTGGGACTCCAGGGTTGCTGCAGCTTCCTCCTTGCTTCTTTGGGTCATTATCGCCTCCTAAAGAGACAGGATCGGGTCTAGGTGCAGCTAGGAATGGGCTGTGAAGAAACAGGGTCAGTATCTGCCAGGGAGAGGAGCAAGGGAAGGATCGATTCAGGATACACAGCGGGAGCTCTGTAAGTTGTGTCCACTCACATGCCAATGCAGGCCACGCACCCCACATATTTCCCTATTAATAATGTGGCTCACTAATGCATTTTAAGTATTCAAATCTTGGTTAAGGAGGCCATATAAGGACAGAACCATGGCTTTACCTTATACCAAAGGAATGTTATTGTTAACTGACCTTGAGGGGTCAATTTGCAAAGAGAGTTGGCTTGGGGGTTGTCTATTCCTTATACACAAGTCTAAATAACATAGCCCAAACTGGAATAAGTGTTAATAAGTCTCACAGTAAACTATGCACTATGCATGCATCTGTCTAGTTTACCTGGCCATGCTGTATAAAAAGCAGATGGGACTCCATGGTGTAACAGCACCTTTAGTTAAGTATTCTTCTCATATTTTCTTTATCTTTATCTGTATCTATGACTACTTTTAATAAATGTTATATTTATAAGTATTTGCATGATCTCTCTTTGCACATATTGACTAAAAACCCTAAAAGAACTTAAACTATCACGTGACCATGGTACAACAACCCTACAACAACCAACAAGTCCTACAGACTAAATAATAAACACTGATTTGGGTTATTTTCAACAAAGAAGAAGAAAGATTATTTGCAAAATTTTGTAACAGAAACAAAAAAAATGTTTTTTTTATTCAAACTTTATTTTTTCATTTATGTAGGAAGAAAATTAAAATAATCGGCCAATCAGATTGGTGCAATCAAATCAGGCGATCAGATTGGTGCAGCCAAATCGGCCAATCAGATTGGTCCAATCAAATTGGTTCAATCAGATTTCTCAATTCAAATCGATTGCCTTAAAATGGCCCAGAGTAGGATATAGGTGGACAAACTGAGGCAGAGAGTTCTAAAGAAAGGGAGAAGCTCTGGAGAAGTCCTGGAGGCTAGCATTTTACCAAACTTTTCTCAGACACCTGCCTAACCATCTGACCTCTGGACCATGTTTGGTCAAGAGTGGTCCAATCAAATCGGCCGAACAGATTAGCCCAGTCAAATCGGCCGATCAAATTAGTCAAATAAAATTGGGAGATCAGATTGGTGAAAATAAAACGGCCGATCAGATTGTCCCAATCTGATTGTTCCAATCAAACTGGCCAATCAGACTGGTGCAATGAAATCGGCCGATCAGATTGATCTGACAAAACATTCCTTGGCTTTATTATAACATTTTAACAAAAAGGTTTATTTGGTGTATGTAAAATACCTGTTTTGTAGATATTGATGAAGCATTACCTCTGAAAGTGTGTATTATTCCTGATGCTTCCCTTCCCACTTATGTTTTAAGGTATAACTACAGGCAAAGCTTTTTTTTTGTTTTGGATGTAGTGGAGAGGGAATAAAACATCTGCCAGATATTTAACGCAGTCTGTGTACCTGTCAGGGAGATTCACCCTCTCCATTTGTCATGTTTAACGTCATCACTGAGAGTGAAAGCAAAAGAAAATACCAAGTTTAGGGTTGTCCCCAGAACTGGAATAGCAGGGAAATTGTCCTATGGGGACAATAAATCTGGTGACAACAAAGTATTTCCTCTCACTTGCTGTTATGGCTACAGGGCAGGAAATGAAAGGAAACCTCTCCAATGGGACACAGATGGCAAAAGATCCACTTTAACTCATTGCAGTTATGAAATATTTGGTGTTACATAAACTGTAGAAAGATTTGCTTCTAATGAGTATAGGAACACGCAACAAGTGTGATAACTATGGCATAATTGGCAACATTTGAAAAAAGTTTTTAGGTACACCATTTATGTGTGGTGAGAAAGCCTATGTAGGCAGGGTATAACTGTAATTAGGGGAGGAGCATTCATCTTTTGTGGGTGTGGTTCTACAAGAAAACAATTAAAAATACGGAACGCAATGCGTGCTCTGGGGGAAAGTGGGTGTGGCTTCAATTACACTAAATATTGAGCATGGCTTAAATGGGGTGTGATTAAATAGCGTCTGAGATGACTAACATAGTGTAGAATGTGGTAATGTTTAATTGGAAAATGTACAGTGGAGAATGAGGGAGGATGGAAATGACTGTGTGTGTGCAGGATGGAGATGACAGTGTTAAGGTGTGTGTGTGCAGGATGGAGATGATGATAGTATGAAGGTGACTGTGTGTGTGTGTGTGTGCAGGTTGGAGATCACAGGACAGAGGTGTGTGTGTGAGCAGGATGAAGATGACAGGATGGAGGTAGGTGTGTGTGAGCAGGATAGAGGTGTGTGTGTGAGCAGGATGAAGATGACAGGATGGAGGTAGGTGTGTGTGTGTGTGTGTGCAGGATGAAGATGACAGGATATAGTTAGGTGTGTGTGTGTGGGGGGGGATTATACAGTTCCTGTATTCTCTTTCAGACACTTTATGAACAAACACATAGCTCCGAACTGTCCCTGATTTGGAGGGACTGTCCCTGATTTGGAGCAATGTCCCTCTGTCCCTCATTCCTCCTCATTTGTCCCTCATTTTGGTCTGATCTATATAGATGTATATAAAATGCACGTTTTATCTATTAAAAAGTGTTTTCCAGCACTTAACCTTTCATCTGATTTCTAAATTGCTGCATTTGTAAATTCGTAAAGCCAATATATAGGAATTGTATTGGTAAAAAAGCACTTGTGGGTTTAACCAATTTTGTTTTTTTGTACATTTCTCCTTTAAGGGGACGTGGCAAGGGGCGTGTTCTATACCTGCATACTTTTGCTGATAGGTGTCCCTCATTCCCATCTCAGAAAGTTGGGAGGTATGACATACCTCCTGAGACCCAGTCTGGGAGGACAGTATGGCAACTAGCTGACTTGTCAGACTCCACATGCAGGTTTAACTCACCAAGAAGATTCAGACCAAAATTTATTGTAATTTATTCAAGGCTTGTCAGGTTACAAAGATGTTTTGAGCATTTAATGAAGGTGAATGTGCATCATGGAACAATATGCTTTCTAACTGTATGATAGAAACTTTTTACTCCATGAGGACACAAATTAAAGTAGCTAAAGAGCATAGGGAAGCAGGGAATGGCAACTAAGCTCTGGTTTACCTAATGCATAAAAAGAATAAGAATCAGTCGAATGTACCAAGGCACAAAACAGCAATAACATAACTGCTGGTAGCAGTACATCCATCACTTTTCAAGGTTCTCCTCCATCAGTTTCTGAAGCAGCAAGTTTTGCCATCGATACAGCACTGCAGAAGGAAAGGGACACTGAGTAATACGTACATATTTAGAATAACATTCCTCTTAACTTTCGCCACAATTACTTTCAGGGACATTTTAATACTTTTAGCAGTTTTCTTAGTTAAAGAGTAATTATACTGTATTCTTATTCATTTAGCTATACAGATATGCATACATACATTATCATCTTATAGTGTCCAACCAAAGTTTTTTTTCTTTAGATTTGGACTGAGTGGGGAAGAGGGAAAGCCCTTGTTTTTTTTTTTCTGCTGTCTTGGGCTTTGTTAGAGATATTTACCCTCATTTACTGTTCCAGTGGCTACTGTTTAACCAGACATGAAGTGGGAGAAAATCTCCAACAGTAACACAAGTAAAAATAAAAATGCTTTTTCTAGGAGCCAAGGAGAAGGCTAGAACCCCTATCTGATTTTTATTACTGTCTGTGTCCCTGCCTCAGATTTTCCCCTGTTTCCTGTCTGGTGTCACCATTGCAGAAAGTGAAGGGAAATCTCTCTAACGGTACCCTGGATAGCAGTTAAAACCCAGCACGCCTTTAGTCCTTCCCCCACTATTTTCAAAACTTAAAAGAACATTTTGACTGACCCCTGAACTCACGAGGAGGATGCCCATTGTATAAGCTTCCCTTGCCCGGTATAAGCTGTTTACTACTTTTAAAGGAGCTTTTATTATAAGATGCCTAAGCTGAATAAAGATTTTTAAAGGATCTTACGCTTTGAGGAGACCTCTGTTTGTATATTCCATGCCTGCACATCCTGGATTCTGAGTGCCACCCTAGGAGGCCAACCCATACAGTGGAAGCGTCCGGCGATAATCGCAGAGGGATAGGTCCCCCCTTAAGAGAACCAAAGCACAGTTTACTTTTCTTGCCTTACAAAGGAGTCCAACCCATCTGGTGAGCGTGGAACCACACAGTGGTGGAATTACAATCACCTTTGGAGTAGAGAGCATCAAGCACTTTGTTTTGCTGCATTTGCACGTTATCACGAGTCACTTTATTATTTAAATCCAGTCACTATTTTTAGCTATTTATGTAACATTAGAGTTATTAATTTATAGTTTGCCACTTGGTTATGAGTGCTATTTTTGACATTTACTAGTTTATTTATTGATTAAGCTTATAGCTTTTATTAGATAAAAGTGGGGTGGGGCAAGCGCTGTTTAGTTCAAATCAACCACAATAAAAATGAAATATTCCTTTAAATATTGTTCCTGGGGGGTGTCCTTAGAATGCCTGTAAAGTAGCACATCTTTCCCATGTTTAGAACAATACCACAACAAAATGAAATTTCTAAAGGAAAAAATCTCATTTAAATCTGCTCGCGGCTGTAATGAATTGTCGGATCCCGGCAATATAGATTGCATTGATACATGTCCCCTGGGGCAGGACCCAGGTCCCCATGCTGTTTTTTTCAATGATTTTTATCTATATTGCCAGGATCCGACAATTCATTACAGCCGCGAGCAGTTTTAAATGAGATTTTTTCCTTTAGAAATTTCATTTTGTTGTGGTATTGTTCTAAACATGGAAAAGATGCGCTACTTTACAGGAAGACTAAGGACACCCCCCAGACATGATTATTAAAGGAATATTTCATTTTTATTGTTTCAGTTTAAGCATTATTAAAATCACTGCTCCTAAAAAAAACGGCCGTTTTTAAAACTTTTTTTTTGCATTGATACATGTCCCCTGGTGCAGTACCCAGGTCCCCATACACTTTTTTGGCAATAACTTGCATATAAGCCTATGGAGATTTTTAAGTACTGAAGTTTGGCGTCATTCCGCGAGACATGTTAGGTATCTATTTATTTGGCTTAACATCATCTTTCACATTATACAAAAAAATTGGGTTATCATTAGTGGTTTTTTTTTATATTCATGAAACAGTTTTTTTTTTTTAAACGCATTTGAAAAATTGCTGCGCAAATACTGTGTACATGTACAACTCATCTAGGAGGATTTGTTTCATCTCTGTGTATCACCTGAGGCCAGTCACTTTACTGGATATATGTGTTTACAACCACTTTAAATTGGATTTTTTAAATGTATTTTTTTTTTTTTTTTAACATAAAGTTTTTTATTTAATAATAAAGCAAATAAACATACAGTTGATACATTGTGCAATGGTTACAGTATAAGGCATACAGATATTCTACAGTAGATGTTACATAGCGAATCCCAACACACTTATATAATCATCGGAAGTAGGTCCATGGGAACAATGGTGTGGGGGGGGGGGGGGGGGTTGAATATATATGAATTGAGATTAATGTGGCTACATCCCTTCTAGAACCTAATCAGCTATTCCCTGATAGTAGACTAAAGGTTTTGGCTTCGTGTACAGTATATCTATATGCTACATAAACAAAAAAGGGGGGGGCTCCCCCAACTCACAGGTGACCCATCATGGAAAATAGCAAAGTAAAATAGCTTGCATAGGTCAGCATCAACATATCCGCTGCGCAGGCGGAGGGCTGTCGCATCTGCAAGTCAACTCTCTATTCTAATTCTATGTGTTCTGCACATATCCAGGGATCCCAGATTTTCCCAAATTTTTTTGGGCAGTTACGGCCAAGATACGTTAACTTATATATCAGTAGTGCCTTGTTAATGAGATTTTTCCAAAAACATGTCGAGGTGGGAACAGAGTCCTTCCAGTGTAACAAGATCGCCTTTCTGGCGTAGAAAGCTGCGTAAAATATAAAGAGTTTTTTGGCTCGGGAGGCATCTAATGTGTCAACTATTCCAAGCAGCAAGGGTATTGGATCGCAGGGAACTTTTAATTTGCCAACTCGATTGATCGTATTAACCACCCCTCTCCAGAACGTTTGTATATATCGGCAGGACCAAACCACATGGAAGAAGGAACCTTCCTCCGCTGCGCATTTGGTACAAACCAGGTTGTTAGTGGGGTATATTTTAGCTAGACGCTGGGGGGAGAAGTAGGCTCTGTGCAAAAATTTTAGCTGGATAAATCTGTCTCTGGCAGAGATCATCAGGGGCAGATATTGCTGAATACCCTCTTCCCAATCGTCGTTGGCCAACGAAGGTATATCCTTCTGCCAGACCGAAAACAACTGTGACACCTTAGAGGTGTCCAGGCCCGCCAGGGCCGTGTATATATTAGAAAGGACCTTCCCCTCGCCCTCCTCGCCCAGCTGTCGCTCAAGCCCCATAGTTATGAGTTTCGGGGGTGTGGGAAATTGGGAGTGGTAGGCATGTCTGAGCTGTAGGTATCTGAAGAACATATTGTTGGGTAGTCCTTTTTGTTGTTTAAGGATGTCAAAGGGAAGTAGGCCTGCTCGTGAGACTATGTCCGCCACGGTGGTTATTCCGTAACGGGCCCATAGCACTGGGTCTGGGATGGTCTGGAAGTATGGTAACCGCGGGTTCCCCCACAGAGGTGTGCGGGGGGACCAACTGTCCGCTCCCCTAATCTTGCTTCTAACAGTTTCCCAAACCTTCAGGGTGGTCTTCATTGAGGTGGAGATCCCAGGGCTAGATCTGGGCCCTCTATATATCAAATTTCTCAGTTCTGAGTATGAGCCCAGCAAAGCCACCTCCAAAGTGAAAGCAGGATTTGCCGGTTCCTCAGACAGCCACCAACGGAGGGTCACCAACACCGCCGCCCAATAATACTTCTGGAAACACGGCAGGGCGAGTCCCCCTAGTGATAAAGGGAGTTGTAGAGTAGATTTAGAGATTCTAGGTATGTTACCATTCCATATAAACGCAGTAATCATGGTGTCAAGTTTTTTAAAGAAGGTATTCGGTATGTGTACAGGTGTCTGTCTAAAGATATAAAGAAATTTAGGCAGTATGGACATTTTTATCAAGTTAACCCTGCCTACTGGGGTCAGAGGTAGTGTTTTCCAGATGGTGCATTTTTGGGTCAGAGTAGACATTACAGGAGATAGGTTAAGGGGAATAAACTGCGTAAAGTCTCTGTGTATTTCTATTCCTAAATACCGAAACTGAGAAACTTTTTTGAGGGGAGTGTTTGCAAGTATCGAGGCTTCCCCCGGATGTAATGCAAAAATTACCGATTTGGTCCAGTTAACACGAACGCCAGAGAATCCACCAAAATTATTGATAAGTGACAAGGCAGCACCCAGGGAATCACTGGTATTCCTAAGGTACAACAGGGTGTCGTCCGCGTATAGGGATATCTTTTCGTGTACCGTGCCAATCATAATACCAGTAACTAAGGGAGAGGATCGAAGGAGGATTGCCATTGGTTCTATGGCCAGGGCAAACAGGGCAGGGGAAAGTGGGCAGCCCTGCCTGGTGCCCCTATGCAGATGGAAGGGTGGCGACATTGTCATTCTCGTACGAAGCCTAGCCCGTGGGGATGTATACAGGGTTTGGACCCAAGATATGAATTTAGGACCAAAGCCGAATCGATGCAGGGCCTCCCATAGATAGCACCACTCTACTGAGTCGAATGCTTTCTCAGCATCCAGGGAGGCCACTGCGTCAAATTCTGTCAAGTATTCTCTGGCACCCATAATCGTGTATAATCTACGAAGATTAATATCTGTCCCCTTGCCAGGCATGAAGCCAGTCTGATCCTCATGCACCAGATTATGTATGACTCCATTGAGTCTTTTTGCTAGAATCTTGGCAAGGATCTTGGCGTCTGCATTAATTAGAGATATGGGGCGATAAGAGGTACAAAGCTCAGGATCTTTACCCGGCTTAGGTATGACCACTATTATTGCCTCTGTCATGGATAGCGGGAGTGTAGAGTCTTCCAGGGTCCCCAAAATCATCTCGTGTACTTTGGGTATCATTTGCTCCCCGTGTTGTTTATAGAACTCAGGGGGGAGGCCATCTGAGCCCGGAGTCCTCCCCACCTGGAGTTCACCTATGGCCTGTTTCACCTCCTCCAGCAAAATGGGAGCATCTAAACTGTTTCGAGTCTCTTCGGTAAGTGAGGGGAAGGCGAGTTGACTAAGGAAGGAGTTCAGCTCCCCTGCAGAGTAGTCCACCCTAGATGAATATAGGGATTTATAGTATGTGGCAAAACAGGCGTTAATGGCAACTGGGTCGGTCACCAAATTCCCATCATCAGTTCTAATACAGGCTATGGTAGATGCAGGTTGTTGTTCCCTCGCCAGCCATGCCAGCAGGTGTCCTGTTTTCTCCCCCTGTTCAAATATACATTGTGTCGGTGTTAACTGTTGTTTTTTAGCCCCCGCTACCCGGAGGAGCATCACCTCACGGTGTGCAGCCTGCATATCTGACAGGGTAATTGGGTTTTGAGTCTGAACGTAGTGGGATTCAAGGTCTTGTGCCCTATGCTCTGCCTCCTCTATGGAGACCCTGGCATCACGCCTGGCAAGGGAGATCGCGGTCTGATAGCAACCCCGAGTGTACGCCTTGAAGGCGTCCCACCTTATAGGCAGCACCGAGGAGTTAGCGTTAGAGGTCCAAAATTCTGCTATAGATGTATCTATACTTGTCGCAACATTATCCTCTGAGACCCAATAGCGGGACAGCCTCCATAATCTCTCTGAGGGGGGGGGTCTGTGTTTGCATAGTAAGAAGCATGGGGGCGGGATCCGATATGCCCCTAGGGAGTATTTTCACCTCTATTACGTGAGAGAGTAGCCCCCCAGTGAGGTAGATCAAGTCTATCCTAGATAATGTATGAAAGGAGGCAGACTGGCAGGTGAATGCCCTATCATGTGGAAATTTCCACCTCCATACATCTATTAAGCCATACAGAGTAGCCCATTTACTAAGGGGAGAATCGGAACCCGTCCTTGGGTTTAATCTATCCATGGACGGGTTCGGAGCCATGTTGAAATCCCCAGCTAAAATAAGGTTGTCCGTGGGGTATGAAGCAAGTATAGGAGTCAGGTATTTAAGGAGAGGCACAGTAGCTGGAGGGGGCACGTATAAACCCACAATTAACATCTCAACAGTGTCTATCACGGCATGCAATAAGACAAATCTACCCTCCGGATCAGTCCTGACTGCAAGCAAAGTAAAAGACAGGGATTTGTGTATTAACACGCTAACACCCCTGGCATAACCTGAGTATGACGAGTGGTAGTAGTGCCCTATCCATGGCTTCCTAAGACCTAGGACTTTCCTGCCCACCAAGTGGGTCTCTTGAAGTATACAGATGTGTGGGCTATATTTTTTTAAATATGTCATGACTGTTGGATACCAGATGTTATTCTAACCATAACTATACCCCCCTTTGTTCTTAATCCCTTATAAATTAAGACCACACCATTCAATGGGGTATAAAAGGCCGTAGCAGCCTACTTTATTTATATAAAAATACTTTTATTCAAAAATAACTATGGAAAAATATCCATCAATAAACAAAACAAATAACGTACGGAAAAAAGAGAGCGTTGGTCTGGGCAATAAAATCTTGACACTCAATCCGATGGCCATCACCAAAAAATATGGCACTGCAGTCCATCTCAAATATATCCAAAAGTAGGCCTCAAGCCGACAAGCTGGCTCAGAGACTGCCAGTGACCGCAGTGCCCCCATATCACTTCCCGGCTAACCTCCGTTAGCCGGGAACCAGCATCTGGACCCATACAACGTCAGGTCCCACTCTTACTTGCCATCTTCCTTCCCTTGCGCAGACCAACGCCCGCCACTGCCACGACATCTCTGCATCTCACACCTGTAAAAACAGTTAAACAACCACCACGCACAATTGTAAAACACAACAACCTTAGGGAGGGTGGGCGGGAACTTTCCACAACTTTCTGCTTGTACCTCCCAGGGCAGGCCTACTATTTATCAGTCCCCTCCCTGTGTTATCCTCCCCCTCGGCACCTTGTCTCCACCCTCTCATTTATTAACCCTGTTACCTCCGTCATGTGCGCCTTGCACATACCTCATTTTATTCGGCTGCTCCAGGCTTTTCTTGACTGTTGGATACCAGATGTTATTCTAACCATAACTATACCCCCCTTTGTTCTTAATCCCTTATAAATTAAGACCACACCATTCAATGGGGTATAAAAGGCCGTAGCAGCCTACTTTATTTATATAAAAATACTTTTATTCAAAAATAACTATGGAAAAATATCCATCAATAAACAAAACAAATAACGTACGGAAAAAAGAGAGCGTTGGTCTGGGCAATAAAATCTTGACACTCAATCCGATGGCCATCACCAAAAAATATGGCACTGCAGTCCATCTCAAATATATCCAAAATTAGGCCTCAAGCCGACAAGCTGGCTCAGAGACTGCCAGTGACCGCAGTGCCCCCATATCACTTCCCGGCTAACCTCCGTTAGCCGGGAACCAGCATCTGGACCCATACAACGTCAGGTCCCACTCTTACTTGCCATCTTCCTTCCCTCGCGCAGACCAACGCCCACCACAGCACCCTAAGAGTAAAACCTTACTCGCGGGTGCCCTCCCAAACCCGAAGAGCTCGCTGAATCCCGTCCTGCAATCCCAAGTTCCACAAATCAATTCCCACCTCATTGAGATGGACGCCGTCAGCCCTCAAGTACCTCCAGGTCTCAAATTCCAACTCCATATGCCTTATAGCCAAACCCCCATTATTAACTACAAATTTGCTCACTTCCCGGTTAATCTTCCTCCTGGCCCTGTTAACGCCTGCCACCGACCTGGCCATCCTCCAAGATCTACGAGCCACCATATCGGACCACACGACAATGGTATGGGGAAAATCCACCATCAATCGCCGCACGTCACATTTGATGTCCCGCGTGATATCCACCATGGAACGCAATCCTAGGTCATTACCCCCCGCATGAATCACCAAGATGTCCGGTGGTCTATCTCGCTGGGAGTGGCGCTGCACTTCTGGCACTAATCTGCCCCATAACATGCCCGGTATACCCAACCATTTTATGCATACTTCTCTCCTGTTAAACCCCAACTGCCTGCCCTCATGTCGAGAATCCCCCCTTCTTGCCCCCCAACACACATAAGAATGGCCCATAATCCAGACCAATCTTGACACCGGACCTGAAAGTAGAAGAAGACAAGAAAAACAAACCACTAACAATTTAGTGATGAAAACCACTAACGTCTATAACTGAAACATAAACGACATCAACTTGCTTGCAAAATTTCTCTTCCACTTCTTTAATTTATTTATTTATTTATTTTTTTATATTCCTACCACTAAATGAGGACGTACATAAGATTGGAACCTGTTGGATTCCCACCTCCCAATACGTTTGACCGACTCCACATCAAGACCATGCTTGGATGCCTCTGTAGCAGCCCCAATCCTGAACGAATGGGAAGAAAATTCCCTTTCCTCCAAGCCTACCCCCTTCAAACATCTTCGAAAAATTACTACAAACTGAAACCTGGATAACCAACTACCATCCCGATGCACTAACAAGGAACCCTTGAAATCTGGACGCACCGCTAAAAATTCCCTGACCGTGGCCACCGGGCACAAGGTGGAACCATGAACCGGAAAAACTTGTACCACCATACCTTTTCCTACCTGATCCATTTTTGACCTCTTGAAATACACCTGTAACATCTCCTTATCCAACTTCACATCCTGGCACCCCAAACCCCCTTCTACCTTTTTTGAAGGGCTGACCTAATGATGAAATATAACAGCAACAAATTCACTTCCTGCCCGATCGGTTCCTCCCCAATCCCTTCCACAAAAACCATCCACTCCTTCCATACCTTTTGGTATGCTGACCATGTGCCCCCACTTACCGACCGCTCAATCCATCCTGCGGCGACTCTGACGCTATGTCCCACATCCACTCGGGACAAGGCACCCCGCGTTGCTCCGCCTCCGGCGCCAACTCTCGGAACCTGTCCCACTGGAATCGAGACAACGCGTCAGCTATCACATTTTCCACCCCCGGTAAGTGAACGGCATGAATGAAAATATTCAACTGTAAACATCTTAACACTAAATGCTGTAACAACCTGATAACTGGCGGAGAGGACGCCGTGATTCTATTAATCACCTGCACTACCCCTAAGTTATCGCCATGGAAACGCACCTTCCGATCCCTGAAAGATGCTCCCCATAATTCCACTGCCAGCACCACAGGAAACAGTTCCAGCAGCACTAAGTTCTTCGTGAACCCTCCTTCAACCCAAGATTGTGGCCAAGGATCAGCACTCCACTGCCCCTGAAAAAACGCACCAAAACCAGTGGCACCCGCCGCATCAGTAAAAAGCTCTAAGTCAAAATTGCTGACTGGGCCCGACATCCACATTGCCCTGCCATTAAATGACTCCAAAAAGGTATGCCATACCCTTAGATCTTCCCTGTGCGTTTTTTTGATCCTAACGAAATGCCTTGGTGATTGTATGCCGCTTGTGCTGGCCGCAAGCCTGCGACTAAACACTCTCCCCATCGGTAGTATCCGGCACGCAAAATTAAGTTTTCCCAACACAGACTGCAACACACGCAACTGAACTTTTTGTAAACCTATTAAACCTGCAACCTCTTTTTTTAAATCCTCCAACTTGTCGTCGGGCAGCCTGCATTCCATTGCCTCCGAATCCAAGATTATGCCCAGAAATTTGATGACCGTGCAAGGTCCCTCCGTCTTGTCCGCCGCCAATGGAATGCCGAATCTGTCAGTGATATGCTCCAACGTTGCCATGAGCACCGCGCAGATTCTGGATGCAGCTGGGCCGATACAAAGGAAATCGTCCAAGTAGTGAATTACTGAATTCACCCCTGACACATCCCTTACCACCCATTCCACGAACGAGCTAAATTGTTCGAATAACGCGCATGACACTGAGCAGCCCATTGGCAAACACTTGTCTACATAGAATTCCCCATTCCAATGGCAGCCCAGCAGTCGAAAACTTTCCGGGTGAACCGGCAGCAGGCGAAAAGCCGATTCCACATCTGCCTTTGCCATCAAGGCCCCCTTACCATAATGCCGTACCCATCCTACTGCCGCATCAAAAGACGTATACGTAACCGAGCACTCCTCCTGGCCAATAGCGTCATTCACCGACCCACCCTTAGGGAACGATAAGTGGTGAATTAGCCTAAATTTGTTGGGTTCCTTCTTGGGCACAACCCCCAATGGAGATACGACCAGATCTGCCAGAGGTGCCTCGTGGAAAGGGCCGCCCATTCTACCCATTGCAACCTCCTTCTTCAGCTTCTCTGAAACCACCTCCGGATGTTGCAATGCAGAACGCAAATTTTTAGGCAAAGGAGGAATAACCGATAACGTACATGGGATCTTAAAACCTAACGAAAAACCTTCCTCCAACAGGACTGCCGCTCTTCTATCCGGATACCTACCTAGAAACGGCCGCATCCTTTCCACTTTCACCGGAGTCCTCCCTTTTGTTTCCAGCGTCACCTGTTCGTCCCTTACCTTGCTTAAAGCATCTTGACGCTGGATGCGTTCCCCCGCAGCCTGTACACTCGTGTTTGTACTTACACGTGGCCCCAAACTTGCAGGCCCCTGTGTTGTACTGCCAGCAGATCCCTTTCTTATTTCCTGCCGAGTGTCCCTGGGATGAAGGTCCACCGGCTCCCTGGTTAGGAGCCCTCGCCGTTGTCATCAGGCGCATCCACAGGCTGATGTCCTTGTGGTCCCAACGAAGCTCCGGACGCACCGCTCTCCTCTGTCTGAACTGTTCGTCGTACCGGAGCCACGCTGTGCCACCGTATACCCTGTATGCTTCCCCTATCGCATCCTGATAGCAAACTAACGCGGAACAGTGTTCCGGCTGCTTTTCCCCGATCACACATGCCATGATAGCAAAGGCCTGCA
The DNA here is from genome assembly GCF_042186555.1 of Aquarana catesbeiana. NCBI lineage: Eukaryota > Metazoa > Chordata > Amphibia > Anura > Ranidae > Aquarana > Aquarana catesbeiana. Next base: position 529,316,015 of record NC_133326.1, read on the forward strand.
ACCAATTCGTAAATGTCCTGGGTATTAAACGATATCTCCTCTTCTCCTCGTCGTCTTTCTTGGAACTATCGGGTTTAACCCTATCCAAGTTAAACTTCTCCAGGGGCAACAATGAAAAAATTTCTACGTACTCACCCTTCCACAGCTTTTCTCGAACCTCCTGCTTCAGGTGAGCTCCTAATGGCCCCTCAAAACACACATATATTTCACACCGTGCTGCGTCCCCCAATCTAGTTATATCCTGCCTACCCGCGACTTCCTTAGCCGCCACAGCATTGTCCGTCCCCTGCTTATCACCACTCGCCACTGCCTCCAGCACCGCAGGCGGTGCAGCCACCGCTGGCAAATCTACTGTTACCTCTGCGCTCCCAGTTGTCGGGACCCACGCCGCCGCCGGTACCGGAGCCGGCCGTTCTGCCGCCTCAAACTTCTGAACCAACTCCTTGATGCCCGCCAAAAACCCTAATAAACCAGAAACCCCCCCAGCAGGCCCAGCGCTCGCTTCACTAGCACTTGGCCCCCCGACAGTAACCCCTGTCCCTGCCATGCCATCACTACCTATAGTATGCCCTGATGTAATAGACTTACCGGGCTGCACAGGAACCGTCCCATCAGCCTATCTTCCGCCCGCCGCTGCTGCTGCTGCTCTCCTGGAAGGGGGGTACGCCTCCTCTTCCGATCCGGATCCTTCCTCCACCACGCCAGGGATCTCCTCCTCCTCTTCAGATGAGGGCCCACTAGGCCTGCCGACCAGGGCTGCTGCCGCCACCTCCATGTTTCCCCTCCTCTGCGCATGGACCGTACCGCCCGACTTCCGGACAGCCTTCCCAGAACCGGTGTGGGAAACCGCAGTCCTGCCGGCCTCCGCTCTCCTGCTCGCCATGCCCGATCGGCCTCTCTCTCTTCTCTTCTGGTCCCCTGCCGCCGATGCGGATGGCCCGGGCACCCCCGCTCTTGTCTTGGCCTGTGTTCCTGGGGGCGGGGCTTGCGCTCCTGGCCGATTCTCTCCACCTAGGCCTCAGCTCCGGTCTCTCCTCCTCCCGCCCCGCATTCCGGTCCGCTGCGGCCGCAGCACCGCAGCTTCCTACTCCCCCAGCCGCTCTTTTTGACGGTGGGCCCGCCGTGAGCCCCGCACCGGGACTACCCCGCTGCCGCTGTGATGTCCCTGGATGCTCTGGGGAGAAACGTTCCGGCGGCCTAGAGCGGCGCGCTCTGTTACCGGTTCTCCCACTGTCCACCGGTAGCCGCTCTTCTCCTGCCAGCGCTGCACCGACCGCTGCCTGGAGCCACGCTGTGCCCCGAACCGCCGCTTCTTCCCTCAGCTGGGCCATGATCCGCTCTACCTCTGCCATGCTGCCTCTAAACTTTCCACAACTTTCTGCTTGTACCTCCCAGGGCGGGCCTACTATTTATCAGTCCCCTCCCTGTGTTATCCTCCCCCTCGGCACCTTGTCTCCACCCTCTCATTTATTAACCCTGTTACCTCCGTCATGTGCGCCTTGCACATACCTCATTTTATTCGGCTGCTCCAGGCTTTTCTTGACTAGGGTTCTCTTTATTATGTCATTTAATCCCCTGACGTTCCATGATATAAGTCTCAGAGAGGCCATAACCGCATATCTAGGAACGTTTTAGGATGGGAGCAACGACAGGACTGATCCGGGAAAGAGCATACCCCCTCCAACATACAGGAATTCATCTGTAACATCTTGGTCAACAGGCCCCAGGTTAAGCCAGGGGCCAAAAAAGATGACCCATGTAGACCACTGCTGAAAATCGTATCAAACTGAGTAAAACCAGAACTCAAAGGAAAACAAAAGGAAAAAACAACAAAAAAAGGGTGTAACCGCAACCCAAGAGCCCAACCCCCCCCCCTCCCTGCACGTCCGTTGGGAAACTCGGAGTGCTTATACCCAAAACCGAACCCATTATACAGTAGGAAAGTCTCCTGTGAGAGCAATGGAGAGGCAGGCGGCCCTCCCTTACTCAGGCGGTACCACTTCCAATGAGATTGGAGATCTCCGCTCCCACGCCTATAGCATAGCAGCATGTAAACGTAAAATTAACTAAAAAAGAAAACAGACTATTGCAAGATAATGTAGCTACAGTTAACCTTGTCTCATGCATAGCTTGCAAGGCATAGTTCATCTCGAAAATAAAAAAACACCCAGTATGAACTAGGGGCACACACTTCAATATTTAACCATTTTAACCTTTGCAGATATAGAGAGAACAGGTTATCCCCCCCAACAGTGTTATGGGCATGCAGTTCCCTCAGAGAAAATAAACTCTTGCGAAGTAATATATCAGCATTTAAACTTGTCTAATACATAGTCTGCAGGGTAAAGTTGGACTGAAAAAATAATAAAAACGCCTAGTTGAGACTAGGGGCACACACTTCATCATTTAACCAGTTTAGTCTGCACAGATATAAAGATAGTAGTTTATCCCCTTAGCAGTGTCACCGGCATGCCGTTCCTTCAGGGGAAACACATTCTTGCAGAGTAATATAGCAGCAGTTAAACTGGTCTAGTGCATAGTTTGCAAAGCAAAGTTGGGCTGGAAAATAAAAAAAAGAAAACACCTAGTATGAACTAGGGGCACACACTTCATTATTAAACCCGTTTAACCTCCACAGATAAAAGAAGAACAATTTATCCCCCTAGTAGTGTCACGGGCGTGCCATTCCCTCAAAGAAAGCAAACTTTTGCAAAATAATATGACAGCTGTTAGACTTGTCCGATGCATAGTTAGCAAGGCAAGATTTAACTTGAAAATAAAAAAAAACAAAAAAACACCTAGTGTGAACTAGGGGCACACACTTTGTTACTTGACCAGCTTATCCTTCGCAGGTATAGGGAGAACAGTTCATCCCTCCAGCAGTGGAACGGGCATGCAATTCCCTTAGAGTTGCTTTGTAGAGACCCAGCAGACTTTGTTCCCGTCCATAGGCTTCCCCTCCCCCCCCCATGTTGGAATTATCAGCGATATGGGAGGAGTATCGTTTCCTTATAGTGCTACCGAAGGTATGAATTAACAACATAGCTGCCTTGCAATAGTGTATTATGTAGGAAGTTAACTGCATCGTCACAGCAAAGTATTCTCCCCGTCCCGTTCCTGAATTCCCCTCCCCCCCTCCCCCTCAAGCCAGGGCTGTCCATCAGGGATAGAGGAGGGCAATGTCATTCCCAGTCTTCCAGCATTGTTGGTATTAGCCACCTTGACAGATCCAGAAAAGAGCGGTAGTTCCTCACAGCAATATACCAGGGGAAGAGGTTTCCACATAGCAGCCTCACAGGAGGTAATATGGAGAGGGTTAACTGCATCATCCCAGCAAGGTACTTTCCTGCGTGTGAATATCTCCACCTGAGTGTAACAGCAAGGAATAGGGTGTAGGTTACAGTCACAATCCCTCAGCGTGTTGGTAAGTTTCGGGTGACTGCCATCCGACCCGTCCTGGAAGGGGAGGGGGGTCAGCCAGCAGGCAGGAGAAAAAACAACCCCCCCCCCTCCAGCAGCAGGCAAAGACTATGAGTAAAGTATTCCCTCTCCCTCCCATGCGATGAAGCAAGGTGAGATGGAGGGTAGCCGGGGAGGGAGGACAGGAAAAGCCAGTCTGTACTGGAACAATAGTAAAGCTTGTACGTTACCGGGCACGGGGGAGGCCGTCCAGCCATTGAGAGGCATCCTCTGGAGAGGTGAAGTAGCGGGTAGATTCACCATCAACAACCCGAAGGCGGGCCGGAAAAAGCATGCTATACTTGAGCCCTTTTGTGCAGAGCTGCGCTTTAACATGATCGAAAGTCCTTCTGAGCCTTTGCGTATCAATAGAATAGTCTGGGAATAACATTAGTTTTGTGTTATCAAAGCGCAATTCAGGAACTTTACGAGCTTCGCGCAGTGCCAGGTCCCGGTCCCGGAAATTTAAGAGTCTAAATATGAATGTACGTGGAGGGGATCCCGGGGGACCTCGCACAGGGGGCATTCGATGGGCTCTCTCAATAACGAAGTGCGGGGAGAACTGGGCCTGCGGGAGCAAGGTGCGGAGCAGCTGCTCAGTAAAGGTCGTGGGGTCTTGCCCTTCAGCTCCTTCTGGTAGCCCCACGATCCGCAGGTTGTTCCGCCGGCTCCTATTCTCACTGTCTTCCGCCCTAGATTCCAAGGCCTTTACCTTAACCTGCAGGGTGTGAATGGAGGCCCCCTGGTCCCGGATGGAATCCTCCGTCTCGCCGACCCTACGCTCAGCCTCTCCCATTCTTCCTCTCATCTTATCCATGTTTCTCCGTAGCAGCCCAAATTCTGTTTGAAGGGTATCAATTTTTGCTGTTAGGGTCGTCTGGCATCCAGCGATCACCTGCATTAAGGCCTGAAAGCGGTCCTCCTCTGCCGTCGCCGGATCTGCCATATTGGTTTGAGATGCCACGTGTACGCAGTCTATGGCGGGCCGTTGTAGTTGTTGCTGGGATGATTTAGGGGCTTGCTTAGCCTTCCTACTCGGGCCCGATTTGCTTCTTCTCATGCCCTAGCAACCTCCGGTGTCTGTTAGTCAGATGAAAGGATAATTCACGGATAATAAGGCAGGTGGGAGCGGAGCTCCTCTCACACACGTCCTTTCAGGCCGCCAGCTCAGCCACGCCCTTAAATGTATTTTTAACATCTATTGTGCTGCTGCCTAGGCAAGAATGAAGTTTGGGACCCCCAATCCCTTCCTGGATTTTGTGTAGCCAGTGCCCTGTATCCACTCGCGGTGCCATACCAAGCTGGCCGAGGCTCTCCAGTGAGAGGAGAGCACACCTGTCAGCGTCTGCAGGGGAGTAGTTGAGGACTCCACCTTGTTTCCTGAGGGAGTTAAGTCAGTTACCACAAAGCCGGGGAAGAGACTGGACTCAGGGGAGAGGTGCCTCCCTGGTCAGTCCACCGCATTGTACCAAGTGTCCACAGCCGGTCGGGACATCCAGCCTGAGAGAACAGGATTCCAGGTGCATATCCAGGTGCACCTGCACCGATGGTGTGAAGCGTTTCAGTGTGAGGTGACCAGTCAGGTCACCAGAAGAGCCTGCCTTTTCCAAGACGTTTGTTGGGCCTTGACCACAGGATTGGTGAGAGGGCACTTACCCATCTGCAGGAAACAAGGACACTGCACATAGACAGAGCTGCCTCACTTTTGCCTACACTTACCAGAACCTTGTTCTTGTTAATGGCCTGTTAATCAGTCACAGTGTCTGCCTTGTTATTCGGATACTGTCAGCATACCACAGATACACTTTGCTAAGCAGGAATTTAAGTGCACAAACTAAAGTGGCTAGCCGAAGATCCAAGGCCTCATCTTTCTTCCAAAGGACTGATTTTACTGGTGCCATACGGGCATGCACACACATGTTCAGGGCTCTGTATATGTAGTGGGTGTGTGGGATAGTTTACCTTGGGGCTAATCCACTGGTTGTTGATTTGAGTACAGTGTTTGTAGTTGGGCCTGTGGTGTCAGGGGATAGAAGACAGAGGTCTGACATAAGAAAGAGTCATTCTTCTACTCTCCTCCTGCCTGGACACATAGAGCCAATTTATGTAGAGGTAACCAATCTGATACAGAATTGCCACTGCTGAAGTGTTTGCCTCTGCTCTTAGGGTTATTCTCAGGTTTGGAATCCCCTGAAAGCAGCCTGAATCTATTGCTCTTGATCTCAGATATTGCTCTCCAGTTGGATTACTTGAATATATATATATATATATATATATATATATATACACTGTTATTATCTGTTACCCTTTTCCACATAAATATTGCAGTAAAGACAGTTTCTGTTTTATCATAATGTGTGTGTTTTCTATGGTCCTTGCATTAACACTATTGCCAGGTGTGCCAGAGGGGCTGAGACTGTTATTGGGGTTGAGAGGTAGAGTACAGAACCAAACATACTTAAGCGGCTTCTTTGGGGATAGCGCTACATGTGTATACGCAGATGCATGGGTTTCCCGCACATATGCATACATGCATGCTTTCCCCCACACACAACCAAAGAAGGGAAGCACATGAAGTCAGAAAATGTCCTTGTCGATGTGCACATGTTGGAAATATTCTGCGTGTGTGCAGATGTGTCAAAGGGCCCTGCCAGGACCTGATGGCCAGCCACAGCCCTTCAGGCACATCTGTGTCAAGTGCCATAATAGTGAAGCCAGAGGTCGGGGGACATCTTTAAGACAGTGCTGCCTCTGACTGCTAGATTTGAAGTGAGACTTAGTGAGTGCCTTAAGTGGTTGTAAACCCTTATACACCACTTTTTCCTACAGGTAAGCCTAGAATAAGGCTTACCTGCAGGTACTGGAAATATCTCCTAAACCTGCACGGTTTGGGAGATATCTACCATATACGCTTGCGCCAAAGTCATTGGCGCATGCACACTAAAGAAAGGGCACGATCCTGACGTTTCTAAAGGGCCCCGGAAGGAAGAGGGGTGAAGATGGACACGGCCACCAGCGGGGACATCACGGCCTTCGTTTGCATGTAGGTGCAACATAATGGGCTAGTATGTGATGCATACTAGCCCATTATGCTTTTACTTTGCAGGGGAAAAAAGTTTAGTAAAGGGTATTGTGCTACTCACTATTGTCCTTGCTAGAGAGAAAGCTGCACTGCATGCATCTCCCTGCATCTGATTTCTTAATTCTGTTGATTTGTCCCTTCACTTTCTCTTTTGCTGCTTCTTGAATACTTCCCCACTAGTAGAACCCAGCATGGTAAGTCAGTAATGGGGAAAAGATCAGTTGCAGAGAGACCACAGTCAGTACTGGTGACTAAGCTTTTGCCTGTTTTGGGTACAACGTCCACAGTTCAAATGTTATTTAAAATGTTACTAAACCTCCAATCTACCTCCTGATAAGACAGAGTCTTTGGAGTCACCCTGCACATTCTCAGTCTGGTGTGTATTGCTAGGGGATTTTTATTTCTTGGGAGGGTGCATGTGATCAGCACAGGGCCAATCAGCATTGTCCAGACAGAGGGTCAGGGATCATGCAGCCTCATAGGACAGTCAGAGTAGAATGAAAACTCCAGACACTGATAGAAGTCACAAGACTGCTATATACTGCTGATAAGAAAAGGTATTTAGCAGTTTATATTTACTGAAATAATTGCATTTCCATGTTCTGTGTACTGTGGGTATATAGTGAATGCAGGGCCCTGGGTTTAGTAACGAGGAACGATTCAAGTCGCTCCGACTTAGAAAAAGGTTCCTGTACTACTTTGGGACGACTTCAGGGCGACTTGCATTGACTTCTATACAGAAGTAATTTTGCAAGCCGCAGCTGAAGTCGTGTGCAGATCGCCTTGCAAAGTCACACTGCAAGTCGGGTTGCCCCTGTGAGAACCGGCACTTACAGTATGCTCTATTTCTGTATCTTGCAGCTTACCTGATAGATGGGGGTCTTATCTTTTACCTTACCTATAAAACATAAGAGAATACAGTTAGAGCTGTACTTTTTTTGGTGCAGTTCACTTTAGGTGTGTATATAGAATATGTATTTTGATGAAAGCGCATCAAAGAAGAAACATGCAGAACATTTTTTTAGTGCACTGCACCTGAAATGCACATAAAGTGCACAGGTGTGAATAGGGCCCTAAAGTGTTTTAACCACTTCAATACTGGGCAGGGCACCTTCATTCTCTTCCTGCCCAGGACAATTTTTGGCTTTCAGCGCTATATAAAACACTTTGAATGACAATTGCGCGGTCATGCAACACTGTACCCATATGGCATTTTTATCATTTTTTAACACAAATAGAGCTTTCTTTTGGTGGTATTTAACCACCACAGGCTTTTTTATTTTTTGCTAGATAACCCAAAATAAAAACGACAATTTTAAAGAAAAAAATTGTTTTTCTTTGTTTCTGTTATACGACTTTGCAAATAAATAATATTTCTTCATAAATTTAGGCCAAACTGTATTCTGCTATTTTCTTTGGTGAAAATAACCCAAATCAGTGTATATTATTTAGTCTGTAGGACAGTTATAGAGTCCACAAACTATGGTATATATATATATATATATACAGTCAGGTCCATAAATATTGGGACATTAACACAATTGTAATCTTTTTGGCTCTATACACCACCACAATGGATTTGAAATGAAACGAACAAGATGTGCTTTAACTACAGACTTTCAGCTTTAATTTTAGGGTATTTACATCCAAATCAAGTGAACAGTGTAGGAATTACAACAGTTTATATGTGCCTCCCACTTTTTAAGGGACCAAAAGTAATGGGACAATTGGCTGCTCAGCTGTTCCATGGCCAGGTGTGTGTTATTCCCTCATTATCCCATTTACAAGGAGCAGATCAAAGGTCCAGAGTTAATTTCAAGTGTGCTATTTGCATTTGGAATCTGTTGCTGTCAACTCTCAATATGAGATCCAAATAGCTGTCACTATCACTGAAGCAAGCCATCATTAGGCTGAAAAAAACAAAACAAACCCATCAGAGAGATAGCAAAAACACTAGATGTGGCCAAATCAACTGTTTGGAACATCCTTAAAAAGAAAGAATGCACTGGTGAGCTCAGCAACACCAAAAGACCCGGAAGACCACGGAAAACAACTGTGGTGGATGACCGAAGAATTCTTTCCCTGGTGAAGAAAACACCTTTCATGACCTTTGGCCAGATCAAGAACACTCTCCAGGAGGTAGGTGTATGTATGTCAAAGTCAACAATCAAGAGAAGACTTCACCAGAGTGAATACAGAGGGTTCACCACAAGATGTAAACCATTGGTGAGCCTCAAAAACAGGAAGGCCAGATTAGAGTTTGCCAAACATCTAAAAAAGCCTTCACAGTTCTGGAACAACATCCTATGGACAGATGAGACAAAGATTAACTTGTACCAGAGTGATTGGAAGAGAAGAGTATGGAGAAGGAAAGTAACTGCTCATGATCCAAAGCATACCACCTCATCAGTGAAGCATTGTGGTGGTAGTGTCATGGCGTGGGCATGTATGGCTGCCAATGGAACTGGTTCTCTTGTATATATTAATGATGTGACTGCTGACAAAAGCAGCAGGATGAATTCTGAAGTGTTTCGGGCAATATTATCTGCTCAAATTTAGCAAAATGCTTCAGAATTCATTGGACGGCACTTCACAGTGCAGATGGACAATGACCTGAAGCATACTGCGAAAGCAACCAAAGAATTTTTTAAGGGAAAGAAGTGGAATGTTATGCAATGGCCAAGTCAATCACCTGACCTGAATCCGATTGAGCATGCATTTCACTTGCTGAAGACAAAACTGAAGGGAAAATGCCCCAAAAACAAGCAGGAACTGAAGACAGTTGCAGTAGAGGCCTGGCAGAGCATCACCAGGGATGAAACCCAGCGTCTGGTGATGTCTATGCATTCCAGACTTCAGGCTGTAATTGACTGCAAAAAATTTGCAACCAAGTATTAAAAAGTGAAAGTTTTGATGGATGATTGTTTATCTGTCCCATTACTTTTGGTCCCTTAAAAAGTGGAAGGCACATATACAAACTATTGTAATTCCTACACCGTTCACCTGATTTGGATGTAAATACCCTCAAATTAAAGCTGAACGTCTGCAGTTAAAGCACATCTTGTTCGTTTCATTTTAAATCCATTGTAGTGGTGTATAGAGCCAAAAGGATTCGAATTGTGTCAATGTCCCAATATTTATGGACCTGACTGTATACACACACACACACACACAGTTATGCTCATAAGTTTACATACCCTGGCAGAATTTACGATTTCTTGGCCATTTTTCAGAGAATATGAACGATAACACAAAAACTTTTCTTTCACTCATGATTAGTGTTTGGCTGAACCCATTTATTATCAATCAACTGTGTTTACTCTTTTTAAATCATAATGGCAACAAAAACTACCCAAATGACCCTTATCAAAGGTTTACAAACCCCAGTTCTTTATACCGTGTATTGCCCCCTCAATGACAGCTTGAAGTCTTTTGTGGTATGTGCGGATGAGGCTCTTAATCTTCTTAGATGGTAAAGCTGCTCATTCCTCTAGGCAAAAAGCCTCCAGTTTCTGGAAATTCTTGGGCTGTCTTGCATGAACTGCATGTTTGAGATCTCCCCAGAGTGGCTCAATGATATTGAGGTCAGGAGACTGAGATGGCCACTCCAGAACCTTCACTTTATTCTGCTGTAGCCAATGACAGGTCGACTTGGCCTTGTGTTTTGGATCATTGTCATGTTAGAATGTCCAAATATGTCCCATGCGCAGCTTCTTGGCTGATGAATGCAAATGTTCCTCCAGTATTTTTTGATAACATACTGCATTCATCTTGTCATCAATTTTGACCAAATTTCCTGTGCCTTTGTAGCTCACACATCCCCAAAACAACAATGATCCACCTCCGTGTTTCACAGTAGGAATGGTGTACCTTTCATCATAGGCCTTGTGGACTCCTCTCCAAATGAAGCGTTTATGGTTGTAGCCAAAAAGCTCAATTTTGGTCTCATCACTCCAAATGACTTTGTGCCAGAAGGTTTGAGGCTTGTCTCTGTGCTGCTTGGCGTATTGTAAGCAAGATACTTTGTGGCATTTGCATAGTAATGGCTTTCTTCTGGCAACTCGATCATGCAGCCCTTCTTGCTTCAAGTGCTTCCTTATTGCTCATCTTGAAACAGCCACACCACATGTTTTCAGAGAGTCCGGAAGGCTTTCGAAGATGGAAAGGCATATAAATGGCAATCAAATTCAAGTAACAATTTTTCTAAAAAAAAATCACAAAAAAATAAACATACTAATGCATATGAACCCCCTGTACGTTCATCTATTTCTTTCTTCCTACAGCCCTCCATGCAATCAAAAGGCCGGAGACGGCAGAAACGACGCCGTCATGGCGACGAGTCACGCGATGAATCCTCACACACAGAGAGTTCCCCTCCACAGGCAGGTAACAATAGTCACCCACGATATAACATCAATAGCGACACATCAGATATACAGACTCCGGCTAGCTGTTCCGAATCTTCCCTAAATACATCATCAAATATATCTACCACCCCACAATCACAATCTTTGCCTCTCGGAACTTTTTTAGATCAAATGAGGGGTCACATACAGACCCATCAAAAGAATGCAAAAACACATCCCTCCAAAATCCACAAGACCAACAGACACCAACCACGTTAAACGTGGTCAACCTGTCTTCATACTCACTTAATCAACATGAGATGGCTGTCCTGGGACGTGGCCTCACCTTCTGCCAGACTTTCGTCTGGACAGATTTGGGGCCATTAAAGTGGGGTTCCCATTTAAAAGAAAAAAATTAAAAGTCAGCAGCTAAAAATACTGCAGCTGCTGACTTTTAATTGGACACTTACCTGTCCCAGGGTCCAGCGTTGCGGGGGATCGAAGCCCCGCTCATCCCCCCTCTGCTCGGCGGCGCCGGCAGTCTAACTGTGGGCGCCCGGCTGTAGCTTCACAGTCGGGCACCCACTGCGCATGCGCGAGCCGCGCCGTGCGCTGTCACTGGCCCCGCAATCATCTGGGACCAGTCACGTGTCCCAGATGATTGACAGGAGGGAGGGGAGAGGGGCAATCTCCCTTTCTGCGCTGAGGGAAGTGATGTCACCAGCCCAGGCACCGAAAGAGGCAGACTACGAGGGACCCTCTAGCAACAGGCATTTAGAGGTGAGTAAAAATAAAATTTTCTCCAAATGTTTTTTTTTTTTTTTTTTTTTTAAAACCCATTACTAATTTTTTTTTGGGGGGTTGGAACTCCACTTTAAGGACATCCATCTGTTTATCCGCAAAATTCTATTAAAGAGCCTTTATGCCAAAAAACCCAATTCAGAATCTGGGCAAACCAGTCAAGAATTTCAAGCATTGAACAACCTAATTGCCTTATTAGAAGAGAATGAGTCTGAGAACTCTTCAGTTTCCACCGACATTGGGGGCCCCGTTGTGGCCATGGAAGGTACACCCACCTCACAAACCAATGTACATATTCCTGATTCTTCACTCAAAAAGAAGTCCACTATCTACCCCTCGCCTAGTTCAAACCACAATGCATCAGTTTTTCTAAAACTGGTATCAGCCGACATCAGTAAGATGAAGAACTTTTCCAACTTTCATGCGAATCTCAGCCGAGACGAGCGAACTGCATTGGAGGTACTATCCCGTAACCACGACATTGTCATCAAACCCTCTGACAAGGGTGGCAATGTCGTGGTTATGGACAGTACTCAATACACTGAGATGTGTATGGCCATACTTCACAACTCAGAGTGGTTCCGACCCATCTCTAAGTCACTATTGGACAAGTTTACTCAGGATTTTTACTCATTGGCTGACACTGCATTTCACCATAATGTCATATCAAGGCAACTATGGGACTTTGTCAGAACCAGTTATTAGCAAAGTTGGGAGCCTGATCCCCAGTCAGGCGACCAAAGGGAGTGGGGGCATATTGGACTATTGCGGTACAGTAAACATTGGTAATATTATAGAGAATATAACAGTGATGTAAAAATATATAGTAGATTTTTTTGATGCAGAAAACAAATCATTGGTAATACAATACAGCATGATAGGATTAAAAATATAGCACCAGATGGGGCCATTGTTATACAATAAGACAATTGATCTCAGAAGTCAAATTCCTCAACTAGTTTCACGGACATAACCGCTTCATCAGGAGGGAGTCTGAGGATGTTTTTTGACTAAACAGTCTGAACCTAACAAAATGAGAGAAAGTACAATGAAGTTTGCCAAAAAGACATGAACAGTAAAACTAGTATTGTAGCATCATAATTAGAGAAATGTAATAGAGATTACAGGGGGAAAGGAACAAATCTGCTTACCCATGTCCCAACAGACCCCAAGCGCAGGGCTCCACCACCATAGAGTGATCTCCCACGGCGACCCGGGGGGAGCTGCAGCGATGACGGGGATAATAAAGATAAAAATATTAAAGTGGTTGGGTATACTAGGTTGCCAATATAAAACAAGTGAACAAGTGACACATTGGATAATAGGGGAATAAATTGGTGGAGGTGTGAGGACTGATGTGAAGGATTGCATAATACAAAGATAAGGATGAAGGGGTGCAAGGGAAACATAAAAAGATATTAGAAGCCAAAAAGAATTGTGAAAAGGTGGAGTAATGTTGGGTTGGATATGGTGAAGGAGAATGAAAGACATAGGGGGAGGGAAAACGGAAGGGGAAGGGGAGAAATGGGAAATAATTGGGCCAGGGCAAGGGTAGGGGAGGGAGAGAGGGAGAGGGAGAGAGTGGACAAACCGAGGGGGGAGGAAAGAGAGGGAAAGGGGGGAAGGGAAAACAGGAAAAGAAGGGGGTGTGGAAATGTGAAGTGATTGAGGGCACAATGATACCTGATGCTGGTATAGACATAGGAAGGTACCCGGGGAGGCACCCTGGGAGGGGCCAATACCGTGTGAAGCCGAGGAAGAGTTAATCAGGACTGCAGGCAAGGGGCGTAAGCGGGATACAGCATGTTCGCCCATGCCTGGAGCATCTAGAGGGAAAAAAAGGCACGGTCAATTTGAACCAATGCTGGTGCCCTGAGGTACGGGACTGTAAAGTAGTAGGGTAAAATGGGTGATTCCCTCCTGACTTACTATGGGCTGGCCATACTACACGATGCCCGAAACCAGGGGCCGACCGTCAACAAGCAAACAGGCAAAGCCTGCTATTAGTAGCTCCCGACTGAGCGACGCTAACCACACGCCGGTAGGACGCGGGCGCATGACGTCGCAGGGTCAGAGGTCCCACACAGCGCTCGCTCGAGATGATTGCGTGCACGCGCATGCGCAAAATAATATATTAATATAAATATGATAAAAATTGACATAATAAAGCTTGAAATGGATAAATTAGGGATTAAATACCCTAAAACTGATGCAGTCGCCAACATGACATAAACCCATAAGAACTTAATTACATAATGCAATGTATATAAGTGAGGGAGGGCCGAGGACAAAAGCCACATGATTGGGTACAAACATGTGAAAGAGGGCGAGGAGCCAAATTAATTGTGTCTGACCGGCCTGATGGCCGTCTGTCATGGAGTGTTGCATCAGGGATAAATGTAAAAGAGGTAGTGGCATAAAGGGAGTAATAATATATATTGAGAGAGACCCCCCCAAAACAGACATATAGTCAATGGGGGTTGATTAAAAATGAAGGGTGGGATAATTGGGGCCGGAGAGGTGGGGGTGGGGGAACCAGTTACCCAAGGGAGCCGACCTTTTATGTGCTACCTAAGCTTCATAAACCAAAAAAAGAAACCACCAGGCAGACCCATCATTGTCACAGTTTAGTGAATGTGAACCCAACTACACTGAATTAATTTTGACCTCTCTTGAATTCATACTTCACCATAACGTTTTTTGCTTTGATGGTTCCCACTACCTCCAGGTACAGGGTGTTGTGATGGGGACATGTTGTGCCCCATTGTACGCCAATCTGTACCTGGGGGAGTGGGAACATTCACTGCTTGTTCATAAATCATTGTCTATGTACATGTGCCATGTATTAACGTGGCGACAATACATAGATGACATATTCCTCATTTGGGATGGATGGATCGATCTACTACATCAATTTTTGGACTCAATCAATAGGAACAAGTTCAATTTAAAATTTACGATGAATCATAGTCCAACTGAAATCACGTTCCTAGATGTGCTTGTAAAGAAACAGCTTAATGGGAGCCTGTCTAGTGAATTATACCGAAAGCCGACAGCAGGGAATTCTCTGCTCCACGCGACAAGCTTCCACCCCAAGCCTCTCCTTGCCTCAATACCTTACAGTCAATATCTAAGAGCTCGCCGTAACTGCTCTGATGATGTTGGATTCAAAATCGAGGCTAATATCTTGAGAAAAAGACTCCTCGAAAGAGGATACTCAAGTACATGCCTTAAAAAAGCGTACAAACAAGCCATTAACAAATCACGTCGTGATTTGCTAAACACACAAAAACAACCTTCCAACAATGAGATAACAAGAATTATCACAAAATACTCACTACAACATAAGCAAGTTAAACGAATTTTAAATAAATATTGGCATTTATTAACCATGGATCAAACTTTGGCTCCCTTTGTCCCCAGCTCTCCAGCTATCACCTTTAGGAGAGGGCCCTCTATAGGTGACAAATTGGTTAGCAGTGAGTACAGACCCTATAGAGGGGATGTATGTAAAACTTTGGGGACCCTACCATGTGGGGGGTGTCCATACTGAAAGTATATGGACAGACGCAATGACATTACCTTACCAAATGGCCAACACTTCTCTCCCAAACACTATGTGAACTGTAAGACCCCTGGAATAGTATATTTGCTGACATGCAAATGTGGGTGCTACTATGTTGGTAAAACTATAAATGAGTTTTGGAAAAGGATATACCAACACCTCAATACCATACGAAAACACGACCCTGATGTACCCATTGGCCGCCACATGGCCTTAGTTCATCCAGAATCGATTCCCAAAGTTCACTTTCTTGCCCTTGACCATATCCACTTCAGCTCCAGAGGTGGCGACTCCAACAAATGCCTCCTCCAGTGTGAGTTGAGGTGGATATATAACCTACGGGCCAATTTTCCACCTGGCCTCAACGAGGCTTTCAACTTCAGACCCTTTCTCCCTGGTTTCACATCAGGGGTTTGCGAGCTGAATCTGTAAGGGTTCTCTCTTCTGCCTCCTTTTTCCTTTCTTTTCTTTTTATGTGTCTTTATTGATCGCTGTTCTGACTGCCTCAGTGCATATAAATTAATATTGAATTGCATCCATATATATATGGTGTTGTTATATGTAGTGTAATGTACATTTTTCTTTTTTGTGTACATTCTGGTGATCCATTTTTTGTAATTCGTATAGTATTCATTTATCTATTTACTCTATGATGCCTTTTCTTCTTTTACCCTCTGTACAACAGGCTGGCTATATTTTCTTTGTCCACTAGATGGCGCAGCTTGTGATGCACGGACCGTCTGTCTGCTCGCAGACACCCGGCGGGTAAGCTTCACTTGCATTTAGCTGGAAGGCAGTGTTTTATCACCTAGCCTCCTGTGCTTTTCATGCGAGGAGGAGCTTTCTGTGTCCCCACTGTTGGTTCCATACAAATGGGGATTTCACACCCGCCGGTGACGCGCTGACACGTGACGTCATCACACCATCTGGGCGCGGCTACGCCGCGCGCCTCCGCGTCAGGGAGACGTTCTGAGCTCCATCTACAGCTGTTATTCATATAGCTGATCAGTTGGGGCAAACCCATTTACGCTGTCAGTCACACTGATTGGCTAAAGCCATATCAGCTGTGTTACTTAGGACGCAGACACTCACTGGGCACTTGTCAGTTGTGGAACTGCCGCCCAGAGGTCTGCATCTTGAATGTGTAAAGCTAAAGGTAAAACTACTATTTGCACTGGCTAACTGGGGATAGATATCCCTATGTCCCTACATTGCAGTCTGACAGATTTCTCAAACTGTACGTGGGACTAACTTTATATTGTCCTCCCTTTTCTCTACTACCTGACTATTTAGATCGCAATCAGGCGTCTCTTGTGGATGTGCTGCAGCATTTGGTCCTGCACCTACAACTGCCCATCCTATATTCTTGTGGACCTCTCAGCCAGCCCATTCTGTTTCTGGTTATTGTTTTGTTTGATTTTCTATGAACCTCATTTCTGTAAGTACAACTAGTCCTAATATTAAATAATATATAAATTGTTATGACTGACACTCTCCCACAACTCTATATATCATGATGTCATTTCATTACCCTATAAATTTTACATTACAGATAAGGATTTGATCACCCAACTGTAAATCCCCTGATGAAGGAACACTACATATTAATTTCCGAAACATGTTGGTATACATGCTGTAAATCTATCCGTCTGACCTCAACTCTATTCAGGCAGCGGGTTGTAATCTCTGGGTTGATATATTTACCTTGTGTATATATTGATGTATATTTTTTAGTAAATATATATATTGTGTATTTGTATTCGTATATTTTTCATATTTTCTATATATTTAATAAAATTGGCACCTATGTGCATTTTATATAACCTACTCTCT
Organism: Aquarana catesbeiana; assembly: GCF_042186555.1. NCBI lineage: Eukaryota > Metazoa > Chordata > Amphibia > Anura > Ranidae > Aquarana > Aquarana catesbeiana. The sequence continues at coordinate 529,333,101 of NC_133326.1, forward strand.
ATACATCATTCTGCTGCTAAAGTCTTAAGGGGCGACTCCTCTGTGCACCTATTGCACATCTCCCTTTATTCCATTTAACCAAGGATGTTGGCAGTACTTTATACATTTCCAATTCTCACACAATTTCTTTATCTTTTCAGAGAGTCCTGTATTTCACCTAAAGTTATTTGTGGGTTTTTCTTTGCATCCCGAACAATTTTCCTGGCAGTTGTGGCTGAAATTTTAGTTGGTCTACTTGACCGTGGTTTGGTTTCAACAGAACCCCTCATTTTCCACTTCTTGATTAGAGTTTAAACACTGCTGATTGGCATTCTCAATTCCTTGTGTAGCGCACTACCCCCGAAGGAGCTGCAATTTGTGTGTTCTATCCGTAAATCACATTTTCCACCTAGCCCATCGCAGCCCATAGAAATAGAAACAGTCCATATTGTGCTTTTCTCTTGCTTTTATTGGTGTAACATAAACTGGGATAGGAAAAGGGTTTTCTGAGATGCTCTTTTGTTGCTTCATAATCTCTCCTTTGCCTCTCATGCAAAGACTTATGCCGCGTACACACGGTCAGACTTTTCGTCTACAAAAGTCCGACAGCCTGTCTGACAGACTTTCGACGGACTTTTGTCAGACTTTTGGAGGACTTGCGGCAGACTTTCTTACGAACGGACTTGCCTACATGCGATCACACAAAAGTCCGACGGATTCGTACGTGATGACGTACACTGGACTAAAATAAGGAAGTTGATAGCCAGTAGCCAATAGCTGCCCTAGCGTGGGTTTTTGTCAATTAGACTAGCACACAGACGAGCGGATTTCTGGGTCCGGCGTAGTTACGACGTAAAGATTTGAAGCATGTTTCAAATCTAAAGTCCGTCAGATTTGAGGCTGGAAAAGTCAGCTGAAAGTCTGCTGAAAGTCCGGGGAAGCCCACACACGATCGGATTGTCAGCCAGCTTTAGTCCGTCAGCGTCCGTCTGACTTTTGTAGACGAAAAGTCCGACCGTGTGTACGCGGCATTAGAACATTGCGGATAATGAAAAGTCACTTTGGAATAACTTCTCATTGGGAAGATGGGAGTAGTCTGGTCCTTGAGAACAATGAAAATGAACAGCAAAGAGCCACTCTGAATAACTCTTTGCATATAGATTTTGGTAGATTTACTAGAGGATACATAGGCTGTTGTAGTAAAGAGTTACTCTGAATAACCTCTTCACCCGTAGACCTTTTTAGAACAATCAGTATCTCTGTTTGTGCTCGGAGCTCTACTGCCGCCTTTTGACCACTACTTCCCGTCTGTACAGTACCTCCAAGTTGAGCTAAGGAAGAGATTACTCTGAATAATTCCTCCCGCCTGACTGATTGGAATCCCGGGGCATTGTTGAACCATAAGTCACAGGCTAACACCACACCTGTCTCACTGACTTGCGTACCAACATCCCTCAGCCTCTGGTAGTACCGCTCCCCTGGGCTTTCACTCACTTGATCAACAGTCCATGTGTCACTCACAAACAATCGATCGCCCAGTTGTCTTCCGCTTAGTTGCTACTTCTTCTGAAATGGTTTCTCCATCCCTTCTCTCCAGTCTGACACGCTCCCTTGCCCACAGGCGCGTCCAGTGACACCAGCGACCACATGCTGTGCAGTGTCACAACTCTTCTCCATATGGCCTGGTCCCCCCCTTTCTTCCCCGTAGGGGGGGCTCTGCTGGGCTCCCCACAGGGGGGCCCTGTCTCTGATCTCTCCCTCTCTGGAACTCTCTAGCAGCATGTGGCCCCAGTTTATATGGGAGTCCCGCCTCCTACTAAACAAATTAATGATTGGCCAGAACTCACCCATGAGCTGCCTGTCACTCAGATCCCAAGTCCAACCTCTCTTCCAGAACCATTTCCACTGAAAGCAAGAGGAGGCATCTCTGGGTCTGAGCACAGGTGGCCACACCCTGCACTACACCGACACTCCCAGTTCCCAAAGTAAACAATCAGGCCTGGAATCATAATGCAAGCCTGCCCAAATTTACCTGAAACCGTACTTCATTTAAACACTAAAAGCTCACCTACTTGAAAGTAGGTGCCCGCTACACTTGGATATCTTTTTATATCCCTTTCCTGTTTTATACAGTTCAACTACATTTTCCCACAGATCCTTTGACAATTCTTTTGGTTTTCCCATGACTCAGAATCCAGAAACGTCAGTGCAGCACTGGATGAAAGATGCAAGGGTCTGTCAGGAGTCCAGAAACTCATTGACCTTTTACACACACACACACTAATTACAAGCAAATAAAGGTGAGGATGGTGTCAGCAACCATGAAATCAGACCGAGATAGAAGTACAGTTAAATCACGCTTGTTTAATAATAAAAGTAAAAAGAATAAACGTAGTCAATACATAGCCAGAGTTCAGTAACCGGAACGAATTGTCAGCCAAGTCAAAAGTCAGGGATCAAAGTAGTGGAACATCAAGCAGGATCTGGAGCCAGAAGGGATGTCAGCAAAGCCAGTCTTTAAACAGGAACGCAGGAGATGTTTCTTGTGATGTTGACCAAGGTGAAGGCAGAGACCTTCTGGACTGGATGGCTGAAGTAGGCAGGACTGACGAGCAGGATATGAACAACAGCTGAGTAACTGTGGACAGAGATGGGAGCTGGAAATTAGCCGACAGCTGAGCAGCCAGCTCAGAGAAGGAAGAGCTGAGCCCAGCCCTGATAGTACCCACTCCCCAATGACCCCTCCCCATCGAAGGACCACCAGGCTTGAGGGGAAAACATCTATGGAAATCACGGAGGAGGACAGGGGCATGTATGTCCGAGGACAAGACCCAACAGTGTTCCTTCCACCCCTTCCAATGCACCAGGTACTGTATGCGTCCACGGAACCTACGGGAGTCAACAATGAACTGTACTTCATACTCCTCATGGTTCTCAACCTGTACAGGGTGAGGACATGGCACCGAGGTGGTAAAGCAGTTGCAGACCAAAGGTTTTAATAAGGAGACATGCAGTACATTTGAAATAGGCATATTAGAAGGAAGGTCTAATACGTAAGCCACTGGGTTAATCCTGCGAAGAATACAGAAAGGCCCAATAAACCGAGATGCAAACTTCAGTGAGGGAACACGAAGTCAGAGGTTGCGAGATGACAGCCAGACCCTGTCCCCAACCTGGTAGGAAGGCGCAGGCAGACGTCTGCGGTCAGCATGGAGTCTGTACCTATCATTAGCATGACGCAAAGCCTCCTGGCCCAAGTGGAACAAAGACCACGGAGGTGCTCCTCTAATGCAGGAATACTGTGCGGAACAAATGAGTCAGGCAACATGGAAGGTTGGAAACCATAATTCGTCATAAAAGGGGACAATCAGGAAGCAGAATTCAAGGCACTGTTGTGAGCAAACTCTGCCCACGGTAATAGGTCTGACCAGTTGTTATGATGGTTAGAAACATAGCAACGTAGGGATTACTCCAAGGACTGATTGGCTCGTTCTGCGGCCCCATTAAACTGTGGGTGATACGCAGAGGAGAAAGCAAGCTGAATTCCCAACTGTGCACAAAAGGCTCGCCAGAACAGGGACACAAACAGACTACCCCTGTCCGAGACAATCACCTTGGGTAGCCCATGTAAGCTACGAAGGCAGTTACATCAGCGCGTAGACTAGGCCACCAGAATTGTTGGGAAATGGCCCAAATGAGTTGATTCCTCCCAGGGTGGCCAGAAGCCTTGGGAGAATGGTAAGTCCGGAGTACAGCAGTACAGAGACTCTCTGGGACAAAGCAGTGGTCACAAGGTTTCTCAGACGGAGCATGGACCTGAGCAGCAAGTATTTTGTCATCCAAAGGAGAAGTGAGACTGGTGCAAACTGTAGCCAGAATACCCTCAGGAGAAATCACAGCCCTTACATTCTTAGTACCGGGTAAGAATGAGACAATGTAATTGAAACTTGACAAGAAAAGAGCCCATCGCACCCTTCTGGGAGAGAGGCGTTTAGCCTCAGACAAGAATGTGAGATTCTTATGGTCAGTAAGAATGAGAACCGGTACAGTGGTACCTTCGAGGAGATGTCTCTATTCTTTCAGGGCTAAAATGATCGCCAACAGCTCTGTTACCAATCTCGTAATTGCACTCCGCAGGTGAAAATTTCTTGGAAAAGTAGCCACAAGGATGCATAGCGCTCTCAGAGGTAGGACAGAAAGGTGCCAACACCAGTCTCAAAAGCATCAAACTCAAGGATAAAAGGTAATGTAGGATCAGGATGTGCCAACACAGGAGCAGAAACAAAGGCAGCCTTGAGACTCTCAAAAACCTTAATGGACTCTGGAGACCAACTCTGTGGGTTACCATCCTTTCTGGTCATATCAGTCAGAGGCTTGACCAGAGATGAGAAGTTACGAATAAACTTCCGATAATAGTTGGCAAAGCCCAGGAAACGCTGCAGAGGACGTAAATCCACGGGTCGGGGCCACTGTAGGACTGACAAAAGTTCTTCTGGATCCATCGAAAAACCAGCAGTGTAAATGACAGCCCAGGAATTTAACCTGTTCACGATGGAACTCGCACTTCTCCAGTTTACAATAGAGATTGTTCTCTCTTAGTTTCTGAAGCACACAACAGACATCTGTGTGGTGGCTCTCCAGGGACTTGGAAAATATGAGGATATCATCGAGATAAACCACCACACATAACTGCAACAAAATTCGGAGGACATCGTTAATAAATTCCTGGAAAACTGCCGGGGTGTTACAAAGGCCAAAAGGCATTATGAGGTACTCATAATGGCCTGTTCTGGTATTAAACGCAGTTTTCCACTGGTCGCCCTCCTTAATTCTCGCGAGATTGTATGCCCCTCTCAAATTAAGCTTCGTGAAAACCGTTGCTCACTTGAGGCGGTCAAATAACTCCGTAATCAATGGAATTGGATAGGCATTCTTAATCGTGAAACGATTGAGACCCCTGTAATCAATACAAGGTCTCAGTTCACCACTCTTCTTCTTCACAAAGAAGAAACCAGCACCAGCAGGAGACGAGGATTTGCGGATGAAACCTCAAGAAAGTGCATCTGCAACATACTCCTCCATGGCCTTATCCTCCAAGACCAACAAAGGGTAAACCCGGCCATGAGGGGGTGACATGGACATTCATTGTACTGTTCATTTAAGCACAAGAGAATCCATTTTGTTCTCACTGTTGAAATGTGTTCTGTAACCTTCACCTAACACACAGACACTTCTCCTACTAAACGCTCTCTACTCCCCCCTCCCTTTTCAAGGTTTTACTTTTGCAATTGTTCTATTCGCTAGCTTTTAATAATATATTTCTATTTGTTAGCTTTTAATAACATATTGCTATTTGTTACTTTTTAATAACATCTCACACCACCCCTTTCTTATCTATGTATAAAATAACATGTAATAATAAATTTTTGATCGAACGGACATTTTAAACACAGTGATTGAGTCCTGTGAATCTGTTCCTGCAGCTGCAGTATTAACTTTGTTTTAGAGTCCCAATCAGAAATCAGTCATATCAGTCTTGGCGAGCCAGCCAGGAGTTTGGCAGAGTCTCCAGAAGGAACCGCGCTTCGATCGGGATCATCGGGAAACGCAGACCTCAAATGCCGGCTAGGTAAGCTGCCCTTAAGCTTGCTATATTTCTGCCTTTTCCTATGTATCCTATCTGTCGGTTCTCAAGGAAACCAGACCACTCTCGGACCTTTCTGGTTGGGTAACGTGTGTGTGTGTGAATGTGTTTGTGTCCCCCTTCACGGGTTGGACTGTGTGTGGATAGGGAAAATCCTCTGCAGTTCCCTGCGTTGACTCCTTGTGGGCGACCTGGGTCAGAGGCGCATGGTAGGGTCAGATAAAACTCACAGAGAAAAGAAGAGACGAGGAGGGTCTCTTAATGAGTGTTTTGTCTATTGTCATAAACCCCTTCTATCCACGTAGATAAGTGGAGACTATTCTTGTAAATCTGCAGATTTGCTGTACTATTTGTTTTAGAGGCAAGAGGGTATAGGCACAAGTAGAGAAGAGAGAAGACTGGCCAGTCATTATGGGCATTAAATTAATTAAGGGAATGAAGGGAGAGAGGCCTTTAGAAAATGCCCAGCGTAAGATGAGCGCTAGAGAATATATGAACCGAAGGTACGGTTCTGCCTATACTGAGCCCCTAGATAAATGGGTAGAATGGACAAAGGGAACAGCTAAACCTTTAAAATCTGAAGGGACTTTTGATTTAAAAGTATGGCAAACTTTTCTGCACGATTATGGCCCACTACTGTGCAGTGAAGGAACGTGGAGAATAGCTTGCACATGGGAGACAGAAGCTAAAGTAGCAAATCAAACTGGCTTGACGGAGATATTTAATAAAAGTACTGTCCAAATTTACTACGTTTGGCCAGAAGACTCTGTAGAGGAGGACCCCCCACCTTATGTGGCTGCCAGTTTGGCTTTAAGGGGTCCACGCACAAAAGCAAAAGAATTAGATTACATGGAACACACAAAAGATGAGCTATGCAATATAGTAGAGAGCAGAGGTTTAACAGCCCCATATCAACCTACAAAGAGGGATTTGGCTCGTATCCTAGAAACAGATGATTGGCATAAATCAAAAGGCACATATGCAAACCTAGATGTCTCTGAACTTAAGGCTTTGGCCAGAGAAAGAGAGATAGAGTCTGAACTTCCAGAGCAAACCATAATTTCCAAATTGTGGCAGCAAGATGAAGAGAGAAGGAAGCGAGATGCCAGCCCTTCTGCCCCTGGCATAGAGAAATCTGTTGCAGTTTATCCTGTCAGAACCCAATTAGTTTTTGAAGGTGATGCTGTTGACAGTAAGTCTCAAATTAAATGGCATGTACCTTTTAGTCCCCAAGATATGAGAGCCATATTAGAGGGATTGGGAGATCCTAGAAAGAATCCAATTGGGTTTGCAAACAAACTTAGTGCTGCACAGGAAGCATATGAGGCTTCTGCTACTGACATTCATCAGCTTCTTATTAAAGCAGTGGGAAGCAACATGTCTGGCTATATACTTAAAGAATGTGGTGTAGACGTCAAAAATCTAGGTAAGATGGTTAGTGGACGGGAGGTTTGTGAGAAATTGAAGGAAAAATTGCCCCAAATATATGGACAAACCATGCTGAATTTATGAATGCTAAGCAAGGGAAAGAGGAAGCAGCAGGGGCTTATTGGAGGCGGTTAAGTGATATGGCTGAGGAAGCAGGCATTAAAATAGAGGAAGAGAAGGCGGGAGAAACTGCAAGTCCATCTACACAACTGGTGAAACAAAGGTTTCTTGATGGTTTAATACCCCAGTTGAAAGAAAAGTTGTTCACAGCAAGGCCTGAGGCAGGCAATATGTCTATTCGAGACGTCCTGCCTATCCTGTTATCCATAGAAAACAGGATTAACCAAAAAGACAGCAAACCCAAGGTAATGTACATGGGGAAGCAGAGAGGAAAAGGAAGGGGAAGAGGCAAAGGCAATTTCAGAAATCATGGCAATCGGGGACCAATTATATGCTACAATTGTGATGGGGAAGGACACATAGCCAAATTCTGCCATCTTCCTGACCGTAGACTAGAAAAGAGCTTAGAGGCCCCTCATGCTGATCCCAGTTCTCTGCCAAAAGCAGTGGATCAGGCATAGGAAAATGGCATGCCAGTATCAATCATGTTAAATAGGGGAGACAATGGTCCCGAGGCCAGAGTAAAAGTATTTTTACAAGAACTCCCCTATCCTGGAGGAGAAACAGAATTAACCTGTTTAATTGATACTGGTGCAAGCCGAAGTGTTTTTAATATAGAGGACTTACCTCCAGGATTATTATCTACAAATGTTATCTCTGGTGTTGGCCTAACCGGGACCTCTACTGATTTGGTTGAGTCCAAGCCACTTAAACTCAGGCTAGGACAGCAAACAGAAATTGTCACTAAAGTGTTAGTTTCAGACACAGTTCCTACCAATCTTTTGGGAGCTGACATTTTGAACCAAATTTTAGCAAACATAGACTACACTCCTACAGGAGTCCAAGTGGTCAGTAGTCTATCAGGAGAAGTTTTAAATTCTGCCTGTGGAGTATTTTTAATCCAAGACTCCACTCTGCCATTTCCACCAGAATTGAAAGTGATTCCCACTGAGTTATGGGCCACCAGCAAATATGATGTAGGTCTGCTGGATTGCACCCCAGTCATGATAAAAATTAAACCAGGAGCCCATCTCCCACAGATTAAACAGTACCCACTGAGTATTGCTCAGACTGAGGGGATAAAGGATCAAATCACTCAACTGAAGGCAGCAGGGGTTGTTGTACCAATTAAGTCCCAGGTCAATACACCCCTGTTCCCAATTGCAAAGAAGCCAGACAAGAAGGGTGGGCAGGTGACATATCGCATGGTGCATGATTTGAGAGCCATTAACAATATAATAGAGGCAGATACCCGGATCGTGCCCAACCCCCGCACTTTACTAAGTGGAATACCTGCCTCCAGCACCTGCTTTACAGTGATTGATCTTGCAAATGCTTTCTTTTCGGTGCCCCTGCACCCAGATTGCTGGCACCTTTTTTCATTTACCCATCATGCCCAAAAGTTAGCATGGACAAGATTGCCCCAAGGCTGTGTGAGTAGCCCCTCTGAATATAATACTGCGTTAAAGCAAGTATTGGACCAATGGTCCCCCTTACACCCAAACACAGTTTTGCTTCAGTACATAGACGATTTGCTTATTTGTTCTGATACAAAGGACATTTGTAGCAGAGAAACAGTAAGCCTTCTCCTGTTTCTCTATAACAGTAACAACAAAGTTAGCAAAGATAAGCTACAATACTGCCAAGAGAAAGTGATCTTCCTGGGTCACTGCATTTCACATGGAATCCGTCACCTAACCCCAGATCGAGTTAAAACTCTACAAAACTTTGAAAAGCCAAGAAATGTCCGGCAACTACGTGCCTTCCTGGGGTTAGTGGGATATTGTAGGGACTGGATTCCAAATGCATCAGAACTTATGGCTCCTCTATATGAGGCTACCACTAGAAACCCTTTCAAACTCACATGGGACAATGAATTGCAGATGAAGGAGCTTATTAAAATTTTGTCTGAAGCTCCCGCCATTGGACTTCCTGACTATACTAAGACTTTCTCGTTGTTCTGTCATGAAGTCAATGGATTTGCTGCAGGTGTACTCACCCAGCTACATGGAGACAAACAGAGGCCTGTGATGTATGTATCAGCCTCATTAGACCCTGTCATCAAAGGCTCCCCCAGTTGTATGAGAGCCATAGCAGCCTGCATTTTGCTGCTAGACAAAGTAACGGAGCTTGTACTAGATTCTGCTCTGATCCTGTATGTGCCACATGCAGTACAGGAAATCATGAATCAAGTAAATACTAGACATGTGTCTGCCAGTAGATTTGACAAGTACCAGTCTGCTCTTTTTGCTCCATCGAATTTAACAATCAAACGATGTGTTACTTTAAATCCGGCTACTCTTCTTCCTATAATTGATGAGGAAGATGCAACAAATGGTACTGATGTAGAACCTGAGAGTTTTCTCATGATTGTATGGCTCTTATGGAGGTAGAAAGGGCCTCTGTCACACCAGCAAAAGATGAGCCCTTATCAGATTGTGACACACACTTATTCGTAGATGGTTCCAGATTTTACACTGATGATGGTCAGCCACACACAGGGTTTGCTGTAACCACTACAGACACCATTTTACATCAGGAAGCGTTGAAACCCCAGATGTCAGCACAGGAAACAGAGTTGTATGCTGTAGTCAAAGCATGTCATCTCCTAGAGAATCAAAGGGGAAATATCTACACTGACAGCAGATATGCATTTGGAATAGCCCACGATTTGGGGCCTATCTGGAAGGCACGGCACTTTCTGACTAGTGCAGGGAAGCCAGTGAGACATGCAAAACTCATAGAGCGGCTATTTGAGGCCTTTCAGAAACCAGCAGAAGTTGCCATCTTGAAGGTAAAAGGGCATGCAAGGGGAAGTGACATGACAGCCAGAGGAAATGCTTTAGCGGACCAAGCGGCAAAGGATGCTGCCCTTATGGCATTTGGAGTCACATCCACTGTAGGGGTCGCCCAGGTAGCGGGGACAGATTCCCCTCATCAAGAGCAGTGGGATGTAGAAACTCTAATTCAGTTGCAGAACCAGGCCCCTGATGAAGAGAAGGATAAGTGGATCAAATGTAATGCTACCCAAAATCAGCAGGGCCTGTGGAGCGCTGACAACAGGTGGTGTCTACCCAGGAGTTTGTACCCAGTTTTAGCACAGCTGGCACATGGCGTCAGTCATCTTGCTAAGGGCGCGATGGTGGCACTTACTGACTGCTATTGGATAGCACCTGGATTTAGTGCATTTGCAGCCAGGTTTTGTGCTTCATGTCTCACTTGTGCTCTGTACAATGCAGGGAGGCCTGTTCATGTTCCCCAAAGGCATTCTCCAAAGCCAGATTTCCCTTTCCAAAGAATTCAAATAGACTACATTCAGATGCCCAGAATAGGCACCTATGAGTTTGCTTTAGTGTGTGTTGACATGTTTTCAGGTTGGCCCGAGAGCTGGCCAGTAGCCAAAGCAAATGCAAAAACAACAGCAAAGAAAATTTTGAATGAAATAGTTTGTAGATATGGAGTTCCTGAAACTATTGAGAGTGACAGAGGAACCCATTTTACTGGGGAAGTAATGAAAGAGGTAATGGAAGCACTTCACATACAGCAAGCTTTCCATACACCTTATCATCCACAAAGTAGTGGTAAAGTTGAGAGACTTAATGGAATTTTGAAAAACAGATGTGCAAAAATTAAAGCAGATACAGGAAAAGGATGGGTGGAAGCTTTGCCATTAGCCCTATATTCTGTACGAACTACCCCTAAACAACCACATGGGCTGTCCCACTATGAGATTTTATTTGGAGGGCCACCCAAAACAGGGCTATATTTTCCCCAACAGTTGCAGGCTTCTCACTCTAATCTGTTAGAATATGTTCAGATTTTGCAAAGAACATTGAATAAAATACATGAAGGTGTTTATAAATCTATCCCCGACCCAGATTCTGTTTCAGGTATTCACAGAATCCAACCAGGTGACTGGGTGGTGGTCAAGCGACACGTCAGAAAGCCACTAGAACCAAAATTTGACGGACCACATTTGGTGCTTTTGACAACCGGTTCTGCTGTCAAGTTGGAAGGAAAGCCCACCTGGATTCACGCCAATCACTGCAAGAAAATCCTGAAGTGATGATATCCTTTGAAAAAAAGATGATAATGTTTCTTTTCTTTTTGTTGTTTGTGAGAACTGAGACATGGAAAAATAACCCTTTCATCCAAATGTTAAAATTGTATGCAACCCATAGCAATGCTAGTAACTGCTGGGTGTGTTCTCACTTACATCCCCAAACAGGAACAATACCCATGATAGCAATACCTCTCAATTTCACTGATCTAAACAGGACCAGAATAAATGGCTCATACATAGTCTCCACAGCTAATGAGCACAGATCAGTAACTTTGATGGTTTCGAAACAGATAAACACTCCACAGATTTGTTTAAACATTACATGCCCGTTTAACACTAATGTCCCGTACACACGGTCGGACTTTGTTCGGACATTCTGACAACAAAATCCTCAGATTTTTTCAGACGGATGTTGGCTCAAACTTGCTTTGCCTACACACGGTCGCACAAAGTTGTCGGAATTTCCGATCGCCAAGAACGCGGTGACGTCAAGCACGTACGACGAGACTAGAAAAGGCCAGTTCAGAACCAAGCGCGGCACCCTTTGGGCTCCTTTTGCTAATCTCGTGTTAGTAAAAGTTTGGTGAGAGACGATTCGCGCTTTTTCAGACTCGTGGCTTTCAGATCGTTTTCTGCCGTTCAGTTTGTGCTTGTGGGTTTGTATCTGCTCTTCAGTGCGTGCAGCAAGTTCCGCGTGACTTTAAGTAGTCATTGTATTCTTGTTCGTTCGTTACTGGTTTTCAGGTCGCTCTTCACAGGCCTTGCTGTTCTTCAGTGCGTTCTGTTACTTCGTTCTGAGCAGCCGACCGTTTTCTAGCCATGTTTCGTATGCGTACTCCTCGTAGAGTTCGTGCTGTGCGGGGGCTTGGTGTTGGGGTCCTGACCTTGACACAAGTCCAGTCCATGAACAGGGTGGGGAGGAGTTCATGGACCAAGAATTGGTTGCTTCAGCGTGACCAGTTCTGTCATATGCCTTTGCTCCGTGAGATCCGTGAGAATAATCCTGATGATTTCAGGAACTTTCTCAGGATGACGGACCCCGTATTTCACCGTTTGTTGGCTTCGCTGACCCCCTATATTAGCAGGCAGGATACCTGCATGAGGCAAGCCATCACTCCGGAGCAGAGGTTGGTCGCTACCTTGCGGTATTTGGCCACAGGGAGAAGCCTGCAGGACTTGAAGTTCTCGACAGGCATCTCCCCCCAGGCTCTGGGTATCATCATCCCAAAGACCTGTTCTGCCATCATCCAGGTCCTGCAGAAGGAGTACATGAAGGTAAGATTTTTATCCTTTTATAACACATTTTATTGTATTGAATGTTTGATAATATATTGTATTTCTTTCCTCATTCCATAATTACCATGATTGTAATATGCTGTGAATGTCCCCTTTGTCCTCATGCATGCTGGATTTTTATGTAATTATTATTTTAGGTCCTTCATACATATTTGCCCTTCTATAACCTCCCCAGCATGGTGTCTCCTGCCCTATATTCACCTCATGTAGTCACTTAACAATGTATTTTATCAGCTCCATAGTAGTGCTTTACCCCAAACACCCCCTAAAATGTTTTGAAATGTTATTTTTGATTTAAATTCAGGCAGAGTGGCAGAGGCTTTTTTTTGTGGTGTCCCCAAATTTTTTGTAACCCTCCCTCCCCCAACTGCTAAGTCAGCTGATCCCAATTCTCTATCTTCAATCATCTATCTGCTGACTTTGCCAAACCCATACACACTATACCCATCTCTTTAGTGCTCAGATTTATGGATTAATTCCCCAAAGCATGTAGTGCAAGGGCCTGCCTGTATACTTTCCAATGGTACTGTTTAAAGTTCTTGTATCCTATTATGATCTTGATAGGTAATAGCAGAATGTCCAAATGTGCTCAAATGTGTACAGTGTGTATTTATATCTTTGTATTATGACACTTCTTACCTGCCCAGTGGGCTGCCAATAGTGTAACTAAGGAGGGGCTGTTCCAAGTAATACCCTGTATTTAGGCATTCATCTCTCAATGAAGTGAAGAGGGTTACCTGTCCAAGAGTTCCCCCCCCCCCCTATAATGTTAGAAATGGCCCATGAGGGGGGGAGGGGGAATATGATAGGTGTACCTTATACTTTGTTGTTGTTAAATTCCCCTTAATAAATGCTATCTGGAGGTTGCCCCATAATGTTTGTGTCTAATCTGCTTGCCAGGTTTCTGTGAAAAAATAGTAATGTTTATTGTTTTTTCCTCAACAGTTTCCTTCCACGCCACAGGAATGGCAGACTGTGGCCTCCCACTTTGCCCAGCGGTGGGACTTTCCTAACTGCGGAGGGGCAATTGATGGGAAACACGTCCACATCGTCCCACCACCCAACTCGGGGTCGTACTATTATAATTACAAGGGGTTTAATAGTATAGTGATGTTGGCGGTGGTGTCCGCTAATTACGACTTCTTGTATGTGGACGTGGGGAAGAATGGCCGGATGTCCGATGGTGGAGTCATCGCCCAGACGGAGTTCTACAGGCGTCTCCAGAATGGCAGCTTGGAATTGCCACCTCCAGAGGACAATGTTGAAGGTCTCCCATTTGTGTTCGTTGCTGATGAAGCATTTGCGCTGGGGGACCACCTGATGCGGCCATTCCCGATGAGGACCCTCACCCCGGAACAGAGGGTTTTTTATTACCGGCTGGCCAGAGCCCGAAGAGTGGTGGAGAACACATTTGGAATCCTGGCCAGCCGGTTCCGATTATTTATGACACCCATCCATATGGTGGAGTATAAACTGAACCATATAATACTTGCCTGCTGTGTTCTCCATAATTTTCTACAAAAACATTCAGCCAACTATGCTGGCTCAGTTGGGCCTGAGGCCGGAATCCCAAATACATCAACAATGACGGCACTTGAAAGCGGCCGTCCTGGCTTGCCCTCCCTGAATGCCCGTGATGTCCGGTTACGATACCTGGAGTTCTTTGCGGGTAGGGGGGCTATCAATATGCCAGACAATCTGTGACACCTTTTTCAAATAAAAAACAACCAAAAGAAATTCTTGGTGGACATTTACTGCTTGTGTTTGTTTTAGCTGACCCTGACAGAAATGTGTTGAGTGCAGAAAATGTCGTGATTGGGTAACCTTATAAAAAACAGTGTTGGCTGGTACTTCCTAAATGCAAAAACACATTTCACTACAAGTGCACTTGCAACTGCACTGAACCTGCACTTGTAGTGCAAAGAGGATTTGCCCTTAGGAAATAACCCCCATTTGTGCATAAAACAACAATTACATCACCCCAAAAGTGTTGTAGTGTTGAGACAATAATCCACACATTCTTGAGTAAGGCACTTTTTTATACCTGCACAATCACATGCGCATTTACCAAAGGTTTTTAAAACAAACCAACATGTTTGTTGTATAACAATGTTTGCAGTAGCATTATGAAAAATCAAAATATCCATTTCAGATAAAACAGGCCTGTGTAAAACCAACAAGAAAGCCAAAAAACTTGAACTTACAAAGTTCACATTAGGTAAAACCTGAAGGCTAGATCAGACATCAGTATTTAGGAACTGGGTTTGATCTAGCGTTCAGATGGGGGGAAATCACCCCTGGAAAAGCCAAATTTGGAAGATGCACACCAATTTACGAATGTCAACATGTGCTATCTGCCATCAGGGGGGATCAAGGGACGTGTTTTGGGGGAGAAAGCCTTTCCTCAATGCGACTTTATAATTGAGAAAGGTGTTGCACCCCCAAAACGCGTCCATTGATCTCCCGTGATGGCAGATAGCACATGTTGGCACACTGTGTGCATCCTCCAAATTTGGCTTTTCTAAACATTTTAAAAATTTTTGGAAGATTGGACCACATTAATAAAACAGGTGATTTTGTGGGGTTTAAATTCGCCCCAAAACATCAATGATGCTATTATTTTTTTTAATAACATCACTGATTTGGTTCTGGATGTTTTGCAATTGGAGATTACACCCCATGATCTCCCCGATAAGTATCTGGGCACTTTCTGAAGTAAAGCGTTCAGGATCCCTCACATCACGATCACCTAAAAAGAGATAAAGAACAAAAAAAAGGTCTCAAAAATCTGCCACCATCCATCTCTTTTACCTGAGCCTGTGGTCGCAGACACTCACCTGTTGTGGTGCCAATCTCCACCACGTCTTCTTCTTCCTCCTGCTCTTCTTCTTCGTTTGGGGGTATTTCACCTTCTTCCATAGGTGGGGGGTCTGTGGTCTCCTCGGATGAGGGCTGTCCTCCGAGTCTTTTCTCCCCTATGTAAAACAAAAATGGTATAATTAGCACACAGATATTTGATGGCAGAACTAGAAATAGGAAACATTGCTTGGAAGTGGGGTACAATTGTCTATTTTAGCAGAGTTCCAAGATGTATATTTTTTTTATTGCCCTTTGTCAAGCTGCAATACTTTACATGTTTGGTACAAGCTTCACAGATGTAGCCCCCCCTATAGTATACACTGGAGCACCTGTGTGCCCCCCTAATAAAAATGGTGTTCTTGTGTCCCACACTAGTGCTCCAGTGTCCAGATGTGAAAACAGCTGCTCAGTGTCCTCTCTTTACAAACAATCTAGTTGTCATTTCATTCTAGTAACAAACCCATCTACACAAACAAATCTTTGGCATCCAAGTAGGCCCCAAAAAATGTGTGAAAATGCATATGGCCTAAACAATGGTGTTCTAGAGGCCGAAATAAAAATGTTTGATACGAACGAATAATGGGCCCATGAACATTAAAGTTGCCCTTTTAAACGTTACAATTAATAAAAGCATATGGAGCAGAACGAACGTAACGTAATAAAGACAGAAAGAATAGGAACACAGCACAACTACTTACTTTTTTGCAGCACTCTCCGGATCTTTCGGTACTGCTCTGGCTCTCTCAACTTCAGGTCCGACCACCGCTTCCTGAGCTGATCTTTAGACCTTCGTACCCCGAAATTCCACTCTAGACTCCTGACCACTTTACCAATGATTTTTGCCTTTCGGATGTTGGGGTTGGGGTAAGGCCCATATTTTCCGTCATAGTCGGACTTCCTCATGATGTGTACCATCTCCAACATCTCCCCAAACGACATATTTGTGGCCTTAAAACGTCTCCTTCTGGATCGGGACGTGCCTGGATCCGGCCTTTCCTCCTCCTCCTCCTCGTTGCTATAATTAGCATGCACCTGCTGTAACTCTGCCATCATGCTCTTCACCCACTGCGCCGAACGAAAAGGGGCGGGGAATACACTAGAAAGAACGTCAGGGGCGGGCGGAGTTACACGCATGCGCAGTGTGTATAAAGCGTAACACGCGTGCGTATTACGTACGATCTGTGAGCGGAGGAAGGAGCATTGGACGCGCCGATCGTAAGAACGAAGGTAAGAGACAAACTTGTGCCTATACTGCTTCTAGATTGAAGCCTATATTGTAACAAGATTAGGAGAGTTTTGTCTAACATTAGGCTTTGTCTTGTGTTGTGTCTTGCAGTGAACATGGATATCTTAATGAGAGATACTGACTTCATGTCACTATTCATTGATATGCTAAGTGAGCTGCCCTGTCTGTGGGAGATTACCCACCCCCATTTCAAGAACCAAGCAAAGAGGAAGGCAGCACTGGAGCAATTGTGTGAAATTGTGAAGCAGGTGATCCCCACGGCAGACATCACTTATTTAAAGATTTTCATTGGTGGCCTGAGGAGCACATATCTGAGGGAGCGCAAGAAAGTCCAGGATTCGCAGAGATCCGGAGCAGCAGATGACATCTATGTCCCCAGGATGTTGTACTACGACAGGCTGCATTTTATGGCAGGCCAGACTGAACCCAGGCCATCCCTCTCCAGTCTTCCTTCCACGCTTCCTTCCCCCCCGGCTGAGGCTTCGGACGCCCAACCTGGGCCTTCCAGGCCACATGTGGAGGAGCCCAGATTGAGCCAGGTATAGCATTCCTCTAAATATTTCTGCTTGTCCAATCAATGATGTTAACTAGATGTTAGTTTGGAGTACTAATTTAGGATTGTGATTGATGATGCAAAACATTACAACCATGTCCCTTTTTCATACACAGGGAAGTCTCAGCCAGGAGGTGGCCGGGCCGAGCCGGCTGGCTGATCTGCAGGTCCCTCCACCCCCCCTGAAAAGAGAAAGTGGCAGTAGAACGAGTGCCCTAGAGGAGGCGGCTATCAGATTCTTTTGGAGGGCTACAGAGGTCCTGGGAGCACCCCACACCATGCAGGAGAATATTGCTGCATTCATAGCATATAAAATGCAGAGGATGGAGGAGGGCCAAAAAGCCATGTGTGAGGCATTCATATCAGAGGCTCTGGAGAAAGGTATGAGGGGCCAAATTACACCTCACACACAGCTTTGGGATGGTCCTCCTCCTCCTCCTCCCTCTCCTCCAGGTCCTACTCCTCCTCCCTCTCCTCCAGGTCCTCCTCCTCCTCCCTCTCCTCCAGGTCCTCCCAGTCCTCCTCCAGGTCCTCCCAGTCCTCCTCCAGGTCCCCCCAGTCCTCCTCCTCCTCCAGGTCCTACTCCTCCTCCTGCCACATCTCCAACTGCACAGCCACAGCCCGGAAGGAAGTGTGAAAGGAAGACCAGACAGTGATTGCCCTTGGTCCAGTCTGGTCAGCCAAAAAATGCAGCCTCTTGTGGTACCACAGCCTGGGGACACAGATGTCATCTGCTGCTATCCGAATCTCTGCGAATCCCGGACCAGACTGCCCTCCCTTACATATGGACTCCTCAGGCCACCAATTTTGATGTTGAAGAATTGATGTCTGCCGTGGGGGTCCCAGGCTTTGCTAATTTCTCCTGTTGATCCAGTGTTGCCTTCCTCTTTGTTTGGTTCTGATCCCTTAATAAAGGAATTTTGGTTTGAATTATACTCTCCTATGTGTTTTACTTCAAAAATGACAGTTTGTTTGTGAGGATTCAGGTACATTTCAAATATACAATGTGAAATGAACAAGGGACACCAACAACAAACAATCTCCTTGAGATTAAATATTAAAAGATATCAATGGTGTTGGGGTAACTTGCCACACAAAACACACACAAAAATATTCTGGAGTAAAAATAAAAATAACATTGAACAAAGATCAGCTTTGGAAAAAATCCAAACATTAAAGAAAAATAAAGGCTTAAAAACAAAATAAAAAAAACATAAAAAATATAAAACTGTCAGATGTGACAACTAATAACAATATATTGAGGGAATCCCACTAAAAAAACACAAATAAAAGTTTGTGAGAAGTGTGTGTGAATATGAGCAGCAAAACTACTTAATTCTTGTCACATTATAAAGAAGAAGAGAGTGCGCTGTATTAAACCATTTTTTACATTGCAGCGTGACGAAAGTGCTGTATCCATTGCGAACGCTAAGTTTACCAGAACGAGCTGTCCCGTGTCGGAATTTCTTCTGAGCATGCGTGGCACTTTGTGCGTCGGAACAGGCCACACACGGTCGGAATTGACGCGATCGGATTTTGTTGTCGGAAAATTTTATCTCCTGCTGTCCAACTTTGTGTGTAGGAAAATCCGATGGAAAATGTCCGATGGCGCCCACACACGGTCGGAATTTCCGACAACACGCTCCGATCGGACATTGTCCATCGGAAAATCCGACCGTGTGTACGGGGCATATATGTAGACGGTTGGGCAATTCAGATTGCAGTGGAGCAAAAATTACAGTTTATGGAGGAAACTATGGTCAATATTATTATATCCCAGATCCAGAACTAAATAGAACCCTTTATAGTACAAATTGCTCACAGTTTCCAATATGTGAAAATATCGGTTTCCTGAGATTCCATGTTATTGCTTCCAGTTTTTTAGGAGCAGGCATACCGTCCATACGTAGAGGGTTATATTATATATGTGGAAATAAAGCTTACGCCTGGCTTCCTACTAATGTTACAGGTACATGTTATATTGGGAAGTTAGTACCTGCTTTGGCTGTTCGCAAAGATACAGTGCGACCAGATCAAAGTCCAGAATACCCTTTAGTGTTCAAAAGAGAGCTGTTCACTGAAGGTGACATGGCATGGTCATGGTTCCCTTCCTGGGCAGGATGGGGAATTGAAGCAATGAAAAGACTAAATAATTACACTAGAATTGTAGATGAGATTATTAACCTTACTACCACTGATATAGGTTTATTAAATGAAGAAATGGCTCAGCTTAAAAAAGTAGTATTCGAGCACAGATTAACGCTAAATTATCTCACTGCAGCTCAAGGTGGGATGTGTAAGATATTTCGCACTGACTGTTGTATATACATTTCTGATAATGAGGACATTATTAAAGGACATCTTGCTAAGATAAGAGAACTACAGAATAAGGCCAGAGATATTGCTAAAGATGGATGGAACCCCTTTCAGGGTTTAGGAGGTTTTGGTGATTTTTTATATGGCATAGCAACATGGTTACAGAAACTAGGCGCTTACATTGTGATGTTCCTATTTCTCATGTTTGTTATTTACTTCCTCATCAGGCTATGCCTCTGTGTGACTACCCGCTGTACCAACAAATGTACCACCAGCCCTGATGAACCCATTATTGTGAGAAAGCTAGGAGAGAGCTGAACAGGACGCCGTCTCTCTGCGCCAATGTAACAGGAGTTACCAGCAATCGGCTGAATGTAACGCGGAGAAGAATGGTGTCAAATAAACAAAAGGGGGGAAATGACATGGACATTCATTGTACTGTTCATTTAAGCACAAGAGAATCCATTTTGTTCTCACTGTTGAAATGTGTTCTGTAACCTTCACCTAACACACAGACACTTCTCCTACTAAACGCTCTCTACTCCCCCCTCCCTTTTCAAGGTTTTACTTTTGCAATTGTTCTATTCGCTAGCTTTTAATAATATATTTCTATTTGTTAGCTTTTAATAACATATTGCTATTTGTTACTTTTTAATAACATCTCACACCACCCCTTTCTTATCTATGTATAAAATAACATGTAATAATAAATTTTTGATCGAACGGACATTTTAAACACAGTGATTGAGTCCTGTGAATCTGTTCCTGCAGCTGCAGTATTAACTTTGTTTTAGAGTCCCAATCAGAAATCAGTCATATCAGGGGTATGGCCCCAGGTTGAAGGTCAATTGCGCAATCATATGGCCGGTGTGGAGGCAAACTACCGGCTTGACCTTTGTCAAAGACATTGCTAAAATCGCGGTACTCCTCTGGCAGGGAGGAGAGTGAAGAGGTGCACAGAACCTTGGCTACCTTCTGGAAGCATGTCTCACTGCATTGTGGTGACCAGGAGAGAACCTCAGCACGGAGCCAATCAAAAGGGGGGTTGTGCCTCTGTAACCAAGGACAACCAATAACCAGCAGGAACTTAGGTGAGAAAATAACTTGGAATTGGATTATCTCATGGTGAAGAGCCCCTACAGCCATAGACACCGAACCGTCTCATGAGTCACGTGGGCAGGCTGTAGAGGTCTCCCGTCAAGAGTCTCAGAGGCAAGTGGAGTGTCACACAACTGCAGCGGAGTGCTTCGATACAAAGGCAGAGTTCTTCAATACAAAGGCAGCATTAATGAACAAGCCTGCAGCCCCAGAGTTGATTAGAGCCTGTATCTTGATGGATGACTCAGCCCAAGAAAGGGTAACCGTAGTCGGCAACAGTTCTCGTACTCTGTTCGATGGACATGGGGCACTTAGCAGCAGAAGTGGAGCATGCGGGAACATCAAATACCCTTTTAAACGAAGCCACAAACTCAGGGTAGCACAGGACAACAGGTTTTTGCGTCTCCCATAGAGGGTTTGCCCAGGCCAAGGCTCTCTCAGAAAGCAAAGATATCAAAAAAACCTACTTTGCTTCTGTCCGTGGGAAACACCTGGGGCAGCATCTCAAAGTATATCTCAATCTGGTTGAGAAACCCTCTGCATTGGATTGGAACGCCCCCAAATTGCTGGGGAAGCGGAGTGGAACCAGACATACCTCTTATAAAGGTAACACTCAAGGCGGGTGCCTGCACAGAGACTGGCGCAGCAGCAGGGTCGGCCTGCAGCATAGGTTGTACCGGGGTGGCCACAGTGGGAGATTCCAGGTGAGCTGTGCGACTCAGGAGCGTTTGTAACGCCATGGCAAACTGATCCATGTGGTGATCCAGTTCATTCAATCTTGAAAAAATATTACCAACAAGTGGATTGACTGCATCTTCTGAATTCATGGCCTTCGCCTACTGTCAGAAACCATGAAATCAGACTGAGACAGAAGTACAGTTAAATCACACTTGTTTATTAATAAGAGTAAAAAGAACAAACGTAGTCAAAACATAGCCAGGGTTCAGTAACTGGAACGAATAGTCAGCCAAGCCAGAAGTCAGGGATCAAAGTAGTGGAACAGCAAGCAGGATCTGGAGCCAGAAGGGATGTCAGCAAAGCCAGTCTTTAACCACCTGCCGAACCAGGCCATAGCCAAAAGATGACTACAGCACGGTCAGCTTATTCTGGGAGGGCGTCCAAGCACTTGTGTGCATGTTATCAGGCCAAAATCACCAGGGTATGTAAACTTTTGATCAGGGTCATTTGGGTAGTTTCTGTTGCCATTATGATTTAACCACTGCAGCCCCGGAAGGTTTTACCCCCTTCCTGACCAGAGCACTTTTAACAATTTGGCACTGCGTCGCTTTACCTGGTAATTGCACGGTCATGCAATGCTGTACCCAAACTAAATTTGCGTCCATTTTTCCCACAAATAGAGCTTTCTTTTGGTGTTATTTGATCACCTCTGTGGTTTTTATTTTTTGCGCTATACACAAAAAAATAGCGACAATTTTGAAAAAAAAAATATTTTTTACTTTTTGCTATAATAAATATCCCCAAAAATGTTTTTAAAAAACAAATTTCTTCATCAGTTTAGGCCAATATATATTCTTCTACATATTTTTGGTAAAAAAAATCACAATGAGCGTATATTGATTGGTTTGCGCAAAAGTTATAGCGTCTACAAACTAGGGGAAAGATGTATGGCATTTTTAAGGCATTTTTATTATTATTTTTTTTTTTACTAGTAATGGCGGTGATCTGCGATTTTTAGCAGTATTGCGACGAACAGATCGGATACCTTTGACACATTTTTGGGGCCATTGACATTTATACAGCGATCAGGGGGCAATCAAGGGGTTAAATGTGTGTTCCCTTAGTGTGTTCTAACTGTATGGGGATATGACTGAGTAGGCGAGGAGACATATCGCTGTTCCTACTTACTAGGAACAAATGACATGTCTCCTCTCCTCTGACAGCACAGGCATTTGTGTGTTTCCATATGGGGCACCTTGCGCAGCCTGTCAAAAGCTAAATACAGAGCGGCCACTTTAGACCCCTTTTACACTGAGGCGTTTTTCGGGCACTACAGCGCTAAAAATAGTACCTGTAAAGCACCTGAAAAAAGCCTCAGCTGCAAACCCAGTGTGAAAGCCCGAGTGCTTTGACACTGGGGCTCTGCGCTGGCAGGGCATCACAAAAAGTCCTGCCAGTAGCGTCTTTGCAGCGCTGTAGGAGCAGTGAATACACCGCTCCTACACCACTCCTCCACTGCTCCTGCCCATTGAAAACAATGGGGCAGCGCCATTATATTGCTGGCAAAGCGCCGCTGCAGCGGTGTTTTGTGGGCGGATTTAACCCCTTTTTATTCACTAGCGGGGGGTTAAAACTGCCCCGCTAGCGGGCTGAATAGCGCTGCTAAAACGCCGGTAAAGCGGCGCTAAGAATAGCGTCGCTTTACCGCTGACGCCCGGGGTGGCTCAGTGTGAAAGGGGTCTTAAATACAAGTTGACACACTCTGTTTGCAGCAGAGAGGTTGAGCTCACAGTGCCTCTCCTCACTTCTTGTCAGAGGCACTGAGCTCAATGAACAGCTTGGAGTCTTTGACCAATGGTAAAGTACCATTGGTCCCAGCTGTCCATTAAAAATGCTGCAGTGGAGGCATGCCTCTCACTGCAGTGTCATAGAAGGGGTATGTGTCTAAAAGACAAATTCTCCCTTTCAGCCCAGCCCTCTTAACTACAAGGAAAAAACATGTGTTTATGGGTATAAGATTTACTTCTATTTACTGTGAAATTACTGGTTGGAAGTTATAACTTCAAACTTCAGTAATTTGTCCGTTAAGCCACCTGCTTGAGTACAGATTTTGAAAATATAGTAAATTACCTTAACCACTTGCTTACTGGGCACCTAAACCCCTCTCCTGCCCAGACCAATTTTCAGCTTTTAGTGCTATCATTCTTTGAATGACAATTGCGCAGTCATACAACACTGTACCCAAATTAAGTTTTTATAATTTTTTTCCCACAGATAGAGCCTTTCTTTTGGTGGTATTTGATCACCTCTGGGTTTTTTATTTTAAAAAGACAAAATTAAAAAAAAAAAAATACAAAACCATTTTATATTTTGTTAATAAATTTTGAAAACAGGTCATTTTTCTCCTTCATTGATGTACGCTGATGAGGCTACACTGATGGGCACTGATAGGCTGCACTGATGGACACCAATAGGCTGCATTGATGGGCACTGATAAGGTGACATTGATGGGCTCTGATAAGGTGGCACTGATGGGCACTAATAGGCGGCACTGGTGGGCACTGATGAGGTGGCACTGGTGGGCACTGATAGGTGGCGCTGATGGGCGGCAGTGATGAGCACTGATCAGCACTGGTAGGTGACACTGATAGGCAGCACTGCTAGGTGGCACTGATGAGGTACTGATTGGCACCACTCGTGGGCATTGATAGGTGGCACTCGTGGGCATTGATAGGTGGCACTGATTGGTGGGCACTGTGGAAACTGATTGGTGGGCACTGATTGGTGGCAATGTCAGGCGGTACTGGCGGGCACATATATATATATATATATATGAGGCGGCTTCGCTTCTTCCTCTTCGGGACCAATGTCCCTTCAACAGAAGCCGGTAATCGGCTTTTTATTCTCCTCGCGCTGTCAGCATGAGAAGAAAAAAAAAAAGATTACCGATCTTCTGTTTACATCACGTGATCAGCTGTCACACGGTAATTAAACGCTTTTTTTGGGGGAAAAAAACAATTTCATGAATGAAAAAAAAAAACACTAGCGTTAGCCCGATTTTTTTTGTATAATGTGAAAGATGATGTTACACCGAGTAAGTAGATACCTAACATGTCACACTTTAAAATTGCACACACTTGTGGAATTGTGTCAAACTTCAGTACTTATAAATCTCCATACGTGACGCTTTAAAACGCTTTAAAATTTTTTACAGGTTACATGTTTAGAGTTACAGAGGAGGTCTAGTGCTAGAATGATTGCTCTCACTCTAACGATCGCGGCGTATGTAACCTGTGTGTATCTGGCTTTGATACTAGCCAGTGCCTCACCAGCCACTAAGCTCACCGCACGTCACTGCCCAAATGACCCCTTTTTGGAAAGTAGACAGTCCAACGTATTTAGTAAGAGGCATGACAAGTTTTTTGAAGTTGTCATTTTTTGTAAAAAATTTTAGAAAATTAAGAAATTAAAAAAATGTTTCACAATTCTTTTTTTTACATACTGTCACCAGTGCAGTACAGCATCATCATATAACTGGTGTGGTGGTGATAACGGACACTGACTGGTGACAGTATGTGGAAAAAAAATATGTATTAATTTTTTTTAAATGTAGAAAAAAAGTTATTACATTTTTTTTCTTTTTTTTAACACACCTTGACCAGAGCAATACAGTGTTACCATAGTACTACTACTACTCTGGGGAAGTGATCAGGATTTTTATTTTACACACTATGATTGCTTATAGCAGTGAATTACATTGGTATAAGCAACCATTTTTACTGAATGAAGTAGATTTATTCAGTGTGCATTGTTGTGATTAGATGTGATTGGTCATAGTTAATCACATGGTATAGATTGGGTGTGATTGGCCCTGTCTGTACCATGTGATCACTTTGACCAATCACAGCTAGCAACACAATTGTACACAATGAATGGAATGAATCAAAACCATTTCGTTGTGTACAGTTGTCATGTTATCCGCTGGCAGCGGGCCGTTACACTGATCAGTCATCATATGATATCCACCCGGAGCGACAAAGGTCCCCTATTTGACAATAGGTTGGGCGGGAAGTAATTAATATAAAGGGGGTGTTTTGTATTTTTTGTAAAAAAAACAATAGTGTACTAAAGCGCTGATATGGTGTGTAATAAATCAATAAGGAAATAACTAAATAATCAAGCCGCAACCATGTAAAAGTGCTCTGACACCACTATAGTGAATTTAAAAAACTAAATTTATAGTGCGCTAAAAATGAACTTCCTAATGATAATTATATAAATACAAAAAAAAGTGTAGTGTTAGGTGATATAGGCAGATATCAAGGAGACAGAAAAAAAGCACATAAGCCAACCCTTAATATAAACTGAGATCATTCATCAGAATTAGGGTATACTGCAGTCCTCTGAGATTTATATGCAAAAGACCAAAGTCCATGAAAAAGCAAAGCAATTCCAAGATGTTTATTCAATCATTGTCAGTGGTCTGCAACAGTAGGATCCTCCTCTGCTAATTCCCCACACTATAATTCTCAATTCCTCCAGTGGTAAATTTCATTCATGCAATCAAAGAAAACATCATTGCGCAATGAAACGAAAAACTGTCTATGACCAAAAAATAACATTTGAAAAAAATAATTTTTTGCAGTCAAATAAATATGAAATATTGCATGGGCAAATCTCATGTTCACAATAAAGTGAAACTTCAGGCAACCTTTTTCTTTCCAGTTCTGGTTAGCATGGGGAAGGGCTAAAATGCTTGTCAGGTTTTAATTGCCGTGTGTCTTTACTGTGGAGATTCCCACTCACTTACTGCCCCAGGCACACAACAGGAAAGAAAAGGGAATCAGCTCAAAGTAAAGAGAAATGTCTTCTAAAGCAGTTTTCACAGCAACATGTGTTCCCATTGGAAGATTTCCCCTCTTCACAGGAATGGACGTCTATGGCAATAATAAGATCTGACAAGCCCCAAACTGTGTGGAGGGAAGGGAGAGTTGTAGTAAACACAGTGCCACCCTCATTTCTCCAAAATTTGCAAGATGAAAACAATCTGATTATTATCTAATGTTTGTACTAGGCATTCATCAGAGGTAGAACATTTGGAAAACAAAACAACCAGTTTAGGACACATTGGGGTTGATTTCCTAAGACCCCTTTCACACCAAGCCGCCCATAGCGTCGGCGGTAAAACGTCGCTATTTTTAGCGGCGTTTTACCTTCGGATTTGCGGCGCATTTCGGCCGCTAGCGGGGGGCTTTTACCCCCCGCTAGCGGTCAAGAAAGGGTTAAAACTGCCCACAATGCGCCGCAAGAGCAGCGTTTTGCCGGCGGTATCACAGCGCTGCCCCATTGATTTCAATGGGGAGCAGCGGTGGAGGAGTGGTAAACAGACCGCTCCAAAGAAGCTGCTGGCAGGACTGACGTCCTGCCAGCGCACCGCTCCAGTGTGAAAGCCCTCGGGCTTTCACACTGGAAACAATGGAGCAGCTGTTGGAGGGTGGATTGCAGGCGCTATTTTTAACGCTATATCGCCTGCATAACGCCCTCGGTGTGAAAGTGGTCTAAAGGTAAATCCACTCTGCACTACAAGTGCACTTAGAAGTGCAGTCACTGTAGCTCTGAGGGGAAGATCTGAAATGAGGCGAAGCTCTGCTGATTTTATTATCCAATCATGTGCAAGCTAAATTTTTTTTTATTTTCCTTGCATGTCCCCCTCAGATACAAAGCAGGTCGGCTAGTAAGGAATGCAGCAGGTTCCTACACATAGAAACTCTATACCTAATCCATAATTCCTGCTGTGATGGAGTTACATGCATAAAACCTTATTACTCAAATGTATCCAAAAATAACAGGGGTCTGCAAATGTCTGTTTTGTAATATCCTTTCTGTATTTTCGTGCACCGTATTTCCTTGTCAAAAGAAGTTTATTGAGTATACAATGTTATAAAGATACATAAAGTAAGTTTACAAGGATCTATAAAGTAAGCTCATTGTTTTACAGTAGGGTTTATATAGGTAAATATCATGAAATTTCAAATATTAAACATTGGGTTCACGTAAACCTAAATTAAAGATATATATCATTTCCTTAGTTACTTTTGTAGGTATTTAAATGATTTATACCTACTATACATATTGTTTACAAGTAGAGTGTATATAGGTCAAATAAATTCTGATAATGAGCTTTAATCGTAAGGTGTAGAAAAGGAAAGAGAAAGAAGAAAAAGGGTTGAAAGGTAGAGGTATGGTCCACAAGGTTGTCCCGCTCGTCAGTTTATTATTCTTTTTAGTTCTCTTTGAAGCCTTAGAATGGGTGTCTCTGTAAGTCATTTAATCTGTTACCATGGCAACAGGACAGAGTCATTGAAGTTTGACAGGAACTGTTGTTTTATCCAAGGATGCCAAAGTTTTTCAAATTTTGGAATTTGATTTTGATCGATGGCTACCATCTTAGCATGGGACATTGTATTATTCATTCTGTGAATTGTTTCTGCTAGTACCAATGTAGGAGATTTCCATGCCTTGGCCACTGTTTGTTTTGCAGCCGTTATTAGTTGGATCATAAGTTTGAATTGAGAGAGTGTTAACCATTCCGGTTTTAGATTAAGTAAAGTTAAATATGGATCTGGTTGTATTATTTTTTTTAATATTTTAGATGCAATCACGAAGACTTCCTTCCAGAAGGTTTGGATTACTGGGCACGTCCACCATATGTGTAAATATGTGCCTATTTCTGGGCATCCTCGAAAACAAAGAGCTGAGGTATTAGGTGAATATTTTGCCACTCTAGCGCTTACAAGGTACCAGCGAGTTAGGACTTTATAATTTGTCTCCAGTGCTAAGATGTTGGGTGAGGATGACTTAGATGTGAGCCATATGTTAGACCAGTCCGTGTCTTCTAAAGTTCGTCCCAGGTCCTCCTCCCACCTCTGAACGTAAGAGGGTCTATTAAGATTTGCTACTCCATATAATTGATTATAAAGTAATGAAATTGTACCTTTAGCAAATGGATCTTTTGTACAGATTGATTCAAAAATGGATAATTGGGATAATGGTGTATCCCCCTTTAGGAATGGTGTATAGAAATTTTTGATTTGGAGATATCTGAATATCTCAGAGTTTGGTAGATCATATTTTTCTCTAAGCGATGGGAATGAAAGGAATGATTTAGATGCTATGAAGTCATTTAGTGTCTGAATGCCTGATGTTGTCCAAGCTTTAAAAGAATTTGGGTAGATCCATGCCGGATAAAAGGCCGGATTTCTGATAAAAGAAAGGAGAGGATTGTGTGGAGATTGTAACTGATATTTGGTTTTTAGTTTATCCCAGAGAGATAAGAAGTGTTTAGTTATGGGATTATGAATTTTAAAGCGGTCTTTAGGATCAAGCCATAATAAATTTGATATTAATAGAGGGTCATTTTCTGAAGCCTCTATAAATACTCATAATGGGATTTCCTGTTTTGCATGGTATTTGGACAGACTGGCCAAATGTGCTGCTCTGTAGTAGTTAGTAAAATTAGGGTATCCCAGGCCTCCTTTATTTTTGGGAAGATGTAGTGTGTGTATAGGTATACGTGGTTTAGAAGAGCCCCATATAAACGAAGTTGCTCTTTTTTGTACTATTCTCAAAAAATAGGAAGTAATTGGAATAGGGAGGACTCTGAATAGATAAAGCAATTTGGGTAGAATAGTCATTTTGATTGCATTAATCTTCCCTATCCAGGATAAAGGAAGTTGCGACCATTGTTTTATTAGATTTGTGATCTGTCTTAATACAGGAGGATAATTGGTTGAGAATAAGTCAGAATGAGATGCTGTTAAATGAATTCCAAGATATGGGATTGATTTTTCTGCCCATGTGAATGGGAGTGCAGCCCTAGCCGGGATCAATTCCATGTTTGTGAGTGAAATATTAAGCACTAGGCATTTCTTAGGATTAATCATAAGGCCGGATAGGGCTGCAAATCCATCAAGAGCTGGTATTAAGTTAGGACCAGAGACCTGTGGTGATGATAGAAAAAGTAATATATCGTCTGCAAATATACATAATTTGTGTGTAATACCTCCTATTTCAATGCCAGTTATAGTTTGGTTTGTTCTGATGTATTGGGCCATGGGTTCGAGTATAAGGGCAAATAATAAGGGAGATAATGGGCAACCCTGTCGGGTACCTCTTTCGATATTAAAGGCTTCAGATTTGTATCCAGCATATTTTATATAGGCTTTGGGTTTATTATATAATGCTTTGATCCATGTTAAAAAGTGGGGTCCAAAACCCCATTTTTGTAATGAATATTGCATATATTGCCAGGATACTGTGTCAAATGCCCTCTTAATATCGAGAGATAGAAAACATAAAGGGATTTTCCGTTTTTTAGCAATATGTGCCAATAACACTGCCCTGCGTATATTATCGCCTGCCTGTCTATTTGGCATGAAGCCTACTTGATCTCTATGTATTAATTTTCCTATAATGCTATTGAGGCGTTTTGCTATTATTTTTGCTAATAATTTAATATCGAGGTTTAACAGAGAGATAGGCCGATAATTCACACAGGAAGTATCATCAGAAAGGGGTTTTGGGATCATACAAACAATTGCCATTAGTGTTTCTTGCCGAAAAGAATGTCCATCTAGAAGTTTGTTAAAAGTTTCAGTGAGAATGGGAGAGAGTATTTCTGAGAATGTTTTATAGTATAAAGCCGAGTAGCCGTCTGGGCCTGGTCTTTTGTTAAGTTTTAGGTCTTTTATGGCGTTAGCAACTTCATCTATAGTTATAGGCTCATCCAAACTGCTTTTTTGATTCTGAGATAACTCAGGTAAGGTTATTTTTGAGAAGAAGGATTCAGCCTCTGTAGGATTAAATTCATTGTTTGTCTTGTATAAAGTTGCAAGATGTGAGTGAAATTTATGGACTATTTTAACTGGATTACAAGTGTAAACATTTTTTGATAATTTCAAACGTATTGGTTTGAAAGATTTGTTAGTTGAATTTAATGCCCGAGCCAAATATGTACCTGGTTTGTTTGTATTCATGTAGAAATTGTGTTTGGAGCGTTTGAGGGATTTATCAACTGACTCAGTGAGAAATAGATCGTATTCCAATCTAGATTTTTCCAGATGAGATTTTGTACTCTGAGATGGATTATCTTGAAATGATATGTAGGCTGCATTAAAATTGAGTTCTAGTTTTTTTGCTAGATTTTTGCGTTCCCGTTTAAATAGTGCCATTTGTCTTTGTATTGTACCACGCAAGACAGGCTTATGAGCTTCCCATAGTGTTATTGGGGAAATGTCTGTTGTATTATTAATTGATATGTATTCCTTTAAAGCTTGTTCAATGGCCATCTGATGTAGTGGGTGTTTGAGCATTATGTCCGGTAAGTACCACGTTGGGTCATGCGCTTTTGGTATGGCTGAGGCTATAGTAGTGTATACTGCATTATGGTCAGACCACGGAATCGGAATTATATCTGATGCAATAATTTCTGGTATCATTCTTATTGTTAGAAAAATATGATCTATTCTGGTGAAGGTTTGATGAGGGTGCGAGAAATAAGTGAACTTCTTTTTCATTGGGTTACTTTCTCTCCATGAATCTACCAGATTGTATTTGGAAAGAAGTTGAGAAAAAGGTAATCTAGAGGTTATTTTGGATGGTGTAAAAGGTGATTTATCTAGAAATGGGAGGAGGACCTGGTTCGAATCCCCACACATTATCACTGTTCCTATTTTGTGTGTATTAATCACTTGTAATATATGTGAGAGGAATGGTGTAGGTTGTTTGTTAGGAGCGTAGTAGGAAATCACTGTGATTGCTGTATCCATTATATAACCCATGAGTATCAGGTATCTACCTTCTGGGTCTTTAATTTCTGATGATAAGGTGAATGGTGTGGATCGGTGAAATGCAATTAGAGTTCCCCTTTGCTTGGTACAGGCAGAAGCCGTGTAAATTTGTTGATAAAAAGGAGAAATATATTTTGGAGTAGAATCTTTGGTGAAGTGTGTTTCTTGGAGGCATACTATGTGAGCCTTCTTGTTATGGAAAGTACGGAAGGCTTTGGTCCTTTTTTGAGGGACATTTATTCCCTGAACATTCAGGGAAAGTATATTCAGTGGTGCCATGGCAATAGATCAAATAGTTTTGACTTACTTTTTGTTATGCAGAGCTGACTGCGCAGATCAACCTGTGTGGACTGAAGAGATGAATAGATAGAAAAGAAACCAGTGAATTCTGGAGTAAAGAGTAAACAAAAAACATATGAGATTAGAAGATACATTGTATAAATTATTTTTTGCAAGTAATCACAATTTACCCGTGAAAGAGAATAAATATCTCTCTCAGGGGAATAAGTGCCTTCGTCACACTCCCACATAATATGGTTGGGAGAATGAGGAGGGCTAATGGGGGTACACGGATCTTCCGCTTACAGGAGAGAAGTGCTATGTCAAAAGACATCAAAATGATGTTTCATTAATTGGAGTGCAGAATATAGTTTTTGTTGAAATTATTTATTCCAGGGTGGTTGTATATGGTTAGTCTTGCCCTAGGCTAAATAATTCAGTTAGAAAGGTACTGTTAATAACTTTGGTATTGATGAAGATAGTTTGAATTATTTTGGGATTTTAACCCTTTTAGAGTAAACAATTACATATTTTATTCATATGTAACTGTTTAGATATGTTAACTCATAAAATAGAGGTTGTATTGCTTCAGATTAGAATAAACAAAAACATAATTCTAGGAACTAGTTAGGTAATAATATATTTGTTTTAAGAAAAGAAAGAAAAAGCTTCCATTACTTCTGGATTATTGAATATATTTGTCCTAAAAAGTAATAAATCTATTGTTATTACTTGATAATATATAACTGAACAAGAATTTCCTTATTTCACTTATATATTCTAAGGCTATATGAATCAGAAGTAATAAGAAATATAACTGGAATGTAACATGATACCACACAGTGTGTGACTATCAGAATGCAGTTACATTCAGTTATAAATATAGGTTTTTTATAGAGAACCATCTCTTAGTATAATAAATGAAGAGATATCAGGAATTAGGATGTCAGTCCATTGAATCTTCTTGGTCCATGGATGATGTGGCATAACGGCCTCTTTTGTGAGAATGATGATTCCCATTTTGTTCTGAAATTTTCTGGGTGCTGCCTGAAGGTGAAGATGATGCCATTCTTCTGTGTGTGGGAGTGTTGCTGCTTGTGGGTTCTGTCAGATTTAATTTTAAAAGGGTTTGTTGTAGTTCATCTGCTGATCTGCTTCTGTAAATTGTACCTTGGTAGTTAAATCTGACTGAAAAGGGGAAGCCCCATTGATACATAATGTTGTGGCGTTGCAGTTCCATTAGTTGGGGTTTCATGGATCGTCTTTTAGTAATAGTAAGTTGGGATAGGTCAGCAAAAATTTGATAATTGTGTCCTTGAAAATTAAGTTCCTTTTTTTCTCTTGCAGCAATTCGTATTTGTTCTTTTGTTCTGTAATAATGAAATTTTGTGATTATATCACGTGGGGGTCCATCTTTCTTTTTGGCTGTGAGGGCTCTGTGTACTCTGTCCAGTTCTAAACGTTCAATAGGGATATCTGGCTTTAGTTCTTGTAATAGAGCAGTAATAGTAGATTGCAGGTCTGTCACAGTTTCAGGTATTCCCCTTATGCGCAAGTTTGAACGTCTGGCTCTATTTTCGTAATCTTCGAGCTTAGTTTGAAGTATTAAATTCTCTTTTTTTAATTGTTCCAATTCTGTTATATTTTCTTGGGTTGTAATTTCAATTTCATCCATTTTTATTTCTAAGGCTGCGGTGCGGTTTCCCAGCTCTCTTATTTCTTTGGTTAGGCTTTTTGTTATTTGGTCTGAGGTTTGTTTTAAAGCCTTATGAAGCATCTTTTCAAATTGTAATAATATTACTAGGGATACTGAGGAGGCTTGTGGAGAAGTTTGTGAGAGGATTTGTTCTGTATCTGACTCAAATGGAGAGTCTTGCTGTGACATTTTCTGTCTGTGAGAGCGCCCTGATGCTGTATCTTGTGAGGTGACTGGAGCTGCTTCAGCTGCAGTGAGTGCCTGTGAGCTCTTTGTGAGGTGATTTTTATTTCTGCCACGGCTTCCTCCCAGTACCATATTTCCTGCCCAAACTTTCACAGTTTGTTCCCTGGGGCAAAAAGGTTCAAATGGATACCTTTTGAGCCTGCAGGCTCCGCTTTGTCCTTCTCTTCTCTCCTCAGCGGTGTGGAGCTCTAACAATGCATGTCTGCTCTGCTAGGCTCCGCCTCCTGCCCCCTTCTCGTGCACCGTATTTCCATTCTTTTCATTAAAGCTATATCTAAAAATGAGTAATCTGAATTAGACATTAAAGTGGTTGTAAAGGCAGAAGGTTTTTTATTCCTTTGCATTCTATGCATCAAGACAAAAAGCCTTCTGTGTGCATCAGCCCCCCCTAATACTTACCTGAGATCCCTCTAGAACCATCGATGTTGCAGGAGTGTCTCAACTGCACGGGTTGCCCTCCTCATTGACTGAGACAGCAGCATGGCGCCATTGGCTCCCGTTGCTGTCAATCAAAGTCATTCAGCCAATGAGGAGAGAAAAGGGGGTGGGCCGGACCTGAATGGACACAGGGAGCTGTGACTTGGCTCAAGTTCCCCCATTGTAAGTTGCTTGATGTGAGGGCACTCAACAGATGGGATGGGCCAGGAATGCCGAAGAGGGACCCGAGAAGAAGAGGATCTGGGCTGCTCTGTGCAAAACCATTACAGAGCAGGTAAGTATAACATATTTGTTATTTTTAACTACAAGAAAACAAGACTTTACAGGAGGTCCGTGAGTCGGCTCGCGGGTCCCGCAGACTTGATCGCTGCGGGGATACCTGCGATCACCTTACGGAGAGGAAGAACGGGGAGATGCTAATGTAAACAAGCATCTCCCCCTTCTGCCTAGTGACAGTGTCACTGATCTCTGCTCCCTGTGATCGGGAGCAGAGATCAGTGACATGTCACACGTAGCCATGCCCCCCCACAGTTAGAAACACTCCCCAGGACATACTTAACCCTTACACTGCCCCCTAGTGGTTAACCCCTTCACTGCCAGTGTCATTTACACAGGAATCAGTGTATTTGTATAGCACTGATTGCTGTATAAATGACAATGGTCCCAAAAATGTGTCAAAATGTCCGATGTGTCTGCCATAATGTCGCAGTCATGATAAAAATCGCTGATCGCCGCCATTACTAGTAAAAAAAAAATTATCAATAAAAATGCCATAAAACTATCCCCTATTTTGTAGACGCTATAACTTTTGCACAAACCAATCAACAAACGCTTATTGCGATTTTTTTTTTTTACCAAAAATATGTAGAAGAATACATATTGGCCTAAACTGAGGGAAAAAAATGTTTTTTTAAATATTTTTTGGGGATATTTATTATAGCAAAAAGTAAAAAATATTGCGTTTTTTTCAAAATTGTTGCTATTTTTTTGTTTATAGCGCAAAAAATAAAAACTGCAGAGGTGATCAAATGCCACCAAAAGAAAGCTCTATTTGTGGGAAAAAAAGGACGTCAATTTAATTTGGGTGCCACGTCGTACGACCGCGCAATTGTCAGTTAAAGCGACGCAGTGCCGAATCGCAAAAAACGCACTGGTCAGGAAGGGGGTAAATTCTTCTGGGGCTGAAGTGGTTAAGGGATAAGTTCACTTTTTTAAAAAAAAAAAGAAATTTTTTTTTAAAAAAGTAGAAAAGATTGTTTTTTTTTTCAAAATCTTCACTTATATCTCAAAAAATAAAAAACTCAGTGGTGAATAAATACCACCAGAAGAAAGCTTTATTTGTGTGAACAAAATGATAAAAATATAATTTGGGTACAGTGTAGCATGATTGAGTAATTGTCATTCAAAATGCGAGAGCACGGAAAGCTGAAAATTGGTCTGGTTAGGAAGGTGGTGAAGGTGCTCAGGATTGGTGGAAAAGGTGAAAAGGTCAGAATTGCTGTTATTTCTCCGAAAGCATCTTTACTCAAATTAATAGGAATAAAAGCTGTTTTGTACCAGAAAAGAGTTGCAACAGTAAATGCTGTGTTTCTATTAACTGCTTGTCGTCTGCCCTATAGCAGTTTAAGGGCACTTTCACACAGAGGCGGGGGGGGGGGGGCGTCGGCGGTAAAGCGGCACTAGTTTTAACGGCGCTTTACCGTTGTTTTAGTTGCACTTTTCGGCCGTTAGGCGCTAGTTGGACGCTTTTAACCCCCACTAGCGGCCGATAAAGAGTTAAAAGCACCCACAATTTCAATGGCAGGGGCAGTTTAGGAGCGCTGTACACAGGAGAGGAGCTTTACAGGCGCTATGCAGGTGCTATTTTTAGCACTAAAATGCCTGTAAAGCGCCTCAGTGTGAAAGTGGCCTTACTGCTACAGGGCAGCAGCCGTGAGCCGGATCACGTATATACACTGTGATAACACACAGCGGAAAGCGATCAGCGTATTCTGGGTACTCAATGTCCGCCGGCACTCCCCGATTGTCAGGCAAAGACACAGAACTGTGATCTGCCTATGTAAACAAGGCAGATCGCTGTTCTGACAGGGGGGAAGGGATGGAGTTTGTGTCCCTGCAAAGCAGGGAATAAATTCAATCTCTTCCGCTAGTAAAAGCACCTCCCACAATTCACATAAAAACTGGCTAGGCACACAGTTAACCCTTTGATCGCCCCTGATGTTAAACCCTTCCCACCCTGTGTCATTAGTACAGTGACAGTGCATATTTTTAGCACTGATCACTGTATTAGTGTCACTTGTTCCTCAAAAAGTGTGAATTCATTTTAGAATGTCTGCCGCAATATTGCAGTCCTGCTTTAAGTCACTAATTGCCACCTTTACTAATAAAAAAATGAATAAATAAAAATAACCCATAGTTTGTAGACGCTATAACTTTTGCGCAAACCAATTAATATACTCTTATTAGGATTTTTTTACTAAAAATATGTAGCAGAATACATGTTGACCTAAACTGATAAGGAAATCAGATATTTACAATTTTTTTATTGGATATGTTTTATAGCGGAAAGTAAAAAATATTGTTTTTATTCAAAATTGTGGGTCTTTTTTTGTTTATAGTGCAAAAAATAAAAAACGCAAAGGTGTTTAAATACCACCAAAAAAAGCAGCACATATATGCAACAAAAGAATAAAAATAAGGTTAAAATAGTAATTTATGAAAATAAACATGGCATTTTAGTCAATGGAACACAGTGCTATAGAAAACTAAACACCATCCAGTTATCCAGTGCTATATCAGCTTGCTGAATCAGGAATTACAGTTGTACTTACACATTTGTATACTATTACAGCTGTAAATGGTATTGCTATCATTGTAAGGATGTGTAGTAGGATATGTAACACCATTTTGATACTCTGGGCCTCAGCATTTGGTGGTGGGGTTATCTGAAATTATACAAATAGCACACTTCTGTATTATAGGAAGAACTGGACAGATGTAATCTTGAGAAACTAGAAGAAAATGAAAGTTTGCTCTTGAATACAATTTACCTTCACTGGAGTCATGGAAGTCAGGGTGGTATAGGAAGAATCGTCAGAATTTTCATTGTCATTGTCGTCATTTTCTAAAAACATGAAGACAGCAAAACAGTGAATTGTATACAGCTGCATCTGCATAGGGATTTTATGGCAGCTGTAGTCTATTGAATTGTATCATTTAGATTTGTATAATACACTATAAATGACATATATTTTTTGTCTGTTATCTGAATCAGTGTCGGTACGATACTTTAAAGTGGAACTACTGTACAGTGCTTCTGAGCACTACAAACAGAAAATGCTTTTTGATTAATTTTTAATATTCAAAGCAACTGCCCCCATTCATCTAAGTCTCCATTGTTCATTTTGCTGTGTAAACACTCTGAAAAACGCCCCCTAGCATTTCTGGTTGTGGCTATCTTGAGTAAGGGCAAATGATTCATGCAGCATTTACCATATTTATCGGCGTATAACACGCACCCCAAGTTTAGGAGGGAATTTTAAGGAAAAAAACTTTTTAAGGAAAAAAAACTTACATTTAAATGCCCATCAATGCAGCCTTATCAGTGTCCATCTGCAGCCTTGCTGTGTCATTTGCATCCTTGTCCAGTGTCATTTGCAGCCTTGTTGTGTCATTTGCAGCCTTGTGTCATTTGTAGCCTTGTGTCATCTGCAGCCTTGTGTCATCTGCAGCCTTGTGGTGTCACACGTTTTTAAATATGGCGCCGCCGAGAGACACAGAGCCGGTCCCGTGTCTCTCGGCGGCTCTCAGGTGATTTTCGGCTTCTCTTGTAGCCCTGTGGGCGGAGCCGAGAGCCGCCGACATTCATACATAGCCGAGTGTACTCGGCTAGGTTCGACTAGCTCCGCTCACAGTCACGCCCAGTCCCTGTGTTATGTCCATCATAGGGCGGGACTGGGCGTGACTGTGAGTGGAGCGGAGCTAGCCGAACCTAGCCGAGTACACTCGGCTATGTATGAATGTCAGCGGCGATCGCTCCTCTGCTCACAGTCAGTGGGGGATCGGTGGGGATCGGCGTATAACACGCACCCGCGATTTTCCCCTGATTTTAAGAGGAAAAAAGTGCGTGTTATACGCCGATGAATACGGTACTTCCTGGAATCCATCTGTCCTTAGCTCAGGCTTGCAAGCAGGAGGGTGCGCTTAGCTGAAAAATCCCCTCCTCCACTCTTTACCTCCCCTCCTGAAGGCTCCTGGGATGTATGACATCATTTGTCTAGGCATGGAAACCAGGAAGTAACAAAAGAAATAGAAAGTAAAAAAGTTTAAAACAAGTAAATATAATATACTTTCCTTTCTATTTAACAATGACAGCAGCATAAGGATTTAAAAAAGTCAATATTGAGAAGGTGAAATTCCGCTTTAAGGCCCTATTCACACGACTCCACATATCTGTTATTCTGCCCTCAATTACAAATCATATGGCGATTGCTACAAAATCGCAAGAGGGAATGCTTGTTTCCACTATGTGAAAGTGTAAATGCAGCCTTAGGCCCCTTTCACACAGGTGGCCTGATCAGGTCCACATGTCCATTTTTTAGGCGGACTCGATCGGACCATTAATCGCCCTCTATAGAAATGTGTATGTAAACGGACATGTTTTCTTTTACACCCGCCATCATCTGATCCGCTAAAAACAGATGGATGGGTGATCCATTTCCCATCCGTCTGGTGGATCGGATCGGATGATAGTCGGATGTAAACAGACAGGTGGTCCGTTTTACATCCAACCACTCATAGAGGAAAGTGGGCTGTATCCATGTTTGCTCTGCATCCGCTGCCCTGTCATTCATCTGCTTGCGGGCAGATCCCCCGCTAAGCAGGTGGATAGGGTGGTGGAGTCCGCATGTGTGAAAGAGTCCTAAAGTGTATGTGAAGGAGAAGGATTAGAACTCATGTTTTTTTAACTACTATCAGAGACTCTGTTGGGGAGATTTACCCTCACTTCCTGTCCTGTTGACGTTTTTATCAGACAGATAGTGAAAGAAAATCTGCAATAGGTATACGGGGAGAATATACCTCTAGCCTTCCCCTACTTTACTTTAAAAAAAAGCATTCTATTTCTGTCTGTGTCTGTTGGAGTATTAAACTCACATGCTGCCTGGTTAAAGTGGTTGTAAACCCATCCAAAAAAAACAAACAAACCTGCAAGACAAAGGCATAATGAGCTAGTATGCATCGCATACTAGCTCAGTATGAAATACTTACCTTAGATTGAAGCTGGTACAGCGGTCCCCGTACACTGATGTAACCGGCGACATGTGTCCAGAATGTTACTGGGTTTGCGGGCTCCGGCGCTGTGATTGGCCAGAGCCGCAAAGACATCACTCCCACGCACATGCGCGGCAGCCGCCGGTCATGGCACATCAGCTGAAGCAATGTCACGAACGAGCCGCTGCTTCAGTGCGCATTTGCCAATGACGTCGGCACATGCAGATACAGTGGATATCTCATAAATGGTGCAGGTTTAGGAGATATCCACGGTACCTACAGCTAAGCCTTATTATAGGCTTACCTGTAGTGGAAAGTGATTTGTAAGGGTTTACAACCACTTTATAGACTATCAGCAGGACAGGAAGTAAAAAAAAAAAAATGATTCTAAGGGGTGGATTTACTAAAGGAAAATAGACTGCAAAGTGCAGTTGCTCCAGATCTTAATAAATGAGCAGAAGCGCTGCTGACTTCCGTTTTCCAATTATGTGCAAGCAAAAATGCAGTTTTTAAATTTTTCCTTGCACGTGATTGGGTATTCTTTGAAAAGTGAAGGTTTACACTTACAGTTTATTTGCCATTAGTAAGAATCGCAGAATCGCTGCGATTCTTTCCGCAATCTCAAAATGCACTAAAATTGCAAAACGCAGGTTCAGACGTTATTATTTTCAATGGCACCTAAACTACCGTGCGGTTTTGCTGTGATTGTCATGTGATTTATCATGTGGCAATCGCTAAAAGTTGCATCACATGAAGCTTGTCACCCAAAAGCAACTTTTTTTGGGCGACAAGCTTCAAGCAATGTGATTTGCCGCATAATAAATTGCACCAAACTCGCACTGCATTTTAGGTGCCATTGAAAATAATGGCAACTGAACCTACGTCTTGCGATTGTAGTGCGTTTTCAGATCGTGGCCAAAACTCCCAGATGTGAATGGAGCCTTACTGAGCTCCGGATAACAGTAAAAACCTAGCAGATTTTTACTGTTATCCGGAGCTCAGTAAGGCGCCATACCCTTCACTACTAAATCCAAAATAAGGATTAATCTTTGGCTGGATATGCACTTTAAAGGCACAACTCCAGCCAAAACATTTTTTTTTAATTTTAGAGAGAGTGGGGGAGGGATAGCTATGCAGTCTGTGTTCCTATTGGGAAGATGTCCCCCAAATACTTTTAGGACAGGAAGTAATGGTGGTATGTAGAAGTTTTAGCCAAATGACCAGAAAAACAGCTAAGTGCAATTTGACATTTATCGGATGAATGCAGGTTAAATTGGCAAAGCAATGGAATGGTAAAGGACTTGATCACACTAGTGCAGTGGCTGGTGGTTTTCTGCATTGGAAGTATGCCAGTCACAGCTAAAACACATAAAAAATAAATTGTGGAGTTACCCAACTCCCAGGGCAACACAGTTATCCTTATGGTGGTTGACCGGTTCTCGAAAATGTCACATTGCATTCCACTTAAGAAGTTGCCTACATCCAAAGAACTGGCATCCATTTTTGCTTGGGAGATCTTTTGATTACATGGGCTACCCAAGGTTATCGTCTCGGACAGGGGCAGCCAGTTTGTATCTAGGTTCTGGCGAGCCTTTTGTGCACAGTTGGGAATTCAGCTTTCCTCCTCTTCTGTGTATCACCCTCAGTCTAATGGGGCCACAGAACTAGCCAACCAGTCCTTGGAGCAGTTTCTACGTTGCTATATTTCTGACCATCATAACAATTGGTCAGACCTCTTACCTTGGGTGGAGCTTGCTCACAATAGTGCCATTAATTCCGCTTCCTGATTGTCCCCGTTTATGCATATTATGGTTTCCAACTATCCATGTTGCCTGACTCATTTGTTCCTCAGAGCATTCCTGCATTAGAGGAGCATCTCTGTGGTCTTCATTCCACTTGGATACAGGTCCAAGAGTCCTTGCGACGTGCCTATGAAAGGTACAGTCTCCATGCTGACCACAGACGCCTACCTGCATCTTCCTACCAAGTTGGGGAGAGGGTCTGGCTGTCATCTCGCAACCTTCGACTCCGTGTTTCCTCACTGAAATTGGCACCTCGGTTTATTGGGCCTTTCTGTATTCTCTGCAGGATTAACCCAGTGGCTTACGCTTTATACCTTCCTTCTAATATGCATATCTCTAATGTATTCCATGTCTCCTTATTAAAACCTTTGGTGTGCAACCGCTTCACCACCTCGGTGTAACGTCCTTACCCAGTACAGGTTGAGAACCATGAGGAGTATGAAGTACAATCCATCATTGACTCCTATAGGTTCTGTGGATGCATACAGTACCTTGTTCATTAAAAAAGGTACGGTCCGGAGGAGCTCTCTTGGGTCTCATCCTCAGACGTACATGCCCCTGTCCTCCTCCGTGCTTTCCATAGACGTTTCACCCTCAAACCTGGTGGTCCTCCGAGGGGAAGGGGTCGTTAAGGAGGGGGTACTGTCAGGGCGGGGCTCTGCCCCCCCTTCTCAGAGTTCAGGCTGCTTAGTTGTCAGTTAATTGCCAGTACTCATCATTCCACAGTGACTCCCCTGGTGATCATATCCTGCTCATTAACAAGCCCTGCTGGCTATTTAAGCTGCCTGGATTAAATCTCCTGTGCCTTCGCCTTGGTCAATATATCTAGAGACTCTCTTCTGTGTTCCTGTTGAACACTTGCCTGGCTGACATCCCTTGTGGTTCCTGATCCTGTCTGCTGCTCTGACTACGCTGATCTCTGGCTTCCTGATTTCCTGGCTTGTTGTGACAACCTAATTTGGTTACTGAACCCTGGCTATGTTTTGACTACGTTTACTATTTGTACCATTTTTACCACTATATAAAATGGTGTGATTTTTACTGCATTTTCTGTCTCCGTCTGATTCATGGTTCCTGACAGCCTGGAGTTCAATGGTAAGAAGATGGTAGGAGACTAGGTCAAAGACTTACCATGTGTAAGGCCAATGGACCACATAGTAAGTGCAGGTTTGGTGCTCTTTGGTGCTGTTAAATACATTTGAAAGGAGATTGAAACTAGCATTAACAATCATAAAAATCTGGTTTCGTTTTATAAGGATTTTTTGAGCTATTCATGTTACACTTTACATTTACAGATTAGTTAGGTATTTTAAAAGAAACCCGTATAAAGTATAAAGTTTGCCACTGCTGACATCCCTGTCTCAAAATACAAGCTGGCTTCAGTATTTTATGAATAACTCACCTGAAAAAAAGTACTGTATGTAGTTTAGAAATTCTGACTTCACACTGACTTTCCTTATTGTCATACTTGTACAATAAAGGATTTCCTGAAGGACTGATGCCAGAGGGAGTCAAAAGGGAGTCAATAATGGCAACCCCTATACACTTAGGGGTCTATTTGGTGAACAAATGCCACAAGCATTTGTCCAGTCATCACAAATTCTGACCGTAGTTTGCCAAATATGTTGACTTCCTTTTATCACAAGTTCTATCTAGTGGCCACAATGAGGTATTTTCCTGATTCAGAAAAATACTGCTCTATGGCCACTAGATGGAGCTAACAATCATAGAAAAACAACATATTAGGCAAAATATTGTCAGAATTTCTGATAGCTGGGATAATGCTTGTGACATTCATCCAAATATTTTTTTTTTTTTTAAATAGACCACAGAAAGAATA
Source organism: Aquarana catesbeiana (assembly GCF_042186555.1). Taxonomy (NCBI): domain Eukaryota; kingdom Metazoa; phylum Chordata; class Amphibia; order Anura; family Ranidae; genus Aquarana; species Aquarana catesbeiana. The sequence continues at coordinate 529,375,801 of NC_133326.1, forward strand.
TGGTAGCAGAATCCCACCTTCTGGCACAAAGAACATTGGGGTTGATTTACTAAAGGCAAATCCACTCTGCACAACCAGTGCACTGCAAGTGCACTTGTAAGTGCAGTCGCTGTAGATCGCTGTAGATCTGAGGGATAGATCTGAAATGAGGGGAAGCTCTGCTGATTTTATCATCCAATCAAAAATGCTGTTTTTTATTTCCCTTGCATGTCCCCCTCAAATCTACAGTGATTGCACTTCCAAGAGCACTTGCAGTGTACATGTAGTGCAAAGTAGATTTGCCTTTCGTAAATAACCCCCTTTAACAGCCATGGAAAGACCCAAGAGAACATAACATATGAGTGGTGCAGTGGATAGCACTTTCGCCTAGCAGTAAGAAGGGTTGCTGGTTCAAATCCCACCCACGACACTACCTGCCTGGAGTTTGCATGTTCTCCCTGTGCCTGCGTGGGTTTCCTCCCACACTCCAAAGACATGCTGCTAGGTTAATTGGATCCTGTCTAAATTGTCCCTAGTATGTATGAATGTGAGTTAGGGACCGTAGATTGTAAGCTCCTTGAGGGTAGGGACTGATGTGAATGTACAATGTATATGTAAAGCGCTGCGTAAATTGACTGCGCTATATAAGTACCTGAAATAAATAAATAAATAACTAGCAATGGGGGTTATTTACGAAAGGCAAATCCACTTTGCACTGCAAGTGCACTTGGAAGTGCAGTCACTCTAAATCTAAGGGGTAGATCTGAAATGAAGGGAAGCTCTGCTGATTTTATCATCCAATCATGTGCAAGCTAAAATGCTGTTTTTTATTTTCCTTGCATGTCCCCCTCGGATCTACAGCAACTTTACTTCCAAGTGCACTTTCAGTGCAAAGTGGATTTTCCTTTAGTAAATAACCCCCAATGTTTCCAGTTATTTGCTCATAGTATGACATCTGTAACATTTGAATTTAGTTACAATTTAAAAAAGAACTCTAGTCTAGGCACAACATGTTTAGTTTGGCAGTCAACGGCAGAGCAGCTCAGGTACCCGTTAGGTAAATATATTCTGTTAACAATATTGTTTTAATTTATAAAAATGGAGTTCTGCCAATTTGCTAATGAATTGCTCTCCTAAAAGTAAAAATAATGATGTATGTTTGAGTCTGACTACTCTGTTGTCTGTGCCCACCTCTATTGTTATATCACCATGAATGACACCAGAAGTACAGTAAATTATTCCTTGGCAAGAGAACATCTTTTTTTTTAAATGATTCAGCCATGATTGCCCAGTGCTCGGTTTAGCCCCGGTTCACAACAGTGCAACCTGTCATGCAATTTGACTGTTTAAAATCACATGAAAGGTTGCACCATATTTGTGCCTATGAAACTGTTTGAATTGGTGCAACTCCGACTTGCACTCATTTGAAAAAGGTTCCTGCACTATTTTTGTCAATTTCATCTGCGACAGATGTCCGCAAGCCACAGATAAAGTCATACTGTCCTGCGGCTTTGAAATTGCATTCAGTGTGAACACCGACTCTGACTCTGTCACTACTTTAAAAGTTATTAAAGTCAACATCTAAATACAAGAGTCATGTGTATTCTTACTTGAATCTTGGTGTTCTTTGTGTATTTCGTCCAGATCTGTACAGTGATCCAGTGTGAAACTTTTCCTCTGTGCGGGAGCTTCCTGTAATAAAGACCGGTCACTGCTGCTTTCATTTTTTGTGCAGAGTGACTGGTCTTGTCTTCGCCCCCTTCTGTAGGTTTCTGCAGTCAACCTGTAGTGGGTGGACCTACTGGGCCCCTCCCACAACTCTAATCTCTGCACAGGCAGTGATGATATCACCACTATATTTACAAGGTAATATCTGGGTTTAAAAATTCATTTGGTGCACAAAATCTGATTTAAAGTGTTTGTTAACTCAAAAAATTATACATTACTGGCAGTCTCTCTATTATAGGCAGGCATACCACACTGTGTAAGTATTTTATAAAAACGAGGATTGTAAATACAACCTTTTAACCAGACAGGAAGTAAAGGAATCTCTCTTACTGAGTCTCCAACTGCAGAAAAAACTGGCAGGCAGTCTAATTCTTCCCTTTTCCATCCAGACCTAAATAAACAAGGTTTGGCTATATATTCACTTTAATCCTTTCATTTGCGGGAAAGTGCTTTTTACATAATTGTTTACACTAGTGATAGAGTCACTTGAAATGCAAATGGCTCTTATGCCCCGTACACACGATCAGAATTTCCGTCGGAAAAACCATCAAAGGTTCCGCTCAAGCTTGCCTTGCATACACACAGTCACACAAAAGTTCTCTGAACTTTCGACCGCCAAGAACGCGGTGACGTACAACACTACAACGAGCCGAGAAAATGAAGTTCAATGCTTCCGAGCATTCGTCAAATTGTTTCTGAGCATGCGTAGGAATTTTGTGCTTCGGAATTGCTACAGACGATCGGAATTTCTGATAGGAACTTTTTCCGTCAGAAAAAACAGAGAACCCGCTCTCAATCTTTCCGCCAGCAAATGTCCGATGGAGCATACACACGGTCGGAATTTCTGACCAAAAGCTCACATCAGACTTTTGCTGGCGGAATTTCCGATCGTGTGTACAGGGCATTAGTGGAAATCTAGAAATCTTCTATAATAACTTTAACTCATTAAAGTGGACCTTAATTCCCAAAATGGACTCTGCAACCCTCTGCAATATTAAAGAGGAAGTAAACGCTGCCTCTTTTTTTTTTTTCTTTTTTCCTGACCTGCAAATTAAAGGCATAATGTGCTAGTATGCATTGCATACTAGCACATTATTTGACACTTACCTGCAAACTAACCCCCTCGTTGTCACCGCTGGAGGCCACATTCATCTTTGCCCATCTTCCTTCTAGGTCTGCGGACCCTGGCTGTGTGACTGGCCAGAGTCGCGTGATGTCACTTCCATGCCGGCCATGGCACAGGGCTCTGAAGAAACAGCACGGGCGGCCGTTCCTTCAGAGCGCATTTGCCGATATCTCCTAAACGGTGCAAGTTTAGGAGATATTTACAGTACCTATAGGTAAGCCTTATTATAGGCTTATCTATAGGTACAAACAATCCAGGGAAGTTTACTTGCTCTTTAAAAAGCAATTCTTTTCTTTCTTTTTTACTTTGGCTCATCTTCTTAATTCTTGCCTAGGGCTGAATAATATGTCAGTGCTCTTGTAGCCTCCTGGGATGTCCTCATCCAGTATCCCAGGAGACTGCAGGGACACACAGCAGTTGGAAGGGTGGCCATATGACATGTCACTGGGAGCCATATGCAAGAAACCAGAAGAGACAGCCAGCTCCCGATGGCAAGTGAGGATGGTGGCGCAGGACCTGACTTGTGACATCAGAGCAGTGGAGTATGTTTTCTGAAAAAACCCTGTATAACAGGCAAGAGGGGATGTTAGGGAGTTTAACTTCCTCTTTATGATGAAACAGTTCTATTCATTCAGTATATGAGGCAGGTTGTACCTGATGGCGAGTTGGGTTACAGTAACTGATATACTTGACTAGCGTATATAAGAACAATATTGCTATTTGACAACTACACCTTAAAAATTAAACATAGGATCGTACCTTCATGTACTCTCACACTTATTTCATGTCTCTGATCATTGTACCAGCCAGGGATCTCCAATCTGCAGCAATATGTGTCTTCATCCATCTTACTTAAATTACTGATAGTCAGAGAAACATCTCCCTTTGATATGTTACCCAATAACTGGTATCTGGAATCAAATCCATTCAAGGTCACTTTGCTGCCATCTGTCCAGATGTTTGGATTGTTACATCTATTTGGTGGACATTTTCCTCGTCCCCAGCACATGGAGGTTGTCCCATCCTTTATGGAGTATGTACAGGGTAAGGTCACTGCACCGCCCACAAAACCATTCACATCCTTAGCTGATACAAAAAGACCTGCAAATGTAGATGTCAGCATGTTATCTGTTATCAAGTTTTTAACATCTCATTTACCATTCTGATGTTTCTGATAAGAGAAGCCACTGTAAACAGTTAAAGACAAAACAATTGTTTTCTTTATTTTTAGTTATGTTCAAACTAATATTTTATAAACAATGTTTCAACCAGCAGGTGGAGCTCCAGGATCATTTTAACATGTATCAAAGCTCAGCCCTGGGCTCATCCCTCACCCCCTCCCCTGGAGGTCCCCTCCAGCAACAAATTTAAAGTGATATTATTCCTTCTTTAAAAAAATAAATGAATACATGTAGCTGCATACATTATGTCACTGTTGCCAACTGTTCCCAGTTTTTTGCAGTCTTTACAGTATTTGCGGCCTATGAAAATTAGCTTTGATGAGTTTCCACCTAAAGTGTGTCTCTTTTGTCTCCAGTGTCTCCCTGGTGACACCCCCACATGTGCACTACCTTATCTGGTGCCTTGTGTGTGGAATGCATGTACAGTAGGGGTTGCTGGTCCTATGCCTAGCCGAAACATTTGTGGTGCTATCTAACTGGCGCATGCACAGTAGAGGTTCCTGTCTCTGAGATCTGCCATTGTACCCAGCTGGCAAATGCACAACACTGTGCTTGGATTGCTTCAGGCAGAGCACCAGATCTCAGAACCAGGAGCCCCTACTGCACATACACTGGCTGGGTATAGCACCAGAGGCCATACTGCTGTGCACAGGGTGCGTTCCTGAGGGGAAAAACAGTAAAAAAAGATAAGGATTGGGGGAACAAATATTTCACACTGTTAGGTGAAGCTAAATCTGATTTTCTATTGGGCGTATCTCACCGAAAATGATTTTTTGTTGCAGGGGATGCCTGAAATCTTAGTACAGACTTCTAGGAAAATCAGTGAGCCAATCACACAAGCGGGAAATTATGTTTCTGGGGGGGGGGCGTTCTGGACCCATTTTGTGAGGCGAATACATCCAGGTAATCATATTGCATTGCATTTTGCAGAAAATTACAGAGCTGCAGATCGAAAAGGAAAGGTCATTTTTAATTACAATATGATTTGAGTGGCAATTGTATATGCTATATTATAATTTTTTTTAGCTGCCATTTTTTTTTCCCATGAAAGTGGAGTTACCCTTTAAAATTTGCAGATTTTTTGACGTGATCGCTGAACCTGCCCTCTCAAACCCAAGCAGATTTGCTCATCACTGTTAATGAAGGAGGGGCAGAAGAACCAATAAAGGAAAATATAAGCTCCAGCTTGAATATTGCACAAATATGAACTAGGACTAACATATTTGTTATGTTAGAATTATTTTTTTTGGAATTAATTTGGTATATTCGGATTTGTTTTGTATATTTGGCATTTTAAAATCGATTTGAAATAAATTTTAAAATGAATTTGAATTCGAAATGGAAACATATTGCAATAAAGACAGTAAGGTATAAACGTGAGATAAGATGATGATTCCTACTTAGGCTATTTTATAGAATAGAATAAACTAAAATATTAAAGAATAGAATAGAATAGAAAATAAAAGAATATAATATAATAAAATGGAATAGAATATAATAGAACAGAAAATATTCTATTCTATTTTTCTATTTTAATTTCTATTCTATTAATTTTAAAATCGGCACTAAAAAGTCAATGTCCCTTTAAATGTTCTTTCAAAAAAATCTTCAAAGATCCAATAAAGTACATTTGCTATAAGAACTGTCTCTTTATTCTTGACCCTTTGCTGGGACTCCTCATAACGAAAAGAATCTCAATGGAAGTAATAGAGGAAACTATATAGTGTAGTATGTTCTACTCCACATCAATCATAAAATCATACATTGTGCTCACATTTAATTACACTGTATGTGCTCCTTTTTATACACTTTACTCCTCCAAACAATAATGCAAACCTTCCATGCACCTCAATTTGCTCCTCTTCTCCAATTGTCGTGCGTCATCCTTCCTGGGAGAAATCCTCACCTCACACCTCCAAATGGATGCTAGGTACTCCCAAAAAGAAGAGACTCTTGAGAGGGGATATGATAGCGATTTACAAATACCTAATTGGTGATCCCAGCATAGGAAAGAAACTATTCAGTCTCAGGGAGTGTAAGAGGACATACAATGAGATTGGAGGAGAAGCGATTCAACCGTAAGCTGCTTAGGGTTTTTTTTTACTGTCAGGGCGATAAGGATGTGGAACTCTCTTCCACAATTGGTGGTGTTAGTGGGGAGTATTGATATTTTTAAAAGACTCTTGGACGTACATCTTAAAGAACATAACATACAAGGATATGGAAAATGATTATCGATACTGACACACGTGCACCTAAACAGCTTGAACTGGATGGACTAGTGTCTTTATTCAACCTTACCTACTATGTAACAGGAAAATTGTACACATAGTGTGATACCATAAAAACATATTCACTAAAATATGAACCAAACCTACCCACAAATAGTTAGTCTAAAACATGTGTGTCCCTTTTAATCCCATTCTCAGATCCTTCATGTGTGCCGCGTTGCACCTCTCACTCCATACACCTTACCAAATATAATTTTTTTTTGCATATGCATATAAACTCAATCTGTCACATACCTGGTGGAGATCGAGCTGTAGAGGGGCTTCTCTTGCACCTCTTGTCTAACACCCCTGATAGTGATGACAGGAGGTGCGAGCGCACAGCAGGGCCATCTTTAATTTTGATTGGGCAAAATTTTCTTGGGGCTCCCCCCTCCATTCTGAGACATACAAAAAATAGCAGGTGGACTCAAAATCAGTTTACTTCAGCAGATCACGCAGCAATTACAATTGTTTGCCAGAGGTTACAGCCTATCCTTACTGCTCACTGGCTGGTTTCTAGAGGTTACAACACATAATTTCTGCTTGCCGATTCTTTGCTAAAGGTTAATGTACATTATTAGCGCTCACTAATTGGTTGCTAGGGGTTACATCACATCATTACCACTTACTGATTGGTTGCTAGAGATTAAAGCAGATGACTACTGTTCGCTGATTGGTTGCTAGAGGTTAATGCACATCATTACCTCTCACTGAGCAGTGGAGCAATCCCAAATAATTGAGCAAGTAAAGGGTCACATTAATACACATACTACAGGAGAGTGTCAGAGAGTGCAGACATACTACAGGAGAGGTTCAGAGACTGCGGACATACTGCAGGAGACAATCAGAGACTGTGGACATACTGCAGGAGATTACTAGAGACTGCGGACATACTGCAGGAGATTGCCAGAGACTGCGGACATACTGCAGGAGACAATCAGAGACTGCGGACATACTGCAGGAGACAATCAGAGGCTGCGGACATACTGCAGGAGACAATCAGAGACTGCGGACCTACTGCAGGAGACAATCAGAGACTGCAGACATACTGCAGGAAACAATCAGAGACTGCGGACATACTGCAGGAGTCAATCAGAGACTGCGGACATACTGCAGGTGACAATCAGAGACTGCGGACATACTGCAGGAGATTACCAGAGACTGCGGACATACTGCAGGAGACAAAGACTACGGACATACTGCAGGAGACAATCAGAGACTGCAGACATTATACAGGAGATAGTCAGAGAACTTTCAGCAATGCACAGCTTTACAGTTGAATAACACAGCTCAGGGTTTAAACAGTCAGGCATTTTATGGGTGTAAGGACATACCTGAACAGCCAAACTAACTACATACATTCAGGTGTGTCAGCGGGGCTTCCACTCTCTGCTCTCACTACAGCAACCGGGAGCTCCACTGATGCTTTGTTGGGGGGCCCGCGCTACCTGTGAATTGGGGTCCAGATGACAGCTTTGCAGAGTGCACAGAGGACACGGGAGGATGTATTCCCGCGCTAGCCAGCTGAGAGGGGCAGGGCCGGGAGCTCCACTGATGCTTGGATATCCCTATGCTACATTTCTCTGGCTTTAATGTTAGTCCCGCAGTCCTGATGCAGTACCTAGGTGGAGTAGATGTTCCTCCCATGTATTGCTGTAGATCGCAATGTCATCCAGGTATGCACAGGCATAATCCTGAAGGCCATCGAGGAGTTGATCTACCATTTTCTGGAACGTCGCCGGAGCATTTTTCATTCCAAATGGCATGACCTTAGACTGGTACAAGCCAAAGAGGGTGATGAATGCCGACTTAAAAACAAATTCCGGGTCCAGAGTAATCTGCCAGTACCCTTTGCATAGGTCAAGAGTAGTTAGGAAATCACCTTGGGGGATGCAGTCTAACAGTTCATCGACCCGGGGCATGGGGTAGGAGTCAGTCGTTGTGCAGTCGTTTAGTCGGCGGTAGTACCATGTGGCTTTGGCACTAACACTACTGGGGGTGCCCAGGGGCTGTTGGAGGGCTCAATGACTCCTAAATCGAGCATGTCCTTTATCTCCTGCCTCATACCCTCTCTCACTGACTCAGGTACCCGGTAAGCCGCCTGCCGGATAGATAGCTGTCCCGGGGTTTCCACTCGGTGCACTGTCATAGTAGTGTATCCAGGCTTGGTGGAAAACATTTCCTGATGCTGCCTAAGGACCAGCCTGGCCTGGTCCTGCTACTCCGGCTGTAGCTGCCCATCCAACCGCACTGTCTCTACACCTGCTCTGTCTCCCCTGTATCTCTCACCTGTAGCTATGGCAGGGGAAGGTTCTAGGCATCTTCGCCGGCTGGAGCACATATGGCAGCTATCTCCTCAGGCCTCTCTTGGTACGCTTTGAGCATGTTCACATGGAAGGTCCGCTGGACTCTTTCATCTGAGCACTAAGCTACCAGGTAGGTAATGTGACATATGTGTTGCACTACCTTGTAAGGTCCCTACCAAGAGGCCTGTAATTTGTCTGACTTGGTAGGCTTGAGGGCAAGGACTGTCTGCCCTACAGCCAAGGTGCGATTCCGGGTGGTACGTATCATACCATCACTTCTATCGCCCCTGTGCGGTCTAAAGGTTCTCCCATATGGTGTCTGTGAGTTCCTTCAGCCAGTCCCTGTGCGCTAGTACGTACCCTACCACAGAGGTCTCTTCAGCCCCTTCCCAATGGGCTCCAAGTAGATCTAGTGGCCTCCTCACCCGTCTCCCATACAATAACTCAAATTGGGAGAACCGTGTAGATTCCTTGTAAGCGAACAGGAGGTGCGGCAGAAATTTCTCCCAATCCCGGTGAGAAGTTGCGAACATCTGCAGCAATTACTTTAGCGTTCCATTGAACCGCTCACATAGTCCATTTGTCTGGGGGTGGTAGGGAGAGCTGTGTATAGGCTTAATTCCACAGAACTTCCACAACTGCTGGGTTAGGTCCGCAGTAAACTGAGTCCCTTGGTCTGAGATAATCTCCTGAGGGAAACCCACCCTGTCAAAGATTCGGAGCAGGGCCTCCACTACTGTCTCTGCATGGATGTTTGTTAGAGGAACTGCCTTCGGGTAACTAGTAGCATAATCCACCACCGTCAAGATATATCTCTTCCCAGAGGGACTGGGTCGGGATACTGGTCCTACCAGGTCTATGGCTATCCAGCTAAAGGGCTCAGCTATGATTGGTAGGGGGTACAAAGAAGCTTTAGATCGGTCCCACTCTATCCGTTCCCTTTCTAATCCCCCGGGGTCCATCCCTGCCCTCTCCCTGTAACTAGCTAATGTCGAGTCAGATAGTAGTTCCCGGATAAAGTCAGTCGGGGTAGCCCAGGTAAAGGGTGGTACAGTCTGATAGGGGTTAGGGAAGTTAGGCCTCATCTAGGTCCCATCATCGAGTGCCTCCTCCGCTCGCCTTGCTTGCTGCCGGGTGGTCACAGGGAAGCCTTCTGGGGATAAATGCACATGGAAAGATGAAGAAAGATGTCCCAAGTAGAACATCTGCAAGTATATCTCTCATAACTCCACATAACTTCCACGTCTCTGTATCCCGAGCCCCAATCCATATGCACTTGGGAAGCAGGGATGCGTAAAACTTTGCCTCCAGCCACTCGCACAGCTATGGACCTCCCAGTTTTCCCAGTCCTTGTAATCATTCTGGGTTGCACCAAAGTAATAGTAGCTCCGCTGTCCCTGAGTCCTTGGGCGGGTCACCCATACGACCTGTCGGTGATGCCTGCGATTGTCATCGGCAGCAGCTTGTATGGGGCTCACCTTATGGAGTAGCCCAAATTCCTCTTCACCCCAGCCAGTTGAGGTAGATGGTGGGGTGGCTTCCAGATAATGAGCAGCCGCTTGGGCTGGGCCAGGGGCAGCATGGTTCCATGAAGTGACGTTGACATTTCGCAGAAGAAAGCGGAGGAGCCCAGCAGAAGAACCGGAGAGCGGGAGAAGAACCGGACACCGGGAAAAGAGGCCGGAGAGCAGGAGAAGAGGCCGGAGAGAGAGCGGAGAAGTTGGAAGAGACCCCCGAAGTCGGAAGAAGACCCCCTGGAGCTGCCTAATAAATTACTTTAAAAACCTGTCTAGTGTGTTTTTTTATTGACACTTTTTTCCTTAGGTGAATGGGTAGGGGTACGATGTACCCCATACTCATTCACATAGGGTGGGGGGCCGGGGTCTGGGGGCCCCTTATTAAAGGGGGCTCCCGGATTCCGATAAGCCCCCCGCCCGCAGACCCCGACAACCAACGGCCAGGGTTTTAGTGCCCCCCCTCCTGAACCGTACCAGGCCATCAACATGGGGACAAGGTGCTTTGGGGTGGGGGGGCCGCAGGGCGCCCCCTTTCCCCAAAGAACCCACCCCCATGTTGAGGGCCTGGTACGGTTCAGGAGGGGGGGGCACTAATTCATCCCCACCCCCTTTCCTGACTGGCCGGGCTGCGTGCTCAGATAAGAGTCTGGTATGGACTTTGGGGGGACCCCCACGCCATTTTTTTCGGTGTAGGGGGTTCCCCTTAAAATCCTTACCAGACCTAAAGGACATTGTCGCCTCCCCCTCGCGCTTGCTGCAATAGAAAAAAGTGTTTTTCCTACTGCACCAAGCGCGAGATGCACAGTACCCTGTCGCCGAGAGCGCTGGAAACATCCTCGCGGGCAGGTGCTGTAGCTGCCCTTGCGTTGTATTTGGTCCATCGGACCAGCATACAGACGAATGGATTACCCGATAGGAACTGGGTCCGGTGGAGTTCCGGCGGGAAGATTTGAAACATGTTTCAAATCTAAAGTCTGTCGGATTTTCGACCGAAAAGGTCCCTTGGAAGTCTGATGAAGCCCACACACGGTCGGATTGTCCGACAGGCTCGTTCCAGTGGACAAGTTCAGTCAAAAAGTCCGCCCATTTGTACAGGGCATAACACTGGAGGGGTTTCTGATTGGTTGACATACAACTTTTGATCTTGTTGTTAAGCAATATGAAAAGACCCTACTTGTAATTACTGACAAAAGCATTTAAAGGACTCTATAATGTTTGCCAGGTAAACAAGTCACCATTTCCCATGAATACCCTCTCAAGTCTAATTACCATCAATAAATACTTCTTGTATGGTCAAATAACATTATTTATCACCCTCAAGTATGTAAACAATGTGCCCTTTGAAATGCCTAATTAGATAAGCAGGCTATTCCCAAAATACCAAGGTGGCCTTGCATAAAATTTATATCCTTTTGATGTGTTTAATGGACTTGTCACTAGCCTGTCCAAGAATGTATGTATGTGAATATATGCTCTGTGCAGTTCTCTCTCTTTATACACATATATATATATATATATATATATATATATATATATATATATATATATATATATATATATATATATATATATATATATATCCAAGCTGGCCGGCTGGTCCAAGCTGGCCGACAGGGACTTTGCCGTTTTTCCCCGGCGCTGCACTGCATGCTGGCCGGGTTCAAGCTGGCCGGCCGAGTCTGCCGTTTTTTTGGGCGAGAAGCCACAGAAGTCGCAGGTGAGGTCAGATCTGCACCCCTCGGCTGGGAGGGAGTTCCACAGACCCAGCCGCGGGGCGCGGCGCGCGGTGCGCCCCTTCCTCGTAGAACCCCTTTTCGGGCGGCGGGAGAGGTTGCTGCGAATATATGTGAGGAGGTGATTTTCACAGAGCCACGACCAAGGAGCCTCACGCTTGGGCCGATGCTGCCCCCCGCTCCCCGGCGGGGAGAGCGTGCCCAGACCCCGGCCCCAGAGGTCGCGGGCCGCCCGGGTGCCTCGAACCCCTCCCGACCGCCTGGGGAATGCGTCTCTGGTAGGCCTGCCGTCCCCTGTTCATCGCGGAGAGAGGCCCCCCACCCCGGGGCAGGCCTCCCTCCCCCCGTGGTCCCCGACGGTGAGTCTGCCAGGACCCGAAGGAGAATCAGGCCGGCCAGACGGACACCGCCGGTGGCAGGGCCGTGCCGAGCGAGGCTGAGGACGCGTGGCCAAGCGCAGATTTTCTACGACAGCCCTCGGTACCTCCGCAAGGCACCCTCCCGCGGACCCGCACGGGGAGGGGAGGCTTTGGCCGAGCCTCCTCCTGCCCGCCGCCTCAACCCCACAAAGTGTCGCCCCGGGCCCGCCCGCCTCTCGAGCCCCCTGCAGCCACCCTGACGAGGGGGATGGCACCCCCCTCCACCCACTGCACACAGCCCTTCCCGGGGAGGCTGTATCCTGACATCCTCTCCTCCTCGGAGTCTGGATAGAGGGACGTCGGTGAGGATATGGATTAAGTAGGGTGGTAAAGCAGAGAAGAGCGTAAACCACTCAACCACTAAGTATGGTAGTACCCTCTCCAAATACGGCTTGTGACCATTAATGTCGCAAGTATGCATTCTACAGCGGCTAGATTTACAGCCATTGATTTTCTCAGCCGGATTGATGCTGACATTTTGTTTTTGCAGGAGACCTTGCTGGTATCTGTGGCAGAGATGTGTCTAGCAAAGAGGGAGTGGAGGTGTGGGCCCTCCCTCTGGTCTCTTGCGGCTGAGCCCTGTAGTGGAGTTGCGGTCTTTTTTAAGACTGGTCCGGTGGCTTGTAGACGAGTGATTGAAGTGGAGATTGGTAGATGTCTGGTGGTAGACACTGTCGTGGGGGGGCAATTCCTTTGTCTGATCCATTTTTATGGCCCTCAATCTAAGAGGGAGAAAAAGTGCCTTCTTACGGCGGTCAAGCCTTACCTGTTTACATCCCAGCAGTTGGTTTCCGGTGGGGATTTCAAAGATCGGGCGGGCGCTGTTGGCCCTCTGAAATATGATAGCATTTTTTTTGAATAGCGTAGTGAAGGAGGCCGGGTTGGTGGATGTGCACGTTCGCCATCTCCCCAACCACACTGGGTTCACATATACCGGAGGTAATTGTAAGAGTAGGTTAGGTTAGGTTTTTTTTGAAGGAGGACTTTGTCTTTGCAGCTCCTGTGCTGCAGGCAGTGGAGTTCTCCGACCACTGAATGGCGTCTGTTGCTTTGAATGTGGCTGAAACCCCTCAGAAAGGGCGGGGTTTGTGGCGCCTGAACAGATCGCTGCTTGAGGACTCTGAGGTGAGGCAGACCTATCAGACTTTCCTTATGCATCAAGTCTAGCTCCTTGAGAGTGGCTGCTCCTGCCTGGAATGGTGGGAAGCAGTGAAGAAGAGATCCGAAGGCTTTTTCCTGGGTGTCTCTAGGTGCAGGGCAGCCTCGAAGTACCAGGCCTATCAGAGGTTGCGCAGGCAGCTGGACCACTTGGTGTCCTCTGGGGTCTCTCAAGAACAGATATCTGCTCTAAAGCTTCAAATGAAGGAGTGCCAGTACGACCGTCTCGTCTCCCTGGTCCTTGAGAGGGAGTTTTTCTCCCCAGATCCTTACAAGAGCTGTGGTGAGGCAGTGAGTTCGAAGGTCATACACGGCCTGAAGGATTCCTCGGGGTCCCTGGTCCAGTCCAGATCGAGATTCTGGGTATCGTCAGGAACCATTTTTCAGGCATCCTGAAAAAGAAGCCTTTGGATGTAGAGAAAGCCAGGAGATTTCTTGATGAGACCCCGCTTTGATTGCTGTGTTCTCTCATTCCTGCCCAAGCCTGTGCCTGTCTCCATGTGTTCTGTTGTACACACTTGAAGGGGAGGTAGTCCTGGGGGGTCTGTACTAATGGAGGGAGGGTTGTCCTGGGATGTCTGTACTAGTGAAGGGGGGGTTTGTCCTGGGGGGGTTGTACTAATGGAGGGGGGGTTGTCCTGGGATGTCTGTACTAGTGAAGGGGGGGTTTGTCCTGGGGGGGTTTGTACTAATGAAGGGGGGGTTTTGTCCTGGGGGTTTGTACTAATGAAGGGGGGGTTTTGTCCTGGGGGGTCTGTACTAATGAAGGGAGGGGCGGTTTGTCCTTGGGGGGTCTGTGCTAATGGAGGGGGTGGGGGTTGACCTGGGGGGTTTGTACTAATGGAGGGGAGTTTGTCCTGGGGGGGTCTGTACTAATGAAGGGAGAGGTGGTTTGTCCTGGGGGGGTTTGTACTAATGGAGGGGGGTTGTCCTGGGGGGGGTTTGTACTAATAGAGGGGCGTTTGTCCTGGGGGGGTCTGTACTAATGAAGGGAGGTGGGTTTGTCCTGGGGGGGTCTGTACTAATGAAGGGAGGTGGGTTTGTCCTGGGGGGTCTGTACTAATGAAGGGAGGTGGGTTTGTCCTGGGGGGGGTCTGTACTAAGGGAGGGGGGTGGGTTTGTCCTTGGGGGGTCTGTACTAAGGGAGGGGGGTTTGTCCTGGGGGGGTCTGTACTAATGAAGGAAGGGGGGTTTGTCCTGGGGGGGTCTGTACTAATGGTGGGGGGTTTGTCCCGGTGGGGGTCTGTACTAATGGTGGGGGGTTTGTCCTGGTGAGGGTCTGTACTAATGGAAGTGGGTGGTTTGTCCTGGGGGGGTCTACACCCAGGAAAGTACACCCAGGGATCCAGAGGGAGAGGGCAGTGCTGAGGGAACACCATCAGAGAGAGAACCCCGCTGCCCTGCGCCACCAGAGGGAAAACCACACAGCCTGGCGCCATCCCTGGCGGAGAAAGGAATGGAGTCATTGCAGGAATACAGATCTGGGTGCTACCCAATGGAGTCGCCACGGGCAATTCAGAGTGAGCCGACTCCTGATCAGGGGAAGCATTGCTGTATCGCTGGGTCAGGTGAGAGGGCCGATCGGCCATTATCTACTAATGTCCATAGGAACTGCAGTCTCTGACCATCTCCTGTATCATGTCTGCCCTCTCTGACCATCTCCTGTACTATGATTGCAGTCTCTGACCATCTCTTGTATCATGTCTGCAGTCTTTGACCGTATTATGTCTGGGGGCTCTTTCTGGTGGTGTCTGGGGGGCGGCATTGAAGGGCCCGGCCTTAGGGCGGCAAAGGGAGTAAATCCGGGCCTGACTGCAGCTGTTCATGGCTGGGGGTTGTTGTCTGTCTGAAAGACTAACGTATATCAAAGGCCTGAATGGAGACGGCCAATCAAATTGCTCAGCCATTCAATGTCTAGTGAATATAACATGGCGTTCAGTCTATAGTTTGATATAGTCTTGTCTGTGTATAACTATGAAGGCGCAGACCTAGGAAAAATGGGACTTTAAATTATATTTCCTCTGTCGGATATTTTTGTCATCTGTGGACTTTGGACTTTGTTCTGTGTTGGAAGTCAATAAAGTGCATCTCTCTGGAAGAATTGGGTTGCTGCGGAAGAGTACTTACATCATCATTATAATAACTACTAAATTAATCATCCACCCACTATATATAATATATCACTACACTATATATCACTACATCCACTAGAGACAAAGTCCTGCCCATGCATGAGGTGGTGGGTGATGTCTTTCGGGAATTGGTGAAGGTGAGGAATCTTGAAAGAGATAGGGTTGGGCTGAATAGGAGTGCTCGTTTATGGAGGGGCTTTCACTTCCAGCCTCCTTAGGGCCTACAACCCTGTTTCTTAATTTGGTGGTGGTATCTGCTGTCCCTTTAGCACTCCCCTAGATTTTGTTACAGTTTTTTTTTAATGTAAGGTTGCAGCTGTCTGGGATCTGTACACTCTCGTCTGTAACAGGGGTTTGTTGTTTTTATGTGGTTTATAGTGAAGTGTATAGTTAGATGTGATGTGTATAGTAAGTGTTAAGAGGTGGCTGCAGTCTCGAGTGAGACCACAATTGGCATATGATCTCCTGGTGGCCCATAATGCTAGTAAACCTGCTGTCGGGTCATGTCCGTGCCCAAATCAGGGTCTGGCGAGGTTTGGGAGATATGAACCAGTTATGGTAAGCAGATTTTTTATGCAAAGGCTAATCTGGGCTAGTTGCAAAGGCTCCGACTCGCCCTGAAAGGGGACTAAATTGGTGAGTCGGTGGTGGAAACACTTTGTAGTTATCTGTTTTTTTTGCCTGTTTGTATTAGTTATAGAGCATTATGTTATGACCGAATATGTAAAGGCCGTTTTTCTTATGTTTTTTTCTGTTAGTGTGGTAGCAGTCTCTAAATAAAAAAAAAAAATTCCAGCTCCAATAGCGTATATTAAAGTTACTGCAGTTAAAAAGCTCGTAGTTGGATCTCTCAGCGCCTCCCCGATGCTCTTGACTGAGTGTCCCGGGGGGCCCGAAGCGTTTACTTTGAAAAAACTAGAGTGTTCAAAGCAGGCCAGTCGCTTGAATACTTCAGTTAGGAATTAGGGATGAGCCTGATGTTCGAGTCAAACGCAAGTTCCACTCGAACATTGGGTGTTTGCCTGTTTGCCGAATAGCGAACAATTTG
Source organism: Aquarana catesbeiana (assembly GCF_042186555.1). Taxonomy (NCBI): domain Eukaryota; kingdom Metazoa; phylum Chordata; class Amphibia; order Anura; family Ranidae; genus Aquarana; species Aquarana catesbeiana. The sequence continues at coordinate 529,392,398 of NC_133326.1, forward strand.
GGGTGTTCGCGGCAAATTCGAAAGCTGCGAAACACCCTTTAAAAATATATGGGAGAAATCAAAAGTGCTAATTTTAAAGGCTTATATGCATGGTATTGTCATAAAAAGTGTTTGGGGACCTGGGTACTGCCCCAGGGGACATGTATCAATGCAAACAAAAGTTTTAAAAAAGGCTGTTTTTTCGGGAGCAATGATTTTAATAATGCTTTAAGTGAAACAATAAAAGTGAAATATTCCTTTAAATTTCGTACCTGGGGGGTGTCTATAGTATGCCTGTAAAGTGGCTCATGTTTCCCATGTTTAGAACAGTCCGAGAGCAAAATTACATTTCTAAAGGAAAAAAAGTCATTTAAAACTACTCGCTGCTATAATGAATTGTCGGTCCCGGCAATACAGATAAAAGAAGTCATTGAAAAAAAACGGCATGGGATCCCCCCAGTCCATTACCAGTCCCTTTGGGTCTGGTATGAATATAAGGGCCTCATCCCCACAACCCTTGCACAGGGGTTGTGGTTGTGGGGATCTGTGGGCAGGGGGCTTATCGGAATCTGGAAGCCCCCTTTAACAAGGGAACCCCCAGATCCCGGCCTCCCCCCTGTGTGAAATGGTAACGGGGTACAAATGTACCCCTACCATGTACCAAGACACGGCTTGGGACAAGTCTTTTATTAAAAAATAAAAAAATAAAAATGTCCCATGAAGTCGTCTTCTTCTTCTCTTGCTCTGCCGATGGACCGAAGAAGAAAAAAAAAAGCCGCACCAACCCTACATTTGTACCCCATTACCATTTCACACAGGGGGAGGCAGGACCTGGGGGTCCCCTTGTTAGAGGGGGCTTCCAGATTCCGATAAGCCCCCCGCCCGCAGACCCTCACAACCACCAGGCAAGGGTTGTGGGGATGAGGCCCTTGTCCCCATCAACATGGGGACAAGGTGCTTTGGGGGCTACCCCAAAGCACCCTCCCCATTTTGAGGGCATGTGGCCTGGTACGGTTCAGGAGGGGGGGCACTCTCTCGTCCCCCCTCTTTTCCTGCGATCTGCAAGGTTGCATGCTCAGATAAGGGTCTGGTATGGAATTTTTGGGGGACCCCCACGCCATTTTTTTAAAATTTTGGCACGGGGTTCCCCTTAAAATCCATACCAGACCTGAAGGGTCTGGTATGGATTTTGAGGGGGACCCCAACGCCACTCTTTTTTAATGTTGGCGCGTGGTTCCCCTTAATATCCATACCAGACCTGAAGGGCCTGGTATGGAATTTGGGGGGACCCCCACGCAGCTTTTTTTTTTTACATTTTGGTTCGGGTTTCCCCTTAATATTCATACCAGACCCAAAGGGACTGGTAATGGACTGGGGGGATCCCATGCCGTTTTTCAATGACTTCTTTTATCTGAATTGCCGGGAGTAGTTTTAAATGACTTTTTTTCCTTTAGAAATGTCATTTTGCTCTCGGACTGTTCTAAACATGGGAAACATGCGCCACTTTACAGGCATACTATAGACACCCCCCAGGTACGAAATTTAAAGGAATATTTCACTTTTATTGTTTCACTTTAAGCATTATTAAAATCACTGCTCCCGAAAAAATGCCAGTTTTTAAAACTTTTTTTACATTGATACATGTCCCCTGGGGCAGGACCCAGGTCCCCAAACGCTTTTTATGACAATAACTTGCATATAAGCCTTTAAAATTAGCACTTTTGATTATTCATGCTCGTGTCCCATAGACTTTAACGGTGTTCGCATGTTCGAACAAATTTTTTGCCTGTTCGCATGTTCTGCTGCGAACCGAATCGGGGGGTGTTCGGTTCATCCCTCATAGGAATAATGAAATAGGACTCCGGTTCTATTTTGTTGGTTTTCGAAACTGGGGCCATGATTAACCGCTTGCTGACCGCGCTATAGCCGAATGATGGCTGCAGCGCAGTCGGATAACTCTGGGAGGGCGTACATTGATGTCCTCCCAGAATCCTGCTCTCGCGCACATCCGGGAACATCCGCCAGGAGTGAAGCCTGCGGCTTAAATTGACTCACCACGGGAAATCTCACCCGGCCCGAACACGAAAATGATTGACAGATTGATAGCTCTTTCTCGATCCTGTGGGTGGTGTTGCATGGCCGTTCCTAGTTGGTGGAGCGATTTGTCTGGTTAATTCTGATAACAAACAAGACTCCTCCATGCTAGTTACTCGACCCCCGGCGGTCCGCGTCCAACTTCTTAGAGGGACAAGTGGCGTTCAGCCACGCGAGATCAAGCAATAAGAGGTCTGTGATGCCCTTAGATGTCTGGGGCTGCACATGCGCTACACTGAACGGACCAGCGTGTGTCTACCCTTCGCCGACAGGTGTGGGTAACCCGCTGAACATCGTTCATGATAGGGATTGCAATTATTTCCCATGAACAAGGAATTCCCAGTAAGTGCGGGTCATAAGCTCGCGTTGATTAAGTCCCTGCCCTTTGTATACACCGGCCGTCGCTACTACCGATTGGATGGTTAAGTGAGGTCCTCAGATCGGCCCTGCGGAGCACCGAGAAGGTGATCAAACTTGATTAACTAGAGGAAATAAAAGTTGTAACAAGGTTTGCGTAGGTGAACCTGCGGAAGGATCATTACCGAGATCCGATGGAGGAGGCGCACGCTTTCCGGCCCAGGAGAAGGGAAAACAAAGCCGTCGTGATTGTGTTGATTAAGTCCCTGTCCTTTGTACACACCAGCGTGTGTCTACCCTTCGCCGACAGGTGTGGGTAACCTGCTGAACATCGTTCATGATAGGGATTGCAATTATTTCCCATGAACAAGGAATTCCCAGTAAGTGCGAGTCATAAGCTCGCGTTGATTAAGTCCCTGCCCTTTGTACACACCGGCCGTCGCTACTACCGATTGGATGGTTAAGTGAGGTCCTCGGATTGGCCCTGCAGAGCACCAAGAAGACGATCAAACTTGACTATCTAGAGTAAGTAAAAGTCGTAACAAGGTTTCCATAGGTGAACCTGTGGAAGGATCATTACCGAGAGCTGAGGGAGGAGGCACGCGCCTTCAGGCCCACGAGAAGGGAAAACAAAATCACCGTGGGCCAGAGGTGGAGGCACCGGGCCGGGGCTTGCGGCTCCCGGCTCCCCTCCCTACGCCTGCGGGACCCAGAGGAACGCGTTGGCGGGAGGGGGAAGGCGTTTCGGATGGCCCTCCCCCCTGGCCCCGAGGGGGAACACGCCCACCGGCAGGCCGAGCGGGGTACCGCATGGGCCCCGCTTCCCTTTCCCCGGGGTGGCGGAGGGGCTCGGAAGGTTTGCAAGCCTGGAGCCTGGGCGCCCCTCACGAGGGGGGTGCCCGGCAGAGCGCTTGGACACTCACGGCCGAGGAGGGGGCCCGCCCGGTCCGCTGGGAAGGCCCCCTCGGAGCGAGAAAACCGCTGAAACAAAGAGCAAGACTCTAATGCCGCGTACACACGGTCGGACTTTTCGTCTACAAAAGTCCAACGGACGCTGACGGACTAAAGCTGGCTGGTAATCCGATCGTGTGTGGGCTTCTCCGGACTTTCAACGGACTTTTTTAGCCTCAAATCCGACGGACTTTAGATTTGAAACATGCTTCAAATCTTTACGTCGTAAGTACGACGGACCCCGAAATCCGCTCGTCTGTGTGCTAGTCCGACGGACAAAAACCCATGCTAGGGCAGCTATTGGCTACTGGCTATGAACTTCCTTATTTTAGTCCGGTGTACGTCATCACGTACGAATCCGTCGGACTTTTGTGTGGTCGTGTGTAGGCAAGTCCGTTCGTAAGAAAGTCTGCCGCAAGTCCGCCGAAGGTACGTCGGAAGTCTGTCGGACAGGCTGTCGGACTTTTGTAGACGAAAAGTCCGACCGTGTGTATGCGGCATTATGCCGCGTACACACGGTCGGACTTTTCGTCTACAAAAGTCCAACGGACGCTGACGGACTAAAGCTGGCTGGTAATCCGATCGTGTGTGGGCTTCTCCGGACTTTCAACGGACTTTTTTAGCCTCAAATCCGACGGACTTTAGATTTGAAACATGCTTCAAATCTTTACGTCGTAAGTACGACGGACCCCGAAATCCGCTCGTCTGTGTGCTAGTCCGACGGACAAAAACCCATGCTAGGGCAGCTATTGGCTACTGGCTATGAACTTCCTTATTTTAGTCCGGTGTACGTCATCACGTACGAATCCGTCGGACTTTTGTGTGGTCGTGTGTAGGCAAGTCCGTTCGTAAGAAAGTCTGCCGCAAGTCCGCCGAAGGTACGTCGGAAGTCTGTCGGACAGGCTGTCGGACTTTTGTAGACGAAAAGTCCGACCGTGTGTACGCGGCATTAGCGGTGGATCACTTGGCTCGTGCATCGATGAAGAACGCAGCTAGCTGCGAGAATTAGTGTGAATTGCAGGACATATTGATCATCGACACTTCGAATGCACCTTGCGGCCCAGGGTTCCTCCCGGGGCCACGCCTGTCTGAAGGTCACTCCTCTATCGGTCGCCCGCCAGAGCGCAGCTGGGGCGCTCGTAGGGGCCCGACAATCGGGTCACAAACAGGTCGGCCAGGGGCACGCGGAGGCGGCGGTCCTTCGGGGCCCCCCCCACGTCTCTGCGCCCTCACCACCCGCCAGACCTGAACCGGGCCCCTTCATCCCCCGAAGTCCAGACCCCTTGCGCTGGGGTCCCCCCTTCCCAGGGGGCCCATGCAGGGCCGCCCGACGTGTCCCCTCTGCCTGCGGGTGAGGGGGAGGATCCACCCTCCCTGCGGGGGTGGGGCACCCCACCCTTTCCAACTCAAACCTCAGATCAGATGCGGCGACCCGCTGAATTTAAGCATATTACTAAGCGGAGGAAAAGAAACTAACCAGGATTCCCTCAGTAATGGCAAGTGAAGAGGGAAGAGCCCAGCGCTGAATTCCCGTCCGTTCATCTGGCACAGGAAATGTGGCATATGGTAAGCCGGGCCCACCCTGGCGTTACTCGGGGGGCCAAGTCCTTCTGACCCAGCCCGCAAACGTTGTTAGGCCGTTAGCGGCCTCCGGCGTCGCAGGACCCGGCCTCCCCGGAGTTGGGTTGTTTGGGAATGCAGCCCAAAGTGGGTGGTAAACTCCACCTAAGGCTAAACACGGGTGCGAGACCGATAGCGGACAAGTACCGTAAGGGAAAGTTGAAAAGAACTTTGAAGAGGGAGTTCAAGAGAGCATGAAACCGTTAAGAGGTAAACGGGTGGGGTCTGTGCAGTCCGCCAGGAGGATTTAACCCGGTGGGCCAGGGTCGCCCGTCACGGGCCTGTCGGACCTCCCTGCCGCGGAGGCCTGGGGTGGCACCGGCGGGGGGACGCAGGCCTGTCCCACGCAGGGCACATTTCCTCCATGGTGGTGCACCGCGACCGGCTCCAGGCTGGCTGGGAAGGCCCTGGGGCCGAGGGAGACGACCACCTCCGCACTCTCCCCCCCGCTGAACCATCCTGCCCCCTCTTCTCGGGAGGTGCACCCCAGCCACGCTGCCTTGGCCGCCTTGGCGGGAGTGCCCGCGCCTACCAGACGCCAGGGACCCACCCGACCCGTCTTATAACATGGATCAAGGACTCTGACGTGCACGTGAGTCGGAGGGCCTCTCGAACGAAACCCTGTGGCACAGTGAAGGTGAGGGCCAGGGCGCCCTCGGCTGAGGTGGGATCCCGCCGCTGGTGACAGCCGGCGGATGCACCACCAGTCCGTCTCTCCCACCCTGCCAGGCCGGTGGAGCATGAGCGCGCACGGCAGGACCCGAAAGATGGTGAAATATGTCTGGGCAGGGCGAAGCCAGAGGAAACTTTGGTGGAGGTCCGCAGCGGTCCTGACATGCAAATCGGTCACCTGGGCATAGGGGTGAAAGACTAATCGAACCAACTAGTAGCTGGTATCCTCCGAAGTTTCCCTCAGGATAGCTGGCGCTCTCGGCACGAGTTTTATCCGTTAAAGCAAATGATTAGAGGTCTTGGGGCCGGAACGATCTCAACCTATTCTCAAACTTTAAATGGGTAAGAAGCCCAGCTTGCTGGCCTGGAGCCAGATGGGGAATGCGAGCGCCCAGTGGGCCACTTTTGGTAAGCAGAACAGGCACTGCGGGATGAACCGAACGCCGGGTTAAGGCGCCTGATGCCGATGCTCATAAGACCCCAGAAAACGTGTTGGTTGATATAGACAACAGGACAGTGGCCATGGAAGTCGGAATCCGCTAAGGAGTGCATAACAAGTCACCTGCCAAATCAACTAGCCCTGAAAATGGATGGCGCTGGAGTGTCGGGCCCATACCCGGCTGTTGCCGGCAATGAGATGACGGTCCCAGCAGGCTAGGCCGTGACGAGTAGGAGGGCCGCCTTGGTGCGCGCAGAAGCCTCAGGTGAGGGCCCAGCGGAGTTGCCGCGGGTGCAGATCTTGGGGGTAGTAGCAAATATTCAAACTTTGAAGGCCGAAGTGGAGAAGGGTTCCATGTGAACAGCAGTTGAACATGGGTCAGTCGGTCCTGAGAGATAGGCGAGTGCCGTTCGCAAGGGACGGGCGTCGTGAAGGACAGAGCGCCCTGGAAAGGATTCGTCCTGAGAGAGGGGCCCGAGCCTTGGAAAGTGCCGTGGTTCCGGCGGCGTTCGTTGAGCTCTCGCTGGCCCTTGAAAATCCGGGGGAGAGGGTGTAAATCTTGCGCCGGGACGTACCCGTATCCGCAGCAGGTCTCCAAGGTGAACAGCCTCTGGCATGTTAGAACAATGTAGGTAAAGGAAGTCGGCAAGTCAGATCTGTAACTTCGGGATAAGGATTGGCTCTAAAGGCTGGGTTTGTCGGGCTGGGGCGCGAAGCAGGGCTGGGTCTTGTAACAGTTTCTAAAATAAGTTACAACGAATTCCTTTATCTCCTCTACAATCTCCTCTTGTAGACCTTCACTCAACTAAGCTCCCAGTCTTTCACTAGACTTGCTGATCCACTGCCAAGCATCACCCTTGAGTCCCTGCTGGGTCCCTAGCTTGGCACTCATAGATACTCATCAAAGGTCACCCCGCTGGCCTGCTTGGTCCCTGGCTTGGCACACAATACTGCTCGGCAAGCGTCACCTCCACTGGCTGAGTCCCTGGCTTGGCACTTGCTGAAGTTTCCCAATTCTTCACTGCTTTGGTACTTGCTTCAGCTACTCACTGTGGTCCCTGGTAACAAGGTGGATGGTCCCTTAGTGGCGACAGCTTCACCTCTACCTCCGACCACGACAGGTTTTCAGGCCGGCAGAACCGTCACTTCTGGTTGGACTGCAAGCCGCAGTCCCAACTCTAAGCTGCTCTCTTGCTTCTGGATAGGCTCTCAGACAGCCTAGCAGCCAGATGTGCCAGGGATAGGCCTTAGGCTCTGACCTAGCAGCCCAGGGCAGCACAACACACGTCCACCCAGACAACCATCCAGGTGGCACAGAACACCGATCACCTGACTCCACCCAAATAAATTGGCTCTCCCAGCAGTCCAAGGGATCCAAGAAAACCCCTTGGCTGAGACACCCCATTCACTCCTAATCGGTCCTTGCAATGCCCTTGTCTTAACTAATGTCTCCGGGTACCCGGTCACCTAGCGACAGAAGAGAGAAGTGCAGCAATTCCAGAATTAGGGTGAAATCAATTGATCTCCAAACAATTGGCCGAGGCAACTAGCACCTGACAACTAAATTTAACAGCATCCCTGCCTAAACGTCAGGGTGCTACATTATTTTGCCACCAATTCTTTTTTTTACATTCAGCTGTCAGCGGGGAACCCGGCTGATCACTCATCGTTTGTTAAGAACACGGTGGCCAGCTTTCTGGCCTGCTCCTTAGCAATCAGCTATATACAGTGTGTTTACAGTGTGTTTAAAGAGAAATAAAATTAAAAAATGCAAAATGCATGAAAACTACATGCAAAAACGCACCAAAAACAAGGGTTTAAAAACGCACTGCAAAAGGTGCCTGAACAAAGCATCAAGCGCAGCCCGCTCCCCTGCTGCGGAGATATGTGAACCGGCTCCTTAGAGAGCCGGTCAAAATTTCCTGCTATTGCAAATTGAATGTGGGGAAACCACATCCAATTCGCAATGGCGTGAACCCAGCCTCACAGAAGTGAGTTTCCAGGCACATTACTCTGCATTACTCTGATGTACCCAGGTGACTAGTGGCTTTGTAAACTGACTCCCAGTCCAGTTCTTGACAGTGAAGGTACAAGTTGCAGGGGCAAGCCATGGGCATAAAAGGGCCAGATGAGCAGACATGACCTAACTGCCCTCAGATTTATTATGTACACTTGCCTGCTTGAATAAGCATGCGAAGCAGGAGAGGAGCCACCATCAGACACCTCCAATAAAAAAGAATTAGGGATTCTTTACACAGGCTTCAGACTCTATAGTAAGTTGAAGGCAATAAGTATGGTATTTACAATATTTTTAGCTTGAGTTGGAAAAACTTTAACCTGCTTTCAACTCTCTTTAGAGGTACTTATGATTAGCTTATAAGTAGCTTTAGGCTGCTTCTGAGTTGCTTTGAATTTGTTCTGAAATGCTGCCTTACGTTGATCCACATTGATCCATATAAGGAAAGAAAGCAATTCAGAAGCCACAAATGCCCCATGAACACAAACCATAAGCATAGCTCCCAACAGTCCCTCGAAATCAGGGACAGTTGGGAGCTATGCTTATGGTTTGTGTTCATGGGGCATTTGTGGCTTCTGAATTGCTTTCTTTCCTATGCTCCAGCAGTGATTAAATACCACCAAAAGAAAGCTCTATTTGTGTGAAGAAAATGATACAAATTTTACATGGCTACAGTGTTGCATGACCGTGCAAAGCGTGACAGCACTGAAAGCTGAAAAATGGTTTGGGCAGGAAGGGGGTGAAAGTGCCCTGTATTAAAGTGGTTCTTTGTCCCATTGGGAAATTTTCTTTCACTTCTGTCCCATAGCCAAATCAGGAAGTGAGAGGAAATCCATGCTTGTCATCAAAACTGTTCCATTAGATGATTTCCCCATGCTTCCTGTTTTAGTGACAACTCAAAATTTGGGATTATCTTTGACTCTCACACAAATACGAATGTACACATAGGTCCCGCAAGCATATGTAAATGGTGACTGCACTACGCATGTGAGCTAACACAGAGAATGCCAGGTTGAGGGCAATATTTCTAGCCACAGACCTCTTGTTTAACTTCAAACTGGTTGTAACATTTTTAAACCATTGCCTATGGATAATTATTATTATTATTATTATTATTCGGGATTTATATAGCGCCAACAGTTTACGCAGCGCTTTACAATAAAAAAGGGAGACAATACAGTTATAATACAATACCATACCATACAATAGGATTAAGAGGGCCCTGCTCAGAAGAGCTTACACTCTAATAGGGTGGGGCAGGTGGTACAAAAGGTTGTAACTGTGGGGAATGAGCTGGTGGAAGTGGTAGGAGATTAGTTGGAGACGTGATAGGCTTTCCTGAAGAGATGAGTTTTCAGGGATTGCCTGAAGGTAGCAAGAGTAGGGGATAGCCGGATAGATGGAGGTAGCGAATTCCAGAGGATGGGAGAGGCTCTGGAGAAATCCTGGAGACGAGCATGGGAGGAGGAGATGAGAGAGCTTGAAAGCAGGAGGTCTTGAGAAGAGCGGAGAGGTCGATTTGGGTGATATTTGGAGACAAGATTAGTGATGTAGCTTGGGGCAGAGTTGTGAATGGCTTTGTATGTTGTGGTTAGAATTTTGAATTTAATTCGCTGGGTGATTGGGAGCCAGTGTAGGGATTGAAGTAGAGGGTTGGCAGACACTGAGCGGTTGGTAAGGTGTATAAGTCTGGCAGCAGCATTCATGATAGACTGAAGAGGGGATAGCCTATGGAGCGGTAGGCCAATGAGAAGGGAGTTGCAATAGTCAAGGCGAGAGATAACAAGGGAGTGAATGAGGAGCTTGGTGGTTTCATTTGTTAAAAAAGGGCGAATTTTAGAGATATTACGGAGGTGAATTCTACAAACTTTTGACAGGGATTGGATTTGAGGCTGAAATGACAAGTCAGAGTCTAGGATTACACCTAGTACCCTGGCGTGAGGGGAGGGACTGATTGTTGCATTGTTGATTTTGATGGAAAAGTCATGGAGGGGGGCACGGGCGGGGGGGAATATTAATAGCTCAGTTTTAGAGAGATTTAGTTTAAGAAAGTGGTGCGACATCCATGCTGATATGTCAGTTAGTAAGTTAGTAATGCGAGAGGAGACTGAAGGAGTGAGGTGAGGAGTAGACAGATAGATTTGGGTGTCATCAGCGTATAAGTGGAATTGGAAGCCGTGGGCAGTTATTAAGTGACCAAGGGAGGAGGTGTAGATAGAGAAGAGAAGGGGTCCAAGAACCGAGCCTTGGGGGATCCCCACAGAAAGGGGCAATGGAGAGGAGGAGACAGAGTTGTAGGTGACACTGAAGGAGCGCTGTGATAAATAGCCAGAGAACCAGAATAGAGCAGAATCTCGGAGGCCAAGGGAATGTAGTTTATTGAGAAGGAGCGGGTGGTCAACAGTATCAAAGGCCGCAGAGAGGTCAAGTAGTAGGAGTATGGAGTACTGGCTGTTGGTTTTAGCAGTTAGTAAATCGTTAGTGAGTTTTAGTAAGGCAGTTTCCGTGGAGTGCTGCGAGCGAAAGCCAGACTGTAAGGGGTCAAGAAGGTTATTTTCATTGAGGTAGGAGCTAAGACGGTTGTAGACTAAGCGTTCTAGAAGTTTAGAGGTGAATGGGAGTAATGAGATGGGTCTTAAGTTGTTCAGGTCGGTAGGGTCCAGTGAGGGCTTTTTGAGAATGGGAGTGATCTGCGCATGTTTTAGAGGGGAGGGGAAAATGCCACTAGAAAGGGAGAGATTGAAGATGTGGGTGAGGGAGCATAGGATAGAAGAAGAGGGTGACCGTAGTAGTTGTGAGGGAACAGGATCCAAGGGACAATTGGTTAGGTGGGCATCTGAGAAAATTTTTGTAACCTCTTCCGTAGTAGCCAATTCAAAAGAGGAGAGTGTTGAATGTGCTGCTGGGCAAGGTATGATGGGTGGGGAAGACGTACGCACAGTGGAGATGTCCTCACGAATTGCATCGATCTTGTCTTTGAAGTGATTGGCAATCTCTTGGGCAGTGAGTGAGTTAGTGGGTAGAGGGGGTGGTGGACGAAGCAGAGAGTTAAAGGTTGAGAAGAGCCGACGGGGACTGGATGACAAGGAATTAATAAGAGAGACAAAGTAGGCTTGTTTGGCGGCATGGAGGCATGAATTGTATTTTAGAAGGGCAGATTTATATAGGGTGAAGTCTTGCAGGCATTTGGTTTTACGCCACAGTCGTTCAAGAGCACGGCAATGTCTCTTGAGATTTCTAGTGTTGTCAGTTTGCCAGGGTTGTAACGGTCGGGGCCTAATTCTGCGTGTGGTTAGAGGAGCAAGTGCATCTAGTGATGATGAGAGTGAACTGTTGTAAACAGAAGTGGCCAGGTCAGGACAGGACAGGGGAGAGATTATGTCATATAGGTGGTCAGTAGCAGAATAGAGAAGAGAAGGGTTAAAGTGGCGAAGGTTTCTACAAGTAATTGTTTGCTGCTTGGAGGGATGGGTGGTTGGAGGCAAGGATACAGTGAAAGTAATGAGGTTGTGATCAGATAGAGGAAAGGGGGTGTTGGTGAGGTTGCCAGGGTTGCAGGGATGGGAGAATACAAGGTCAAGGGTATTACCATTGGAGTGAGTGGAAGTATGTGTCCATTGGGTTAGGTCAAAAGATGAGGTTAAGTTGAGAAGTTTAGCTGTAGTTGGGCTGTTAACATTGACAGGAATGTTAAAGTCACCAAGAATAATGGTGGGTATTTCAGAGGAGAGAAAGTAGGGTAGCCAGGCAGCAAAGTCATCAAGAAAGCGCGATACCGGTCCTGGAGGCCTATAAATTGCTGCAATCCTCAGAGAAATGGGAGAAAACAGACGAATACAGTGCATCTCGAAAGAAGAGAGGGATAGAGAGGGAGGGACAGGAAGGACTTGGAAGGTGCTTTGTGGGGACAGAAGGAAGCCAACTCCACCTCCTTTCTGTCTGTTGGGTCTGGAGGAGTGAGTCCAATGGAGACCACCATGGGAGAGGGCAGCAGGTGAAGCTGAGTCAAAATTTTGCAGCCAGGTTTCTGTTATGGCGAGTATGTTCAAGCCATGAGAGATGAAGAGGTCATGTACAGATGTTAGCTTGTTACAGATGGAGCGGGCGTTCCAAAGGGCACATGAGATTGGTGGGGTGCTTTGAGGAAGCAGGGGGATAGAAATTAAACTGAGTGGATTGCGGTGGTTGCCAGAGGGGGATGGGTATTGGATATGTGGCTTGCATTTGGAAAATGGCGGACCAGGATTAGGAGAAATGTCACCTGAGACTAGGAGAAGGAGGAGGGTGAGGAGGGCAAGGTGGGAGTGGGATGTGCATGAGCGCACGTGTCTAGTGGCCCTGGTGTTTATGTCAGCATGTGGGTGCAGCAAATGCAGGAGATGATGGGTGCCATAGTAGGGAGAGGGTAGGAGTGAAGGTGATATGTGCATGCTGCAGGGAAGAGAGGAGGGGTAGAGTAAAGATAATTTGAGGATAGAAGACACCAATGTGAGAAGGAAGAGAATAAGGAGCATGTTAGTGGATAGAGAGTGGGAAACTAACCTAATATAAAATAAATGTCAAAGCTGGTTTGCTTGTCGTCTTGCAGAGTGGAGCAGAGTTCCTGTTGTTCAAGCAGCTTTAGTTATCCTGCTTTCGTTAAACTGCGTCGGTGAAACTGCGCATCACTCGTGACAGAGCCACTCAGGAAAGAGCCATGATGTCTGCGCCACCCCATAAGCTGCCATAAATTTATAGAGAGACTAAGCTGGGATGCATTTCTCAGTTGGTCATTATTGGGTCTGATGTGAGACACCTGAATATGGGGAGGAGATGGCCAGGGCCAGGCTAGCTACAGACACAGGCTAGGGTCGTAAAGCTAATTACCTCTCTTGATCACTCAAGCCACATGGAGTTGAGAATCAATCACCAGTAATATTGCTATTGCACTGTGTTTGTTATAGAGCTAGCAGTAAATATGGAAGTTTAAAGATATGGCAGCAGGAGACAATTACCAAAAATATTAATCGCAGGCTCAGCAAAGTCAGTTCAGTAGGGATGTACAGTTGGATAGGAGATAGGAGACAATTACCAAAAATATTAATCGCAGGCTCAGCAAAGTCAGTTCAGTAGGGATGTACAGTTGGATAGGAGATAGGAGACAATTACCAAAAATATTAATCGCAGGCTCAGCAAAGTCAGTTCAGTAGGGATGTACAGTTGGATAGGAGATAGGAGACAATTACCAAAAATATTAATCGCAGGCTCAGCAAAGTCAGTTCAGTAGGGATGTACAGTTGGATAGGAGATAGGAGACAATTACCAAAAATATTAATCGCAGGCTCAGCAAAGTCAGTTCAGTAGGGATGTACAGTTGGATAGGAGATAGGAGACAATTACCTGTAAAAGGGCAGAGAAGACATGATCAGAATTGATAACTGCGTCGGTGAAACTGCGCATCACTCATGACAGAGCCACTCAGGAAAGAGCCATGATGTCTGCGCCATGCCCCTGTCTGCGCCACCCCATAAGCTGCCATAAATTTATAGAGAGACTAAGCTGGGATGCATTTCTCAGTTGGTCATTATTGGGTACATTGGGATAATTGAATGTACCGTGACAGTACACAAATTACAATCAAATACACACAAAGAATTAAAGTGACAGTACACAAATTACAGTCAAATAAACAAAAACAAATTAGAAAAACACAAATGCAAAGAAGGAAAGACTAATTAATAAAAACATTTAAATATTCCTTCCCCTCCTCTCCCCATGGCCCTGCATATATTTTATAACAAATTGCAATGCAAATACCTTTTTTAGCATTTTTTTTTTCTTTGTGGTAGCCATTGCTGGAGTGGGGGAAGTTTCCTCCCAGAAGACATGAGAGATCAGAGCATTGCGGTCATGTGAACGCATTGAAGAAAATACTACAAAAATATTTGCATTGCAATTTGTAAAATCTATGAAGGGCCATGAGTAGAGAAAGGGAGGGAACATACAACTGTTGTATTATTATTATTAATATTATTATTAATATACAGGATTTATATAGCGCCAACAGTTTGTGCAGTGCTTTACAATGTAGAGGGGGAACAGCACAATTACAATAAAGTTCAATACAGAAGGGACAGGAGGGCCCTGCTTATGGAGCTTACATTCTAAAGGGAGGGGGGAGGTGGTACCAAAGGTAATAGCTGTGGGGGATGGTCTGATGAGGGTGGCTCGGGTACAGTTCTTAGATGGGTGTGGGATAGGCTTCCCTGAATAAATGAGTTTTCAGGGATCTCCTAAAGGTGGACAGGGTAGGGCTGACCGGACATACTGGGGCAGGGAGTTTCAGAGGATGGGAGAGGCTCTAGAGTAGTCCTGGAGGCTAGCATGGGAGAAGGTAACAAGGGAGCTAGAGAGCAGGAGGTCTTGGGAGGAGCGGAGAGGATGATTTGGGTGGTATCGGCAGATGAGGTTGGTGATGTAGCTGGGGGCAATGTTGTGGATGGCCTTGTATGTTGTGGTTAGTATTTTGAATTTTGTACGGTGGGGTAGAGGAAGCCAGTAAAGGGATTGGCAGAGAGGAGCAGCAGTCATGGATCGGTTAGTGAGGTGTTTGAGTCTAGCAGCAGCATTCAATATAGACTGAAGGGGAGATAGCCTATCTATGGGTAGGCCATTGAGGAGAGAGTTGCAGTAGTCAAGGCGGGAAATGACCAAGGAGTGAATAAGTTGTTTTGTGGTGTCATTAGTCAGGAAGGGGCAAAATCTGGAGCTGTTACGGAGGTTAAGGGGGCAAGATTTAGCCAGTGATTGTATGTGGGGGCTGAAGAAGTGGTCAAAGGCTAGGATTACACCCAGCACCCTGGCATGTGTGGAGTGATCAATGGTTGTGCCGTTGATCTTAATGGTAAAGTCATGGGGATGGAATCGGGGATGATGAAATATTACAAGCTCGGTTTTAGAAAGATTGAGATTGAGAAAGTGGTGTGACATCCATAATGATATGTTATTCAGTAAGTTTGTGATCCGTGAGGAGATCGAGGGGGTGAGTTGAGGAGTGGAGAGATAGATCAGGGTGTCGTTGGCATAGAGGTGGTATTGGAAGCCATGGGAGGTTATCAACTGGCCCAGGGAAGAGGTATAGAGAGAGATCAGGAGGGGCCCAAGGACAGAGCCTTGGGGTACCCCAACAGAAAGAGGAGCGGAGGAGATGTTGTCATATGTGACACTGAAAGTGCACTGAGATATGTAGGAGGTAAACCAGGATAAAGCGGAGGCCAAGGAAGTGAAGTTTGTTGAAGAGGAGCAGTTGGTCAACTGTGTCGAAGGCAGCAGAGAGGTCCAAGAGTATGAGTATGGAGTACTGGCCATTGGTTTTAGCAGTTAGTAGGGCAGTTTCAGTGGAATGTTGTGGGCGGAAGCTGGACTGTAGGAGATCGAGAAGGTCAGTGAGGTAGCAACTCATGCGGTCATGGACAAGGCGTTCGAGGAGCTAAGTTTTATTACTTAGCCTTTCCTTCTATATTAGTGAAATTACCTCAATCACCCTAAATGCACCGCGCAAAAAAAACGACACCCTCTAAATAAAGTGTGCAGTACTTTTTTTTGAGAGAAAGTTTTCCTAAACAGCTCAGTGAGTGAAACTGTAAGGTTTTTTTTGCTTTGTTCCATACATTTTTATTAAAAATAACCAGCTGAACAATACAAAAGAGAAAACAATCCAGTGTGGTTAAATATAAATCGTACATAAGCATACACTATATTACCAAGTAGTCTTAGTCCGTAGAGTTCAATATTGAGTTGGCCCACCCTTTGCAGCTATACCAGCTTCAACTCTTCTGGGGAGGATGTCCACAAGGTTTAGGAGTGTGTTTATGGGAATGTTTGACCATTCTTCCAGAAGCGCATTTGTGAGCTCAGGCACTGATGTGGACGAGAAGGCCTGGCTCGCAGTCTCTAATTCATCCCAAAAGAGTTCTATCGGGTTGAGGTCAGGACTCTGTGCAGGCCAGTCAACCTCCTCCACCCTAAACTCGCTCATTCATGTACTTATAGACTTCATTTGGTGGAGGGGTGATTATGGTGTGGGGTTGTTTTTCAGGGGTTGGACTTGGCCCATTAGTTCCAGTGAAGGAAACTCTTAGGCGTCCGCATACCAAGACATTTTGGACAATTTCATGCTCCAAACTTTGTAGGAACAGTTTGTGGATTGCTGCTTCCTGTTCCAACATAACTGCACACCAGTGCACAAAGCAAGGTCCATAAAGACATGGATGAGCGAGTTTTGGGTGGAAGAACTTGACTGGCCCAGACAGAGTCCTGACCTCAACCCGATAGAACACCTTTGGGATGAATTAGAGCGGAGACTGTGAGCCAGGACTTCTAGTCCACATCAGTGCCTGACCTCACAAATGCACTTCTGGAAGAATGGTCAAACATTCCCATAGACACACTACTAAATCTTGTAAACAGCCTTTCCAGAAGAGTTGAAGCTGTTATAGCTGCAAAGGGTGGGCCAACTCAATATTGAACCCTACGGACTAAGACTGGGATGCCATTAAAGTTCATGTGCGTGTAAAGGCGTGCATCCCAATACTTTTGGTAATAGTGTATCTCGGTGTCACAGAAACTAATAGAGGAGGCCTCAAGTCAATACAATGCTATAACTTGGTTATAGCCAGATAATACAAAAAGTCAAGCATTAACTTTGAAAACAGAGACCAACGCCCAACAGTACAAACCCAAACATACATGGCATTGATTGGGCACATAAAGTTGTTATACCGTGTCTCAAAAGTGTGAGAATTGCGTGTAGATAGGGGAAGGGGTTAAGGATCACATACATATGTCGCTCAGGAAGAGTATACGTTAAAAAGTCAAGTCGAGCACATAAGGGGAAGGCGGGGGGGAAAGGTTGGGAAAAGGTTGGGGGGGAGGGGGTTGTAAATAGGATCAGAAAAACAGGGGAGAGAGCAGGGAATGGGATCCAGCCCATCATTTAGCCAATGTGGCCAAGATGGAAGCCTGCCAAATGGAAATGAAGCAAAAGACCATAACAGGTCATTCAAGGGGAGTGGGGCTGTTTATAGAGGTCTTTGAACAGGAACCAACATGTCCAAGTAAAGGTAGGAAGCCATAGTTTCTCTGCTCGTATGTACCAGTTCCTTCATCTCTCCCACCTGGTTTTAATGGATCACCGCCAGTATAGGGGAGCATTTTGGCTGCATTCAGCAGGTGAATAGTAAAGGATCATTTATACTTAGAAAGGGACATGTCCAAGTGGTGTAGTAGGAAAGTGGCTGTCCCAGTCTGCGATCTGTGTGATCGCTGAGTGAAAAGCCTCCAAAAAAGCGTGTTCTTGAATTAAACTAAAAATAACAATAAAAATATATATAACACGTGATAGGCAATATCCCAATGCATAAAAGAGTGAAAACACAAAACATATATAAATGATTGCTCATACGTCCACCATTCCCTACTGGAAGGTGATGTTCTGTGATCAGTACTGTCACTGTCTTGAAATGTTACATCCAAGCACAAACCTACAATACCAGTGCTAAAGTACAATAAATATCATACATGTGACTGCAAATATATATAAAAATGGTGATATAGTAAAAACAACATGCCATTTACCTAATATTGTCCACTATTTAAACCACAGCCCATGCAATGGTGTATGTACTGCATAATTTATCACTTGCCTAATTCTGGTGCTGTAAAGGTCTTGATCATGCACATAAAAGTGAATCAATGATAAGGGTACCAGTGTTCACCACTGTCTTTACACTCCTGTGCACCACTTATAATATGAAGTAAAGATGTGTCCTCACCTTAATCATGTGTCCTATAGGTACAAGTGGTCAAAAGAGCTTTCCCAACTTTTGGGGTTAACCAGCCACAGCAGTTTTATTGCGGCAATGTGGCTTGATCCCGCAAATCGCCGTAGGTGTACGTCGGCTCGTACATGACGATTTGTGGGCGCCGCCCACCCATGGTCGTTCCCTGCAGTGACAGAACAGGGATCTACCTGTGTAAACAAGGCAAATCTCCGTTTTGACAGGGGAGATCACGCAGATCCTGTCTTTCTGCTATGCAGGAAGACGGATCTGTGTGAGTCCCCCATACAGTTAGAACACACAGTGAGGGAACACATTTAACCCCTTGATCGCCCCTGATGTCAACCTCTTCCCTGCCAGTGTCTGATTACTGTAATAATGTCACTGGTTCCCCAAAAAAGTGTCAAAAATGTCAGTTAGGTGTCCGATTTGTCCGCCGCAATGTCGTAGGCCTGCTAAAAATCACTGATCACTAAAATTGATTGGACCAATCTTTAAACAGGACTGCTGATGGCAACAGGAGCTGCCCTGGAAAAGCCAATAAAGCACTGAGGGCAGTAGAGACAGATTGATGGGGTTTGGTACTACTTTCAAGTCAAGCTACATAAAAAGGTAGTTATGACTTATTTCCCAATCCCTGTGCTCATAAGGGGTCATAAGCAGATTCTACTTGTATTTCAAATAGGCCAATCAAATTGGTCCAATCAGATTGGTCTAATCAAAGCCTCCAAATTGGTTCAATCAAATCAAATCCAATACAATTAGTACAATCAGATCAGTCCAACCAATTTGTAGAAATATTGGTGCAATCAAATTGGTCAAATTAGATTGGTGCAATCAGATTTCTCCATTCAGGTTGGTGCCATCAGATCGGGGCAATCAAAACAGTGCAATCAGGTTAGTCCAATTATATTTGTGCAATCAAATTGGTCCAATCAAATTAGTGTGATTAGATTGTAGAGAGATTGGTCCAATCAGATTATACTGAGATTGGTGCAATCAGATAGGTCCAATTATACAGGATTAATATAGCACACAGTTTGTGCAGTGCTTTACAGTATATAGGAAGACAGTACAGTTATAATACAATACAATGCATGAGTTTAAGAGGGCCCTGCTCATAAGAGCTTACAATCTATTAGGGACGGGAAAGTGATACAAAAGGTAATAACTGTGGGAGATAGAGGAATTAAAAGATTCATTTGTTAGGTGGAGACATGGTAGGCTTCCCTAAAGAGATGAGTTTTCAGGACCGCCTAAAGGCGGACAGGGTAGGAGGAAGCCGGACAGATTGGGGTAGAGAGTTCCAGAGGATGGGGGAGACTCTGGAGAAGTCCTGGAGATGAGCATGGGAGGAGGTGATAAAGGAGCTAAAGAGCAGGAGGTCTTGGGAGGAGAGGAGAGGACGGTTTGAGTGATATTTGGAGACAAGATTGGAAATATTTGGAGTCAAACCAAGATCAAATTGGTCCAATCAGATTGGACCAGTAAAATCGGCCAATCAAATTGGTCAACTCAAATCAACCAATCAGATTGATCCAATCTGATTAGTACAATCAGATTGTAGAGAGATTGGTGCAATCAGATTGGTCCAAACTGCCTGTCTCTTGTACAGTGAGCCCTGCACGAGCAGCTCACTGTACAAATTCGGCAGTGCCGAATATGACTGGACACCCACCCATGCGTGGGAGTGACGTCATCCCCACCCAACCAATAAAGGCAGCCTGCATTAAAACCCGGAACTCGGCCGCCCAAACTTGTCAGCAGCTGGACGGGATGCTCAGAGACGATGCTTTGCTGGAGTCGAGGTGAGCATAGTTCCGCTTTAAACTTCTGTCTCAAAGTTTATGTAAACCCAAACACTATACCTCCTATACGCTTTAACATGCTATTGTAATTTAGTAAGTAATGTATAAAAATGAATTTTCTGTCTTTCCAAATCTGCAGCTTTAATTAAAATAATTCCTGGTGATCCTGTCAAAAGTCCTTTGTTTATCTACTTCCTGTTAAAGGGTGACAATGCTCTTTCTTTGCTCCCAGTTGTGCTCCTGTGTTGTCATGAGAGATGGAATACGTACCTTGGTGTAATAAGATGAGAGCGAACATCCATTGAGTATATGGAGCCATCCTGAGTGCTGCTAGTGTGAAGTCTGGGTTATCTAACTCAGTATGTTATACAGAGTCCACACATGAGGAAGAAGTGACCACAAGAAGAATATGAACACATGTGGTCAGAGACGTAAGTCTTAAATTAGATTTCTGAATTTCCTGTACTGCAGCTTTTGGATCCCAAAGATGCATCACTAATAAAGTGTATCTAAACTTTCAAAGAATAAAATATGTTGCAGTTTATTAGTTCTTAGATATGGCATAGCTCCCAACTGTCCCTGATTTTGAGGGACTGTCCCTGATTTGGAACAAAGTCCCTCTGTCCCTCTTTCCTCCTCATTTGTCCCTCATTTTGGTCTGATCTATATAGTTGTATATAAAATGCACTATTTATCTTTCAAAAGAGTGTTTCCCAGTGCTAAACCTTTCATCCCATTTTTAAATTGCTGCATTTATCAATGTCAAAAGCCAGTATAAAGGAATAGTAGTGGTAAAAAATAAGCACTTGTGGGTTTAACTAATAATTTTTTTGTATAATTCTCCTTAAAACGGGCATAGGGGGGTGTGTCCTGTGCCTACATACTTTTGCTAATAGGTGTCTCTCGTTCCCATCTCAAAAAGTTGGGAGGTATGGATATGGTGACTGCATTTGTTTTTTTTGTTTTTTTACTTTCAAAGATTTTTATTGATTTTCAAAATAGTAACATTACACAGTGATGCGAAGACATACATAGTATAAAGATAATAACCATAGAGACTTAAGTGGAAGATATGGTTGGATTAACAGGTCTGTGGCCAGTATATTAAATGGGCTGGTAAGTAAAATGTAGTAAGGGTTTAAAGATAGGATAATTCAATGGTGAACCCTAGTTCCCCCCACCCACCGCACCTCCAAGGGGATCTAGCTGTGCAAGAGGGGAGCGGGAGGGGTCCTCCCTTCCGTTTTTTTTTTTTAAGCGTTTTTTTCTTTGTTTCTTACCGGTGATTGTGCTATTAAAGCGGTGTTCCACCCAAAAAAAAATAAATTTAAAACCAGCAGCTACACATACTGCAGCTGCTGGCTTTTAATAATAGGACACTTACCTGTCCTGGAGTCCAGCGATGTCAGCACCGCAGCTGATGCTTCCATCAGCTGTCAGGTGCTGCCGCTGCCATTGCGGGTAAGGGTACCCGGCAGTCTAGCCTATTCGGCTTCACGCCGGGAACCCTACTGCGCATGCGCGAGGTCCGCTCCTCTCTCCTACTGGCCCAGTGACAGGGGAAGGAGGAGGGGGAGGAGGGAACCCCAGCCGTGACTTCAATAGCCACAGCTGAGGCTCCCAGAAGTGAGAAAGGATACCTGTCAAAGACAGGTATCCTGTCCCCCCTCCCCCCTGAAAGTTGCCAATTGTGGCATCGGAGATGAACGGAAGTTCCACTTTTGGGTAGAACTCCGCTTTAATATACTTTCAGTCCTACGGTTACATAGTTAGTCTGGTTGAAAAAAAGACACAAGTCCATCTAGTTTTACCAATAGGGTGACAACGCCCACTTACCTTTCTGTATCAGGACAACAGCAACAAGATAGGACTACCTATACCAGCTCCTCTCCTACTGTCCACAACATAGAGGGCGTAGTTCTGTAATCCTCATAGATAGCTAACACGGTTGATAACAGCCAATTTACAAGATTTCTGTCAGGATTAGCAGGCTTTTTTTTTTTTTTAAACTGAGTAGATATACCAAAACGTTTTCTAGGGTATGATAGGCTATGACCCATGACAACAGGCGCCATGCATTTGCATGTTCTGTGCTACACGCTTATGTCAGCTCATGCATTTCAACAGCCTGCATTTTGTGTGACATATGTGACAAAGTAGCACATGCACCTTTATGAATGTCGTCCTTTATTAACCGCATGTTTTACCAGGCCAGAACACACTCATCTGCTGGTTGCATTTGGGGCGCCATTAACAATGAAGGACATTGCAATCATGATGCACGTTTTTTCATGTTTCTTGAACACCCACATAAGTGTACAGTTTTGCACGCATTTACAAAATATTATGGTGCTATTGGGGTTTACGTATCCTTTAGGCTCCGTTCACATCTGCGTGTTCTGGGAATGTACACAGAAATTAGCAAAAAATGCACCTCATGCTTGCTGTGCCATTAACTGTAATGGCATCCCCAAATGCGGGCCTGAGTCACTGAGCCAGAACAAGCATGTAGCTAATGAAGTCAAAGGAAAATGTTATTCCCTGATCTGCATACTTGTTGGGAGTCAGTGAATCGGAAAGTACCAACGCTTTTGGATAACCAATAAGGACATTCAAATTGTATATTCAAAAGAAGTGAGATTATATGGTGTTTTGCATGGACACTCTTAATGGCCAATAATGATGGGCTCAGGCATGTTCGGAACTTAGTCCCAACCCACCTGACCAATCCTGCCAGGAAGCCCTCACTGCACACTGCCAATCATAGGCAGTGAAGCATTTCCCGGCCCGCACCTGCACATATACACGCTGCCTATGACTGGCGGTGTGCAGTGATGGCTTCCTGGCAGGATTGGTCAGGTGGGTTGGGACTACGATCTAAACAGGCCTGAGCCTATCACTATTGGCCAATAGTATGATTATTACACCTAGCGCTATGGGCAAAAGCTGATTCCAAGGGTTCCTCCTCAGTAAAACATTTGGGAGAGGCTTCATTCTCTAAAGCTTGTTAGTCACCAGTAATTCTGGTTCTGTGCTTTGTTTAGAAGACTTCCTGAATTTTCTAACACACATTCTATATTTGTATGGCCACATTTTGTTCTTTGTAGCGGCACATGCACACCCCTCTTCTATGATATAACCACATTAACCCTGACTAATTTTGACACACAGTTTTTCTCTTTAGCACATTTATTTTATCTGTAACTACTCTCCCCATCTTTTCAGACCCGACCTTCTAACCATTCTTTCCCCTGACATAGCTGTGCCTGTCCCATGGTCTGTACCTACCATAAAACCTGAGGACCACTAACCAGTCACAAAGACAATAAATACCAAAATAAGGTTTAGTCTAACATATTGCACTTTGATTCAACAGTTAAAGTACAAAGTGAAAGCAGAACCCTGGCTCTACATTCAATCTTGCACAGTTTTATAGGCTCCTCTCCTGTACCACAATTGCTTACTCTGATGTCATTGCACACTGGGCATTAGAAACAGCAGCAAGTCAGATACAGTCTGTCTCATTTCCTGGCTAGAGGTCATCTAGCTCTTTCCTCCCCAGATTGACTGTCCCTGGCCTGCCCCTTCTATATACAGTGCCTTGCAAAAGTATTCACCCTCCTTGGCATTTTTCGTGTTTTGTTGCCTCACAACCTGGAATTAACATGGATTGTTTGAGGATTTGCATCATTTAATTTACAGAACATGCTCACAACTTTGAAGATGTTTTTTTTAATTGTAAAGCAAACAACAAATAGGACAAAATAACAGAAAAGGTCAATTTGCATAACTATATACCCTCCCGTCAATACTTTGTAGAGCCACCTTTTGCGGCTATCACAGCTCCAAGTCGCTTTGGATAAGTCTCTATGAGCTTGCCACATCTTACCACTGGGAGTTTTGCCTATTCCTCCTTGCAAAACTGCTCCAGCTCCTTCAAGTTGGATGGTTTGCGCTTGTGAACAGCAATCTTTAAGTCTGACCACAGATTTTCTATTGGATTGAGGTCTGGGCATTGATTAGGCCATTCCAACACATTCACATGTTTCCCCTTAAACCACTCAAGTGTTGCTTTAGCAATGTGTTTGGGGTCAATGTCCTGCTGGAAGGTGAACCTCCCAGTCCCGACTGCTGAAAAACATCCCCACAGAATGATGCTGCCACCACCATGTTTCACTGGGGGGATGGTGTTCTTTGGGTGATGTGATGTGTTGGATTTGCGCCAGACATAGCGTTTTCTTAGATGGCCAAAAAGTTAAATTTTTGTCTCATCAGACCAGAGCACCTTCCTCCATACATTTTGGGAGTCTCCCACATGCCTTTTCGAAAAAAAAACTCAAAACGTGCCATTGTGTTTTTTGCTGAAAGTAATGTCTTTCTTCTGGCCACTCTGCCATAAAGCCCAACTCTATGGAGCATACGGCTTATTGTCATCCTATGTACAGATACTCCAGTCTCTGCTGTGGAACTCTGTAGCTCCTCCAGGGTTTCCTTAGGTCTCTGTGCTGCCTCTCTGATTAATGCCCTCCTTGCCCGGTCCGTGAGTTTTGGTGTGTGGCCGTCTCTTGGCAGGTTTGCTGTTGTGCCATGTTCTTTCCATTTGGTTATGATAGATTTGATGGTGCTCCTAGGGATCATCAAAGATTTGGATATTTTTTTATAACCTAACCCTGACTTGTACTTCTCAACAACATTGTCCCTTACTTGTTTGGAGAGTTCCTTGGTCTTCATGGCAGGGTTTGGTTAGTGGTGCCTCTTGCTTAGGTGTTGCAGCCTCTGGGGCCTTTCAAAAAGGTATATGTAATGACAGATCATGTGACACTTAGACTGCACACAGGTGGACATCATTCCATTAATTGTGTGACTTCTGAAGGTAATTGGTTGCACCAAAGCTTTTTATGGGCTTCATAACAAAGGGGGTGAATACATACGCACATGCCAATTATCAGTTTTTGTATTTCTGAAAAATAGTTTTATGTATATATTTTTCTAATTTTATTTCACCAACTTAGACTGTTGTGTTCTGATCCATCACATATAATTCAGATAAAAAAAAACTAAAGGCTGTAATGTAACAAAATAGGTAAAAAGCCAAGGGGGGGTGAATACTTTTGCAAGGCACTGTACTAGTATTAAAAGAGAAGTTTTTGAATTTTTTTTTTCAAATCATACTTACATAGGTGGATGCAGCATTGATTCAATGCTGCATGTGTCACCCGTCAGCTCTAAGGCTGAGAACTGAGCGATCAATCACTGCTGATTACTCAGTCATCGCTGTCTGCTCTCCCCCTTGGTGCTCACTGGAGCGTTGGGCTGTGGAGGGGGCAGAAGTGGCTGGGTCAGACTATCAGCAGATCACTGAGAGGCTGAGCCGGGTGCCGGTCCAGGGATCTGGGTGGATCCTGACCATATGGTCACGATCTTTCCCCAGCCTGGACCGGCTCTATGACATCAGCTGACAGCAGGCTTCAGCCTGCTGTTGGCTAAAAATGGGTCACAGGAGTGCAGAAGGAACTGCACTCCTGTTATTCACAGGAGAAGTACAGCCAAACAAGCTTTGGCTGTACTTCTCCTTTAAATTCCTTCATCAGTGGAGGCTAACATCACATGTGGCCATTACCTAGGGTAATCTTCGTGCAAAATGCAGTCTGCCCAGTCCTACGGACTAATACTCAGCCATCAAGACATTTTGATATTTGAATAATTCCTCCCAAGAGTCATCCCACTGCTTACATCAGGGCTGAGGGCTCTTGAGAGGAGTACTGAGGCAGAGTGCTATGATGTTTTCAGGAATTATGTACAGCACCCTGCTAGCCCCTCCCACCAGCCATGATTAGAGAAGAACAGAGACACATGGATAACATCACTGGGTCTAAAATAAGCTATGTAATAAAAATGCAATGGTTTAATTTAAAAATGGTGTAGCGTGTTGATGGGTAAGGGGTGAGGGGAGGATCCAGGGAAGGTAAAATATGAGCCGATTAAATGTTGCATTTAAAAAAAGTGGTTTATAGGGGAGCCCCATCCTTACAGAATTGGTGGTACCCAACATCATTAATCCTCCCCCAAAAAACTCAGTTTTGTCATGATTTAAAGGGTTTTTATCCCTGCGTGAGGTGTGTAAACTCAATCAGTTTAGTGGTAGGAAAATTATTTCCTTCAGTTCTAATCAAACATCTAGGGCCTATAACATTAAAACATTCATAACATGTAATACTAACAATTTTGTGTATTTAATAATTTGTTTGTGTGGTTACCAATAACCATGTGTGTAAGTGAAGACACATGGATAACATCACTGGGTCTAAAGTAAGCGATATAATAAAAATGTGATGGTTTTATTTAATATTTGTGTAGTGTGTTGATGGGTAAGGGGAGGATCCAAGGAAGGTAAAATATGAGCCGATTATACGTTGAATTTAAAAAAGAAGATGTCTATGTAAAAGATGAAGAGGCCTATGTAATCATTTCACAAATCCAGACTAGATGATGAGCCATGCAATATAGTGTTGTAAAATGTTTTCACAATAAAAAAAATATCAAATGAGAATATGTGACAGAAGATAATTTGAAAACAAGTTTAATCTTATTGTAGATGTTAGTTCATAATCACAAATACAAAATCTAATTAAAAAAGTAAGCAACAATATGTACATCATTAGACATTGCTGGTGCAACCCTTAAACTGGAATATGGGTAAGATTTAGTACCATAGAGCCAGGCTAAGTGGGTGAAACATTGGTCTGGCAGTGCCCAAGTCAGAAAACTCCCATATTACTTATTGACTATAAGGTAAAATCATCTATAATATGTCTTTAAAATGCACAGTCTGTGGTAAACTGAATGAAAGAAACAGCAAATGATTTTGTTAAAAATCTGACATTGCTACATCACTTCAGATATGTAACAAACATAAGCCAGCTCAATATCTATTCGCCTATTAGAGAACCAGAAATATTAAGCTGACAGATGGTGAAGAGACATAACAGGTGACATCTTATATAATAGAGAATAATGAACCACCAACAGTCCCCTACGACATTAGTATACCTATATGAGTCAAGCAATGTACAATGATCCACGTATAAGGCCCGTGTTCACACTGATGCGAGTTCATAACGAATGTGATGCGTCAAAAACACTTTAAATTCGCATGTCATCCCTAAAGTTATTGTTTTTAATGACGGTCGTTCACATACATGCATTGCGATTCCTCTACGAATGCGATGCGATAAAAAAAGGGTCTTGTGTGAATTTACTGCGTCTCCATAGACATCAATGTAAATCGTTCTTGAATCGCATTGATGGTTCACATATGTGCAAATTCGTCACCTCCAGCTCCTCCTCCACACTCTCCACACACTCCACAAACACCAGGAAGAGAACAGGAAGTTTGGGTTCTATTGGTCAGACAGAAATCGCAGTAACCTCCCAAAATGACAACTCATTCCAGTAGAATCGCAGTAAATTCGCAACAAACACGTAATGAATTCGCAAAGAAGATTTGCAACGCAATCGGGTCAAAATCGCAACGCATCAGTGTTAACCGGGCCTGAAGGTCTCCAATGCACACATCTTGATCTCTAGCAAGGTTGGAGCAAGAATAACCACTATCTCTGACTCCTCCATCCATTCATGTAAACCAAAGTTCAAAGAATTTTTTTTCAAAGGCCCCTCTATTCTTATAGGTAATTGTTCATAGGAGATAAGCTGGGTGCAGCAGTCCAGTCCCTGACAGAGGATGGTGTATCTGAATCCCATCTCAGGAGAATCATCCTGCATGCTGCAAATAAAGATTTGGTAACTGCAAGGGTAGTGTAAGTAGCAATATCAGCAGCATCCAGATACCCCAAGACACAAGAAAGGGTAATATTAGAGAGATGTGTGCCAAAGACTTGATTTATGATGATGACAACCTCACCCAAATACATCACCATATTGGGACATCTTAATACTGTAATGCCCCGTACACACGGTCGGATTTTCCTATGGAAAATGTCCGATCGGAGCGTGTTGTCGGAAATTCCGACCGTGTGCGGGCTCCATCGGACATTTTCCATCGGATTTTCCAACACACAAAGTTGGAGAGCAGGAGATAAAATTTTCCGACAACAAAATCCGTTGTCGGAAATTCCGATCGTGTGTACACAAATCCGACGGACAAAGTGCCACGCATGCTCAGAATAAATAAAGAGATGAAAGCTATTGGCCACTGCCCCGTTTATAGTCCCGACGTACGTGTTTTACGTCACCGCGTTTAAAACGATCGGATTTTCCGACAACTTTGTGTGACCGTGCGTATGCAAGACAAGTTTGAGCCAACATTCGTCGGAAAAAATCCTAGGATTTTGTTGTCGGAATGTCCGAACAAAGTCCGACCGTGTGTACGCCCTATAAGTGTGTTAGGTCACTCACCCTGATATGAACCACATTTAGTGCGAAATGGGGTGTCTCACTCCCCTATTTTGTGCAGAAACTCAGAAGTAAGAATGAAAGTGTAGAATAAAAAAAACTGGGTCAACCCACGGAATAGAGCTACAGACTTGAGATAAAGCTTGCAATACTCCCTTCTGCACTTTCCCAGACAGATGAAAATCTGTCTCAAATCAAATTCAAATGCCAATGTTTGTTTACAACGTAGATAAACCTGTCAAAGAATTAATGTAGTGGATATACATAGAGAGAGGATATCAACCCTCAACCCAATAAGCAACACTGTGGTATGGCAAAAATAGGATTTGACAGACCATTGGGACTCAGGGTAATAGAGAGGATTATGACGTTTCCTTGCTGACTTCCAATATATTTTATAATCTACTTTAGGGAGTACATTATCAACGGTATACTGTATAAGGTGAGTTGTGACTAATATTTAGAGAGCAATACATTCTCATTATTAAAGCCCAACTCTCAGCAGTTTTTTCAAATGGTGCTCAGCAGGTTAAAAAAAAAAAGACCTGCAAGACTCGTTCCAGTACAGTCATTTTTTTGTCTGCCAAGTCTTCTGGGTTGAATGACAGCCAGTTCCATTGAACCCGGAAGACTGAGGATGCACTGTGAGTGCAAGGTGTCATGGATCTAGTTCTTAAAGGAAGTAGCACTCCTGCATTGACAATGTAATATTGTAGCGACTGGCCCCCATATTGTAGAGACTGGCCCCCATTGATAAAAAGAGGGAGAGATGACCAAGTGTGTCATGTGACTGATCTGAAGGCATCTGGAAAGGGTACATTAAAAAAATTAAGCCTAATATACATGTGGGGATTTTTGGTGGGAAAGGATTGTCAATGAAACCTTAATCAACTAATCAATTGTCAATAACCTTAATCTGGATAATAGCGATGTTACTCCTGACTTTCAATGAAATTGTATGTGAAGAATCATCACTTAAAGACTATACCCTTTAAAACAAAGGTATAGTCGACCAGCTGCCGCAGTTGTACTGCGGCAGAATGGCACAGCTGGGCGAAACGACGTTATGTAACGTTGCTTCACCCTGTGGCCACTAGGGGGCGCATGCGCACCCCCCACTCGCTCCCCAAGCCGATGCGAGTCCCCACGGTCTTGATCACTGCCAGGCTCCTGCGATCGCTCGAGGCACACAGAGAACCGGTAACTGTGTGTGTAAACAGTTTTATCGCAGTCACGATAAAAATTGCTGATCGCCGCCATTACTAGTAAAAAAAAAAAAATATTAATAAAAATGCCATAAAACTATCCCCTATTTTGTAGACGCTATAACCTTTGCGCAAACCAATTAATATACGCTTATTGCAATTTTTTTTTACCAAAAATATGTAAAAGAATACATATCGGCCTAAAATGAGGAAAAAAAATGTATTATAGCAAAAAGTAAAAAATAATGCGTTTTTTTCAAAATTGACGCTCTTTTTTTGTTTATAGCGCAAAAAATAAAAAACGCAGAGGTGATCAATTACCACCAAAAGAAAGCTCTATTTGTGGGAAAAAAAGGATGTCAATTTTGTTTGGGAGCCACGTCGCACAACCATGCAATTGTCAGTTAAAGCGATGCAGTGTTGAATTTCAAAAAGTGCTCTGGTCTTTGGCCAGCCAAATAGTCCGGGGCTGAAGCGGTTAAGTGATGATTCTTCACATACAATTTCATTGACAGTCAGGAGTAACATCGCTATTATCCAGATTAAGGTTATCTCTAAATGTCCAACTCTTGAGTCTCCACTTCCCCTTTCCCCACATGTATATTAGGCTTAATTTTTTTTTTTTTTTAATGTACCTTTTCCAGATGCCTTCAGATCAGTCACATGACACACTTGATCCTCTCCCCCTCTTTAAATCAATGGGGGCCAGTCTCTACATTATTACACTGTCAATGCAGGAGTGCCACTTCCTTTAAGAACTAGATCCATGACAAGGCATTTTGTGAATGGTGGCAGTGCCCAGTGAGAGACTCCCTGTGATCACCATGCAGAAGGGAAGCCGCTTGCACAGGACCCAGAAGATTGCAGTGATCACTGTACTAGCAGCAACCTCTACAGTGATTGTCAGCTGTTCCTGCAGATTATCAGGTATGGGATATGGACACTTACATTGGCCCAAGCTGGACCAATGTAACTATGAAATAAAGATCATACCTAGACTTCAGCTTTAAGGATAAACCCAATAGACTAGCATAGAGGAGTACAAAGGATATTTTACCAAGAGCAGAACCTGAAGATGAATAATTGTAAAAGACAGGCAAAATTAAAATATTTTTGAAAACCACTCCTTGAGTGGCTGTGGAACAGCTTCTATCTTCAGTTGGGACCAATTCATGCTTCATTTATTTTCAGCACTAGAGGACAGGCAGCTGGAATCTGGTTGTGATGGGCAACACTATCATTTGGAAACAGTCTTCAATTTTCACACTTGGGTGTCATTTGTACAATGAACTAAACAAATAGTTCTCCTTGGCTGAAAAGCTTGAAATGCAAAAAATCATCTTTAGTAGTCCTTCGCTTTTATGAAATTTTGTCAGTCTCAACTTTATCCACTTCAAGTGTGACTGTTTGTGAGATTTCAGCATCTGTTTCTGACAATGGAGCTTCGGCATTATTGACCAGTTCCAAACTGAGAAGGATATAAAGAGAATTAAATAGACAAAATTAAAGAAGATTGCAGGCAGATGCAAAATTAGGTATTTAAATTATTACTTTCAATGTTTTCCTTTGCATAATTTATATTTGTTCATTAGAAATAGTAATGTGTCTCTGAACTTGCTATTATATTTGACTAGTCCAGGATGAGTCAATTCCCTAGGACATCCTTATCCCTCATTGCACTTCATAGCTCTCTCCCCTTCTGGGAGTGTCTAATACCTGTCTGTCCTGGACCAGCTCCTCCCCTCACCTCCCTACATAACCTTTTATGTAGTTGCCACTGGGAGGGGAGGATCAAAGAAGAATACTATAAAGCAGGGGTCTCAAACTGGCAGCCCTCCAGCTGTTGCGAAACTACAAGTCCCATGAGGCATTGCAATGCTGACAGTTACAAGCATGACTCCCACAGGCTGAGGCATGATTGGACTTGTAGTTTTGCATTAGCTGGAGGGCCGCCAGTTTGAGACCCCTGCTATAAAGTGTATTTTGAGTGACAGCTCTGAGTTTGCTGGATGTGCTAACATCACACCCAAGATGGTGGCGTCCAATCACAGTTTACGTACTTTTGGCTGTTTACACAAAGGGAGCTTTTACAGGTAAAGAACATGCATAAAATATGTACATATAATCTTACAGAAGATTTTTGTTTAAATAATTAGTTCCTAGTTAGCTCTTTCTTTAAGGCTAGTTACTGTAGACATTCAGAAACGCAGCTGATTCTCAGCTGCCAGAAGCACTTGTTATTGTCCATATAGACTTTCCAATTTGCTAGAAATCTCTTTATGATTAGGCCAATCTCTGCTTTTTCATCTTAATACTAATTTACCATTTCTACTAGCTAGGTATGTTGCAAGGTATATCCAGACTGGTTCCAAAGGCCTTAAAGTTGCATTTTGTCAATAAGACAGCTGCCTGACTGTGGCCATCTTCACCCTGACAACAACTCATTATTAATTATGGATTGTAACAGCACAGCACCTGTAATGGCCATAGTGAAACTGTAGAGACTGCTGACATTGAAGTATTATGTTATTTGGAAATTACCCAAAACACAAAACATTGTGTATTTTCCATTATATAGTATTATGTTCTTTTTGTCTCTGTGCTTAGAGGGAAAATCAATCATATGGTCAGCAGCTGCACACAATATTGTGAACTAGACAGGTGCAATGCAAAAAAAGGTGCTGCGCTATACCCTTAAAACTATGCATAAACCATGTGTAAAACCAAAAAAGAACTATGATTTGTTTGTGTTATTATTTAATTCTTAAATGAAGTAAAATAAACCTTCAATCTTTACTTTGTCTTAATTTTCTACGCTAAACCATACCGCTGTGCAAAACCACAGTATTGCTCCATGCTATCTGCAAAGTTTTAGGCCCCTTTCACACTGTCAGACCGTTCAGGTCTGCCTGTCAGTTTTGCCTGAACGGGCGCTCCATGTTAGTCTATGGAGCGACGGATGTCAGCGGTGGCATGTGCGCTGACATCTGACCCGGTCCGATCCACTAAAATCAGACGGATGGCCCTACGTTTGCATCTGTCCCTGGAGGATCGGATGACATCTGATGAAAACAGACATGCTGTTTGTTTTTGTCTGATCTCTCCATAGCAACCAGCGGCGCTCGACAAGCCCCTCCCTGCTCAGTGAGCAGAGAGGGACCTGTCATCCGCCGGCTCAGGGGAGATCAACGGAGAGATCTCTCGCTGAGCTGGCGGATAGAGACGGACTCCATAGCAGTGGATCCCCCTCGTGGGAATGAAGCCTTAAGCCTCGTACACACGGTCTGATTGTTGGACGACCGAGCGTCTGTTTTTGTCAAAAGGGCGTGTGCAGGATTTTGTCTAGCATACTAACTATCCGCACGAACGTAGTGATGTACTATTTCTCAAGTGCCACCCTTTGGGGCCCTTCTGCTAATTTCATGTTAGTAGAAGTTTTGTGAGAGTTAAATCGCGATTTTCAGATCGTACAAAACAAATGCCTTTTAAAATACATTTGGCATAACTACATGCAAAGCAGCTTCATTATTATCCGATTAAAGAAGATGAGACGATGTTGATATTTCATAACTTGCCATGTCATGAATTTGCACGATTTGCAGAATTGGATCTTATAGGTGTGAACGCCCATGCATTCCGATTCTGGTGCAGACTAAAAAAAAGGGTCCTGCACGAGTTTGGTTGGAATGCGATGCAAATTCAGTCATACAGTTTGTATGGCTGAAATTCGCATTGCACAGACATCGCATGAGGTCTGCACAGCAATGTGGTGCGAATCACATGCAATGTCTGGCATCGCAGCAGTGTGAACCAGCCCTTAAATTGATATTAATATGTATTTAAACAATACTCTGTCGTCTGTGCAAATAAAAAAATATAAAATTAAAAATGTCATCAACTTCTATACAAAACCGCAGATGATTGCTCCATATTATCTGCAGAGTATTATTCTTAAACTTATAATAAGGTATATTTAAAACAATGCTGCATCCTATGTGCAAATAAACATCAATTGTGCAAACTGCAAAATATAGTTCATCAAGACCTGTGGAATATTGCTCTTGTATTCTGTCATACAAAAACTGCAGATTATTGCTCCATAAAATCTCTCAAAAAATATAAATTATTAAAAGAGAAGTAAATCAATATATATATTTTTTTTAGAATCATACTTACCTCAGTGGGTGCAACTTCTGTCCCCCGGCGCCTCTACACTGAGAAGCGGACTTCAATCGAACACTGTCGATCGCTCGGTTCTCACAGCTCCATGAGCAAAGAGCTTTATACTGTCAGTCACAGCTCTCTGCTCTTCTCCCTCCTTGCTCATTGGAGCGCTGGGCTGTGGAGGGGGCGGAGAGGCCAGCTCAGCCTCTCAGCAGCTCGCTGAGAGGCTGAGCAGGGTGTTAGTCCAGGTGTCACCTGGCGGATCCAGTTTCCCATTGTCATGATGACTCGGTGCCTGGACTGATTTCTGTGACGTCAGTAGAAAGCGGACTTCAGCCCACTCTCTGCTGAAAACGGGTCACAGGAGTGGAGAATTGCACTCCTGTGATCCATAGGAGAAGTACAGCCAAACGAGCTTTGGTTGGACTTCTCCTTTTAAAGTGCATTCAAACAATACTATGGGGTTGATTTACTAAAGGCAAATATACTGTGCACTGTAAGTGCAGTTGCTCCAGAGCTTAATAAATGAGGTAAAGCTTCACTTTACAAAGAATACCCAATGACATGCAAGAAAAAAAAAAAAAAACAAGCATTTTATGCTTGTAAATGATTGGATGATAGAAGCCAACAGAGCTTCCCCTCAGATCTTGCAGTGCACAGTATATTTGCCTTTAGTAAATCAACCTCAATGTGTCCTCAATTCATTGGCAAAAACAATTTGTGCAAACTGCTGTATTCCTCGGTGAGATCTGCATAATATTACTCTTGTGTCCCAAATGCTCATTTTTTACCATTGTTGTGCAATCGTGCAAAGAGCAAACACGCCAAAAAAGTGCCTCTCATTCTCCACATGCCCCAATGTGCGGCACTCACCAGATAATAAGACCCCTTAAATTAAAAAGAAGGCCTGACAGTGCTATTTGTTCTCTTTCAGAGTAGCACCTCCTCCTTTGGCACCTTCTCCAACCTTTCAGTTCTAGTCCACCATATCATGCACCATAAATCAGTATCTCCAGCACACTTCACTATATAGACTCACATAAAATCACCATAGGTTTGCCTTTCTTACTATTAAACAAACACTTTCTAGTTTCTACGATGGCCGTGTGGTTCACATAGTGGAAGTAACATCACAAATGAAGCCCCGACCAATGCATTTCGTCATCAGGACGTCTTCAGGGAATGGACCCAAAAATATTTGTGCACATTTGTATGGTTTTGCACAGAAGTTAAAGACACATTAAGGATCGAAGGGCAATACTCTGCAGATAGCATTGAGCAATAACCATAATAAGTTTTGCACAGCAGTATGGTATAGCACAGAAATTGAAGATACAGCAAGGATAGAAGGTTCATTCTATCTTATTATTTTTTTAAGAATGAAATAATAACACAAACAAATCATTTTCTAAAAAGTTTTATTTAGTTTTACACATGGTTTATGCTTGTTTGTTTACTGTATGTTTTATGTAATGTAGTTTTATTGACTACATTACATAAAACATACAGTAAACAAAAATTGAAATTGAAAATTATAACTAATAACTTTATACTTACTTAGGATCAAAGCCAAACAAATAACGTCCTCTTTCTTTACCTGGATTAGGAAACAGGAATAGGTGAACATTTAGATGTATAATTTTGCTAGCATTTTAAATCCACTGAGAAAAATGTATGTACTTTTATTCCTATCATGAAGACGTAAGAACATTCATTTTCACAGCGGCCCAGTGGGTATTCTCTAAAACAGCTATGACATCATGGTTAAAGGAGGCTTAGCACATGTTTAAAATATAACTTGATATTTCAAATGTATGTACAGCTCTGCTAGAATAACTCTTGTCAATTTAAAATACGCAGATCCGAAGCCCCTGACCACATACATCTTCCAGCCCAGTAACTCAGTAAGTAGTTAGACAAAGATGTGGATGACAGCTGTGGTGGTTTAGAAACCAAGGAGGCACTACAGTATGTATATGTCAGTTCTGACTAGGGCCAGAGTTCTGCATAGCCAACATAGGCATTGGCCTAGGGCAGCAGTTTATCTGGAGGCAGCATACTTCCAACCACACATAATGTTAATAACTGTCAATAAATCACTGCCATATATAATAAACTTTCCTTTTTCAGGCGTTTGGCTGAACATCAGTCTTTGGGCTGTACCCAAAGTACCAGCAGTACCAGCTGAACGTCATAAACGTAATGATAGAAAAAAACACTACTATTTATGATGTTTAGCTCCTGTGCATATTGGGTGGCCCCATGCCATTTTTTCTGCCCGGCCATCCAGTTTGGACTCTCATCATGGATAAGGTTCCGGGGTCTGGTATGTATTTTTAGGGGGAACCCCATGCTGTTTTATTTCTTTATTTGTGTGGGGTCCCCCATAGAAATCTTTATTAGACCTTTATCTAGGCTAAGGGTCTGAAATAGAAAATTCCTCTTTGTTTACAAACAGAAGTAAGAGGCTGGGAACTGTCATTTACCAGTAATTTAAATGGCTTTCTTTCTTGTACTGTAAATGTCAGTTTTTCTGTGGTAGGATGTATACAAGGTACAGATGTGTCAATTCGCAGGCAGGTTAAGAGCATTCTCTGGCTTGTTATTTACAGAATTGTGCAATTTTAATGTTGACTATTAAAATAAACTATGTTTCCCGCCAAACTTAATTCATTTTTTAGCTTTTTTTTGGTTTGGTACACGTTTCTCATGGCAGTGCTCTGCACCTATCTCATTTGTTTGACAATATGTTGCTTTTTAGCATAAAAAACGGCCACATTCGGCTACCATTGACTTTGGAAGCAACACACAAATTTAATAGTGTTCACCGAACCTGCCACAAACTGAACCCAGGTACATTCAGCTCATTCCTAGTTAGGATATCTGATCCAGGGGCAGACAACCTATTTGTACAGACTGTGTGGCTGCTCAAGGGCTCTCTGGAGTTTAAAGGTCCTGTTATACTAGAAGTAAGTTTGAGACCTTTATGTGGACCTAGTCACTGCACATTCCTAGGACAGGAAATAGGGGTGCATTTTTCATGATTCTTTATGATGTTCTAACTGTGCTTCTGGTTTTTAAAATTGAAGTCGTGTTGGGCAGCATGCATCACCATCACCCCCTACCTAACCAGACCTGATTCATACAGACTGCTTCAATCATTTCTTCTTGATGTTATTTGGATTGGAAGTGACAGGAATGTTCACTGCCAGTAACCCATCTGCCTACTAGAGCCATGAAATAGTCCTTGGTATCCCCATGCTACCTACAGTCAGGTCCATAAATATTGGGACATCGACACAATGCTAATATTTTTGGCCCTATACACCACCACAATGGATTTGAAATGAAACAAACAAGATGTGCTTTAACTGCAGACTTTCAGCTTTAATTTGAGGGTATTTACATCCAAATCAGGTGAACGGTGTAGGAATTACAACAGTTTGTCCCACTTTTTAAGGGACCAAAAGTAATGGGACAGATTAACAATCATCCATCAAACGTTCACTTTTTAATACTTGGTTGCAAATCCTTTGCAGTTAATTACAGCCTGAAGTCTGGAACGCATAGACATCACCAGACGCTGGGTTTCATCCCTGGTGATGCTCTGCCAGGTCTCTACTGCAAATGTCTTCAGTTCCTGCTTGTTCTTGGGGCTTTTTCCCTTCAGTTTTGTCTTCAGCAAGTGAAATGCATGCTCAATCAGATTCAGGTCAGGTGATTGACTTTGCATAACATTCCACTTCTTTCCCCTAAAAAACTCTTTGGTTGCTTTCGCAGTATGCTTCGTGTCACTGTCCATCTGCACTGTGAAGCGCCGTCCAATGAGTTCTGAAGCATTTTGCTGAATATGAGCAGATAATATTGCCCGAAACACTT
Organism: Aquarana catesbeiana; assembly: GCF_042186555.1. NCBI lineage: Eukaryota > Metazoa > Chordata > Amphibia > Anura > Ranidae > Aquarana > Aquarana catesbeiana. The sequence continues at coordinate 529,429,813 of NC_133326.1, forward strand.
TAGAATTCATCCTGCTGCTTTTGTCAGAAGTCACATCATCAATAAATACATGAGAACCAGTTCCATTGGCAGCCATACATGCCCACGCCATGACACTACCACCACCATGCTTCACTGATGAGGTGGTATGTTTTGGATCATGAGCAGTTCCTTTCCTTCTCCATACTCTTCTCTTCCCATCACTCTGGTACAAGTTGATCTTGGTCTCATCTGTCCATATTATGTTGTTTCAGAACTGTGAAGGCTTTTTTAGATGTTGTTTGGCAAACTCTAATCTGGCCTTTCTGTTTTTGAGGCTCACCAATGGTTTACATCTTGTGGTAAACCCTCTGTATTCACTCTGGTGAAGTCTTCTCTTGATTGTTGACTTTGACACACATACACCTACCTCCTGGAGAGTGTTCTTGATCTGGCCAACTGTTGTGAAGGGCGTGTTCTTCACCAGGAAAAGAATTCTTTGGTCATCCACCACAGTTGTTTTCCGTGGTCTTCCGGGTCTTTTGGTGTCGCTGAGCTCACCGGTGCGTTCTTTCTTTTTAAGAATGTTTCAAACAGTTGATTTGGCCACACCTAATGTTTTTGCTATCTCTCTGATGGGTTTGTTTTGTTTTCAGCCTAATGATGGCTTGCTTCACTGATAGTGGATCTCATATTGAGAGTTGACAGCAACAGATTCCAAATGCAAATAGCACATAACTCTGGACCTTTTATCTGCTCCTTGTAATTGAGATAATGAGGGAATAACACACACCTGGCCATGGAACAGCTGAGCAGCTGAGCAGCCATTACTTTTGGTCCCTTAAAAAGTGGGAGGCACATATACAAACTGTTGTAATTCCTATACCGATCACCTGATTTGGATGTAAATACCCTGAAATTAAAGCTGAAAGTCTGCAGTTAAAGCACATCTTGTTTGTTTCATTTCAAATCCATTGTGGTGGAGTATAGAGCCAAAAAGATTAGAATTGTGTCGATGTCCCAATATTTATGGACCTGACTGTATCTGAACAAGCCTTGTTTGCCATTGCTTAACCGCTTTTTTCACTCAATCCGGGGGCTTTACCCTTTTGATCAGAGTGGTCTTTTGTATAGTTGCTATCTATGCTTTGCACAGTGAATAAGAGTTTGTAGCTGGTCAGAGACTCAAAATTCTTCTTCTATGGGGGTCATTTGTTGACTTTGTATACCACTGGTCTGATTTTATAAATGTGATAATAAAATTCACCAGCTGACTGGGATTTTTGGGGGAAAGGGTGTGGTGGCACAAAACAGTTGACCTACAGGGGCAGAAAATGCAACCCGACCTATTGGTAGACAGGTTCTCATTAAATAAGCCTTTGCTCAGTTAACTGAATTAGAAAAACAGCTATGTATATGTTTATAGCACTCAAGAACTGATGGTCTTTGCAATGTATAAGGTATGAGTACTCTTTAAGAGCTATGGTAACACTTACCTCTGAACTTTAGAATGAGCAGGGAAACCACAACAAGTATGATTAATGATATACAAACTGCAGTGATGATCACATGGAGATTCAAACTACTTTCCTGTGAGAAAAAGATATGTCAGAACAGTACAGCCACAATTAGAACGGTTTTAAGAACATAAAGACTTTGAGTTGCTACAAGAATGCATAGGCCTGTGGCACACTAACAACTCTAGCTTACCAGAAACAAATCTGCTAAAATGTAACTTGCCTTCTCCTATGGTGCTGTCCCCTTGTTATCAAAATGCATAGCCTAGGCCCCTGAATATTTATAAACTAAGGGCTTAATGTCTAATAATAGCTCAAGGGCCCATTATCACCACATGAAGGAACATCTGGGTTAAAAGCATAGAACATTCAACAAAAAAAAAATGTTCTACTGTATATCTGAGTCTACAACAGTTTAACCACTTCAGCTCCCTAAGGCTTACCCCCCTTCACGACCAGGCCTTTTTTCGCGATACGGCACTCACTTTAACTTACAATTGCGCATTCATGTGACGCTATACACAAATAAAATTTGTGTCCTTTTTTTCCCACTGGTGGTATTTGATCAGAGCAGTTTTTTGTTTTGCGTTATATATAAAAAAAGGCTGACAATTTTGAAAAAATAAATACATTTATTTTTTTACTTTCTGTTATAAAACATTCCCAATAAAAAAATTTAAAAACATCAAATTTCTTCATCAATTCAGGCCAATATGTATTCTGCTACATGTTTTTGGTAAAAAAAATCCCAATACGTGTATATTGATTGGTTTGCGCAAAAGTTATAGAGGCTACAAACTATGGTATATTTTTATTTATTTATTTTTTCCTTATTTTTAATTTTACTAGTAATAGCAGCGATCATCAACCTATAGCAGGACTGCGATATTGCAGCGGACAAATCGGACACTTAACTGACACTTTTGGCACTTTTTGGGGACCAGTGACCCCAATACAGTGATCAGTGTTAAAAAAAAATATGCACTGTTACTGTACTAATGACACTGGCCGGGAAGGGGTTTACATCAGGGGCAATCAAAGGGTTAACTGTGTTCCCTAGCAGTGATTACTAACTGTGGGGGGTGCTTTGACTGGGGGAATGTAAAGATCTGCGTTCCTGCTTAGCATGAACACAGGATCAGCACATTCCCCTCTCGCAGAACGGCAGTCTGTCTTGTTTACATAGGCAGACCGCCGTTCTGCCTTTCTCCTGAACGGTCGGCAGGTCCCAGCGGACAACACGTCCACCGGACCAGCTGATTGGCTCACGTTGGCCTGCAGTGGGAGCAGATCTCCTGCGGTGCGCTCCAGACCTGGAAGTGCCAGTTCACGTGCTAGGTACGTGATATGGCGCAGAGTGGCCGCCCCGCGGCGGGCGGTCCGCAACTGGTTAATGAAAGAGACTAAACAAAAATATAAGGCTTTTGGAAGGCCTATATATATATATATATATATATATATATATATATATATATATATATATATATATATACAGTATCTCACAAAAGTGAGTACACCCCTGAATACACCCCTAAATATTTTATTATATCTTTTCATGTGACAACACTGAAGAAATGACACTTTGCTGCAATGTAAAGTAGTGAGTGTACAGCTTGTATAACAGCTGTCCTCTCAAAATAACTCAACACACAGCCATTAAAGTGGTTGTAAACCCTTACAGACCACGTTAACCTACAGGTAAGCCTAGATTAAGGCTTACCTGTAGGTGCAAGAAATATCTCCTTCACCTACAAGGTGAAGGAGATATTTTCCTGAAAACGTGCACCGATGTCTACGGCGCATGCGCGCCATAGACAATGGCGCAGGCGCACTGAGCGTGCCGTTAGTGAAGGTGATCATGCCTTCACTGACGGCTCCCGTGCGCATGCGCCGCAGTGACGTCATCGCTGCTGCGGCCAGTCACAATGCCAGAGCAGGCTCCTGTGTCAGGTAAGTGACACAAAATGGGCTACTATGAGATGCATAGTAGCCCATTATGCTTTACCTTTGCAGGGAAACAAAGAGGAAGTAAACCCATTAGGGTTTGATATCTTTGTTGAATTGTCCTAGAATTAATCTGATATTGAAACAAAAAATGTCTCATGCATATGACAAGCCCACAGTATATCTCCATCTTCCTTTGACATATGTGATATTTTCAGTGTGTGTGAGGTGAGGAGTGCCTTTTGTGAAGAATCCTGCAAATCCTTTGTTTAGCACTTTTACTGCTAACATCAGAACTGGGACACCGTAAAGACTCAAAACATGGACATCATCTCCAGGCAGGCACCATACAGCTCTCAGCAAACAAATCATCCACAGACGTTAAGAAGGGGGAGCTTCACTTCACTTCACTTCAGTTTCTGAACCTATGTTAAAACTTTTAATATAGTTTCAGAAACTGACAGGACATCCAAAAAAATTGAGTCTCAGTAGATATTTCAGTGCCTTTACATCTTCATAAATACCATCACATTGATACCGTTTTTTTATCAGCGGGTATGAGTACCAGTACTCGCCGATACCAAGTACCAATACCTTTGCGTTGTGATTTGAGACCGTACAAAATGAATGGGCTCAAATCACACTGCAAGGAATCACATGCGATTTGAACAGGAATCCAGTGCGAAACGGAAGTGCCATGTAGTGCAGCAATGGGAAGATTATAAAAAAATGTTATACCAACAATTTACATTAAAGTACATATCTCGTCAAATCAAAATCTGCATAGTTTCCTCATCCCACCAATCACAGAAAACCACGGCCGCTGGAGGTGCTCAGAGGGCTGGAGGAAAAGTTCCGGGACCCTTGTGAGTATAGGGCAGCAATGATTGCAGCTTGGGGGCGGACCACCTATACCTCCAGCGGCCGTGGTTTTCTATCACTGGCGGAATAAGGACACTATGCAGAGTTGGATTTGACAAGATATGTACTTTAATGTGAGTTATTATAACATTTTTAATAAACTGCCCATGGCTGCAATAGATGGTGCTTCCCTTTCTATACTGGGTTCACACACACACACACACACAGGTGTGGTGGGGGAAATCTCATGCGATTCGGACAGGAATCGCCCCCCCCATTTCTGTTCACATCGCATGCAATTCTTTGAAGTGCGATTTGAGCCTATTATACCACATTTAAAGTGGTTGTAAATCTCTGATGTGAAAAATTAACAAAGCACATGCTTCTAGTAAGTACTTGCCGCAATCCTAAGCACTAAGTGTAATTTCTCTCTGTTGTCGAATTCTTTTGCTATGTGCGTGACTCGCTGCTAAAAGTTTTTTTCTGGCTCCAAGAGATGGGAGAGAGGCCTGCAGTACAAAGTCTGTGATTGACAGCCTCAGCTGTGCATTTTTCCCTAGGTGCTGTGCGAGGGAGTGTGTCCCTTCTCTCCACTCAGCTCGGAAGTTACACAGATCTCTCCTCTCTGAGCTGTGAAGTGTGTGACATCAGATCCCCAACCCCTGCTTCTGAAAAGCTCAGAAAAGCTGTGTATATTCTCTGGATTTTGAACAGATCTGGAGAAGAGATGGCTAAAAAGATAAGCAGAAGACGATAAACAGGGGGATCTCTGTGTATCACCTGAGGCCAGTCACTTCAGTATGAACATGAAAAAGTGATAGGTCCACTTTATGATTACCTTTTTCCCCATTGTTGCCATATTCCCTGAGATGAGGTCTGAGTTACCTAAAAAAAAAAAAAAATATATAATATATACATATATATATATATATATATACATACACATTAGAACTTTCTGTATATTAAGCATGTTAAACTGGAACAAAGTCTACAACAGTAGACAATCTCTTTTTTATTGACAGATCATACTTATAAGCACTGATGGGAATTGATCTATAAGGCCAGATTCAGGGTTTGCCTTGTAAAAATGTATGTGCTTTTGTGTGTTCTCAACATGCACTGTGTCATGTTTTTTTTCGTGGATTGACATCTGTTTAGCTTTGAATGCATAAGGAAATAGTTCAAACTCCTATCAGCTTTTTTTTTTTCTGTGTGCTGTTGGGAAGATTTTTCTTTACTTCCTGTCATCCAAAGATGCAACAGGAAGTGAGAGGAAATCTCTACAAAGTGAGGGTAATTCCTACCTTAGATAGTTGTCACTGGAACGGGTGTCCCTAATAGAAGATATACCCCCACCTCTTATTCTAATAACAACTCTAAAAAATTTAAAATTTCCCAAGTGTTCTGTCCTAGTAAAAATTGTCCCTAAGACAAATATAGATCGTGAATCTCTATAGCAGGGACACAGAAAATAACAAAAAAATGAACGCTCTCTCTACAGATGAAATGCAGAATCAGAGTCTCTGTTGCCATCTAGTGGATGCTTTGAAGATTTTCCCTACAATCTGTGTCCACACAATCAATACACAAATTACCGTTTTCGATGGAACTGGGCGCAAGCTGTGAAGGAAGCGTATCTCTAGGGTTGTGATGGTCAAATGCTTCATGGTGGTGAATAATTTCTTCAGAAAAATCACAAATTACGAATGGTTCTGAAATGGAATCACCAAAATTATCCAACTAAACAGAAGTAACACAGCAATAAATGACTCTTTACAGAAAGTGTTTCTTCTAGATCTAAACTATGACCCTCTAATTCACCTCAAGCAGACCTTTGCTCACTGTAATGGATAAACTATACATGCTTTTAAGACCAGTTAAAGTAGATGTAAGCCTAATCATTAACATCTCATAAAAGTTTTAATATTTTAATGTAATTTCAAAAGTAATTTTCAGTATTTTTAAATCTGCAGCTTTAATTAAAACTAATACCTGTGGATTCAGCCATAAAGATCCTTGATTGGGTCTTTCCCGTTTAGGGTGACAACGTGCTGTCTCTGTCTCCCAAATGTAATGAGGTGTTTTCACCCGGTCACAAAAGCTTCTGATGGAGACTACGAGTGGTTGGCTTACACATTGCACAAATATGGTCCACTGTTGTCACCATCAAGAAAACTGCCCTGACAAAAATACATAGATGGAAAAATCTCCCCATGGGGTCTCAGAATACAGATCTTTCCAAATGTTAAAAAGATGAAGTCTGATCTCAAAATTGAATGGGAAAATAATTTGCAAGCATGCTCATTCAAGATGATCGATTTACTATGTTAACACTACTCCAAGGAGTTGGAGATGGTGGGAAATTGAAAAACTGTACACTGATAATGCAAATTTGACTTCAAACTCCACCTTTAGCCAACGTGAGGTGACATTGAAATCACACTTGGAATCCTATGTTGGTGACCTGCTAAAAAATAAGGAGAAAAAATTCACCTGGGACAAATTGGCCTATGATTTGAATGAAGCTTATAAATAGACCCAGGAAGGGGGAAGAAAACGTTGAAATGTAACAAAAAATTCTGGTCACCAAGCAAATTCAGGTAATGACCCTACAGATCCTCTTTGTCTTCTATATCATCTTCCCAGGTTACTATACATCATCGCTTTGGTATGAAAGGATCACAAAAACGGAAAAATGAGGGTGAAGGCCTTAAAATGTCGGTACCTAAACGCACTTCAAACTGAGCATGAACACGGAAAGCCTCTCGTTCCTTCACCTCTATCATGGCACCTTCTCAAACCTTTTCTAACAATTCTGGTGATATGGCTACAGCACCTTCTACTTCTTTCCAAGCACCTAATCTTTCGAAGGTAAGCCCATCTAACACCAACACAATAGTGGGTGATTTGCGCACAGCCCCCATTTTTTCACCACAAGCACTGGACCCTAAGAAGGTTCCCGATGTAGAAACTTTTAAATCAAAAACACCCCCGAATCAAGCAAACTTAAGGTAATTAATCTTTCTTCCCACCCTTTGACCGATGATCAGATGGAGGTTTTGTCCCTTGCTCTGACCTTCTGTCCAACACAGAAAATTGACCAATTTGAATTGATAAAGGATGTTCATTTGTTTGCTCGCAAACTTATGTACAAGTTTATATATGACAAAAATTATGATCCACTTAAGCCACGCTCTTCTAATGATTTGTGGCAGGATTTTACATTGGAGGACATAAAGTCTCTCAATGATTTAATGGAGCTTTGGGAGGAGGGCAACCCCCTGGGTGAGCCACCTTCAGTGAGGTTGAGAATGATGATCTGTCCTCCCCACAGGATGGCTCCTCCGGGGAGATTTGTTTTTCTCCTCCCCAGCTCTATAAACCAAAATCTCTGTCATTTCCATCTTAACAAACAATGTTTTCATGTTCAGGCACTCCCACTACCTCCAGATGCAGGGGGTTGCGATGGGGACTCGCTGTGCCCCATCGTATGCAAACCTGTACCTGGGGGGGGTGGGAGCGGGACCTTTTATTCAAGAGATGACATACTGGATGGTTTAAGTAAAATATTGATATGGCGACGATTAATCAATGATATCTTTATCACTTGGACAGGCTCCCTAATAGAGCTACAAGCCTTTTTAGAGGTTCTAAAAGACAAGAGCTATAATATAAAATTCACAATGTCATATAATCAGAGCGTTATCAATTTCCTGGACATCCAAATTTATGTTAATGGAGATGGTACCTTAGGTTCCACTCCTTATAGGAAACCATCATCGGGCAATATCATCTTGTATGCCACTAGCTCCCACCCGGCCCCGCTTGTCTCTAGCATCCCCTATAGTCAATATGTTCGTCTCAAAAGAAACTGCTCTAAACAAAAGGCTTTTGAAATAGAAGCAAAGACCTTACAGGAGCGTTTATTAAATAGGGGATATAGCAGGTCATCCCTTAAAAGGCATATCAGAGAACAAATCACCAATGCAGAGAATCTTTGATACATAATAAAAAATGTCGACCCAATAGTCAAAGCGTAAGACTTATTACGCGGTACCCTGGACAGCATAATCAAGTCCATCAAATCATGAAAAAATTCTGGTACCTTTTTAGACGCAGTTGATACAATGTCTAAATATGTAAAAAGTTATCCTGAAATTACATTCAAATGATCAGAATCTTTGAAAGATCAGTTAGTCCACAACCATTATTCCACTCTGTGTATTAAAAGACCCTGGCACCATGCTGCAAATGTAATTTTTGCCAATATACATGTAGCACAGGTGTTGTGACCAGTTATCATGCTAAGTAATGTGATGTTCTTTAAGTAAGAGTTTGGCTCTTTCTAGTGTCCTTTTGATGTTAATGCCGTTGGGACTTTTCTTACAATTCTTAAACAGCGATGCAAGGCATTAAGGGAAATGTAGTTCAATGTTCAAGTGACTCATGTGTTTAACTCTCTCTGGAACTACTTACCCACAATGCCCAATTGACTTACCCACAAGGCCAAGCCACAGAACAGCCTGCTGGGTAAGCATATAAAAGGAACAGGCGTGACACGTTTTCTCTCTCTCCGGACGCCATTCAACACACAGCAGAAGGGCTGTGTGTGTGCCCAGGGCTGGGAGGGCCTGCGGCCTACAGCGGAGAGAGGATCGCCTGCCCCGGAGTGATCCTTGGGAACTGCCCTGCTGATCGAGCAGGAGGATCGGTCTGCATTACAGAACATTTGAGGTTTCCTGCATTACAGTCACCTGCTATCTGAAGGAGCGGTGCGGTGTGACGACGCAAGCTTGGATCGGGATTGAGATATCAAGGAAGGAATCTAACAAGCAGCTGGGCCTGATGTGGTGAGTGGGCACCTGCCCAGATCAATATATTACACTGTGACTGTGTCAATTAGTTCCAGCCTGGATCTGTAGTCCCACAGAAGTGATCTCATTTATCCATAGACCGTGTATAGTGGAACTTCAGGGTTTGCCTTCCCTGTACTGCAAAGTTAATGCTGAGTTGCATCCCTCATTAAGGAAGAAGCATTGTGAGCGCTTTACATGTGCGAGTGCACAATTATCAGCATGTCATTTCTTCTACAAGTTGCTGCCTGTTTGTTCTTCAGCTAGCTCAATACCTTGAGCTAGCTGAAGAAAGAAGACGACAAGAGGCCTTGTCATTTTCTATAAAGCAGCACAACTTCGGTTTGCAGAGTGGACAGTGTATTGCAACCTAGGGGGACAGTAACCTATCTTGGACAGTAGTCCCATTCCTTGCCTGTCTGCATATACTCTCCAGGTGACCATTGAGTTCTGGGTTTCATGTACACATTTGATTGTGATTTACTTTCATTCTTCATATTTGAATTACCATTATGCCTAATGTGTTAAACAGGTTTCTTTCAGTAAACCGCTAAAGTGGTTAACTTACAATTTGTGTGAGACTCTATCTATTACTACAGCTGGTGAAGTGACGAGTACCAAGGTGACGATAAATATACAGTATAGTGTGTCATTGCCATATTTCTCTTTACCATTGGGTCTTACACTAACATTACTATACAGCTGTGCCAAGGGGGTTGAGTCCATTTTCTTGGGGTTGAGAGGCAGAGTGCAGACCCAAACATTTATCAGCAGCTCCTTAGGGGGTAAGTGCTACACGTGGGGGCTTGTCCGGGATTTCTGCGACTCTGCAATCAACCCCCCCAGAGGTCACCCCTACAAACACCAGGATGCGAGAGTGGCAATTGAGCTCCCAGGAGAGGCTTGGGAGGAAGAACAAGTCAGTCAAGTGGTAAAGGCACTGTCCCCAGACAGAAAGGTATGGGTGATTACCATCAAACCAGATTGTGGGACCTCCCGCACTTTTGCACTGTTGGAGTGGAGAAAGTGGGTCCCTGAAAACTTCAAAGGCACCAGTATGCAACTATCTAACAAAACCAAGTTTTACCTGACACACCCAGAGGGACCAGGTGAAAGCCCTACCAGCTCTCGACAAGTAGAATTAGCGATAAGGGAAGTTAGTTTTGGGTCAACTCCGAACAAAAGTGGGTTAGGGCCCCCTTTGAAGAAGAGAGCTGTTGTTGAAACACCCAGGACCCACCAGAAAGGTTCCCAACCGGGACAACAGTTAGCCGATCTGAAGCAACAATGTCACAATATACAGAAGACGTTCCAGAAAACCTCCAGAATAATTGCGGAGCAGATCAAAGAGCTAAGTACTACATGCAAGGACTTGAGTGGCAGTCATATAAAGCCAAGATCAGTCGCAGCCATGCAGAGATTCCCCCGTGGTAACTTGCCGGAGGTGACAATCAGGAAGGACTTCAAGATTGAAGGTCAGATAGGTGAGAAGGAGCAGAAAGACAAGCTGTCCTACACAAACCTTCTGCACCAGATCGACATGGGATTCCACAAAGGGTATCCTGAATCCAAAATTGTGGAAGCTGTGGTCAACGCAATCAGTCCTGGCCTGAGTCTCAGAGGTATGCTGGAAATGAAAAATGGACTGACCCTAGTACAACTCAGGAGAATATTAAAAAGCTACTACAAAGAGGAAGATGCTTCTGAACTGTACCATCAACTGATAAACATTGCACAGAATAGTACGGAAACTCCCCAGAATCTCTTGTGCAGAGCTATTGAGTTAAAGGACCGTCTGTTGTGTGTCTCACAAGGAGAAGGCTCGGATGAACACTACGGGACTGAGCTGATACAAAAGAAGTTCTTTAAGGTCAATGGGTACTGGACTGAGAAGTGACCACATCAAGTTCCAATTAAAGCAGTATTTGGATGACCCTTCCATTCCAGATGAGGTACTCATAGAGAAAATCAATGAAGCCACCAACATGGAGATGGAAAGGGAAAAGAAGAGTCAAAAGTCTGAATCTGTTGTCGGAGTCAGGGTGGCCACATAGCTGATAGAGATTCAGAGATTAGGGGTCTGAACACTCAGATGTCCAAGATGATGGAAATGGTGACCGGGTCATTGGATCTCATGTCTGAGATAGCCGCACTGAGGATGCAAGTGTCCCAGATGACGGAGATGATGAACCAATTGACAGCAAAATGTACTGAGCTGTCCAGCCAGAGGCTTACAAATCAAGATGTCTGTCTAAACTGTGGAGGTGTATGTCACTACCAGTGAATATGTCCGAGTCCACGAGGAGAGACAGGAGACTGGCGGGGACCTCAGAGAAGTGACTCAAGGATGGAGAGAAGATCTGGGCATTCAAGAAGAACTTTCTCTGAACCTGAAAGGGAGCAATGGAGAACACCTGCAGTTTATGCTATCTCAGTGAGAAGTGCCTATCGGCATCCAAAATGACGGCAGAAACGGTACCCTCAATATCGGAAGCTGAAGGAAGCACGAGTTCAGTCACGTCAACCTACTGTACCAGATGTTTCCAACAGGCCTCCTGCCCAGTTGGTAGGCCCTCTGCCTGTAGTGGCTGTTCTGGTTGAAGGGATTTATACCAGAGCCATTCTTGATTCAGGTGACCAGGTTACCATGCTGACCAAAGACTTTTACAAGAGGTATTTGTCATACATGCCCCTGAAAAAGTTGGAAGATATAGAGATCCAGGGCATTCAAGCAGAAGATTACCCTTGTGATGGATATCTGTGGATCAAGTTGTCGTGTGATCCACTAAGGGCTGGGGAGCCTTAGAACTTTGAGACACTGGCCTTTGTCTGCCCTTGGCTGCCAGGGTCCACAGGAAGTTCGTTAATCGTTGGGACCAACACAGATCTGGTGAAGCAGCTGTTAGCCCCTGCTGTCCCCAGATGTGACCCTCTACCCTCACTGCCAGAAGAAGGGTTGGAAGTGTCTCCTTTTTCCACAGTGGATGAAGAAAAATCCAAAGCAGAAAAATCCAAAGCAGAAGTAGTTGAACAGAAAGAGAAGGCTAGTGAGCCTACCGTGTCTGAGCCAGTGAATCAGAGAAAACGAAGAGTCATTTCCCAATCCAAGAGACCGACCTGTGAGGTGTTGGATGAGAGTTCCAAAGAAATTATCCTCACCCCTCAAGAGAACCTGACTTGCTCACCACATATTTGGTGAAGGGCAACCCCATCTCACCCCCTTGGCACATCTATACAGGACACTTTGATGTCAGTATCAAGTGTACAGAACAACCCCCCTTCCTACGATAATTGGTGGGAGACTCCTCTGTCAGTTCTGTGTCATCACTTGAAGGTAAAGGCATATAACATGTCACAAGCTTTGACTGTCTTTGGGGACCAAAGAGTTCAAGTGGGGGGAGTATGTAGCGCAGGTGTTGTGACCAGTTATCATGCTAAGTAATGTGATGTTCTTTAAGTAAGAGTTTGGCTCCCTCTAGTGTCCTTTTGATGTTAATGCTGTTGGGACTTTTCTTACAATTATTAAACAGCGCTGCAAGGCATTAAGGAAAATGTAGTTCAATGTTCAAGTGACTCATGTGTTTAACTCTCTCTGAAACTACTTACCCACAATGCCCAATTGACTTACCCACAAGGCCAAGCCACAGAACAGCCTGCTGGGTAAGCATATAAAAGGGACAGGCGTGGCACGTTTTCTCTCTCTCCGGATGCCATTCAACACACAGCAGGAGGGCTGTGTGTGTGTGCCCAGGGCTGAGAGCGCCTGCGGCCTACAGCGGAGAGAGGATCACCTGCCCCAGAGGGATCCTTGTGAACTGCCCTGCTGATGGAGCAGGAGGATCGGTCTAGCTGAAGCTAGCTGAAGAAAGAAGACGACAAGAGACTTTGTCATTTTCTATAAAGCAGCACAACTTCGGTTTACAGAGTGGACAGTGTATTGCAACCTAGGGGGAGCCCTTGAGTACATGATATAGATGAATATATTGTATTGCACTGATGCATTGTACTTAATACTTCGCTGCCAATTTGGTGTGTGCTCTAGGTTAGAGTGGGATGGTGCTCAATATCAATGCTTTATCATATTGGACAGTAGTCCCACTCCTTGCCTGTCTGCATATACTCTCCAGGTGACCATTGAGTTCTGGGTTTCATGTACACATTTGATTGTGATTTACTTTCATTCTTCATATTTGAATTACCACTGTGCCTATTGTGTTAAACGGGTTTCTTTCAGTAAACTGCTAAAGTGGTTAACTTACAATTTGTGTGAGACTATTAATCTATTAATACAGCTGGTGAAGTACCAAGGTGACGGTAAATATACAGTATAGTGTGTCATTGCCGTGTTTCTCTTTACTATTGGGTCTTACACTAACATTACTATACAGCTGTGCCAAGGGGGTTGAGTCCATTTTCTTGAGGTTGAGAGGCAGAGTGCAGACCCAAACATTTATCAGCAGCTCCTTAGGGGGTAAGTGCTACATACAGTATCTCATAAAAGTGAGTACACCTCTCACATTTTTGTAAATATTGTATTATATCTTTTCATGTAATAACACTGAAGAAATTACACTTTGCTACAATGTAAAGTAGTGAGTGTATAGCTTGTATAACTGTAAACTGTCCCCTCAAAATAACTCAACACACATCCATTAATGTCTAAACAATGTTCTGGCAACAAAAGTGAGTACACCCCTAAGTGAATATGTCCAAATTGGACCCAAAGTGTCAATATTTTGTGTGGCCACCATTATTTTCCAGCACTGCCTTAACTCTCTTGGGGATGGAGTTCACCAGAGCTTCACAGGTTGCCACTAGAGTCCTCTTCCACTCCTCCAGGAAGACATCATGGAGCTGGTGGATATTAGAGACCTTGCCCTCCTCCACCTCCCGTTTGAGGATGCCCCACAGATACTCAATAGTGTTTAGGTCTGGAGACATGCTTGGCCAGTCCATCACCTTTACCCTCAGCTTCTTTAGCAAGGCAGTGGTCGTTTTGGAGGTGTGTTTGAGGCCGTTATCATGTTGGAATACTGCCCTGCGGCCCAGTCTCTGAAGGGAGGGGATCATGCTCTGCTTCACTATGTCACAGTACATGTTGGCATTCAGGGTTCCCTCAACAAACTGTAGCTCCCCAGTGCCGGAAGCACTCATGCAGCCCTAGACCAAGACACTCCCACCACATGCTTGACTGTAGGCAAGACAAACTTGTATTTGTACTCTTCAGCTGTTGCTGCCACACACACACACTTGACACCATCTGAACCAAATAAGTTTATCTTGGTCTCATCAGACCACAGGACATTTCACCATGGTTCCAGTAATCCATGTCCTTAGTCTGCATGTCTTCAGCAAACTGCAGGCTTTCTTCTGCATCATCTTTAGAAGAGGCTTCCTTCTGGGACAACAGCCTTGCAGTCCAATTTAATGCAGTGTGTGGCATATGGTCTGAGCACTGACAGACTGCCCCCCCCCCCCCCCCCACCCCTTCAACCTCTGCAGCAATGCTGGCAGCACTCATATGTCTATTTTCCAAAGACAACCTCTGGATATGACGCTAAGCACATGCACTTAACTTCTTTGGTCGACCATGGGAAGGCCTGTTCTGAGTGGAACCTGTCCTGTTAAAGCGCTGTATATGCTGCAGCTCAGTTTCAGGGTCTTGGCAATCTTCTTATAGCCTAGGCCATCTTTATGTAGAGCAACAATTCTTTTTTTCAGATCCCCAGAGAATTCTTTGCCATGAGCTGCCATGTTGAACTTCCAGTGACCAGTATGAGAGAAAGCGATAACACCAAATTTAACACACCTGCTCCCCATTCACACCTGAGACCTTGTAACACTAACGAATCACATGACACTGGGGAGGGAAAATAGGAGGGAAAATGGCTAATTGGGCCCAATTTGGACATTTTCACTTAGAGGTGTACTTACTTTGTTGCCAACGGTTTCGACATTAATGGCTGTGTTGAGTTATTTTGAAGGGGCAGCAAATTTACACTGTTATACAAGCTGTGCACTCACTACTTTACATTGTGGCAAAGTGTAATTTCTTCAGTGTTGTCACATGAAAAGATTTAATAAAATATTTACAAAAATGTGAAGGGTGTACTCACTTTTGTGAGATACTGTATATGGAGAGCTGAACAGATTATGCTACCTAACGGTAGAACGTATAACCCTATTTTTTTTGCTGATTGCCAGTCAGTCAGCTTGGTATACTATATGGAATGTGGGCTTATACCACCAGTTTGATGCTGCCAAAATGAAATGTTTCACTCTGGAGTTTACAGTGCCTTGAAAAAGTATTCATACCCCTTGAAATTTTCCACATGTTGTCATGTTACAACCCAAAAACTTAATTGTATTTTATTTGGATTATATGTGATAGACCAACACAAAATGGCAAATAATTGTGAAGTGGAAGAAAAATGATAAATGGATTTCAATTTTTTTTACAAATAAATATGTGAAAAGTGTGGTGTGCATTTGTATTCAGCCGCCCTGAGTCAATACTTTGTAGAACCACCTTTCGCTGCAATTATAGATGCAAGGCTGTTTTTGGAGTGCAGGCCAGGTCCTCTTTTTTGAGAAATCTGGGGTCAAAAAGACCACAAATGTCTCATTTACCTTTAAAGCGGTGTTCCAGCCGCAATTTTTTTTTTTTTTTAAAGTCAGCAGCTACAAACACTGTAGCTGCTGACTTTTAATAAGGACACTTACCTGTACAGGGAGCCTGCGATTGCGGTTTCACTGCCCGTTTTCCTACTGCGCAACACTTTGTGAATGGCCCTGTCGATTTCTGGGACACACACAGGTCCCAGAAGACAACGGGGCAGCTCGCCGAAGAGGTGGAAGTGACGGAACAGCACCGCGGAATAAAACATTTTTTTTTCAAAAGTTCTTTTATAGATTTTTTGGAGAATGTTAATGTAATTAAAACCGGAAGTGACGTCAGACTTCTCTCTGGTCCTCCAAGGGCATGGAGATGAGTGGCGGCCATCTTGGTCTCACTTTTTTCATAGCTAACGGCCGCATTGGATCACTTCCCGGCTTAGCCGATGGGTCAGGTAAGCCCGGGAAACGACGGGAGGGTCACCCCTCCTGGCACTTGTAAAAGTGATCCCTCGGGACCAATTTTATGTGAAAGAGAACCAGCCATAGTAAAAAACAATACCAGTGTTATGGCAGCTAGCTGCTGCCATAACCCTGGTATTTAATGTCAAAGTAATGATGTATTTTTACTATGGGCTGGTCGACAAGTGGTTAAAACAAAATGGCACTTGTTTAATATACACAGTGCTTTAGCAATCTAATGTCACCCCATTAGAATTTACATCTACTTTCAAGCTGAAGTCCAGGGAACCAGCTTAATAAACAGATGAAATGCCTACATGGTACAGGCAGTCCCCGAGTTATGAACAAGCTAGGACTGTAGGTTTGTTCTTAAGTCAAATTTGTTCATAAGTCAGGAACAGTACCTTTTTTATGTGTAACTCCAGCCAGGCGCTTCTGGCTGTGCAATGTGAGGTGTTCCGGGCGCTTCTGGGCATGCAGTTCTGTATGTGGGGCGTGCAGTACATGTATTACTGCAGTGTGGGATGTGTCCCGTAAGGTGGCTACTCTGCGATTTGCGGGACCAACGCGGAGCGCAAACTGCCGGCAGTGATGTCATGCTATCTCCGTTCGTAAGTAAAAGTCGTTAACAACTCGGATGTTCGTAACTCAGGATTGCCTGTAGTTGCGTTACCTGCCAAATTACGTTTCACACCACATAACACAGCTCTGTCTGGCTGGGAAGGGGATCTGATATTTGCCTGCTGCAAATTCAATTTCACTTAGTCTCTTCCCCACTCCGTGATGGACCTGGAAAAATAAGCTCATCTCTATGTCACTCTACTCTCTCCTCCTATGATCATGTTATTTGCATTGCAGCACACCTTATTTCTTCTTGCACTAATTCTCCCCACCACCTTATCAAGTTCTGCTGTAAAGACGGTACAAGAGGCTGATATCTAGTCAAATTTGGAAAATTCTACTGCTTAACCACTTCAATACCGGGCTATAGTCATATGACGTCCGCAGATGGGATCTCCCATCCTGGGCGGGCGTCATATGACGTCCTCGGTTTCTCGCCGATCCTGCGGGGCCCGCAGCGTGGCGATCGTGGATGAGGAGTGTCCCTCGGACACAGCCCATCCCAGATCTGTGTAAAGAGTCAATAAAAAATGGCTCTTTACCACGGCTGTGTCCAATCACAGCCGGGTCACATGTGCTGCCGACATGCACGGTGCTCGTGCACGCCCCTAGGGCACGCACAGAGTGGCAATCAGGGACGAGGCTTGTCACCCTGACACAGACCAACCCTGATCGCAGTAACGAGCCAATGAAATTGGCTCTTTACCACATGACCGGCTGTGTCCAATCACAGCCAGTCACAGAATGTCAACAAACCGAGGTAACGAGATGTTACTGGATTCTCCTCCTCACACACTGATCGTGTGTGAGAAGGAGTTTGCGGTAATATCTTGTTACCGCTTACAGTACACACCATCACATACTGATTCCCCCCCAATAAAGAGGACCTGTCACCAGCCATCAAAGTACCTGTCACCACCCATCAAAGTACCTGTCACAGCCCATCTGAGTACCCGAGTACCTGTCAGCCCATATGAGTACCCGAGTACCTGTCAGCCCATCTGAGTACACGCGTACCTGTCATAGCCCATCTGATTACCTGAGTACCTGTCACAGTTCATCTGAGTACTCAAGTACCTGTCACAGTATATCTGAGTACCTGAGTACCTGTCACAGTATATCTGAGTACCTGTCACAGTTCATCTGAGTACCCGAGTACCTCTCACAGTCCATCTGAGTACCCGAGTACCTGTCACAGCCCACCTGAGTACCTGTCACAGCCCACCTGAGTACCTGTCACAGCTCATCTGAGTACCCAAGTACCTAAGTACCTGTCACAGCCCATCTGAGTACCTGAGTACCTGTCACAGCCCATCTGAGTACCTCTCACTGCCCATCAGAGTACCCGAGTAGCAGTCACCAGCCCATCAGAGTACCCGAGTACCTATCTGTAGCCCATCAGAGTACCCGAGTACCTGTCACCAGGCCATCAGAGTACCCGAATACCTGTCACCAGGCCATCAGAGTACCCGAGTATCTATCTGCAGCCCATGCCTCATAGAATATACGTTGGGGTGTTTGCTTTCCGAAATAGAGTCATTTTGTGGGTAATTCCACTGTCCTGGTGCTCAAGGACCTTCAAAAGTGTGATAGGTAGAAATGAAATGAGATGTGTAATTTATGCTCCTAGCACACCTGAAGGTACTACTTCAATGTTGGGCCTCTGTATGTGGCCAGGCTGTGTAAAAGTTCCACACATGTGGTATCGCCCTACTCAGGACGAGTAGCAGAATGTGTTTTGGGGTATAATTTTTGCTATATACAAGTTATGTGTTAGAAATATCTTATAAATTGACAACTTTGTGTAAAAAAAAAAAAAAAAAAAGATTTAAATTTTCTTTCCACGTTTTCTGAAGACTTGTGTAAAAAAAAAAATAACCGTTCAAAAGACTCATAATGCCTCATAGAATATAAGTTGGGGTGTTTGTTTTCCAAAATGTGGTCATTTTGTGGGTGATTCCATTGTCCTGGTGCTCCAGGGCCTTCAAAAGTGTAATAGGTAGTTAGGAAATTAGAGGTGTAATTTATGCTCCAAAAACGCCTGACAGTGCTCCCTGCATGTTGGGCCTCTGTATGTGGCCAGGCTGTATAAAAGTCTCACACATGTGGTATCGCCATACTCAGGAGGAGTAGCAGAATGTGTTTTGGGGTGTCATTTTTGCTATATACATGCTTTGAGTTAGAAATATCTTATAAACTGACCACTTTGTGTAAAAAAAAATAAGTTTTAATTTTCTTTCCACGTTTTCCGAAGACTTGTGGAAAAAAATGAACTGTTCAAAAGACTCATTAAGCCTCATAGAATAGATGTTGGGGTGTCTGCTTTCCAAAATGGGGTCATTTTGTGGGATATTCCATTGTCCTGGTACTCCAGGGCCTTCACAAATGTTATAGGTCGTTAGGAAATTAGAGGTGTAATTTATGCTTCTAGAACCCCTGACGGTGCTCCCTGCATGTTGGACCTCTCTGTGTGGCCAGGCTGTGTAAAAGTCACACACATGGGGTATCGCCATACTCGGAAGGAGTAGCAGAATATATTTTGGGGTGTAATTGGAAGTATGCATATGCTGTGTATGAGAAATAACTTATTATGACAATTTTGTGAAAAAAAATTCTTAATTTTCCCAAGAATTGTGGGAAAAAATTACAACTTCAAAAAACTCACCATGCCTCTTACTAAATACCTTTGACTGTCTACTTTTCAAAAAGGGGTCATTTGGGGGGTTTTTATACTTTCCTGACATTTCAGGGCCTCAAGAAATGAGATAGGCCGTCAGCTAAAAATTGGTCTGGGCAGGAAGGGTGTATAAATGTCCTGTATTGAAGTGGTTAAAATGAAATGTAATAATAGTTACAGGGTTGCATTAGTGTGTCATGTATCTGGCTAAAGTCTAGCTATGAATACTCTAATGAATATTTAAATGTCTATTTTGCAGGAAATGGATTGTATCATTTGGTGGAGCTCAGTACTCAAAGGGAAAACTGATGTCTTACACGCCCAAACTCCACCCACATTCACACCAACACCACCCAGGTTTTACAGTTTACTCATTCGTTCCAACTTGAATCCTTCTGTGTGTTCCTAAAGTGGAACTTTAGGCCCCGTTCACACCTATGCGAATTAGATGCGGCTTACACCAATTTGCAGGACATTTTAAAATGCATTCATTTGAACGCATCTGGTTCACATATGTGCATTGCATTCGCACTGCGCATTGCCCAAAAAACGCGTGCGTTTTCTGGGCATTGCGGTGCGAATTACAAGCACATTATCTTCTATGGGAACACATCTGATTTGCAGATGCATTCCATTCTGAACACAAATTCTCTCCTTCTCCTCACTGCACCTCCCCCCTCTCCTTGCTCACTGATCTGCAGCTACAAAAGAGAGGAACCGCTGAACAGCTGTTTTTTCTCAGAGAAAACAGAGCTGGAATCCGCACCACACATGTGTGAACCCAGCCTTAGTGAGAAAATTAAGTCCTGCTAGATCGCCCCTTTTGCAGGTATAGCTATATAAACCATTACAAATAAGTGCCTATACTGTTTAATATCCAGTACTACACTCTCTCACCCTGCTCTGCACATGCTCAGTTGCTCTCTATTTTTAGGCACTGTGCTGAATTTGTGGAGGCCGATCTTCTGACAGCCTAAAGAATTAATGCTGCTCAGGGGCTCTGGGCTTTAGCAAAATGGCAGCCTCCAGCAAGAAGAAACAAGAACAATGCTGGAGGCAATTTACAGCACACTCTGAATTTAGTAGCATAATTATTAATGTGGAATGTATGTTCCCTGCTAAAGAACGTTATTTTTTTTTAATCAAGTTGTTATGGGTAAATTCTACTTTAAAGCTTTGCTCCAGGCAAACAGAGAATGGCATAGTTGAGATATACTGTGTTTGGGGATTGTCCTGCTTTTCAAAAAAAGTGTGATTCTCTTCATCCATTCTTGGGACCCAGACTCTCCTGCCAGCCAGCATAACCAGGTCAATGACCTCACTTTTCTCCCCTGTAGTTAACTGGTACAGCTTGGCCTCTGGCATGCCAACCCTCCAACCCCCAGCTGACTGTTTGATCCATGAAGATGTTTGACTGCACTGATGAGGTCATCGCTGTACTCACTTTGCTTTTTGTTCCATCAGGCAGTATGCATTGGCAGGTCTGGCAATTGGCCATTAAATTGCAGGAATGGGGGTCAATGCCAAGTAGTCGCCTGTACCCAGAAGATTTTTTTTGACTACTGGAACTCTAGCAGGGAAGTAGCCCCTCTAGCCCCTAGAGGGCCCATTTTCTGCATTTATTTGTGGTAATGTCACCTCCTGATGACATCACTGATGTGATGAAACACATAGGGGCGGGATTTCCGACTGCATTAATTACGCTATTTGGAACGCACAACAGCTCCCACGAGGATCGAAGCGGCAGCATCTCATAAACCTTTTGGCAGATCGTTCCTGGTGCCAGGTGAGGCACTATATTTATGAGTGGCAACTTTTATATTTTATTGGGGGATTTTTAAATAAAATTTTTAAATACATTTCGGTTTTACGCTATGAATGCTATTCCCTGGCTTCCTTTTGGTTGATGTATGGAGAAACCAGTCGAATAACGTCCTAGGTCGACGGAATACTTATATGGAGAGTCTATAATTTAAAACTGTATTGACCTTCCTAGGCATATGCACAGGGGATCAACAACATTGAGTTCAGTCCCTGGAAGGTGGAGTTGGGTGGAGTAAAAGCATAAGTCACTTTTTATTGCAAGAATTATAACACAAGCAGATTGCACTTTTTTGTACTATTGCACTTTGATTTACAGCGGGTAAAATAAGTATTGAATACGTCACCATTTTTCTAGGTAAATATATTTCTAAAGGTGCTAATTACATGAAATTTTCACCACATGTCTGGAAGTGGAAAGAACATTATTTCACAATAAACTGGCCACAGGTGCTCCTCGCAAGATTTCTGGCAGAGGAGTGAAAAGAATTATCAGAAGAGTTCTCCAAGAGCCATGGACCACTTGTGGAGAGCTTCAGAAAGACCTGGAATTAGGAGGTACAATTGTTTCAAAGAAAACAATAAGTAATGCACTCAACTGCAATTGCCTGTATGCACACTCACCGCGCAAGACTCGATTGCTGAAGAAAAAGCATGTTGAAGCTCGTTTAAAGTTTGCTGCACATTTAAACAAGCATAGGTGTGCGCCTATGTGTGTGTGCCTTGCACATGTAATATATCTATCTATCTATCTATCTATCTATCTATCTATCTATCTATCTATCTATCTATCTATCTATCTATCTATCTATCTATCTATATATATACACTGTATATACTATATTGTCAAAAGTAGTGGAACGCCTGCCTTTACATGCACAGGAACTTTAATGGCATCCCAGTCTTAGATCGTAGGGTTCAATATTGAGTTGGCCCACCCTTTGCAGCTATAATAGCTTCACCTCTTCTGGGAAGGCTATTTACAAGGTTTAGGAGTGTGTCTATGGGAATGTTTGACCATTTTTCCAGAAGTGCACTGGTGAGGTCGGGCACTGATGTGGACGAGAAGGCGTGGCTCGTAGTCTTCGCTCTAATTCATCCCAAAGGTGTTCTATCGGGTTGAGGTCAGGATTCTGTGCAGGTCAGTGAAGTTCCTCCATCCCAAACTTGCTCATCCATGTCTTTATGGACCTTGCTTTGTGCACTGGTCCAAATCATTTGGTGGAGAGGGAATTATGGTGTGGGGTTGTTTTTCAGGGGTTGGGCTTGGCCCCTTAGTTCCAGTGAAGGGAACACTTAAGGTGTCAGTATTAATATACAGGTTACAGAAGCGCTGCTATGTGTGCTAGAAACGTGTTTGAAAACAACCAGAACAGCTGCACCATTTAAAAAGTGATCTTGCACTACACAATAACTTTATAATTGAAGAATGGTGCGCTTATTCTAAAGAAAATCATATAAACAGTTCCAATGTACATACACATGACATATCAACCGTGATATAAATTAAAATTAATAAATAAAGTGAATTAAAACAAAATCATAAACAAAAGAAAATAGTCCTTTTAAGGGCTTGATCATTTTAAAGCTTCTTAAAGTGCTTCTCCAAAAAACTTTTCATTGATAAGTGACACCACCTCCACCACTGGGTCTAGTCGTGCCTTCAAGATATAAAATATTAGATGTTCCTGACAAGGAAGTGCTGCTGGATTAGGTCTCTTCAAAACCTTCCTTAATGAAAAACACCGGCCGATCTCTGGAGTGACTCAGAGCAGAAAAAGAACTTTCATCGTGCAAAATTGCATAAAACAAGTGGATTTGTTAAGTAATAGTAGCCTACTCACAAATGATCGTCTTGTACAATGCAGTTTACAGGAATTGTAGACAAGAGAATACGAGGCTCTCCTCCTCGCCGCTACTACCGGGTAACTGTGACACTGGAAGTGACGTCACCGACTCCTCCCGGTCTTTTTCATTAAGGAAGGTTTTGAAGAGACCTAATCCAGCTAATGTATGGTAAGTGCTTGCAGGGAGCATTTAGTAGCACTAATTGGCCGCACTGATGGAAACAGATATGCGGCACTGATGGGCATTGATATGCATCACTGATGGGCACTGATTGGCAGCACTGATGGGCACTGATAGGCCGCACTGATAGGAAGCACTGATTGGCACTGATAGGCAGCACTGATTGGTAGCACTGATGGGCAGCACTGATTGGAAGCACTGATAGGCAGCACTGATTGATAGTGCACAACTTCAATATTACCACAATACCGGTACCGGTGATATGTAACGTCACATATATGGCACTAATAGGTTGCACTGATTGGCAGCATTTAGTAGCACTAATTGGCAGTACTGATGGGCACTGATTGGCAGCAATGATTCGCACTGCTGGGCACTGATAGGCGGTACTGATAGACAGCACTGATTGGTAGCACTGATGGGCACTGATAGCCAGCATTGATTGGTAGCACTGATTGGTAGCACTGATGGGCACTGATAGCCAGCATTGATTGGTAGCACTGATGGTCACTGATAGGTGGCACTGATTGGAAGCACTAATTGGCACTGATAGGCAGCACTGATGGGCACTGATTGACACTAATAGGTGGCATTGGTTGGCACTGATAGGCACCGATATGCAGCACTTATAGGTCGCACTGATTGGTAGCACTGATGGGCACTGATAGGTGGCACTGATTGGAAGCACTGATTGGCACTGATAGGCAGCACTGATGGGCACTGATAGACACTAATAGGTGGCATTGACTGGCACTGATATGCAGCACTGATTGGTGGCACTGATAGGCAGCACTGATGGACACTGATTGGCACTAATAGGTGGCACTGATTGTAAGCACTGATCAGCACTGACAGGGGAGAGGGGGAATTTCACACGCAGCAGATAGTGAGGCTGATGGCCCAGATAGCCTGCGCTGCCTGTGAAATTTTTACATTGAGCAGACAGTGAGGCTTGCCGGAAATGCAGAGTGTGTGAAACTGTCAGCTAATGTAACTGCATGCAGGGAGAGAGATCAGCTGTCACAACTCAGCAGTGATGTCAGGGATGGGTGGGACCGAGCAGCTATCAAACACCAGCCAATGATTGAGCTGCTTAAAAAGGGGGCACATAAACGTAGCGGCCCACCCAAACCCCATCCCATTGGCTGGTGTTTGATAGCTTCTCCGTTCTGCCCACTCCTGACATCACCGCTGAGTTTTGACAGCTGATCTCACTCCCTGCAAGCACTTACATTAGCTGACAGTTTCACACACACACTGAGCGGCTCTGGCAAGCCTCACTATCTTCTCAGTGTGAAACTTTCATTTTGATATAAATTCCGAAACATGTTGGGATCTTCCAGCTGATTGTCTGCGGTTCGGTGTTCCACTTGTCAACCAATCGCGCACCTTGAATATCAGCCTTGTATTGCATGGTGATCTATGTGAATCTCATTTTTGAAATTCTGATATGCATGTCTACCCTTTTCAGTTTTTATATTTGTAATAAAATTTATATTTTTATCATACTTATTTTTCTACTCCCTTGCTTGGTGTGACGGGACCCTTGCCTTTAAAGTCCAGGAGGAATTTTCAGTTTTTTTGCTTTTACATATGTGGATGTGGCAATAGGTCTCCGGTCTTCTATATCAATCAGCTTTTTTCTGTTTATAATGTGTTGAAGAATGGGCCAGAATCACACCTGAGCAATGCATGCAACTAGTTTCTCCATACAGGAGGCGTCTTGAAGCTGTCATTACTAACAGAGGATTTTGTACAAAGTATTAAAAACATTTCAGTTAGTGCGTTTAATACTTTTTCCCTGCGTCATTCTATTTTATCAAACATAACTTAATTTCTGAACTAATTTGTTTTGGTTTCTGTGTATGTATGAAATGCATGGGTTGTTACCGACATATGGTGAAATTTTTATGTCATTAGCAATATTTACCTAGAAAAATGGTGACGTATTCAATAATTATTTTATGAGCTGTATCTCTATACAGTATATATATATATATATATATATATATATATATATATATATATATATATATATGAAATATAAATTCAAGACAAAGAGTTGTACCTGTGCCCAGAGACTGTGCTTCGATGGTAGTCTCATCAATGGGGTTAGTGTAGGGTGGGCTTGATAATGACAGTGATGATACTGTAGTTAGAACAGCTGGTGCTGAAGTAAATCCTGTTGGTGTAGGCTGTGGAGTTGTAGTTTTTTCGGCTGTAGGTACTGTGTTAATTTCCATAGTTTCCTCACCTGTAAGTACTGTGGTAATTTTCATAGTTTCCTCACCTGTAGGTACTGTGGTCATTTCCATAGTTTCCTCACCTGTAGGTACTTCTATGGTGGTTCTGGCAGGTGTAGGTGGGGGTGTGGAAATTATTTCAGTTATAGGTAGAAGAGTTGTAGCTTTCACAAATGTAACTGATGGCGTGGTGGCCTTCGTCATTTTAGGTGGCCGAGTAGTGTTCCTAACAGTTGGGCGGGTCCTTTGTCGCGTTGTCCTCCTTGTGGTTGTCGGTGGAGTCGTTGGCTGAGCTAGATAGGTAAATCATGTTATTTTAACAAATGGAGCTATACAGATTTTAAGTATATAGCTCTAATGCTTACACCTTTATTGAAGATATTGCAAGCTGATGAAATTACAGTAGACACATTATTATACTACTGCATACAATTTCCAAAGTGACCTTTCAATTGACATAAGTGGATGGGAAGTCTTCCTACTTAAAGGAGAATTATAGGCAAAGAATGAGGTATAGATGCTCTTTATTGCTATATAACTTTGTAATTAAAGCTGAAGTCTAGGCATATATAAAAGACACACATTTATTTAGCTCTGTATTTATTAATAAAAGCAGTTTTTGTTCAATATAAGCAGTGTAAGTATCTGAATTTGGATTGGTATTTAGCTTTGTGCAGTGCCTGTATGGCAGGGCTCAGACTGTGAGAGAGAGAAGCAGTGAAAGAAGTCAATTAGCTGTGCTACAGATCAAGGAGCATGCTGATAGTAGGAGATAGCAGAGTGCTCTCTCTGATTGACAGCACAGCGCTTTCCACATTTCCTGTGATGAGAAACTAGCATAGTTTGCGCCAGTAGAATTTAATGTAAGGGTGCCCTCTTGGACAGTGGCAGCCGCTCCATTAGGGTTACAGGGGCGCCTCCCCCTAATCCATGCGCCAGGCTCCCAATCTACATGCAGGGCGCCGGACGTATGAATATCAACGGGGGATTTTTTTTAAGCACATGATTAGAGCCAGAGGCGTAACTAGAAATAGCAGGGCCCCATAGCAAAATGTTGTATGGGGCCCCCCTGCAAACAGCCCCCCCCCCACAGCTGCCCTAGTGTCAATGCAGCGTGACCTGTGCCACATACAGCGTGACCTGTGCCCAATGCAGCCTGACCTGTGCCCAATGCAGCGTGACCTGTGCCCCATACAGCGTGACCTGTGCCCAATATAGCCTGGCCTGCCTGTGCCCCATACAGCCCCACTTATGCAGAAGAAGAGGCAAGCCACCCGGATCAGCAGAGAGCGGGATTGCCCGCTGTAATAGCTTTCATTTGAATTTCCTGTCTTCCCGGGGCTCATCATCACATAGCCCCACCTCTTGCCCCGACGCCTTTGATGACGTCACATGTCCCGCATTGGATCGGCGTTCTGTCTATCAAAGGCACCGGGCCAAAAGGTGGAGCTATGTGACGTGACCCCCGGGAACACTGGAAGTTCTAATGAAAGCTCTTACATCGGGCAATTCAGCTCTCTGCTGATACGGACAGCTCGCCTCTTCCTTTCCTCTCTCTTCCCCTGGCTGGGAGACTGTGCCGGCGGTGCTCTTATCCTCACTGGGCCCCACTCGGCTGCGGGCCCCATAGCGCCCGCATGGGTCGCTATGGTGGTAGTTACGCCCCTGATTAGAGCCTGAGGCTCTAATTGGCTTAAAAAAGGGTGGGCTCAGGGCGCAGAGCACCCCCAGCGAGTCCATGCCTGCAGCTTCAGTTACAACTGGAGCTTATAGTGTGTGCATGTCTCCTCCCCTGCTCCGTCCATCACTTTTCTCTTCTTCTCAGGACTTCCCCTCTGAGCCCTCTCTGTACATGACCAGTGAGTATACAATAATGAGTGAGTTGGGGGGGAGGCGGTTCTGAGTTTGTACTAGAGACTGGGGCAAGCGTTTCCTGTACTGTAGGGTCTATACAGGAGAAAAGTTTGTCTATACCTGGGGGGTTTGGGTGTGTCTGTACTTTTGGGGGGGGGGAGCAGGAGTTTCTACACTGTGGGGTCTATCCTGGAGAAGGGGGTGTTTGTACTGGAAGGAAGGAAGGGGGGGCAGGGGTTTCTGTGCTGTGGGGTGTATACTGGGAAAGGAGGGTGTCTGTACTGAAGGGGGGCAGGGGTTGCTGTACTGTGGGGTGTATACTGGTGAAGGGGGATCTGTGCTGAGGGGGCAGGAGTTTCTGTATTTTGGGGTGTATACAGGAAAAGGGGGTGTCTGTAATGGAGGGGGGCAGGGGTTTCTGCACTGTGGTGTATTTGCTTAAGAAGGGGGATCTGTACTGGAGGGGGGGGGGGTAAGGGTTTCTGTAATGTGGGGATGTATACTTAAGAAGGGGGGATCTGTACTGGAGGGGGGGCAGGAGTTTCTGTACTGTGGGGTGTATACTAGAGAGGGGGGTTGTACTGGAGGAGGGGTGTCTGTACTATGGGGGAAGGGTGTCTGTGCTAAGGGGTCCTTACTTTGGGGAAGGGTTGGGGAATAATCGGAGGGTCAGTGTTAAGGACGTGCTGGCCATAGTGCAGCCAAAGCCCTTGGCAAAAGCAGATACGCATGCACAGGCGTGCATCTGCAGGTGAACGCATATGCGCATGTGCAGAAATGCGCGTGCCCATTAGCCATTAATGCCGCCGCCAAATGCCCTATATAAAGGCAGCAGCTGCACTAGTGCATTGCTGTCGGATCTGCAGCTTTACCCCATATACCTGTTCCTGTGATCTCTGTTTGATTCCTGTGTTTGACCCGGCTTATCCTCACAACGCTTGCTCTCCTCCTATCCTGACCTCGGCTTGCCTTAAAGACTTTGTTATATCTTCCATCTGCCTGATATCCTGTTGCCAACCTTTGCCTGCACCTTGACCATTCTCTGCCTGCTGTTTATGTTGATATCTGATCCTCTGTTGCTAACCTGGCTTGTCTGACTCTGCATCCAGTTATCCATCTGTCCTGCTCTGCATAGTGCCTGGTGACGCTGGTCCTACATCTCTTTTGTGCCAGCATCTGCTGTTCCTGTTGCCATCCACTGCTTCAGCCATCCAGCCCAGCTCGGGTGACACACCTGCCACACACTTCTGCAACCAACAGAATATCCTGCAGGCACTCTTACCTCACCGCGCTCTTGCGGCCACTGTCGCAACTCCAGTGGCTCTTAAGCCGAGGCTGTACGAGAGGTCTCCCTCTACATGTCAGGCTCTGGTACGTGACATTCAGTCTGTACTGAGGGTTCTGTGCTGGGGGTTTATTTCTGTACTGGGGGGTCTGTCTGTACTGAGGTCTGTGGTGAGGGGTCAGCCTATGCTGGGGGGAGGGGGTTGGCCTGTGCTAGGGGGGATCAGTCTGTGCTGGATGTGGGGCAGTCTGTACAAGGGTTTGTGCTGGGGGAGGTGGGGCCATAGGTACTGAGGGGTCTTTGCTGGGAGAGTCAGTCTGTGCTGGGGTGATCTGTACTGTACTACGTGGTATATACTGTGGTGGGTCTGTACTGAGTGGGTAGGCTGGAAGGGGGGATTTGGGGATGTTAGGGGAGATATGAACTGTGGGGGGTGATTTGTACTAGGAAGAGAGGGTCATTTTAGTTGTACTCTGTGAAGTCAACTCAAAGCTTTCATTTTCAAAGCTTAAGGCCGGGTTCACACTGGTACCACAAATGCTCCAACATTGAGAGCTCATGTTGCATGACGTGTGAAAATCAATGTTTCCCTATGAGAGCCGTCTTAACTGGTCCGACACAAGTCAGTCCGACTTTGAAATTTCTCCCTGCACTACTTTGGTCTGACTTTGATCCTACTTCAGCCCACTGAATATCACTGAAGTCGGGTCAAAGTCAGATCGCCATCTTAATTGATCCAACTTTGGCATGCGACTTGTGCTCTGTGAATCTTGAGGGGGAACTCCACGCCAAATTTAAAAATAAAAAAAAAAAACGGCATGGGTTCACCTTCCAAGAGCATACCAGGTCCTACGGTCTGGTAGGGATTTTAAGGGGAACCCCCACGCCGAAAAAACAAAAAAATCCATACCAGCCCCTTATCCATGCACACAGCCCTGCAGGTCAGGAAGGGGGGGGGGAGCGAGTGCCCCCCCCCTCCTGAACCATACCAGGCCCCCCCTGCCCCAAAGCACCCACCCCCCCATGTTGAGGGCATGTGGCCTGGTAGGGTTCAGGAGGTGGGGGCGCTCGCTCATCCCCACCCCTTTTCCTGACCTGCTGGTCTGTGTGCTCGGATAAGGGTCTGGTATGAATTTTGGGGGGACCCCCACCCCATTTTTTCAGCGTGGGGGTTCCCCTTAGAATTTACACCAGAACGAAGAGCCTGGTATGCTCTTGGAGGGGGAACCCATGCCATTTTTTTTAACATTTTGCGTGGAGTTCCCCCTAAAGATTCATACCAGACACAGTGCCTGGTATTGTCGGGGATCAAAGTCGGATCCCTGTTCATTGAAGTTGGACGCATGTCGGACTTCAAGTCGCAGGGCAAAGTCAGATCCAAAGTGGTAAGACTGTTGTGTCGGACCAGTGTGAACCTGGCCTAACTGAACAAGTTGAAGATAAAAGCTGATTGGTTATCATGCACAACTGTTTCAGATACTATCTGCTCCAGTTTTGATAAATTCCACTCACTATGTTTCACATTTCATACTCCTGACTACTGCACTGTACATCATATACTTCTGAAGTTATTCTTTAAGTTCAACTGTGTGTAGAAAAGCATGTGTAATGTTACAGTTTTATTTTATTAAAATTAGGTTTGTACAAAGCTGTTGCGGCTATGTCATTAAAGTGGAAGTAAACTCATCCATTTAACAGTTTCAAAAAACAGTTACGCTAACTGCACATTGGCTGTGCTCTCAACCAGGCTGTCAAACCATACAATGGATAGTTCATAATGGATCAAATCTGCAGCACCATGGCGGGTGAAGATTAAACAGAGGCAAAGATGGCAGCTTCATTGGCTGAAAATGATAGGGGGGTTTACTTCCACTTTAAAGCATATTTTGAGGGCAAAAGGCATATGTGTGCTAAATATGGGGGGAGTAGGATTAGGTGTTATGTGAGAGATGTAAAAAAGATGACCAGCACTGGGTGTCAGATGTGCTAGATACGCCACTGCTAAAGGCAGGACCGCTGACAGAAATCATACAGCCTACCTGAAGGAGCCCCCTTCAGCCCCACCCTCAACCCAACCTGTGGCCTCATCCCTGGCCCCTCCCCTGAACTCGCCTTGAAAAAATAATTGCATGTAACAATCGGACAGTCTATCTATCACCTGGGTACAATCAGGCTACCAATAGAAGTTTGAATCTTAGCCAGACCCTCCTAAACCAGGCAAGATTCTAATCATCTATGGCTGGCTTAACTGACTAACTGACATTGACATCAACAGTGACACTAATAAAATAATCAGCTAAAGGAAAAGAGTGTGGAGTATATGGTGGTGGGTAGTATGTGCAGGATGGTGTCAGTAGGGCAGTGGATAATGTCAGTAGAGCAATAGACAGTGTCAATTTTTGTTATGTTTATTATTTCATTTTTTATGTATTAGCCTTGTTGGGGGGCTTTGGTAGATATTAGGGGTCTAAACAGACCCCCGACATCTCCCCTTTGAGACAGGGAAAGGGAGTGAGGACACCGATTCCCCAGTCTCTTTTTCTGCACTGAAGATGAATGGACAGGAGACAGAGGTTCCTGTTCATTCATAAATTGAAGCAGAGCAAACACAGGTTACGATGCTCAGTTATGGATGGACAGAGTCAGTGATCACTGACCATGTGCATTCAGAAAAAGAAGGAGCTGGTAAATTACATATTTACTGGCTCCTTGCTCCACTCTCTATCCTGACAGATCCGGGACGTGGGGAGGACCAGAGGAGGACCCAGGGAACCGGAGGAGCACATGGAGGACACAGGGAGTCAGGGGAGGACAAGGGGAGCCAGTGGAGGACACCGGGAGCTGGAGGAGGACACGGGGAGCTCGAGGAGGACCTGGGGAGCCAGAGGAGGAACCAAGGGAGCCGGAGGAGGACACGGGGAGCCAGAGGAGGACACAGGGAGCCAGAGTAGGACCCAGGTAGCTGGACTAGGACACGGGGAGCCGGGGAGGACACGGGGAGCCGGAGGAGGACACGGTGGGCAGTCAGGGATGGTCGAGCAGTGGTGGGGGCAGTTACAAGCACCAGTCTCCTTGTATAACTTTCAATGAAGCAGCTGACAGCTGCGGGAGAGAGAAGAGGAGAAGCAGCTGTCAGTTGCTTCATAGAAAGCTATACAAGGAGAGTGGTGTTTGTAACTGCCCTTACCACTGCACCGGTCATCTATAAGGCTGCCCAGGCCCCCCTTGCTGAACTGAGGACACAGGACCCGGTACAACAGGGCCAGCTGTACTGACTTATCATCGGCCCTGGCTAAAGGTGTCCAAGTTGTAATTTTTAATATAAGGGTGAAGTTCCTCTTTAAGTCCAGGAAGTGTTTTGGAGCTATCATTAAAATCATAGTGGAAGGATTAAATAAGAGGTGCAGGATTCAGTATTACTCCAAAATAAAGCTTATATGGTAAAGCCTTTAACTGAAGTTTTGCAAACGCTATGGTTAGGCTGCTCCCAAGAATAAGACAGTCTACCTAGGCATCTTAGAAGAAAAACAGGAAGAGTAAATGACAAAGAGCACCATTCCAAAGATCTATTATCCATGTTCATAATAACAAGCCAACACTTTCAGGGGTCAGACTCTACTCCCTTTATCAGGACCAAGAGTGAACATGTGCGATAAAGTACGTATGCATTCTTAGCAAGTAACAAAAGTAGTTTTAAAAGAAGCTGCCCTGACTTCTCTATCTGTTTGTACAGTACTTTGAAGTAGTTCATTCTCAAAGATCGCAACTAGGGATGAGCTTTTTGTTCGAGTCGAACATGAGTTCGACTCAAACATCGGCTGTTTGATCGTTCGAAGAAGATTGAACATTATGGGGCGTTCGCGCCAAATTCAAATGGCACGTCACACCCCATAATGCACTGCATCATTGCAGTGCATTGCTGGCTGATGATTGGCCAAGCATGCACTATGACCCGCATGCTTTGGCCAATCACAGAGCCGTCAGCAAAGAAAGCCATAATTGGCCAAAGGCCGGATGCCTTTGGCCAATTATGGCTCAGGGGGTTAAGTCAACGCCCCACACTATATAAGGCCACCTGCACGTCGGCCCTGTGTAGTGTGTTCTTGGTGGAGAGAGAGATAGAGAGAAAGAGAGAGTGTCAGTTCATTTACTTTGAGCAGGCAGTTCATTCAGTTGCTGCAGTGTATTTAATATATATACAGTATATATATATATATATATATATATATATATATATATATATATATATATATATATACACAGTCAGACTGTCAGTCAGACTGGTATATATATATATATCCGCTGTATCCAGTTTAGCTAGATCTCACAGCAGTCCGTTCCTGGTGTACTGTTTCTAATATACTTCAGGCAGGCAGGTGATTCAGTTAGCTGCAGTGTATTTAATATATATATATATATATATATATATATATATATATATATATATACAGTCAGATTGGCATGACGCAGTGCATTATGGGGCATGACGCGCCACTCGAATTTGGCGCGAACGCCCCATAATGATCGATCGTCTATATCTGACTGCAGGCCATTGCTGGTGTACATTTTCAAATACACTTTCAGGCAGGCAGGCAAGTGATTCAGTGATCTGCAGTGCATTAAATATATATACAGTCTCCAACATATATATATCCACTGCATTCTAGTCTAGCCAAGCCTATATCTGACTGCAGGTAGTTCCTGGTGTACGTTTTCAAATACACTTTCAGGCAGGCAGGCAGGCAGGCGACTCTTAAAAAAGAAGATACAGATCTGTGAGAGCCAGAAATCTTGCTTGTTTGTAGGTGACCAAATACTTATTTTCCACCATAATTTGCAAATAAATTCTTTCAAAATTCAGGCAATGTGATTGTCTGGATTTGTTTCCACATTTTGTCTCTCATAGTTGAGGTATACCTATGATGACAATTACAGGCCTCTCTCGTCTTTTTAAGTGGGAGAACTTGCACAATTAGTGGCTGACTAAATACTTTTTTTCCCCACTGTATATATCCACTGCATTCTAGTCTAACCAAGCCTATATCTGACTGCAGGCCATTGCTGGTGTACGTTTTCAAATACACTTTCAGGCAGGCAGGTGATTCAGTGATCTTCAGTGCATTAAATATATACAGTCTCCTACATATATATATATCCCCTGCATTCTAGTCTAGCCAAGCCTATATTTGACTGCAGGTAGTTCCTGGTGTACATTTTCAAATACACTTTATCGCAGGCAGGCCAGGCAGGTTATTCAGTGATCTGCAGTGCATAAAATATATATACTGTCTCCTACATATATATTCACTGCATTCCAGTCTAGCCAAGCCTATATCTGACTGCAGGCCATTCCTGGTGTACGTTTTCAAATACACTTTCAGGCAGGCAGGCAGGTGATTCAGTGATCTGCAGTGCATAAAATATATATACTGTCTCATACGTATATATCTACTGCATTCTATTCTAGCCAAGCCTATATCTGACTGCAGGTAGTTCCTGGTGTACGTTTTCAAATACACTTTCAGGCAGGCAGGTGATTCAGTGATCTGCAGTGCATAAAATATATATACAGTCTCCTACATATATATATCCACTGTATTCTAGTCTAGCCAAGCCTATATCTGACTGCAGGCCGTTCCTGGGGTACGTTTTCAAATACACTTTCAGGCAGGCAGGCAGGTGATTCAGTGATCTGCAGTGCATAAAATATATATACAGTCTCCTACATACATATATCAAATGCATTCTAGTCTAGCCAAGTCTATATCTGACTGCAGGCCATTGCTGGTGTACATTTTCAAATACACTTTCAGGCAGGCAGGCAGGCAAGTGATTCAGTGATCTGCAGTGCATTAAATATATATACAGTCTCCAACACACACATATATATATATATATATATATATATATATATATATCCACTGCATTCTAGTCTAGCCAAGCCTATATTTGACTGCAGGTAGTTCCTGGTGTACGTTTTCAAATACACTTTCAGGCAGGCAGGCAGGTGATTCAGTGATCTGCAGTGCATAAAGATATATATACAGTCTCCTACATATATCCACTGCATTCTAGTCTAGCCAAGCCTATACCTGACTGCAGGCCATTTCTTGTGTAATTTTTCTAGTAAACTTCAGGCGGTGTTTTGCTAATCCAATTTTACAGCATGTCTGGAAGGCCACCAAGGAATGGCAGACGCTCACAGGCCACTAAAAGAGGGCAAGCAGGCTCTATGTCTACAGCCAACAGTGCTGGTCGTGGACACCGTGCATCATCAGCACGTGGCCATGGGGCATGCTTGTCCTTTTTTTCGACAGCTGGCTGTGTTGAGCCACAACATGCAGAAGAGTTGGTAGAGTGGATCACAAAGCTGTCCTCATCCTCCTCATCCTCTGTCATCCAGGTTAAGAGAAGTTTGGCTGCCAATGCAGCTGCCAAAGCGGCCTATTCCATCAGCTCAATGGCATCAGTCACTCCTTCCCATCATGTCCTGAGGAGTCCCCCCAAACTGTTCGACCACAGTGTCGGGTACATGCTGCAGGAGGATGCGCAGCGTTTTGAAGGCTCCGATGATGGTAGCCAGGTTGAGGATGAAGGCAGTAACATGAGCCCAGAGAGAGGGGATGCCCAAGAAGGACAAGAAACTGTCAGTCATGTTCCCCCAGCTGCAGCATACTGCCAGGTTTGCTCCAGTGGCGAGGAGGGAAGGGATGATGAGGTCACTGACTCTAGGTGGGTGCCTGATAAAAGAGAGGAGGAGGAGGCACATCTCCAACGAGGCAGGATGCCCTCCAGGGGCCAGCTTAAGGACAGCCAACCGACTGCATCACTCCGCAGACCTCCGCATGTGCAGGACGCTGCTGACTCCGCTTCTTTTTTCAAAAGTTCTTTGGTGTGGGCCTTTTTTGAGACATGTGCAGCAGATCGCACCGCTGCTGTTTGCAACATATGTCTGAAGCGTATCAAGCGTGGTCAAAACAGCAGCCGCTTGGGCACCACATGCTTGACCAGAAATATGTTGCGCTCCCATGCAGTCCGTTGGCAACAGCACTTAAAAGACCACACCAATGAACAAGGCGGACCTCTCCTTGCTCCTCATCAGCTGGGATCTCCAACCCCACTATGCCTTCAGTCCTCTCAGAGACCTGCACTGAGAGGAATGAAGGTGTAGAATTAGGTGTCTCAAGCACTTGCGGGCAATCTGCTAGCAGTACACTTAAATCCGATTGTAGCAGGCAAATTTCTCTACCCCAGTTGCTAAACCGTCGAAATAAATTCGGTCCCAGCCATCCACAATGCTAGTTTGGCTAAATTTCTAGCACTCCAACTGCTGCCTTTTCAACTGGTAGACTCTGCCCCCTTTCGAGAATTTGTGGAATGTGCGGCACTTCAGTGGCAGGTTCCCAAATGCCATTTTTTTTCTCGGAAGGCCATTCCGGCTCTCTACCGGCATGTGGAAGGCAATGTCTTGGCCTCGTTGGACAGGGCGGTCAGCGGTCAGGTGCATATTACCGTTGACTCATGGTCCAGCAGGCATGGATAGGGACATTACCTTTCTTTCACGGCGCACTGGGTAACCCTGCTGGCATCTGGGAAGGATGCAGGACAGGGTGCAGTAATGTTGGAGCTTGTTCCGCCACCATGCCTCCAAAATGCTGGTAGTGGTGATTCTGCCACACCTCTCTCCTCCACCCCCTCCTCTTCTTCTTCCTCTATGACCTCTTCCTGTGCAGATTTGTCCTCGGAACCAGCGCTGTTCAGTAGGCATTCTAGGGGCTACGCAAGCACTCAGGCAAAAAGATGCCATGCGGTGCTTGACTTGGACTGCTTATGGGACAGGGGTCACACTGGGGCAGAGATTCTGGCAGCTCTGCAGGGGCAGGTTCAGAGGTGGTTGAC
The DNA here is from genome assembly GCF_042186555.1 of Aquarana catesbeiana. Classification (NCBI taxonomy): domain Eukaryota; kingdom Metazoa; phylum Chordata; class Amphibia; order Anura; family Ranidae; genus Aquarana; species Aquarana catesbeiana. Next base: position 529,466,451 of record NC_133326.1, read on the forward strand.
GCCACGCCAGCTTCAGGCAGGAATGGTGGTTTGCAACAATGGCACCAACCTCCTCTCCGCCCTCTGACAGGGACACTTGACCCATGTTCCCTGTTTGGCTCACATCCTTAATTTGGTGGTGCAGCAGTTCTTGTGCAGGTTTCTGGGCTTACAGGATCTCCTGAGGCAGGCCAGAAAAGTCTGTTGGCATTTCCACAGGTCATATAATGCCAGTGCTCGGCTGGCTGACCTTCAAAAGGAATGCAATCTCTCCAAAAACCGCCTCATCTGTGACATGCCCACCAGGTGGAACTCAACATTAGCAATGCTGCAGGGGCTGCACACCCAGCAGAGGGCCATCAATGAGTACCTGTGAGAGTATGGCACCAGGACAGGGTCAGGAGAGCTTGGCTTTTTTTTGCCACGCCAGTGGCTAATGATAAAGGATGCATGCACTGTCCTGTCACCATTTGAGGAGGCCACGAGGATGGTGAGCAGTGACAGTGCATGCATCAGTGATACTGTCCCTCTTGTCTTCCTGTTGGAGCACACGCTGCATGGAATAATGGACAGGGCACTTGAGGCAGAACAGAGGGAGGAAGAGGAGGACTTCCTTACCTCTCAAGGCCCCCTTTATCCAGACAGTATTCCTTCAGGCCCGCCTATCACACAGGAAGAGGAGGAGAGTTGTGTCAGCATGGAGGTGGAGCTGGGCACTCAGCATCAGCAGCAGTCTTTAAAGAATCATTTTCATTCCCCAAAAACTCATGGACTTGTACGTGGCTGGGAGGAGGTGGCTGCAGATCATGTCATCCTTAGTGACCCAGAGGACTCCGGACCAAATGCCTCAGCAAACCTACGCTGCATGGCCTCCCTGATCCTGCAAAGCCTGCAAAAGGACCCTCGGATTTGTGATATCAAGGATAAGGTTGCAGAACTTATCCAGCCTTTGCAGAGGGAGCAGAGGATGCAACATCTTCGGGAGGCTTTGCAGAAAGGTTTGTGCAATGCATTTCCAGATCCTGGGAGGTTACAATTTCCTGGTCCTCCTGGACAACGTGTTGCTGAGGCTTTGGTCAGTCACAGAAGGAGCGGTGGAGAAGTTGGCCATCTGACCGATGCGTTCAGACAATTTTTTAGTCCGCAGCCCCAAGGTCTGATCGGTTCCAGCAACCATCGCCAGCGTCTGATTTACATGGTGCAGGAATACCTTTGGGCAAGATCAGACTTGGAGACCTTTCCAACCGAAAATCCACTGGGTTACTTGGTCTTGAGGATGGATCACTGGCCAGAACTTGCACAGTATGCAATTGAGCTACTGGCCTGTCCTGCATCCAGCTTTCTGAACGCACATTCAGTGCTGCTGGAGGCTTTGTAACTGATCACAGAGTGCGCCTGTCCACAGACTCGGTTGATCGGCTCACCTTCATAAAAATGAATCAGTTTTGGATCACCAGCTACCAAGCACCTGATGCTGATGTAACCGATTCATTTTTTTATGAATGTGAGATCCCTTGAACACTGCCTATGCTGATGCTGAGTGACTATCCTGTTATGCTGAGTGACTATCCTATTCCTCCTCAATGTTCATGTTAATAGCTTCTAAGAACATTTTTGGTTCTGGACACCAGCACCAGTGCCTAAAGCCCAATTTTTCTGCCCCTGTTTAATTACAATTTTTACTGTAATATTTTGCAGCAGGGCTCGTTCCTGCGCTCAACTAGAGTATCTGTGAGGGGTTGCAGTGTTGCAGTGTTGTGGCACCAGCACCAGTGCCTAAAGCCCAATTTTTCTGCCCCTGTTACCAGGGGTGTGTAATTACAATTTTTAGCTGTAATATTTTGCAGCAGGGCTCATTCCTGCGCTCAACTAGAGTATCTGTGAGGGGTTGCAGTGTTGTGGCACCAGTACCAGTGCCTAAAGCCCAGTTTTTCTGCCCCTGTTTAACAGGGGCGTGTAATTACAATTTTTGCTGTAATATTTTGCAGCAGGGCTCGTTCCTGCGCTCAACTAGAGTATCTGTAAGGGGTTGTAGTGTTGTGGCACCAGCACCAGTGCCTAAGGCCCAATTTTTCTGCCCCTGTTAACTGGGGCGTATAATTACAATTTATGCTGTAATATATTGCAGCACGGCCCGTTCCCGCGCTCAACAAGAGTATCTGTGAGGCTTTACAGTGTTGTGTCACCACCACCACCGTCGCCTAAGGCCCAATTTTTCTGCCCCTGTTTAACATGGGCACGTTATTACAATTTTTGATCTAATATTTCACAGCAGGGCTCGTTCCTGTGCCCACCAAGAGTAACTGTGAGGGCTTACAGTGCTGTGGCAACACCACCACCAAAGGCCCAATTTTTCTGACCCTGTTCAACAGGGGCATGTAATTACAATTCTTGATATAATATTTCACAGCAGGGCCCGTTCCAGCGCCCACCAAGAGTAACTGTGAGGGCTTACAGTGTTGTGGCACCACCACTAAAGGCCCAATTTTTCTGCCCCTGTTCAACAGGGGCATGTAATTACAATTCTTGATATAATATTTCACAGCAGGGCCCGTTCCAGCGCCCACCAAGAGTAACTGTGAGGGCTTACAGTGTTCTGGTACCACCAACACCTAAGGCCCAAGTGTAGAGTATATAGGGCAGGCCATATAGTATATACAGGCGGTCCCCTACTTTCAAACATCCGACTTACACACGACTCCTACTTACAAACAGAGGGAGACAACAGTAAGTGAGAGGAAATCTACCCCTAGGAAGGGAAATTCTCTCCTGTAAGAGTTAATATGGGAAAAAGGTGTCTCCACTGATGCTTTATCACCAATCCTTGTTTCCCTAATAACCCAAAATTTTCAAAATACAATTGTCATTGGGACAGAAAGTGAGGTGAAATCTTCTGGAGCTACTCTTAAAAAAATTTACCTGTTCCAAATTACAAACAGATTTATCTTAAGAACAAACCTACAGTCCCTGTCTTGTTTGGACCGCCTGTATACTGCTGTTCAGAGTATGTAGGGCCTGGGGGCCCCACGCCTTTTCTTTATTTAATTTGGGTGTGGGGTTCCCTTTAATATCCATACAAAACCCAAAGAGCCTGGTAATGGGCTGGGGGTTACCCAAGCCGTTTTTCTCAATAATTTTCATCCATATTGCCGGGACCCAACATTACATTACAGCCCCAAGCAATTTTAAATGACATTTTGTGCAGGGACTGTTCTAAACACGGGAAACACGCACCACTTTACAGGCATACTATAGACACCCCCCAGGTACGATATTTAAAGGAATATTTCACTTTTATTTTTTCACTTTAAGCATCTTTAAAATCACTGCTCCCGAAAAAATGGCCGTTTTTAAAACTTTCTTTTGCATTGATACATGTCCCCTGGGGCAGGACCCCAAACCCTTTTTAGGACAATAACTTGCATTATAGCCTTTAAAATTCACACTTTTGTTTTCTCACGTTCAAATCCCATAGCCTTTAACGGTGTTCGAATGTCCGTGCCAACTTTCAGTCTGTTCGCATGTTCTGGATGCGAACCGAACCGGGGGGTGTTCGGCTCATCCCTAATCGCAACAAAAGCTCTAAGGCCTCTTTCACACTGTTGCTGAGGCCTGTTGGATATGGGGTTGCAGCCTCTGCATGGATACAGCCACTAGTCCCAATTTGACAGGCATGTGGTGAGAGGAGTCTATTTCTAACAGTTTAGAAACAACTGATTTATGTTTGCCACAGAATACTGCCAGGTTGCCAAGGTTCTGCTGCAGTGAAAAGCAATAGGAAAACAGCTAAACAATCGGTGAATTTTGAAAATGAATTTTTCCACAATGCCTACAGCTACTGTTTGTTAGGAACATGTAAATACTATAGTGTGCATAGTCTGGGTACATGTTCATTTTAACATGCTGTATAAGGGAGAAGGCAAGTAATCAACATGAATTGGGTTTCTGAAATAAAATCACCTGTGATATTTATTTTTTTCTGAAAATGAAATTAAAATCAAATCCTTTCTATATACCTTATAAAGCATTTTAGATCTGATGAATGGGTTGAGTTTGGCCCCTGAAACACATTGGCTTGTTAATATGGACATGTGGCATACTTGAGGAATTTTGCATGTACTGTATGTGTGATCTCAGAATGCAGCATACAGATCGATAATTGAAAGTGTTAGTGATATAAGGGTATGTAGGCATGAATCCCCCAGAATAAGTGTGCATATCAGACACTTTTGTACACCTGTTATGAAGGTACAGAAGGCAGAAGAGATCAGCAAGACAGCCAGAAATCTAGCATTTTCAGAAGGAGGTCAATAATGGCGTGTTTCTCTCATTATAGGTTTAATTAAAAGTGTGTCATGTGAAAGCACAGGTACCCCCTCCTACTTCCACTATAGAGTAACTTTATCTTTCCAAACCTCAGATCAGACACTTAAATCAAAGGTAAGGTTGTTGTCTATGACCTGGGCATGTGCTCAAGAATTTGAAATAAAAAGGGGTGAACATAATTTAGGGTTTTCAAGTCATGGAATTTGGGCAAAAATTGGAAGACTTTAGGAAAATTTCACCACATTGGCTGAATACATTGGAGTCATGGGGATAGGTGAAATTATTGTGTTTTTTGGTGTTTTTTTTATAGGCAACAGGCTTTCATTAGCTCCTGCTGTGAAGGAGGTACCTTTCAACAATCTTTGACCTATTCTTTTGCCAAAAATATGCTCCACATTAACCTCGTTATTTTACTTTTTTTTGCACAGAAATGAAAAAATAGTCAAAAAGTAAAATAGTTCACAAATAACGATCACACATACAAAATTAACAAATACAAAAACAAACACTAAAAAACAAAAAAAACACCCAAAAAAACCCAGAAAATCCTGCAAATCTAAATATATATATATATATATATATATATATATATATATATATATATATATATATATAAAAAAAAAAGTAGAAGTTTAGTCTATGCAGCTTAATGGCTGAAATGTAGAGTTTCCAAATACATTTAGACAAAAGTCTTGACTGCTAGTAACTAGTCTATGTCCAGCCAAAATTTTTTCTTTCGTTTGTGATAGAGTGGTAAGGGGTTAGAACTGCTCTCAGGTTTTAATTGTTGAGCGTGTTCCTCTGCAGAGATTCAAGCTCACTGTTTTTCCTGGTTGACTATTGTCCTGATACAGAAAACTACAGGAAATCTTCAATTTTTTAATTGGGCAGAGGGGGATCATCTTGCTCTGGAGAGATTCCTTCCTGCTCTTGGGACATTGTCAACTGTATCCAAAAATGAAAAAAAAAATGTTCTGGCTATACATCTACTTAAAATGGTCTGGTATGGGGTCTGATCTGGGGTATGGGGTCTGATCTGGGGTGTAAAATAAATAAATAATAGAAAATGTTGACCCTTGACAGGATTGATGCAGGAGGGTGCTATTTTACCCTCGTCTAATTACCAAGGTTAAAGTTGGCATTTTATCTGGAGTAAAATACCGGCTTTGTGATCTCTTACCTACTAATAACCTGAACAACATTCCGCTTTTTTAAAAGGCAGACAACAGGTGCACTAGGTCAACCAACGGGTACAAAATAAAGCTAAGCTTCAGAATCTTAATGTTATGAACTAACAAGTTGTTTGATAAAACAGTGAAAAAAGTAAGCATGTGCAAAGTGAAGTAACCTGGGGCATGTGCAAAGTGCAGTAACCTTTGGCAATATGCAAAGTGCAGTAACCCGTGCCAGCAAAATATTTTTTATTTACAAAATGATTTCTATGGGTTTCTGCATACCTGACAAGTGATCCTGTTTTTGTGGGACAATCTCTAATTTTTTGAATTTATATTTTAGATGAGAATGCATTTAACAATGTCAGTGGCCGCAACATTTGGCCAAAGAAAGAATTGAAAATGACAATATACAGTTCTTAAACATGGTTAAAAAGTAAACTAGTACAACAGAATCTAGAAAGGAATCACAAAAAGCATCAGGATGAAAGCGGTCGGTAAAACTTAATAGGTGGAGATAGAATAGGGGGGAGACCTTAATTACTAGATTTTAACAGAGATTTCCAATTAAGTGGATGATACAGAATCAATTGGAGGGTCATTAATTATCAATATAGTTTGATACCACTGGGTATATTGGAAACACTTCATTATAGACTGTTGGGTACCAACTGGTAGCGTTTAAAATAAATGATTCCCAAACGTTACAAAATGACAGTACCCCATTTTAAAAGTTGGCACCCTAATTTCTTGCAGCATGTCCCTCCAAGTAATGGGTAGTAAACAAGTTGGCCAGAAAGGCGGCATGTGAAGTTTGCCGACATTTTATCCTATTGCAGGAAAAGTGTCCTCCCAATTTTTGTGGTTACTGCTCTTTGCATATAGTCACTTCACTTTGAACTGCCTTATAGGAAAAGAATATTAAGATCAAGATCATCTGCTATGGCTACAGTCTTTCCCCTGTCACCTTTTTCCATGTCCAGTCGGATGTTTTTCTTCTCATCATTGAACCACCCTTGATGTTCTATACGGCAACAGTATGTCCCGGCGTCACTCATGCGTGCTTGACTAATAGTTAGAGAGATCTGGCCCCTTGCAATATTGTCATGGAGCTTGTAGCGGGCAGATGACTGATGTGTGACTTGGTATCCATCAGTCCAAATAAGAACTTCATTACACTTGGAGCTGGGGCAGCTTCCCCGTCCCCAGCACATGGAGGTGATGTCGCTGGTTTTTTTGACGTTATAGAAACAAGGCAGAGTGATAGGCTGGCCTTCTATTCCTCTTACAGTCTGGCCACATATCAGAGGAAATGCTGAAAAAGAGAGATCACAAAAGATTTATTAAAAATGTATAAATTAGACCGTTGTCGGCAACAACCGCAATCAAGTGCTCATTTCAGAAATACAAAACAGTCAGCTCCTGCTACAGAGTACACTAAATGGTTCAAGTCAGACTAATGATCCTGTCGTGGGTGGCAACCTACCAGGAGCAAGATCTCCAAGACAGAGGACCCATGTTTTTTTACAACATTGTTCTCTTTCTGGCTGCACCAGTTAGGTGTCACTTCTCCATGGCAACCTCTTGACCAAAGCCATAGGAGCAGATGAGTGTTCTATTTAGTGATTCTGTTGCCACCAATTACAGGAATGCTAGTTTGACTTGGACCAACAAACTCTCTCCAACACACAAGTCTTTGTGATGTCCCCACCCCCACATCAACCTCCAGGTCTCATTGGGCAACTTGGTTTAGATGTATAATAAACTTTAAAGAACAAGTGTATTTCATACACAGTGCACTGATTCTTTTTACCCCCTTCACTGACCTAACAGACTACATCTTCCAACTCCACAGATGCATTCTTACTAAGATCTGGCAGCCATGACCTCCTGTGCTTGTTATGTTTCTTTCTTCCAGCACTGTAAGTCCGTTATCTTTTTTGGCTGCACCTGCGCAGTAGAGCTCCATAAAAGTCTATGGAGCTCGTCTCCCTGTGTCTTCCAGTCGGGTGATGGAGGTAGAGAAGCCCTCTAAATATCTATGGGGCTCTACTTCTCATCTGCAACCAAGAGAGAGAGAACTTGTGCTGGATGTAAACAATGCCTGGAGGCCATTGCTGCTCGATCTCGGTAAGTATACATCTGTGGAGTCGGAAGGGTGGGGGGATCTGGGGGGGGGATCTGTCAGGGAATTAGTTCTGTTTGTAAGAAAGTGCAATTATTCTTTAAAGTGGTTGTAAACCCCTATTCTGACCTGGGCACATATATCTGTAGTGTTTACTTATCTATCTCCAGTGCTCTAAGTGCCGTGTCATTCTGCAGCTCTGTTCCTCTGTTATCAGCAGAGTCACTTCTGGCAAGTTCTCCAATACAGGAGATAACAGCAGCTGGAAATTTGTGTCAGGAGGGGCTTAGAGATAGATTAGCAGAGAGCTTATCTATTCAGAGTACAGCTCTGCATTTTCCTTCATTCATCTGCCTATGTGGAGTGGGGGTGTGTGCCTTTCCCCCAATCAGCTCTCACACAGTGTATGCTCAGACTCCACACCCACTGCTGGAAGAGGAAACATCATTTCCAACACAATCTGCACTTTCTAAAGAGTGTAGAAAGGGAAAGAAAGCAGATACACATGTACAACTTATGTAGGGAGATTTGTTTAATCTCTGTGTATCATCTGAGGCTATTCACTTCACTGGGTATAGGAGAGTGTATACATCCACTTTAAGGATAAAACTAAAATAGTCCCCAGCTATTATAGTCTCCCCTTAAAGTATATGCAAATTCAATTGGTAAAATCTCATATAAACTTTTATATGTTAAAGCCCGAATCTAGGCAAATCTATTTTTGTATCTTTATTTCACTCATAAATGCTCACATTTTTTACTACATTAGGCACTCTCTAATTTCTGCTGAGCAATTCTGATACTGTATGTACAGTGGGGACCCACACTTCCAGCTCTCTGCTTCATCAGAACATAGTCTATGTTTAAAACCAGTGTTGTGCCTTTGCCTTCCTCCTTTGCTGTGCTGTTCACAAAGCACAACCCTATGATGACATTGCTGCTATGCTTTGTGAGAGGCGCATCACAGGAGGAGGCAGAATCACAACACTGCAACAGGTGTTGATCGTAGACTCCATTCTAAAATATTGGGAAGCCAATAATGTAGTTCCCCACTATACATATCAGAATCGCTCAGCAATTAGTGATGCCACAAAGCCAGAGAGTTTCGGATACTCAAGAGCCCCCCTCCCCTTCATTAGGGTTTAAATGCTGGCAATGAATTCACAGAGATGCTAGATGATGGTTACATTGTACCACAGATACAATGTAACCATCATCTCATGAATGCCTCATGAATGTCTACACACAAGGGAGGCTTTTTAAGAGTTAATAACATGTATACAATCCATTAAATGCACATATCTTATAGGAAGATTTTTGTTGAAGTGAATGGTCTTGCTACAGGGTCTCTTTAACCTATTTCCGCCTATAGTTTTCAGCCCAGGCCACAAGTGTTTAAATAGAAAGAGGTAAAGCATGCAATAACAAATATAGAAATGTCCTAATACTTGCCAGTTTGTTTTATCACATAACTAAACAAAGAAAGTTTCTAAATAACAGGAAACCAACAAGTATGACGAACTGTGAGGAGATATTCAGAATCCTGGCACCCTCGCAGCAATATGGGGAGAATAGAAACTTACACATCAGCATGTTAACTTCCTTGTATCTTATCAGCAGCTTCACAATTTAAAAAAGTGAAACAAGCCACACAGCCTCAAGTGTCACCATGGCACTTGACCTAGAGCAAAAAGTGTCAACAGCTGGGCACATCCTGTATGGGTGACTTTTCTCTGTGTAAGAGGGTTTTAATTTACAGAAGTGCAACCATGCTTAGCACCTTCCATTGGTTAAGTCTGGTCAGTCATGTACCACAGAAAGCTTTGCTACATCTGTTGTATCAGATAGTCAAAGTCTACAAGCATCGTAGGCTATGAGCCTACTACAAGAGATGGTCAGAGACTATGGGCATGCTACAAGAGATGATCCAGGCCCAGGCCACAAGTGTTTAAATAGAAAAAGGTAAAGCATGCAATAACAAATATAGAAATGTCCTAATAATTGCCAGTTTTATCACATAACTAAACAAAGAAAGTTTCTAAATAACAGGAAACCAACAAGTATGACGAACTGTGAGGAGATATTCAGAATCCTGGCACCCTCGCAGCGATATGGGGAGAATAGAAACTTACACATCAGCATGTTACTTCCTCGTATCTTATCAGCAGCTTCACAATTTAAAAAAGTGAAACAAGCCACACAGCCTCAAGTGTCACCATGGCACTTAACCTAGAGCAAAAAGTGTCAACAGCTGGGGCACATCCTGTATGGGTGACTTTTCTCTGTGTAAGAGGGTTTTAATTTGCAGAAGTGCAACCATCCTTAGCACCTTCCATTGGTTAAGTCTGGTCAGTCATGTACCACAGAAAGCTTTGCTACATCTGTTGTATCAGATAGTCAAAGTCTACAAGCATCGTAGGCTATGAGCCTACTACAAGAGATGGTCAGAGACTATGGGCATGCTACAAGAGATGATCAGAGACTATAGGTATGCTGCAAAAGATGATCAGAGACTATAGGCATGTTACAAGAGATGGTCACAGACAATAGGTATGCTACAAGAGATGGTCAGTGACTATGGACATACTAAAGGAAATGGTAAGAGACTACAGCATGCTACAAGAATTAGTCAGAGTGATGGGGCCTGCTACAAGAGATGGTCAGAAATTGCAGACATGCTTCAGGAAATGCTTCCACATTTGTGGTCCCTAATGACCCCATCATTTTTACTTTTGCTACATCTTTTAACAAGATACATTATGGGAAAAAAACATGGGATGGACAGTTCAGAGACACATAAGTTGTGTGATGTGAAATGAATGAACATAGAGGGCTGCACAAAAAGTGCAAAAGGACCAATGGTGCTCTACAGTTTGTTACCAACTTCAATGACTATATATTTTTTATATTTTGATTATCCAGAGGGTCTAAACCATTGGAAGATTCTAGGGCCTGTGGTTTGAGCTTTTAACGTACTAGTAATAAAAAATAGAACAAAGAGATATTGAATATACAAAGCCAGATTTAACACAGAGGTGTCAATTCCTGCTATGATGCTGCTTCTTTAGCTGCAAATCTGTCACAACACAGACTAAAATAGGAATAAAAATGTGTTAATCTGTCCCAATCAAACACTGAATCCATTCACATCATATTGCACTGAATGGCCATTTCAAGGGATAATCTTGACAACCTTAAGACAAGTTGTCCACACAGGGCTCCTTCCTGGAGTGGTTCAGGGAGAATAGAAACATACACATCAGCACATTAACTTCCTCATATCTTATCAGCAGTTTCACACAATTAAAAAGTGAAACAAGCCACACAACCTCAAGTGTCAACCTGGCACTTGCCCTAGAGCAAGAAAGAAAAATAGCTTGGGCATGTTATGTAAGATGCCTCTTCTCTGTATAAGGGGGTATGATGGTTCAAATTTGCAGAAGTGTAACGGTCCTTAGTACCATCCATTAGAACTATGTCATGTACAACAAAACCTGGTAGATTTCAATATTATCTGTCCCTGATATTCTCTACAGCAGTGGGGTTCAACTTACTTGATATAGGGAACCTCAAGTGCAGCCCCAGACATCACCAAAGGGTGTCACATAATATTCAGAGAACGTAATGCTACAGAAAGCTTTCAGAGACTGTAGACATGCAACGGAAGAAGGTCAGGGACTACAGGCATGCTACAAGAGATACCAAAAAATCAAAATGCAAAGGTTCCACTTCAAAGTGGCGCTGTGACCTAAAACTATAATGTAAATCTTCATAACTAACAACCAAAGTCCATAGAAAATAAAGTGGCTTATAAAGAAAGAGTCCACCAAATAGTGCAAATTCAACAGTCTTCAAATTCTCTCCTATTGAGACTAGACTAGAATCACACACCACCTCGCGTGCACTGGTGATCCCTCTCCCCAGAAGATGCACACTCTCCAAATTTATATGCCTCCCACTCTTGCATAATACACAACCATGAGAGTGGGAGGCATATAAATTTAGTGAGTATGATTCTTCTGGGGAGAGGGATCACCAGTGCACACGAGGTGGTGTATGATTCTAATGCCCCGTACACACGATCGGACATTGATCGGACATTCCGACAATAAAATCCATGGATTTTTTCTGACGGATGTTGGCTCAAACTTGTTTTGTCTACGCATGGTCGCACAAAGTTGTCGGAATTTCCGAACGCCAAGAACGCGGTCAAGTACACCACGTACGACGAGACTATAAAAGGGCAGTTCAGAATCAAGCACGGCACCCTTTGGGCTCCTTTTGCTAATCTCGTGTTAGTAAAAGTTTGGTGAGAGACGATTCGCGATTTTTCAGGCTTGCGGTTGTCAGATCGTTTTTCTGTTGTTCAGTTTGTGCTTGTGGGTTTGTATCTGGTCTTCAGTGCGTGTAGCGAGTTACCCATGACTCTGTCATTGTGTTCTTGTTCGTTCGTTACTGATTTTCAGTTCGCTCTTCACAGGCCTGGCTGTTCTTCAGTGCGTTCTGTCACTGTGTTCTGAGCAGCCGACCGTTTTCTAACCATGTTGCGTGTACGTACTCATCGTAGAGTTTGTGCTGTGCGGGGGCTTGGTGTTGGGGTCCTTACTTTGACACAAGCCCAGTCCATGAACAGGGTGGGGAGGAGTTCATGGACCAAGAATTGGTTGCTCCAGCATGGCCAGTTCTGTCACATGCCTTTGCTACGTGAGATCCGTGAGAATAATCATGATGATTTCAGGAACTTTCTCCAGATGACGGACCCCGTATTTCACCGTTTGTTGGCTTTGCTGACCCCTTATATCAGCAGGCAGGATACCTGCATGAGGCAAGCCATCACCTCGGAGCAGAGGCTAGTCGCCACCCTGCGGTGCTTGGCGACTGGGAGAAGCCCGCAGGACCTCAAGTTCTCGACAGGCATCTCCCCCCAGGCTCTGGGGATCATTATCCCAGAGACCTGTTCTACCATCATCCAGGTCCTGCAGAAGGAGTATATTAAGGTAAGATTTTTATCCTTTAACATCACATTTTATTGTGTTTAATGTTTGATAATATATTGTATTTCTTTCCTCATTCCCTAATTACCATGATTGTAATATGCTGTGAATGTCCCCTTTGTCCTCATGCATGCTGGATTTTTATGTAAATTTTTTTTGGTCCTTCATGTATATTTGCCTTCAGTTACCTCCCCAGCATGCTCTCCAGGGCCTATATTCACCTAGTGTAGTCACTTAACAATGTATTTTGTCAGCTCCATAGTAGTGCTTTACCCTAAATACCCCCTAAAATGTTAGAAATTATGATGTGTGCTTTAAATTCTGGCAGAGTGCCAGAGGCATTTTTTTTTTGGGGGTCACAAAATCATTTGGCACCCTCCCTCCCCCCAACTGCTAACTCAGCTGATACCAAGCCTCTATCTATCCTGAATCCTCTATCTGCTGACTTTGCCAAACCCATACACACTATACCCAACTCTTTTGTGTGAAGATTTATGGATGAATTCCCCAAAGCATGTAGTGCAAGGGCCTGCCTGAATACTTTCAAATGGTACTGTTTAAAGTTCTGGTATCCTATTATTATCTTGATAGGTAATAGCAGAATGTAAAAATGTGCTAAAATGTGTACAGTGTGTATTTATCTCTTTGTATTAAGACACTTCTTACCTGTTCAGTGGGCTGCCAATAGTGTAAAGTAAGGAGGGGCTGGCCAAAGTAATCCACATTATTTAGGCTTTCATCTCTCAATGAAGTGGAGAGGGTTACCTGTCCAAAACATCCCCCCCCATAAAATTTCCAAAATGGCCCATGAGAGGGGGAGGGGAATCTGATAGGTGGACCTTATACCTTTGTCTTTAAATAGTACCTAAAAAAAAGTTAGACTGATATTGGCCAAGAATGTTTGTGTCTAATCTGCTTTCCGTGTTTATGTACAAAATGAATAATTATTTATTCTTGTTTGCTTCCAACCCACAGGAATGGCAGACTGTGGCCTCCCACTTTGCCCAGCGGTGGGACTTTCCTAACTGCGGAAGGGCAATTGATGGGAAACACGTCCCCATTGTCCCACCACCCAACTCGGGGTCATACTATTACAACTACAAGGGGTTCAATAGTATGGTGGTGTCGGCTACTTACGAATTCCTGTATGTGGACGTGGGGAAGAATGGCCGGATGTCAGATGGTGGAGTCATCGCCCAGATGGAGTTCTACAGGCGTCTCCAGAATGGCAGTTTGGACTTGCCACCTCCAGAAGACAATGCGGAAGGACTCCCATTCGTCTTCGTTGTGGATGAAGCGTTTGCGCTGGGGGACCATCTTATGCGGCCATTCCCTATGAGGACCCTCACCCCGGACCAGAGGGTTTTTAATTACTGGCTGGCCAGAGCCAGAAGAGTGGTGGAGAACACGTTTGGAATCATGGCCAGCCGGTTCCGCCTATTTCTTACACCCATACACATGGCGGAGTATAAACTCAATCACATCATCCTGGCTTGCTGTGTTCTCCACAACTTTTTAAGGAGAAATTCTGTGAACTATGCTGGCTCAGTTGGGCCTGAATCCGGAATTAATGTAAATGAACCAACCCTGACGGCGCTTGAAGCTGGCCATCCTGGCTTGCCCCCCCTGAGTGCCCGTGAGGCCCGTCTAAGATACATGGAATACTTTGCGGGTAGGGGGGCCATCAATATGCCAGACAATGTCTGAGCCTTTTTGAAAAAAAAAAAATTAACTTACAAAATATTTGATTACGTTTCCTGCTTGTTTTTCTTTTAGCTGACCATGACATAAATTTGGGCAGTCCTGAAAATGGCATGATTGCGTAAAATTATAAAGCACTGTTGGATGTTATTTACTAAAGGCAAAGACACTTTGTACTACAAGTGCACTTGAGACTGCACTGAAACTGCACTAGTAGTGCAAAGTGGATTTACCCTTAGTAAATAACCCCCATTGTCACAGAAAAAAACAATTTTCACACCATAAAAGTTTAGGAGCTTTGAAAGAAGAAGCCACACATTGTTCATTCTCAATATTTTTAATCCAAGCACAATCACATGTGTATTTATAAAAGCTTTTTAAAACCAAACAACATGTTTGTTTTATACAATATTTATAGGTGACATGTAAGGTAAAACAGGCATGTTTCAAACCAACAATAAATACACAAATCTGGAACTTACAAAGTTCAACTTTGGAAGAAATTGAAGGCAATATCAGACATGAGTATTTACAAACTGTGTTTGATATTGCGTTCAGCAGATGGGATGAAGTCACCCCAGGAAAAGCCAAATTTTGAAGATGCACACAAATTGCCGAATGTCAACATGTGCTAGCTGCCATCATGGGGGACCAAGGGACATGTTTTGGGGGTGCAACCCCTTCCACTCAGCTACTTTATTATTGAGGAAGGGGTTGCACCCCAAAACGCCTACATTGATCTCCCGTGATGGCAGATAGCACATGTTGACACACTGTGTGTATCTTCAAAATTTGGCTTTTCAACAATATGTAAAAAAAGGTGCAACAAATTTTTGTGGAAAAAACGCCAACTACATTAGGGATTTTGAGGGGTTTTAAACTCTCCCTAAAACATCAATGATGTTTTTCATTTTGTTCTGAACATCATTGATGTTTTTCTGGATGTTTTCCAAGTCCCTATTACACCCTATGATCTCCCCGATCAGGATCTGGGCACTTTCACTGGTGAAATGACCTTCATCCACAACATCACGATCACCTAAAAATATATAATAAAAACACATCATGTATTATAAATCTGCCAGCATCCATCTCTTACCTGAGCCTGTGGTCGCAGACACTCACCTGTTGTGACAATTTCCGACACGTCTCCTTCCTCCTCCTGCTCTGCTTGGCTTTGGGGGATTTCCACTTCTTTCTGAGGTGGGGGGTCTGTTGTCTCCTCGGATGAGTGGTGTCCTCCGAGTCTTTTCTCCCCTATGTGAACAAAAATAGGTATATTTAGCACACAGATATTTGATGGCAGAAATAGGAGTATGAAACATTGCTTGGAAGTGGGGCACAATTGTCTCTTTTGGCAGAGTTGCAAGATGAAGAAATATTTTTTTCCTTTGTCAAGTTTGAATACTTACAAGTTTTGTACGAGCTTCACAGATGGAGACACCCCTATAGTATATACTGGAGCACCTGTGTGGGCCCCCTAATAAAAAGGGTGTTCTTTTGTCCCACACTAGTGCTCCAGGATCCAGATGTGTAAACAGCTGCTGAATGTCCTCTCCTTACACAGAATCTAGTTTGCATTTCATTCTAGTTACCAACCCATCTAGACACCAAAATTATTTTAAGAGAAGTAGGCTAGCAAAAATGTATTGAAATGCATATGGCCAAAACATGGTGTTTTCGAAGCCGAATGAACAATGTGAATAATGTGCCCATGAACATGAAAGTTGCCATTTTAAACTGTACAACAGTTAAGAAAAGCACATGGAGCAGCACGAACGTTAGAAAAATAAAGAATAGGAACACAGGACAACTACTTACTTTTTTGCAGCACTCTCCTGATCCTTCTATACTGATTGTGCTCCCTTAATTTGAGGTCCGACCACCGCTTCCTGAGTTGATCCTTGGATCGCCGTACCCCAAAATTCTTCTGCAGACTCTTCACAACTTTCGCCATTATCTTGGCCTTTCTGACATTGGGGTTGGGGTAAGGTCCATACTTCCCGTCATAGTCGGCCCTCTTCAGGATATCCACCATCTCCAACATCTCCCCAAAGGGCATATTTGATGCCTTAAATCATCTCCTCTGGGATTGGGACGTTTCTGGCTCCTGGCTTTCCTTCTCCTCCTCCTCGTTGCTGTAATTAGCGCGCACCTGTTGTGTCTCCGCCATGTGCTCTTCTCCACTGCGCCGAACGAGAAGGGGCGGGGAATAGACTAGAAAGAACGTCAGGGGCAGGCGGAGTTTCACGCACGCGCAGTGTATATAAAGTGTAACACTCTTGCGTAGTACGTACGATCTGTGAGCGGAGGAAGGAGTATCGGAGGTGCCGATCGTGATAACGAAGGTAAGATTTAAAATTGGGCCTATACTGCTTCTAGATTGAGGCCATATTGTGACAAGATTAGGAGACTTTAGCCTGACATTAGGGTTTGTCTTGTGTTGTGTCCTGCAGAGAAAATGGATATCTTTAAGGATCAGGAGTTTATCAGCATATTCATAGATATCTACAGGGAGCTGCCCTGTCTCTGGCAGGTAAACAACCCTGATTATAAGAACCAAACAAAGAGGAAGGCAGCGCTAGATAATTTGCTGCAATTTGTGAAGCCGGTGATCCCCACGGCAGACATCCCCTATTTGAAGGCCGTAATTGGTGGCATAAGGAGCACTTATCTAAGGGAGCACAAGAAGGTCCAGGATTCCCAGAGATCAGGAGCTGCAGATGAAATTTATATCCCCAGGCTGTGGTACTATGACAGACTGCATTTTCTGTCAGGTCAGACTGAACCCAGGCCATCACTCTCCAGTCTTCCTTCCACGCTTCCTTCCCCCCAACTGAGGCTTCTGACACCCAACCTGGGCCTTCCAGGCAGCAACATGTGGAGGAGCCCAGCTTGAGCCAGGTATAGCATTCTTCTAAATATTTCTGGTTGTCCAAGTAATGATCAGAAAATGAGATTGAAAGAGAAATCGGAACAGGGGCCTCTCCAATAGGGTCCTGCCTCTTTCAAAAAGGGGGAGAGAAAAAAGAGGACTATTGCGGTACCATGAAAAAAAAAACTTGGTTTAAAAAGAGTATAAATTTATTTCAAAATTAATAAAAAGTCCTGTGAGGGACATGTTTTGTACATATTAATAATACTAACATCAAGGTAAGGTCTGCTCGGGCCTGCAGCACACCACTCAGCGCCAAATAAATTAATTGATGTCAAAAGAGAGCACAACTAAAGACTGGGGGAGATGATAACACTCAGTATCTATGCAGGGTGATCTAAAGGACAGCAGCCGTTTTAAAAAATCAAAGGATTGAAAACAAATATTAATAATAATCTCTTATGCTTGTAAATATTTATGAAATTATAACTTGTAAATGTTCGCTCTATCACTAAGATTATGTTGATATTTGAGTAATCCTCAAGTTTATATAATCATGTCTGTCTGTATTGCAGTGATTTTTGTTTGCTGTGCCAGCCAGTGACTGTGTAGGTATGTGCGCTGTGTGGACCTATGAGATGAGCGATCGCTCATTGATCCTGACACATCGCCACAGTCACAGACTATGTGCAGCAAGGTTTGACACGCCCCCCCCCTTTGCTTCCTATGCTGAGCCACCGCTGAGCTCCGTGTCTGACGTCATGCGCCTGACGTCGGGCCGGCTGTTCCGCGATTGGTAGTTGGGATAGGGGCGGGTGATATAAGCCTTGAATGACGCCGTGTAGCCACGCCCTCTGTCGAAGTCAGGATATGACGAAACGCGTCAGGGCGTGGCTTACACGACGCCGGAAGTGAGGTATGCGTTCCACCTCGGCCTGATCCACAACCAGGAAGTGAACTGTTCCCCTGGATATCGAACCGGCCGGTTTCCAGAACGGTGACACGCTACCCATTTACGTTTTTGCTTGTTTAACTGCTTTTATTGTGTACGTATATAGAATGAGGGGTTTTTTATGAAGATTGTGGGGTACAATTTAATAAACAGTATTACGCTATGTGCACACAATTTTTTCTTTTTGGCATTCATCTGTTTGGAGTTGTGGCCTCCCTCCTGAACCCCCAGGAGTGGTACTGAGAGAGTGGTGCTGAGAAGATCCTTTGCTTTTGTTCTTGGATGCTTTTAAAATTAGCAGATCTGGTGAGTTCGATCCCCTAGGGGGAGAGTGTCAACACAGGGTGGAATTCTGCTGACCGGTGGAAGGTGCACACTGAGTTACGACTGTATTGTCACTGATGGACTTTTTTCTGAGCACTTCACAGACTCTCTACCTCTCTGTTTGAATACTTTTGTGCGTAGTTGGCCGCATGATTTTACATTTATCTTTGCTCAACATTTAGCGCTGTTTGTAGTATACGTCTACCTGTCTGGTTTATATATACTATTATTATTAATATTTGTTTTCAATAATACTAACATACAAAGACAAAAACAATAGTAATTGTTTACAGCAATGTTAACACTAGGTTTTGGTATAGCTGATGCCCACAAAGTGCATAGACAACGGTTTATATGGTGTGATACTTGCAGACGTGACCTCTACGGTTTCGCGGTCACAACCAAACAAAGAGGAAGGCAGCGCTAGATAATTTGCTGCAATTTGTGAAGCCGGTGATCCCCACGGCAGACATCCCCTATTTGAAGGCCGTAATTGGTGGCATAAGGAGCACTTATCTAAGGGAGCACAAGAAGGTCCAGGATTCCCAGAGATCAGGAGCTGCAGATGAAATTTATGTCCCCAGGCTGTGGTACTATGACAGACTGCATTTTCTGTCAGGTCAGACTGAACCCAGGCCATCACTCTCCAGTCTTCCTTCCACGCTTCCTTCCCCCCAACTGAGGCTTCTGACACCCAACCTGGGCCTTCCAGGCAGCAACATGTGGAGGAGCCCAGCTTGAGCCAGGTATAGCATTCTTCTAAATATTTCTGGTTGTCCAAGTAATGATGTTAAATCTATGTTAGTTTGTATTCCTAATTTCTGATTGTGATTGATGAATAGGGATGAGCCGAACACCCCCCGGTTCGGTTCGCACCAGAACCCGCGAACGGACCGAAAGTTCGCACGAACGTTAGAACCCCATTGACGTCTATGGGACTCGAACGTTCGAAATCAAAAGTGCTCATTTTAAAGGCTAATTTGCATGGTATTGTCCTAAAAAGGGTTTGGGGACCCGGGTCCTACCCCAGGGGACATGTATCAATGCAAAAAAAACTTTTAAAAACGGCCGTTTTTTCGGGAGCAGTGATTTTAATGATGCTTAAAGTAAAAAAAAAAAAGTGAAATATTCCTTTAAATATCGTACCTGGGGGGTGTCTATAGTATGCCTGTAAAGTGACGCGTGTTTCCCATGTTTAGAACAGTCCCTGCACCAAATGTCATTTTTAAAGGAAAAAATCTCATTTAAAACTGCTTGCGGGTTTAATGTCATGTCGGGTCATGGCAATATGGATGAAAATCAGTGAGACAAACGGCATGGGTACCCCCCAGTCCATTACCAGGCCCTTTGGGTCTTGTATGGATATTAAGGGGAACCCCGCACCCAAATTAAAATAAGGAAAGGTGTGGGGCCACCAGGCCCTATATACTCTGAACAGCAGTATACAGGCGGTGCAAACAAGACAGGGACTGTAGGTTTGTTGTTAAGTAGAATCTGTTTGTAATTTTGAACATTTTTAACGTGTTTAGCTCCAGCCAAAAAATCTTTTCTAAGCTTTTTGGAAAACATAGGGAAGGGTTATCACCCCTGTGACATTTGTTTTGCTGTCTTTCCTCCTCTTCAGAAGATTTCACCTCACTTTTTTGTCCCAATGAAAAATGTTTTTTGAAAATTTGGGTTTTTTTGTGGAACAAGGATTGGAAAGCATCAGTGGAAAGGAGAAATTGTTTTCCCATATTAACTCTTACAGGAGAGAATTTCCCTTCCTAGGGTTAGATTTCATCTCACTTCCTGTTGTCTCCTTCCGTTTGCAAGTAGGAGTCGTTTGTAAGTTAGATGTTTGAAAGTAGGGTCCTGCCCTATATACTCAGCAGAAATTTGGGCCTTAGGTGTTGCTGTCTAGTCTAGCTGCCTGACCGTGGTACTAATAGGATCAAATAGAACACCTGTAATTTTCTTCAGGTAGCTTTATATACTGTAACCAGACAAGCCTGCCTGTCAGTAGGAATTTAACAGGAAAGGATCTAGCTGAACACTGTGAGCAGGACGCACTGCACTAAATGTAAATAGTCTAGAAGATAACAGGAACGGATCTAGCTGAACACTGTGAGCAGGACGCACTGCACTAAATGTAAATAGTCTAGAAGATAACAGGAACGGATCTAGCTGAACACTGTGAGCAGGACGCACTGCACTAAATGTAAATAGTCTAGAAGATAACAGGAACGGATCTAGCTGAACACTGTGAGCAGGACGCACTGCACTAAATGTAAATAGCAGGAACGGATCTAGCTGAACACTGTGAGCAGGACGCACTGCACTAAATGTAAATAGTCTAGAAGATAACAGGAACGGATCTAGCTGAACACTGTGAGCAGGACGCACTGCACTAAATGTAAATAGCAGGAACGGCTCTAGCTGAACACTGTGAGCAGGGCGCACTGCACTAAATGTAAATAGCAGGAACGGATCTAGCTGAACACTGTGAGCAGGACGCACTGCACTAAATGTAAATAGTCTAGAAGATAACAGGAACGGATCTAGCTGAACACTGTGAGCAGGACGCACTGCACTAAATGTAAATAGCAGGAACGGATCTAGCTGAACACTGTGAGCAGGACGCACTGCACTAAATGTAAATAGCAGGAACGGATCTAGCTGAACACTGTGAGCAGGACGCACTGCACTAAATGTAAATAACAGGAACGGATCTAGCTGAACACTGTGAGCAGGACGCACTGCACTAAATGTAAATAGCAGGAACGGATCTAGCTGAACACTGTGAGCAGGACGCACTGCACTAAATGTAAATAGCAGGAACGGATCTAGCTGAACACTGTGAGCAGGACGCACTGCACTAAATGTAAATTGCAGGAACGGATCTAGCTGAACACTGTGAGCAGGACGCACTGCACTAAATGTAAATAGTCTAGAAGATAACAGGAACGGATCTAGCTGAACACTGTGAGCAGGACGCACTGCACTAAATGTAAATAGCAGGAACGGATCTAGCTGAACACTGTGAGCAGGACGCACTGCACTAAATGTAAATTGCAGGAACGGATCTAGCTGAACACTGTGAGCAGGACGCACTGCACTAAATGTAAATAGTCTAGAAGATAACAGGAACGGATCTAGCTGAACACTGTGAGCAGGACGCACTGCACTAAATGTAAATAGCAGGAATGGATCTAGCTGAACACTGTGAGCAGGACGCACTGCATTAAATGTAAATAGTCTAGATAGAAGATAACAGGAACGGATCTAGCTAAACTGAATACAGTGTATATATATATATGCAACACCTGGGATGCATATATATACACAATACACTGTAAGTGCAGCTAACTGACTGACTGTTCTGCCTAATCTATCTAACTCAAATCAAATGACACTGTCTCTCTCTCTCTCTATCTCTCAGCACACCGGAACACACACTACACAGGGCCGCCGTGCAGGCGGCCTTATATAGTGTGGGGTGTGTACTAAATCCCCTGAGCCATAATTGGCCAAAGCCACCCTGGCTTTGGCCAATTACAGCTCTCTCTACTGACGGCGCTGTGATTGGCCAAGCATGCGGGTCATAGTGCATGCTTGGCCAATCATCAGCCAGCAATGCACTGCGATGCCGCAGTGAATTATGGGCCGTGACGCGCCACACGAATTTAGCGCGAACGGCCCATAACGTTCGCAATTCGGCGAACGATCGAACAGCCGATGTTCGAGTCGAACATGGGTTCGACTCGAACACGAAGCTCATCCCTATTGATGAACCAAAAACTAAAACGATGTCCCTTTTTCATACACAGGAAAGTCTCAGCCAGGAGGTGGCTGGGCCAAGTAGGCTGCCCAATACCCAGGTCCCGCCCCTCCAACTTCAAAGAAAAAGTGGCAGGAAGAGGAGTAACCTGGAGGAGGCTGCAATTGGCCTATTTTGGAAGGCTACTGAGGCCTTCAGAACACCCCACAGTGTGGAAGAGGATTTTGCTGACCTAACAGCCTGCAAAATGCAGCAAATGGAGGAGGGCTAACGCCTCTTATGTGAGTTTGTCATTTTAGAAGCTCTACATAAGGGGTTGAGGGGCCAACTCACATGCGAAAGCCACGTTTGTGAGCTCACCCATGGTCCTCCTCCTCCTCCAGGTCCTCCTCCTCCTCCTCATCCATCTCCTACTCCTCCTCCTGCCACACCTGAAAACACCAGAGCCACAGCCTGGAAGGAAGCGTGTAAAGAAGACCAGAGAGTGATGGCCTTGGTTCAGTCTGGTCTGACAAAAGATGCAGGCTCTTGTATGACCACAGCCTGGAGACAATACATGTCATCTGTTGCTTTCATGATCTCTTGGACTACTGGACCAGATTGAACTCCCTTAGATAAGGACTCCTCAGGCCACCAATTTTGCAGTAAAATAATTGATGTCTGCCATGGGGGCCAAAGGCTTTGCCAATTTCTGCTGTTTCTCCAGCGTTGCCTCCCTCTTTGTTTGGTTATGAGCCCTTAATAAAGGTATTTTTGTTTCAATTACACTCGCCTATGTGTGTTTTCTTTCAAAAAGGACAGTTTGTTTGTGAGTAGGCAGGTATATTTCTAATATACAATGTGAAATTAACAAGGGACACCAACACCAAACAATCGCCTTGAGATTAAATAATACAAGATAATAATGGTGTTGTGGTAACTTGACACACAAAACACACCCAAAACTATTCTGTAGTTAAAAAATAAATAAATAAATAAATAAAAAAACAAGATCAGGCTTGAAAAAAATACAAACAAAAAAAAAAAATCAAAAAATGAAAATTTTTAAGTCAGATGTCACAAATCAAAATATATTGATGAAATCATGATAAATAATAAAGAAAGAAGTTTGTGAGAACTCTGTGTGAATATGAGCAGCAAAACGACTTCATTCTTCTAGCATTATAAAGAAGAACAGATTGTGCTGCATTAAACAATTTAAAACATTGCAGCCTGACGAAAGTGCTATATCCATTGCGAACGCTAATTTTACCAGACAGATTTATTCATTCATGCGTGGCACTTTGTGCGTCGGAATTGGCCACACACAGTCGGAATTGACGCGATCGGATTTTGTTGTCGGAAAATTTTATAGCCTGCTCTCAAACTTTGTGTGTTGGAAAATCTGATGGAAAAAGTCCAATGGAGCCCACACCCGGTCGGAATTTCTGACAACAAGCTCCGATCGCACATTTTCTGTCGGAAAATCCGACCGTGTGTACAGGGCATAATTAGTCTCAATGTGAGAAGATTTGAACACTGTTGAATTTGCACTATTTTGTGGACTCTTTCTTTATGGACACTTTATTTTCTTTGAACTTTGGTTGTTAGATGTGAAGATTTGCATGATATTTGTAAGTCACAGCACCACTATGAAGTGGAACCTTTACACTTTGAGAGTTGGTATTTCAAATAATTTTATGGTGGCAACAGTGAGATATATATTTATACACATGTATGATAATTGGCTCTGTATTTAGGAAGTTTTCTAGCATAGATAGGTTTTATTATTATTAATATTTTTACTTTCTCATGAGGTTGGCTCCTCCACAGCACAGAGATTACTTTGCACAAATGCTACAAGAGATGTTCGGAGCCTTTGGGCATGCTACAAGAGGTGGTCAGAGCCTATGGGCCTATGACCATGGTACAAGTGATGGCCAGAGACTGCAGTCAGGCTTCAGGAACTGCTTCAACATTTGTGGTCCCTACAGACTTGAAAATTACTTGTGCCACATCTCACAGCAAGAGCTATTAAAATTATTAGAGGAAAAAACTGAGTTAAATACAGTGGCCCCTCCAGGCTCTTTATGTTTATGTTGTATATCCCCTTCATGACCAGAGGTCATGGATGCCTGAACACCCAGACCAAATTTAGCAGTGCAAGTATGTGAGAGTACACTTTACAATAAGTCTTTGACTAATTTGCAGACTTACTTTTTTATACTGTATATATTTTGAAAACATATAAGGATATTATTTTGTACACTCTTTTAATGCCCTGATTTTTTATGCTGAAAAATGCAGAAATATAAAAAACATTTTTTTTTTTTTAAATAATGAATTAATTATTTTTGAAATGCTTAACTGCTGCGTCTCACAATGAAAGTCTAGGCATTTGTTTGTCCCACTGAAGACAGAGCTCTCCCTGTGTGGCTGATATTTATCCCAGCAACTGTTAAGCTGCCCTTAAATGGATATAAATGTGTCCAGTTCAGCAGGGACCGGCCAAATTTCGATCTATGTATGGGCACTTTGGTTGAACACAACTCGATCTACAGATTTACTGCTGTTCAACCGCCCTGCTGGAAAATGTCCTCTCGATCAGCGCTGCAAGTTATAGACTGCAGCACTTATTGGTGTATACTGTTGGCAGGGAAGTCTCCATGCTGTCAGAATACAATGACACAGTGAGAGAATTCCCCCATCAACCTTGAATATGTGCATGCGGGAATTGGGTCAGTTTTTTTATTCATTCGTCCCTCTGAATGAAAAAAGATTGACCCATCTATGGCTAACTTTGGGGTATAGGTCAAGTCAAATTTTTGTTCTAGTTCTAGTGAATACAGTAGGGAAGAATGTTAACTCCTGGCAAGTTTTTACTGCTACTTGGGGCTCCTTTGTAGAGACTTCCTTCGCTTCCTGTTTTGTTGGCAATGATTTCACCAGATGGGATGTAGACAGGGTTTACCAGCCTCCCCCCAGCATTCTTATTTTTGTCTGTGTTGCTATTGGAGACTTCCTCTCACTTCCTGTTTGGTAAAATGCTGTCGGCAGTACTGGAAGTGAGAGTAAATCTCTCTAATGAAGCTGCAGGAAAAAAAAGGTTTCGATTGGGCCTATAGTGCAATGAGGGAAATAAACTGGATAACTGTTTACTCTATGGACTAATCAACTCATTTCTATATTTAAAACAAAATCTTTAAGGTCAAGAAAATGTGACAAAGTTACAATAGGATTACTTAAAAGTAAACTATGGGGTTTATTTACTAAAGACAAATCCACTTTGCACTACAAGTGCACTTGGAAGTGCAGTCGTTTTACATCTGAGGGGAAGAGCTGAAATTAGGGGAATCTCTGCTGATTTTATCATCAAATCATGTACAAGCAAAAATGCTGTTTTATATTTTCCTTGTATGTCCCCCTCAGATCTACACTGACTGCACTTTCAAGTGCTCTTGCAGTGCACTTGGAGTGCAAAGTGGATTTGCCTTTAGTAAATCAACCCCATAGTGTAGTGCTAGCCTTGGAGGGGCCACTGTATTAAACTGGTTCTTCCCCTACAGTCCACCCAGACAAAACTTCACTCACTCTGGCTCCAATCAACAGCCTAGAGCAGTGGTCTTCAAACTGCGGCCCGGGGGGCGTATACCCTTTGCTTCCCTTTATCCAGCAATTGGGGCACTGTTCCACACACTGATATGAGACACGATTCTGCCAACTGACACAAGCCATGGGGCACCATTTTTCTCACTGATCCCAAAAATGGAGCACTACACCTTCCAATGATACCAATGACTGGGCACTATTCCCCTGAATGATACCAACAATGGGGCACTGTTCCTTTCCCAAAAAACAAATGTGGTGATGTTTACTCTCACTGATGCCAGGAAAACTTCCACTCCCCCTGGCTAAATTCCGGCCCCCTAAAGTCTGAAGGAAAATTAACTGTCCCTTTTTTTAGAAAGTTTGGAGACCCCTGGTCCGGGGATGTCTTTTTAGTATGTATTGCTTTTAAAAACTTGCAACAGGAGAGGGCAGTGGGGTATTGGGTACTCCAAAACGCCCAAGCACAATTAGCAGAGGACACTTCTCTCTTAGCAACAACAGCACTGCTTATCACCCACAGCTGGAGACCATGAGGCAGTATTTGACACAGATAATGGCAGACTGGCAGAGTCTGTGTCCTGACGGTTAGGGACCACAAGGCAATTTGAAGCACAGGTGAATGCAGATTGGAACAGTCTATAGATTCACAGCTGGGGGCCATGAAGTAAGTTGCAGCGCAGATAAAAGGGGTTTACTTAAAAAAATCCTTGAACAGGATTAGTTCTGTCCCTTGAAGAGTAGTCCAGCATCCAGTCTATAAGCACTCCAGGGGCAGCAGCCCCCTGAAGCTCACTGATCAAATCCCTCATGGGGAAAAAACATTCTCTCCAGGGTTCCAGAATATTTAACAGCATCCTAGCCACCACCTGGGTACACCTCCCCAGGGATTGGCCAGGCCCTGCTCAATATTCAGGCTGGTCATTTAAATTCTCCCTCCCTAAACTCCAGAAACTTCTTCTGGAGGCAGGGGGAAGCAATCAAACTCCCAGTCTGTGAAACCCTGAACAAACCAGGCCAAGCAATCACTGCTGCCCTGATTACAGAAGGAGCCAAAAACTAAATTTACCTAGCTGCCTAACTAGGAGGGCACTACATCAGCAATAAAAATGCAAAAAATGCATGCACTGAAAACCAATATATGTTCCTTTTATAGCTGTTTATAGCCATACCAATATCACAGTGATACACTCATTACCAACAATGCTATATACATATAGTTAATGTATTGATTCCAAATCACAAGTCACACGAAATGAATCTTCCCCCAGGAAAAAAGCTGCTCCTGAGGAAGTCATTGTGAGAAAACCTGTTGAGATTGGGCATTGTGAAGTTGACTTGATAAGTTGACTGAGGCTCCAGCAGCCAGGGTGTGTTTTTGCTACACATATACTGTGTATGCATCAATATACTGGTGCTGGGCATTGCACCATGCAATGAGAGTCTTTTGATTTTAGAAATACAGATTGTATTTTATGTTATACAGATTTTTTTTTTCCTTTTATGCATTGGAGTATGAAAGCAATGTAGGGCTACTCCGAGAATACTGTGCAACAAAAGTGGTTGTATTGGGGACAAAGTAGGATCGAGGAGGTGATGGAGATGGTTGGATGAGACCCCTGGAGGATATTGTAATGGGTGCATTTTGACCTTACTTATTCTTACTTATTCTAGGGGTCAATAGGGAGAGCGAACCTTATATAAGAGGTGGCACAGAGGTGATCTATTGTTTTCTGGCACTGAGGAAACTATTATTATTATTGTTTCTCAACACAAGAGAACTGTAGGATCACTTTTTCCTAGTCATTTATCATTTGGAATCACTAAATGAAATGCCACTGTGTCAAAAACAACTATTACCAACGCTCAAGTGGAAAAGGATATAATGAATAAAAATAAATAATATAAAGTATCTTCAAAAGTTTCATTCTAAAGTGTCTTTCTCTTGGCTACTGAATAGAATCCACCACCTCTCCAGACAAGGAAATCTTCTAGATGCACTGTGAAATGAACAGAAAGCACACTGGCATAGTGTAATTTCCTCAACAAAACTCTGATGAAGAGGGTGTTTCCTCGAAATGCATAAGCCAGGATATTAGACTGAGGTCAAATTCTTGCCTACGGTGAAGTGACGGATGGACGACTGTATCCATTGGTTAAAGAGACTTCTTTTTACGAAAGTGAGGTAAGGAGTGTGTTTTACAAGTACCTTTGTGAGCACAACATATATTTTATTATATTAAAGTTTTATTGAGGATCTTATACTATGCCAGTACGATCTTTGTACAATTCACAGCTCCTATGAAATTGTAATGTATATATCAATGTTAATAATGAGCACTATTGTATATCTTACTGTATAATATTGTATATAATTTTTTTGGCAATTATTACATTTAAATATGAATACATTTTTAGGCACAGCACGATATATAATTCATTTAGTTGAGGTTTATTAGTAGCAATTGTGCACTGGGCATATAGAAACAAATACAATGCGGGACTGTTGGTTCTGCATCATACTTGATGACATCACAGCTTTGCTTATTAGCTGGAGCACCAAAGAGAAGACATTTTGGGGGACCAAGAGCATGGAAGGAGGAGCCTGAAGGGTTAAGGTAAGTAAAAATTCCTTTTTAGAAAAAATGAGCAATGATCAACAAGCCCCACTGTATGGGAATTTTTCAGTTCCCTAAAGTTCAGCTTTAATTTGTGCCTAGAGATTGGTTTTAAGAAATAATGTACGAGACCACAATACATTCCTTTTAATAAAAAGGTAGATTGCCGCACAAGCACCTAATTTGAATGTATTGTTGACTGTAAACTGGTGAGCAATATGCTGGAGCTTAGAGGAGAAGAGTGATAGGAAGTCATTATAACAAGATGTGTGTAACATGGAATATAGACCATGTGTGTCTGCTTACAGCCGTGACATGTTAACCTCTGGGCTTCCAGTAAGTCTGCAGTACATTCCATTACTATGACAGTGATGAGGTTGAGCTGTAACAAGATCACTGTACATAGAGAATGAGACCCCCTCCCTTCGTATTAGGCTCCCTTACTCCCTGCAAAGGAAACAGAAAAACATTCCTTTGCAGACCCCCTGCAAAAACTGCTTTCATTTGGATGCCTGAATGCGATCAGATTGGCAAAAAGAGCACTAGCATGTGCAGCAGTTCACAAATCAGATAAAGGAATGTGTTTCAGATGAGTTCTTCAGTATGTGAATAAAGTCACACATGGCATATTCAGTTTCCTTCTCAGTACAGTACAATCATCGTCCCTTTCAGTCCTTGGCTAGCAAATATCGCAGTTCTCTTTTTCCTGTGTGCTAAAAAAACTTAAAGTGCATGCAAACCCAAGATTTTATTTTTTTTGGTATGTTTGGCAGAATGTCTAATGGTATGTAGTTTTTATTAAGGAAATCATTTTTTGCTCATCTGTTGATAGAGATCCTGCCTGTAACAGCACTTCCTGTTGCAGGCTGACAATTCTAAAGCTGGTCATATATTACACAATTTTCTTATTCAATTTCCTTTAGATTTACCTTCAACTATGTAGTACATGGGCCTGCTTGATTCCATACAAATTGAAAGTGTATAGGTTTGAGCTCATATTCTGTGGTTTTGGTGAATCTAAAGGAAAATTGTACAAGAAAATTGTATAATGTATGGACAGCCTAAGCCATTGCCTCAAACTCAGGAGAAGCATTGTCAGCCTGGCCTGTGCCATTCAGTTGTCTATGAAGTCTGCTGGAAGCACATGCAGCCCTGACAGGCAGCCCAACTAAAAGAGGACACACAACAGGCTGACAACATTGCTGCTACTTGGTATCTGGTTAGTTGGGTCAGCTTGCAACAGGAAACGCTGGTACTGGCAGGATGATGGGGTGGGACTTTTTTTATATGCGATAGATTAAAGGCTGATTCCATTTTTCTGACATCGATTCATGGTACAACCAGAATTAGGATGTAACATAAAGCATGGTGCCATTTCATAGCCCCCCAACCTCAAACAGTGCCCCCCGCCAGCTACCCCTTCCTTACATGAATCACAGGGTGCTTCTCCCCACAGGCTTCCATTGACTTCCTCATTCCAGCCGCACAGCCCCATCATCCATTCACAGATCTATTCACCCAGATTTGTGAATGAAAGACTGCAAGTCCCATCTGCCATTGTGGCAGAGGGACTCATAGTTCTTGACAGGGCATGTGGTGACATACACGTAGCATATCGATTCATTCCTTCAGCTCCATAACTGAAGGTATGTACCTCTGCACAGACCTGGCACTGGAGAAATAGTCTGCAGGAGCCTGAACATTAGACCTGGAATCCACTGATCACAGTTGCAATGCTTTGCAGGTTTCAATGCAAAAAAATAATACATGCACACTTTTGCAATGTTTCATTTTTTTTAAAAAAAGCTAAAATATGCCTTTAAGCAAATAGTGTATGGTGTAGATTTTAATTATATTAACTCATTGGTTAGTTGGGTGCTTTTTACAATACTTAATGGGGTTGATCTACTATAGGCAAATAGACTGTGCAATTTGCAAAGTGCAGTTGCCCTCTGCAAGTGGAGTTGCTCCAGAGTTTTGTAAATGAGGCAAAGGTTCGCTTTGCAAAGAATACCCAATGATATGCAAGGAAAATAAAAAACTGTGTAGCTGGGCAGGGGTCCTCTGGGACTAAGTGGCACATTGAGGGTTATTTATGAAAGGCAAATCCACTTTGCACTACAAGTGCAACGTGCACTTGAAATTGTACTGAAAGTGCACTTGGAAGTGCAGTCGCTGTAAATCTGAGGGGTAGATCTGAAATGAGGGGAAGCTCTGCTGATTTTATTATCCAATCATGTACAAGCTAAAATGCTGTTTTTTATTTTCCTTGCATGTCCCCCTCAGATCTACAGTGACTGCACTTCCAAGTGTACTTTCAGTGCAATTTCAAGTGCACTTTGCACTTGTAGTTTGCACTCGTAGTGCAAAGTGGATTTGCCTTTCTTAAATAACCCCCAATGTCTATTTACTTGTCCAGAAGTGTGGGCCCTAAAATTGGTCTTGCGTAGGGACCTTTTGGTGACTCTGTCACAGTCTATGATTACTCATTTTTAGTATCCCAACATCAACTTCTTCTGGTCAAGCATAGACAGGACCATTGTGAAGCCAGGGGTTGTCACTATGTTGGTTTTGTCACTTGATACCTGGGACTAATGTCAGTAATCTTGCTAATTGGTTCAACATATTTTGGCATTAGTAACACTAACACAATCAGAACAGCATGTCGCTCATAAAAAACAAAACTTATTAATGGCCATGGTTTTGCAATGGAAAGTCTAACAAATTCATATACTGTAGGCTTCATTTTGTGTGTGTCTACAAACGTGTAATCATATAGTATTGCATATCAGTGACTTCACAGACAAACTTTTATTGTTTGAATTTATGTTCAGAGACTACAGTTCACAAAGCTAACACATTAACATAAGGATCTTTATTTTCAAAAAAGTGACATTTTTTTTTTGTTATGAGTCCAATGCGATTTGGGAATCCAAGTCATGTGGCTAAATTAGAGGTCTTTATATGTACCGTCTAATACGTGATCTTAATAAACCTAATTGTTTAAAAAAATAAAAATAAGAGGTCTTTATCCTTGTGTTGGGCTGAATTCACACTTCGGCTGAGTGTCTTTGGTCATTTTGCAGGCTTTTTTTGTACTTTTTTTTAGGTGTCTGAGGCTGGAGCATTTGTTTTTTAAATTATTTTAGCCAATGGAAAGTTAATTACTGGGAAAGATAGGGATGTGCATTGAGTTTTCACATATTTTTTTCAGGCGCTCCTTTTGAAGTCTATTGGGGCACAAAAGAAGTTTGTGTACTTTTTGGAGCTACAATCTTTAAAGCGATTATAAAGGAAAAAAAAAACTGAAAAAAATCTCTATACTGACCTGCTCTGTGCAATGTAATTGCACAGAGGGGCCCCAAACCTCCTCTTCTCTGGTCCCCCACTGGTGCTCCTGGCTCCTCCTCTCTGTCAAGTGCCCCCATGGGAAGCCGCTTCCTATGGGGGCACTCGTGCATGCTCGCTCCTGAGCCTGCTGTTGCATCCATTGACACAGACAGCAGGACTTGGCCCTGCTCCCTCGTCACTGGAGTTGATTGACAGGAGTAGGAGCCTATGGGTCCTGCTGCTATAAATCTGCCCAATAAAGAGGGAGACAGCTTCAAGAGCTGCTGCTCTCATGCACATCACTGGATCGGATCCCGCTCAAGTAAGAATAACCATTTTAAGCTTCAAGCAACACTATGCAGATATTAAAAGGTACCACTGAAAATCATGGGATTTTGGGTGTTGAACATTTTGGCACTGCAAGCTACAAAATACTTAGGTGTGAATGGAGCCTTAAAGTAGTAATAAACCCAAAGGCAAACCTTTATTATATTGCAGCTTACCAATACTTAGATGTGACGGCTGCATTAGCTTACTTTTTAGGCTTGCTTTCATCTGGTGATCCAGCCAGCAAGTCTGTTGCTTTTCAAAAGCACAATCTCTCCAACAGAATGTATCATGTTTACATGGGTGAAACAAATCACTTAATACTGGCAGGGGTTATTACAAGATCGGCTTTTATTTATTCCTGTAAAACCCTTTATCCCAAAAGGAGAAAAAAAAACTGTTTGTTGTAACTGATTATAAAGTGTGAGCTGAAGTTTGGTTTGTTAGTGTATCTAAATCTACTAATACCTTTACCACTACCCTCCCCCCAGACTGACAGTGCTGCTTTCTGCTTTGCCACCTGTGCTCATTCATACAGAGTGGTGTCTGTATAATACAGGAGGTGTGTTACTGGCCAGATCACCAGGTGAAAACAGAGGAAAAGCCAAAGAAAATAAAATGAATGCAGCCACCTCATCTAAGAATGGTAGGCTGCAATATAATGCATTTTTGGTTTTGGGTTTAATACCGCTTCAAAGCTTTGTGAATTGAGCCTCATACAGATTTCTGTGCGTTTATATTTGCATAGCTAGTTTAACGTTTCACGCTTTTAACAAAGTGTGCCAACACATAGGATCTACTTATGAAAAGACCCGAGGTGTCTTGCAGTAGTAGATTGCTAACAATTCTAAAGCATATCTAAACCAGGGGGAAAAAAATGAAATACATTGCAGCTTACCAGACCCTAGAAGTAGTGGCTGCATTATTTTTTTTTTTTTTTTCCAGGCTAAGTACATTTTTTGCAAGTACAAAAAACTACCCGTTGATCCATCCAGAGACCTTGGTTCCCTGAAACTTCATGTGCACCAAACTGAAATCTCAAACAATGTTATCCGATTTTCTAATCAATTACTGTGACCTACAGAACACCTCCCCCTGTGTAATGAAAATGAGGAGGGGAGGGGGTGTTTGTTGCCAAAATTAGTAGAACAACCTTGGGTGACAACGTCGCTCCTCCAAGTACAGTGAGTGAGTGTTGTCACCCTTCTGCCATGCAGAAGCATTGCATCCGCGGCATGGGTACAGCCCTGAGCAACTGCATTTCTTTGTTTAGGAGGACTGTATATGGGCAGTGAAATCGCAGCTTAACTGCCTGCGTTTACCACCCTCCGGCCACCCTTTTAATTGATCGCTTTAAGTTTTGGAAAACAGTTTTTTTTTTGTTTTTTTTTACATCAATTTGCTATATAAAAAAAGGTCAATACAAACAATGCAATTACAAACAGTTACAATTCAACGGACTGCTCATAAAAGTTCAGTGAACATTTTTTCCCTGCAAAAAATAAACATTTCTGCTTTGTATTTGCAACTGCAGCTATTACATTTTATCATGCAAAGGCAATTCTTTCTGTTAAGTCCTTTAAGAAAGTTTTGCTGCTTACCTGCAGAAAGCAGAAGGAAGGCAATTGTCAGAGTCTCCCTGGAGCATCTGTCCATCATCCTGAGTGCTAGAGTGTGTTGGCGTCCTCTGCAGGGACTGACCACTTGTATGAAACAATCGACTTGGAGCTGGTCACTCCCCCTGCACACATCCAGCATATGTCACCCTGTACGTACGGCATGCAGCAAACATCCAGCACATCATTCTTCCTTAATTCACCATCTGAGATCTACAGCCTCTTGCATCAAACTAAGCTGTTATTATGCAAACATACCAGGCAGTTATAAAACAGCCCCTTTTTTTCATTCCCTCTGGTACCCAATGACCTAAGATTTGGCTGATTGTTGCAGAGCATTGGGTGTGGGTGCTGGAGTTAATGTGCGTAAGAGTCAAAGCTGGATTAAGAGTTGTTTGCAGTAAAAAAAAAAAAATATGGGTTTGTGGGTTCTTTCTGATATTTTAGGTAAACAACAGCATTTTTAAACATAAACTTGTAAACCACAGTCTAAAAGCAGTTGTAAAAGGGACCATGTTTAAAGGGTCAGTCCACCCAAAAATGTTTTCCTAGTTAGATATGGAGTATGGTGGGCTGATTTCTTAAAGTCAACTCCAGTACCACCCCAGAGGACCACTTGTGCCCTTGAGTCCTCACTCCCACCCCTGAATTTGATGGTCAGTAAGGGGCCCCTACCACCTATATCACTGGTCAGTGAGTCTCCCCACCCCTGACGTCTGTGATCAGCGAGAGGCTCCTGCCTCTGACATTGCTGGTCAGCTATTCTTCCCCTAACCTGACATCACTGGTCAGCAAGGGGCTCCTGCCCTGACATCAATGGTCTACGATTTGCACCCCCACCTGAAATCTCTGGTCAGCAGGGAGGTCCCTACTCCTTCACAAAGCTGGTTGGTGAGTTGAACCCACTGCTGACATTGCTGGTCAACAAATCCGCCCTACTCCTGACATCACTGGTCAGCCTGCACTCCCTGCCTCTGATATCACTAGTAAGCAAATTACCCTCACCCATCACTGGTCAATGAATTGTTTCCATGCCAGACATGGTCAGCAAGGGATCCCATTCCCTAATATCACTGGTCAGTGAGTACCCACACCCCAGACATCGCTGATCAGCAAGGGGCCTCTTTGCCTAATATCACTGGTCGGTGAGTTTTACCACCCTTGACATCGCTGGTCAGCAAGGGGCCTCTTCCCCTAATATGACTGGTCAGTGAGTACCCCCACCCCTGGCATTTCCGGTCAGCAAGGGGCCTCCATGCCTGACATCAGTGGTCAGCAAGGGACCCTTGTCCTACACATGATATACATTAATTGACAAACAAACATTGGTTTGTCTACTCTGATTGGCATTCACTGACTTCCAAAAACACAGATGGATGTCCAGACATAAACACTAGAAAGAAGCACATAGTCAGACAACCAGATTAATGAAGAGTAGATGTAGTTTACACACAGGGGTATGAGATGAGGCCTCCTGCAAACATGCATCCAACTCTACAAAAAGAGGAGGGTATATCAGCCTAGTTTAGGGTAGGTCCTGTCCTAGAAGAGACTACCTTGCCTTGCCATGGTGGGCAGGCTTATAATCTTATGGCCAACAATGGGAGATTTATGGAAAGTTCTTTTTTGAGCTCATGATTAAAGCTAAGGTTAAGGTATGGCAATTTCTAA
Source organism: Aquarana catesbeiana (assembly GCF_042186555.1). NCBI lineage: Eukaryota > Metazoa > Chordata > Amphibia > Anura > Ranidae > Aquarana > Aquarana catesbeiana. Next base: position 529,501,806 of record NC_133326.1, read on the forward strand.
ATAGTTACATTGAGGAAGCTTCCTTGAGGAAGCTGGAAATCACTGTAGTAGGCACCACTTCTTCAGTGATCTCCACTAGCTTCCAGCTCCATTCAGGGAACACTTTGCATGTTCTCAAAGAAAATGTGTTTTTCCCCATCGATTGGACAGGATGGATATTGTGACATCATGTTGTCCCATTAGAGAATGCTTTAAATTCATTGAGAAAAAGCAAACTGCTCCCTTAATAATGCCCGTGCTAAGTGAGTGTCTTGAGATCACAATTTAGCTGGGGAGCCACTCAGCCACTCAGGACCCAGAGGCTAATGGAGATCACTGGAGTACGGATGCTAGCTGACACAATGTAACTAAGTAAAAATTGCCATACCCAAACTTCATAATTACATATCATAAAGAAACTGACCTGATTGGGCCCCACAGTTTACATAACCATGTCTCCATCCCTGTATTTCATTAAAGAGCAAAGGAAAGGAGTAGTGGGACTTTAAATGAGGCATGGGTATGTCTTTGAAATAGTCTAGGATACCTTAAATTAAATTAAATGTCACCATCTCACACGGGGAACTGTATAGCCATAGAGAATTGCTGATCAATTAAATGCATAGGAATTAATTCATGAGTAACAAAATATATATAATGCATCATAATATACAATACATAAATCATGCACATTGAAGCATAATGAAAAATAGTAGTCATGTTGATATAAATGCTTTTTAAAAAATATAGACATAATTGATACAGGCAATCACAATTATAAAATTGAATGGATATACAAATAAAGTGAACATGGTATTCCTAATGAGAGTGTTAATGTGTATAAATGGCATAAGATAAAATTCATAGATGAGGCAAACTTGAAATAACAACCCTGAGTGTGGACTCTACGCGTTTCATGGCGTTTAAAGCCAATCATCAGGAGTGGGATGCATCAAGGGATGGCTAGAAAAATAAACATAAAAAATAAATAAATAGATCAATGGAGTCTCGATTAAAATCATGCTTTCAAAGGAAAAGCAGGTAGTTTAGAATATATATTTACACATTACCTTTTTGCAACACCCAAATGGATAACCCAACAGTCCACTTAAGGGATGGTGAAGGTGGCCCTGAGAGAGCTATCTCCCCCGGGGTTGAGGCAAGGACACACAAGGCTAACCCCTAAACCGAAGATCCCCATGACGGACGGAGAATCGGAGAGGGGGTGGGGAGAAACAGCAGCCAAGGAGAGAGCCAGACAGACATGACACATTTCCAGAGTATGAGGTAGGCAGGTATGGGCCACAGATGAAATTCTACAAGAAATTAAAAGGAAAGAAATAAGAATATTGTGGGAAAGATGTAAACGAAAAAGGTAGTGTCCCAGCCAACGTCATGCTGACACGTTGGCCAAAGGAGTGGACAGAGCAGACAACCAACCGAGGCATAATGATCTCAGCGGCGGTTCATCCCAGTCCACCGAGCCTAAGTGGGATGGAGGGAGCACAGTCACGCAGGTCGGCGTCGGGAAGACACCGCGCTTGCGGCGTGCTGGGCATGATGCCGATGCACCAAGATCCAACCCCGCCCCCATCGCCAGAGAAATGGGTGGGGGAGAAGGAGCTGGGCACATCGCAACCCCGGGGGAAGAGAGATCAAGCAAAACGGACCACCCACCCTATGGGTGGGGCGTGCCAAAAAGGCAAGGGAAACAAAAAAAGGAGAGATAAAGGATGGACTGTGTCTCTGAGCTAACAGAAAATTGAGACTAGAATGAAATAGCCGGTGATCTAAAAAGCGAATAAGGTTACACAATGAACCAAATTAAATAGGAAATAAGAAAAGGGATGCCAGCGTGTGAATTAGCTCTTGGGATTGAAAACCAAGAGTGAATAATTGCGTTGATGAGATAGGGCATGACAGGTCAAAAAAGGGGAACGGGTGTCTTCCACCCAAATAAACATATCATAAAGAAACTGACCTGATTGGGCCCCACAGTTTACATAACCATGTCTCCATCCCTGTATTTCATTAAAGAGAAAAGGAAAGGGGTAGTGGGACTTTAAATGAGGCATGGGTATGTCTTTGAAATAGTCTAGGATACCTTAAATTAAATTAAATGTCACCATCCCACACGGGGAACTGTATAGCCATAGAGAATTGCTGATCAATTAAATGCATAGGAATTAATTCATGAGTAAAAAAATATATATAATGCATCATAATATACAATACATAAATCATGCACATTGAAGCATAATGAAAAATAGTAGTCATGTTGATATAAATGCTGTTTATAAAATATAGACATAATTGATACAGGCAATCACAATTATACAATTGAATGGATATACAAATAAAGTGAACATGGTATTCCTAATGAGAGTGTTAATGTGTATAAATGGCATAAGATAAAATTCATAGATGAGGCAAACTTGAAATAGCAACTCTGAGTGTGAACTCTACACGTTTCATGGCATGTAAAGCCAATCATCAGGAGTGGGAATCCACACTCAGGGTTGCTATTTCAAGTTTGCCTCATCTATGAATTTTATCTTATGCCATTTATACACATTAACACTCTCATTAGGAATACCATGTTCACTTTATTTGTATATCCATTCAATTTTATAATTGTGATTGCCTGTATCAATTATGTCTATATTTTATAAACAGCATTTATATCAACATGACTACTATTTTTCATTATGCTTCAATGTGCATGATGTATGTATTGTATATTATGATGCATTATATATATTTTGTTACTCATGAATTAATTCCTATGCATTTAATTGATCGGCAATTCTCTATGGCTATACAGTTCCCCGTGTTAGATGTTGACGTTTAATTTAATTTAAGGTATCCTAGACTATTTCAAAGACATACCCATGACTCATTTAAAGTCCCACTACCCCTTTCCTTTGCTCTTCATAATTACATAGTTCAGGTGGAATGAGCTTAATAATAATTTTACATCAGGGACACCACCCCTTAACCAGTTGCCGACCGCCGCACGCCGATGTACGTCAGCACAATGGCACGGGCAGGCATAAGGGCTTACCTGTACGTCCCTGCCTGCCCGCCGGCGGGGGGTCCGATTGGACCCCCCCGGTGCCTGGGGCGGTCGGATTCTCGCCAGGAGCGATCCGAGGTGGGGGGGCACTCATTCGTGGCCACCCCCTCGCGATCGCTCCTGGCGAATGAAACGCTTCCTCGGCTTCTGTAATGTAATGTGGTCTTTTCGTTCCGGCGCCAAGGAGAGAAGACATAAATGTGAATTGCACCAACACTACACTTCCAGTAGGACACGCAGGCACACTTTTCACCCCCCATCACCCCCCAGTCACCCCCCGATCACCCACCTGTACCCCCTGTTACACCAATAGCAGGTTTTTTTTTCTGATTATTGCATTGGTGTCAGTTTGTGACAGTTATAAGTGGTAGGGCAGTTAGTGGTAGGCCCCTTTAGGTCTAGGGTACCCCCCTAACCCCCCCCTAATAAAGTTTTAACCCCGTGATCACCCCCCATCGCCAGTGTCACTAAGCGATCATTTTTCTGATCGATGTATTGATGTCACAGGTGACGCTAGTTAGGGAGGTAAGTATATAGGTTTGCAGCTTTTTATAGCGTCAGGGACCCCCTTATACTACCTAATAAAGGTTTTAACCCCCTGATTGCCCCCTAGTTAACCCTTTCACCAGTAATCACCGTATAAGTGTTACGGGTGACGCTGGTTAGTTGGTTTGTTTATTATAGTTTCAGGGCACCCGACGTTTATTAAATAATAAAGGTTTAACCCCCTAATCGCGGTGATAAAAGTTAAGTTTTAGGGTCTGCGTCGCCCCAGGCAGCGTCAGGTTAGTGCCAGTACCGCTAACACCCACGCACGCAGCATACACCTCCCCTAGTGGTATAGTATCTGAACGGATCAATATCTGATCCGATCAGATCCATACTAGCGTCCCCAACAGTTTAGGGTCCCCAAAAACGCAGTGTTAGCGGGATCAGCCCAGATACCTGCTAGCACCTGCGTTTTGCCCCTCGGCCCAGCCCTGCCCAGCCCACCCAAGTGCAGTATCGATCGATCACTGTCACTTACAAAACACTAAACACATAACTGCAGCGTTCGCAGAGTCAGGCCTGATCCCTGCGATCGCTAACAGTTTTTTGGTAGCGTTTTGATACAGTCGCCAACAGTCAGGATCTTTTTTGCCTGTGAGTCTCACTAGTGTACCACTAAATTTAGAGCTCAAAATGGCAAATCGAAGGTACACTAGTGAAGAGGCCTACACGTTTCTGAGCATGACAGATAGTGAAGAGGAAGTCACTCATCTGTCAGATTCAGGCTCAGAATATGAACCTGTAGACAGCAGCGGCTCCATGACAGATAGCTCTGACAACGGAGTTGTGGTCCCTGCCAAGGTCAGGCGTACCAGACCCCGAACTTTTTCTTCTGCTGTTGAGGTGCAAGAACCGCAGGGCTCTCGTATTGAGTAGAGCAGTACTAGCGCCGCTATTCCTTCTGGTGAACTGGCAAGCACCAGCGGCCTAGTACACCCTGGTCGTACATCCAGCACTGCAGTAACACTTGGTGACGTGGCAAGTCCCATAAGTGCAGTTCAAGCTGGCGAGGTGGCAAGCACAAGTAGTGTCCCGCTGCCACCAAGAAGATGAACACAGGCCCGTCGTGCCCATAGTGCCCTTCCTGCTGCATTCGCCAATTCTAATTGGGAACCCCTCACTTCTGCAGCACCCGTACTTCCCCCATTCACTGGCCAACCCGGCATTCATGTGGAAACAGTTGATTTTACGCCACTTGATTTTTATTCGCTTTTTTCACCGAAGATCTCTATAGATCTATTGTGGACCAAAGCAATTTGTACGCTGGTCAACACATCGCCACTATTCCCCAGTCCTCCCTTGCCAGAGATTGGAAACAAATTACGGTTTCCAAATTTATGATCTTTCTGGGCCTTTCCCTCCTCATGGGCATAACCAAAAAGAGTGAGTTGCGGTCATATTGGTCCACTGACCCAGTTCACCATATGCCCGTGTTCTCTGCTTGCATGGCCAGGGCACGATACGAGCAGATTTTGCGGTTCATGCACTTCAACAACAATGAACTTTGTCGACCTCGTGGAGACCCTGGATACGATCGGCTCTACAAAATTCGGCCCCTCGTAAACCACTTCAACCAACGTTTTGCAGACTTGTTTACTCCCCATCAAGTTGTCTGCATTGATGAGTCCCTGATTAAGTTTTCTGGCCGCTGGTCATTCAAACAGTACCTTCCCAGCAAGCGTGCCAGATATGGGTTCAAGATGTATAAGCTCTGTGACAGGGCCACAGGCTATACATGTAGTTTTATGGTTTACGAGGGAAAAGATAGTCACGTAGAGCCGACAAACTGCCCTGACTACATAGGAAGCGCTGAGAAGATTGTGTGGGACTTGGTGTCACCCTTATTCGGAAAGGGGTACCACTTATATGTGGACAATTATTACACGAGCGTGCCACTTTTTAGTCACCTTTTTGATCATCAGATTGGAGCATGTGGCACCGTGCGACCTAATCGCCGGGGCTTTCCCCAGCGGCTTGTAGATTCCTGTCTTAGGCTGGGGGAGATCGCTTGCTTGCAGTGTAATAATTTGCTCGCTATGAAGTGGAGGGATAATAAGAATGTTTTCGTTCTTACCTCCCTTCATGCAGACACGACGGTCCAAATGACTATGCCGACTGGTGTTGTGGAGAAACCCCTCTGTGCCCACGAATATAACCTCAACATGGTAGGGGTGGACCTCAACGACCAGTTGTTGGCACCGTACCTAGTTGCCCGTAAGGCCAGACGCTGGTATAAAAAAGTGTCTGTATACTTATTTCAATTGGCTTTGCTGAACGCACATGTGCTATACAGAGCTTCAGGATGGACTGGATCCTTCCTTAAATTCCAGGAAGAGATTGTCAGAGCCCTTCTGTTTCCAGACGGTGCTCCACCTCACCTTCCCAATCCAAATGCAGTAAGCCGGCTGCATGAGAGGCATTTTCCTCCCGCGTACTCCTACCCAACAGGCCCCCAAAGAAAATGTTGTGTCTGCAGGAAGTGCGGATATAGGCGTGACACCCGGTATTATTGTCCCTCCTGTCCTGACAATTCTGGTCTTTGCATTGGTGAATGTTTTGAATGCTACCATACACTAGTTGAGTATTAGCGTAGGGTACAGCACTGCACAGACTAGGCACACTTTCACAGGGTCTCCCAAGATGCGATCGCATTTTGAGAGACCCGAACCTGTTATCAGTTACAAAAGTTAAAGTTACAAAAAAAAGTGTAAAAAACAAAAAAAAACACAAAAAAAATATAAAAAAAAATAAAATAAATAGTTGTCGTTTTTATTGTTCTCTCTCTCTATTCTCTCTCTATTGTTCTGCTCTTTTTTACTGTATTCTATTCTGCAATGTTTTATTGCTATTATGTTTTATCACGTTTGCTTTTCAGATATGCAATTTTTTTATACTTTACTGTTTACTGTCTTTATTTGTTAACTATTTTTTTTATTTTCAGGTACGCAATTCAGTTGCAGCGCGGATTTATTTGTCGCCACTGCACGTTTGTGTGCAATTTTAAATGCCGTGTTTGGTATCCATGTACTCGGCCTAAGATCATATTTTTTATTTCATCAAACATTTGGGCAATATAGTGTGTTTTAGTGTATTAAAATTAAAAAAAGTTTTTTTTTGTTTCCCAAAAAATGTGTTTGAAAAATCGCTGCGCAAATACTGTGTGAAAAAAAAAAATGAAACACGCAACATTTTAATCTGTAGGGACTTTGCTTTAAAAAAATATATAATGTTTGAGAGTTCAAAGTAATTTTCTTGCAAAAAAAAAATATTTTTTCATGTAAACAAAAAGTGTCAGAAAGGGCTTTGTCTTCAAATGGGTAGAAGAGTGGCTGATGTGTGACATAAGCGTCTGAATGTTGTGCATAAAATGCCAGGACAGTTCAAACCCCCCCACAAATGACACCATTTTGGAGAGTAAACATCCCAAGCTATTTGCTGAGAGGCATGTCGAGTCCATGGAATATTTTATATTGTGACACAAGTTGTGGGAAAAAGACAATTTTTTTTTTTTTTTTGCACAAAGTTGTCACTAAATGATATATTGCTCAAACGTGCCATGGGGATATGTGAAATTACACCCCAAAATACATTCTGTTGCTTCTCCTGAGTACACTGATACCACATGTGTGAGACTTTTTGGGAGCCTAGTCGCGTACGGGACCCCGAAAACCAAGCACCACCTTCAGGGTTTCTAAGGGTGTAATTTTTTTATTTCACTCCTCACTGCCTATCACAGTTTCGGAGGCCATGGAATGCCCAGATGGCACCCCCCCCCCCTGAGAGGTATGGTGAGTATTTTGCAGACCTCAAATTTTGGTAGAATACTTGTGCGCACACCAAAACAAGGGAGAACTATGGGGGTATATTTACATAATTTAGCTTAATTTTAGTAGCGCCGCATATTTTTACTGTTTTTCTTATTTTGCAGACCTCGCTTTTTGTCACAAAGTTTTGAAAATTGAAAAAAGAAAAAAAAACATTTTTCCTTTCTTTCTTCAATTTAAAAAACAAATGAGAGCTGCAAAATACTCACCATGCCTCTCAGCAAATAGCTTGGGGTGTCTACTTTCCAAAATGGGGTCATTTGGGGGGGGGGGTTGTGCCATCTTAGCATTTTATGGCCTTCAAAACTGTGATAGGTTGTGAGGAGTGAAATCAAAAATGTATGCCCTTAGAAATCCTGAAGGCGGTGCTTGGTATCCCCGTACTCAGGAGAAGCAGCAGAATGTATCTTGGGGTGTAATTCCACATATGCCCATGGCATGTTTGAGCAATATATCATTTAGTGACAACTTTGTGCAAAAAAAAAAAAAAAAGTTTGTAATTTTCCCGCAACTTGTGGCAAAATATAAAATATTCCATGGACTCAACATGCCTCTCAGCAAATAGCTTGGAGTGTCTACTTTCCAAAATGGGGTCATTTGGGGGGGTTGTGCCATCTTAGCATTTTATGGGCTTCAAAACTGTGATAGGTAGTGAGGAGTGAAATAAAAAATTTACGCCCTTAGAAATCCTGAAGACGATGCTTGGTTTTCGGGGACCCGTACACGGCTAGGCTCCCAAGAAGTCCCACACATGTGGTATCCCCGTACTCAGGAGAAGCAGCAGAATGTATTTTGGGGTGCAATTCCACATATGCCCATGGCCTGTGTGAGCAATATATCATTTAGTGACAACTTTGTGCAAAAAAAAAAAAGTTTGTAATTTTCCCGCAACTTGTGGCAAAATATAAAATATTCCATGGACTCAACATGCCTCTCAGCAAATAGCTTGGGGTGTCTACTTTCCAAAATGGGTCATTTGGGGGGGTTTTGTGCCATCTTAACATTTTATGGCCTACAAAACTGTGATAGGTAGTGAGGAGTGAAATCAAAAATGTACGCCCTTAGAAATCCTTAAGGCGGTGCTTGGTTTTTGGGGCCCCGTACGTGGCTAGGCTCCCAAGAAGTCCCACACATGTGGTATCCACGTACTCAGGAGAAGCAGCAGAATGTTTTTTGGGGTGCAATATCACATATGCCCATGGCCTGTGTGAGCAATATGTCATTTAGTGACAACTTTGTGCAAAAAAAAAAAGTTTGTCATTTTCCCGCAACTTGTGGCAAAATATAAAATATTCCATGGACTCAACATGCCTCTCAGCAAATAGCTTGGGGTGTCTACTTTCCAATATGGGGTCATTGGGGGGGGTTGTGCCATCTTAGCATTTTATGGCCTTCAAAACTGTGATAGGTAGTGAGGAGTGAAATCAAAAATTTACGCCCTAAGAAATCCTGAAGGCGGTGATTGGTATTCGAGGGCCCCGTACTCAGCTAGGCTCCCAAAAAGTCCCACACATGTGGTATCCCTGTACTCAGGAGAAGCAGCAAAATGTATTTTGGGGTGCAATTCTGCATATAACCATGGCATGTGTGAGCAATATATCATTTAGTGACAACTTTTTGTAAAATATATATATATATTTTTTTTGTCATTATTCAATCACTTGGGACAAAAAAATAAAATATTCAATGGGCTCAATATGCCTCTCAGCAATTTCCTTGGGGTGTCTACTTTCCAAAATTGGGTCATTTGTGGGGGGGGGGGGGGTGTACTGCCCTGCCATTTTAGCACCTCAAGAAATGAGATAGGCAGTCATAAACTAAAAGCTGTGTAAATTCCAGAAAATGTACCCTAGCTTGTAAACGCTATAACTTTTGCGCAAACCATTAAATATATGCTTATTTACTTTTTTTTTTACCAAAGACATGTGGCTGAATACATTTTGGCCTAAATGTATGACTAAAATTGAGTTTATTGGATTTTTTTATAACAAAAATTTGAAAATATAATTTTTTTTTCAAATATTTTGGTCTTTTTCCATTTATAGCGCAAAAAATAAAAACCGCAGAGGTGATCAAATACCATCAAAAGAAAGCTCTATTTGTGGGAAGAAAAGGACGCAAATTTCGTTTGGGTACAACATTGCATGACCGCGCATTTTGGAGTTAAAGCAAGGCAGTGCCAAATTGTATAAAGTGCTCTGGTCAGGAAGGGGGTGAAACCTTCCGGGGCTGAAATGGTTAATTATATATTGCAAGACAAAGCACACAGAAATTGGACTTTAAGTTGTGCCTCAAGATGGTGTATCCCACAGTTAAAAACTTCAAAAGAGCTTTATCACAATGTTTAAAAATGTAATAAACATAGTATATGAATAATAATCTCATGATCACATAAATTATAAGTCCAAGGGTCGATACATCAGACAAAATTGTAGCTTATAACAGCGAGTCAATGCAAATTGGTCAACTGGTTTCGCAGGATTGGTTAAAGTAAAAAAAAAAACATTAGATTTACTTCATTATTTATAATTATAATATCTTCAGGCACAGATGCTCTAAGAGCTTTGGGTAAGATATTCGATCTTGTCTTCTGACAGGTTGTTTCAAATAACATGTTCACTTACATACAATTGGCTACTGCCATTTTTGACCCCTAAAAAAACCCTGTATAAGTTAACAAACTTTGTTGGCTTTTATCATCATTTAATTAAAGTTTTTCTATACATATACAGAATATACAATTCTGCTGTCAAGATGTCCCCCTAGTTTGGTCCCTGGGCTTTTTCCTCCTCAGGGGCCAACAGGGACATTGATGGTGTTGGGCCCTTTCTGGACTTCTGGCATCACAGTCTGGGGATTTTTTCAGAAGGCAGAGGTGACTACATTTTAATTTTTTTGGATGTAGTTTTTTTGTGTGTGGTAATTCTTGCCTTTCTTCAGGGAGGATAGTGTTTTGTAATGTTGTTATTTTATTTTTTATCCATTGGGGAGGGGGGGGGGGGGGGGGTTTAGACAAATTAAATTTATATGTGTTCAAATTATGTCTTTGTATATTTTACTTATGATCATCAGGGATCAACTGGCCATGAGGTAGTGGGCAATCCCGTGAAACACAACGACCCATTTGCATCGATTCACTGTTATGTGATACATTTTAGTCTGATGTATTGACCCTTAGACCCATAAGATTATTTATTACAAAGCTATTTTGAAATTTTTAACTATGTGATTCACTGTCTTGCAATACTTTACTTTTTTTTTTTTTTTAGCTAAGACAAGTATGCCTATTCTACATGGGGCAGGGTTATATTACAGACAATGTAAAATGTAAATTAGTCTGAAACCTGGGACAAAGTATAGTCCTCTTTCTGTTCAATACTTGCTCTGTTTTTATTTTAGCACATCATGCATTATCTTAATCACACATCGTGTATTAAAAATACATCAATAGAAACAGAGCTGCTCCTATTGATCTTATCAGATCATATTGACATTAACTTTCATGATGTCCTGCACTCAGAGAATGCTAATGTACATTTTGTTGTAGAACTTGGAGTGCACACCTGTGCATACATTCCTGGCATTGAGACCATGCTTTCAATGGGCAGAAACCAATCAGCATGGCTCTTAATCATGCGATTGCTATGACAGTAAATCATAAAAGAATAGAAATTTCAGAGTCCTTAAAGCAGTATTAAACCCAAAACCAAAAATGTATTATATTGCAGCTTTCCAGTCATTAGATGTGGTGGCTGCATTCGTTTTCTTCTTTTTAGGCATTGTCTCCCTGTTTTTCCCTTTTTGTGTTTATAGCGCAAAAAAATAAAAATCACAGAGGTGATCAAATACCACCAAAAGAAAGCTCTAAGTAAGCAGTGCCGTATCGCAAAAAAAAAAAGGCCTGATCATAAGGCCTGGTCATAAAGGGGGGGTAAACCTTCCAGAGCTGAAGTGGTTAATAAAAGTCAATAAGCGCTGTGGGGTTAGCCATGTACACCTCCTGATCGATCACACCATTCTTCAGTAGATCTTCTGAGATATCATCTTATCATCTTTTAATTGCTCTAGAAACACCACAACATCAGACCACCAAAGAAATGTAAACTAAGTGTAGTATTTTATTACAGCAGATAAAAGACATAAAAGTATTCCATTCACTTTTCAAAGTGCCCAGCCTCACCTTGGCACCAATATAAACAACCTTGCCAGAAACTCGCACCGCCATGCCTCAGACTAGGAACCGCTGTGCATTCCAAACACCAGGAGTTTGGGCAGTGACATCAGAACAGTCCCAGAAGTGACAGCATTCGTGGAGCCTCAACTAGTTTTGCCAAGGTCTTCAGGAAGCCACAGACTCTGACTGTATGAAGACCTTGGCCCAAAATGCATAGTGAGCTTATTAAATAGTGGCCCCCACCTGATGTTAAAATGCTGCATTTTATATTTAGAAAGAAAAAACTCTAGAGAAAAGTTAATTAATATACCTCCCTTACACGAAGCTTCTGCACAGAAGAGAGGAACATCATGATCTTTCTGGCACCAGGATCCTGGGAATGGTCTTAAATTTTGCAAAATGATGCTTCGGCACATTTAAATCCACCCCAGCTTCTGTCCAACTCCTCCAAATCTTTGGCTTTACCACAGTTGTATCAGATTGCTGTATAGACAAAGCTCCCCGGCTTTGTATATATATATATATATATATATATATATATATATATATATATATATATACACTGTATACAGTTTAGCTTCATCTCACTGCAAACTGTTCCTGGTGTACTCTCGCTAATATACTTCAGGCAGGCAGGCGAGACAGTTAGCTGCAGTGTTTTTAGTATATCTATATATCCCAGCTTTGTATATATATATAATATATATTTATATATATATACACACACTGTATACAGTTTAGCTTCATGTCACTATATATATATATATATATATATATATACACTGTATACAGTTTAGCTTCATGTCACTGCAGACTGTTCCTGGTGTACTGTCGCTAATATACTTCAGGCAGGCAGGCGAGATAGTTAGCTGCAGTGTATTTGGTATATATATAATCCTGGCTTTACATATATATATATATATATATTTATATATATATATATATATATATATATATATATATATATATATATATATATATATACACACTGTATACAGTTTAGCTTCGTCTCACTGCAGACCATTCCTGGTGTATTGTTGTTTCTAATATACTTCAGCCAGGCAGGTGACTCCCTGAGCTGCAGTGCATTTAATATATATATACAGGCTTGTATATATATATATATATATATATAGTCTAGCCAAGCCTATACCTGACTAGGCCATTGCCTGAAGTGCGTGTTCAAAGACACTTTCAGCCAGGCAGGCGACTCACTGAGCTGCAGTTCATTTAATAAATATATATACAGGCTTGTATATATATAGTCTAGCCAAGCCTATACCTGACTGTAGGCCATTCCTTGAGTGCATGTTCAAAGACACTTTCAGCCAGGCAGGTGACTCACTGAGCTACAGTTCATTTAATAAATATATATACAGGCTTGTATATATAGTCTAGCCAAGCCTATACCTGACTAGGCCATTGCCTGAGTGCGTGTTCAAAGACACTTTCAGCCAGGCAGGTGACTCACTGAGCTGCAGTTCATTTAATAAATATATATACAGGCTTGTATATATATAGTCTAGCCAAGCCTATACCTGACTAGGCCAATGCCTGAGTGCGTGTTCAAAGACACTTTCAGCCAGGCAGGTGACTCACTGAGCTGCAGTTCATAAAATATATATCCACTGCATTGTATTCCAGCCAAGCCTATACCTGACTGTAGGCCATTCCTTGAGTGCGTGTTTCAAAGACACTTTCTGTCAGGCAGGTGACTCACTGAGCTGCAGTTCATTTAATATATACATATATACAAGCTTGTATATATATATATAGTCTAGCCAAGCCTATACCTGACTAGGCCATTGCCTGAGTGCGTGTTTCAAAGACACTTTCAACCAGGCAGGTGACTCCCTGAGCTGCAGTTCATTTAATATATATCTATAGGCTTGTATATATATATAGTCTAGCCAAGCTTATACCTGACTGTAGGCCATTGCCTGAGTGCGTGTTCAAAGACACTTTCAGTCAGGCAGGTGACTCACTGAGCTGTGGTTTATAAAATATATATCCACTGCTTTGTAGTCCAGCCAAGCTTATACCTTACTGTAGGCCATTCCTGGTGTACTGTTTTTAGTAAACTTCAGGCGTTGTTTTGCTAATATAATTGTACAGTATGTCTGGAAGGCCACCAAGGAGAGGCAAACTCTCACAGGCCACTAAAAGAGGGCAAGCAGGCTCTGTGTCTACAGCAAACAGTGCTGGTCGTGGACACGGTGCATCCTCAGCACGTGGCCGTGGGGCACGCTTGTCCTTTTTTTCGGCAGCTGGCCGTGTTAAGCCACAACATGCCAAGCCTATACCTGACTGTAGGCCATTGCCTGAGTGCGTGTTCAAAGACACTTTCAGCCAGGCAGGTGACTCACTGAGCTGCAGTTCATAAAATATATATCCACTGCTTTGTAGTCCAGCCAAGCCTATATCTTACTGTAGGCCACTCCTGGTGTACTGTTTTTAGTAAACTTCAGGCATTGTTTTGCTAATCTAATTGTACAGTATGTCTGGAAGGCCACCAAGGAGAGGCAAACTCTCACAGGCCACTAAAAGAGGGCAAGCAGGCTCTGTGTCTACAGCAAACAGTACTGGTCCTGGACACGGTGCATCCTCAGCACGTGGCCTTGGGGCACGCTTGTCCTTTTTTTCGGAAGCTGGCCGTGTTAAGCCACAACATGCAGAAGAGTTGGTAGAGTGGATGACCAAGCCGTCCTCATCCTCCTCATCCTCTGTCACCTAGGCTCAGAGTATTTTGGCTGCCAATGCAGCTGCCAAAGTGCCCTCTTCCATTGGCTCAATGTCATCAGTCACTCCTTCCCTAGCCCCACCATCATGCCCTGAGGAGTCACCCGAACTGTTCGACCACAGTGTTGGGTACATGCTGCAGGAGGATGCGCAGCGTTTTGAAGGCTCCGATGATGGTACCCAGATTGAGGAAGGCAGTAACGTGAGCACAGAGGGAGGGAGTGCCCAAGAAGGACAACAAACTGGCAGTCATGTTCCCCCAGCTGCAGCATACTGCCAGGTTTGCTCCAGTGACAAGGAGGAAGGGGATGATGAGGTCACTGACTCTACGTGGGTGCCTGATAGGAAAGAGGAGGAGGAGGAAGAGGAGGCACATCTCCAACGAGACAGGATGCCCTCCAGGGGCCAGCTTAAGGACAGCCAACCGACTGCATCACACCGCAGAGCTCCGCATGTGCAGGGCGCTGCTGACTCTGCGCGTTTTTTCCAAAAGTTCTTTGGTGTGGGCCTTTTTTGAGACGTGTGCAGCAGATCGCACCATTGCTATTTGCAACATATGTCTGAAGGGTATCAAGCGTGGCCAAAACAGCAGCCGCTTGGGCACCACATGCTTGACCAGGCATATGTTGAACTCCCATGCAGTCCGTTGGCAAGCGTACTTAAAAGACCCACACCAAAGAACAAGGCGGACCTCTCCTTGCTCCTCATCAGCTGGGATCTCCAACCCCACTATACCTTCAGTTCTCTCAGAAACCTGCACTGAGAGGAATGAAGGTGTAGAATTAGGTGTGCCAAGTACTTGCGGGCAATCTGCTATCGCTACACCAACGTCCGATTGTAGTAGGCAAATTTCCCTACCCCAATTGCTAAACCAGCAAAAGAAATTCTGTCCCAGCCATCCACATGCTCAGCGGCTGAATGCTAGTTTGGCTAAATTGTTAGCACTCCAACTGCTGCCTTTTCAGCTGGTAGACTCTGCCTCCTTTCAAGAATTTGTGGAATGTGCGATACCTCAGTGGCAGGTTCCCAACGCCAATTTCTTTCTCGTAAGGTAATTCCGGCTCTCTACCGACATGTGGAAGGCAATGTCTTGGCCTTGTTGGACAGGGTGGTCAGCAGTAAGGTGCATATTACCGCTGACTCATGGTCCAGCAGGCATGGACAGGAATGTTACCTTTCTTTCACAGCTCACTGGGTAACCCTGCTGGCAGCTGGGAAGGATGCAGGACAGGGTGCAGTATTGTTGGAGCTTGTTCCGCCACCACGCCTCCAAAATGCTGGTAGTGGTGATTCTGCCACACCTCTCCCCTCCACCCCTCCTCTTCTTCTTCCTTTATGGCCTCTTCCTGTGCAAATTTGTCCTCAGAACCAGCGGTGCTCCTTGGCATTCTAGAGGCTACGCAAGCACTCAGGCAAAAAGATGCCATGCAGTGCTTGAGTTGGTCTGCTCAGGGGATAGGAGCCATGCTGGGGCAAAGATTCTGTCAGCTCTGCAGGGGCAGGCTCAGAGGTGGTTGACGCCACGACAGCTTCAGCCAGGGATGGTGGTTTGCGACAATGGCACCAACCTCCTCTCCACCCTCCGACAGGGACACTTCACCCATGTGCCCTATTTGGCTCACGTCCTTAATTTGGTGGTGCAGCGGTTCTTGTGCAGGTACCCGGGCTTACAGGATATCCTAAGGCAGGCCAGGAAAGTCTGTGGGCATTTCCGCCGGTCATATAATGCCAGTGCTCGGCTGGCTAACCTTCAAAGGGAATGCAACCTGCCCAAGAACCGCCTCATCTGTGACATGTGACATGTAGAACTCAACGCTGGCAATGCTGTAGTGGCTGCACACGCAGCAGATTGCCATCAACGAGTACCTGTGCGAGTATGGCACCAGGACAGGGTCAGGGGAGCTTGGCTTTTTTTCACCACGCCAGTGGCTCATGATCAAGGATGCATGCACTGTCCTGTCACCGTTTGAGAAGGCCTCGAGGATGGTGAGCAGTGACAGTGCATGCATAAGTGATACTGTCCCTCTTTTCTACCTGTTGGAGCACACGCTGCGTGGAATAATGGACAGGGCACTTGAGGCAGAACAGAGGGAGGAAGAGGAGGACTTCCTTACCTCTCAAGGCCACCTTTATCCAGACAGTATTCCTGCGGGCCCGCCGATCTCACAGGAAGAGGAGGAGGAGGAGAATTGCGTCAGCATGGAGGTGGAGCCTAGCACTCAGCATCAGCAGCAGTCTTCAAGGGATCGTTTACAGTCCCCAGAAACCCATGGACTTGTACGTGGCTGGGAGGAGGTGGCTGCGGATCAGGTCGTCCTTAGTGACCCGGAGGACTCCGGATCGAATGCCTCAGCAAACCTACACTGCATGGCCTCCCTGATCCTACAAAGCCTGTGAAAGGACCCTTGGATTCGTGTGATCAAGGAGAGGGATCACTACTGGCTGGCAACCCTTCTTGATCCACGTTACAAGGGTAAGGTTGTAGAACTTATCCAGCCGCCGCAGAGGGAGCAGAGGATGAAACATCTTCGGGGGCCTTGCAGAAAGGTTTGTGCAACGCATTTCCAGAGCTTGGAAGGGTACAAATTCCTGGTCCTGGACAACGTGTTGCTGAGGCTCTGGTCAGTCATAGAAGGAGTGGTGGAAATGGTGGCATTCAGATGCATTCAGACAATTTTTTAGTCCACAGCCCCAAGGTATGATCGGTTCCAGCAACCATCGCCAGCGTCTGTTGTACATGGTGCAGGAATACCTAGGGGCAAGATCAGACTTGGAGACCTTTCCAACTGAAAATCCACTGGGTTACTGGGTCTTGAGGATGGATCACTGGCCAGAGCTTGCACAGTTTGCAATTGAGCTATTGGCCTGACCTGCATCCAGCATTCTTTCGGAACGCATATTCAGTGGCGCTGGAAGCTTTGTAACCGATCACAGAGTGCGCCTGTCCACCGACTCGGTTGATCGGCTCACCTTCATAAAAATGAATCAGTCTTGGATCACCAGCTACCAAGCACCTGATGCTGATGTAACCGAATAATTTTTTCATGAACGTGAGATCCCTTGAAGACTGCCTATGCTGATGTTGACTGACTATCCTGTTATGCCGAGTGACTATCCTATTCCTCCTCATGTTCATATTGATAGATTCTAAGAACATTTTTGGTTCTGGGCGCCAGCACCAGTGCCTAAAGCCCAATTTTTCTGCCCCTGTTTAACAGGGGCACGTAATTACAATTTTTGCTGTAATATTTTGCAGCAGGGCTCATTCCTACACTCAACTAGAGTATCTGTGAGGGGTTGCAGTGTTGTGGCACCAGCACCAGTGCCTAAAGCCCAATTCTTTTGCCCCTGTTTAACAGGGGCACGTAATTACAATTTTTAAAACTAATATTTCACAGCAGAGCTCATTCCCGCGCTCAACAACAGAATCTGTGAGGGGTTCCAGTGTTGTGGCACCAGCACCAGTTCCTAAAGCCCAATTTTTCTGCTCCTGTTTAACAGGGTCATGTAATTACAATTCTTGATATAATATTTCACAGCAGGGCCCGTTCCAGTGCCCACCAAGAGTAACTGTGAGGGCTTACAGTGTTGTGGCAACACCACCACACCACCACCAAAGGCCCAATTTTTCTGACCCTGTTCAACAAAGGCATGTAATAACAATTCTTGATATAATATTTCACAGCAGGGCCCGTTCCATGCCCAGCAAGAGTAACTGTGAGGGCTTACAGTGTTCTGGTACCACCAACACCTAAGGCCCAATTTTCTGCAGAGTATATAGGGCAGGCCCCTACTTTCAAACATCCGACTTACAAACAACTCCTACTTACAAACCACTAATACTTACAAATGGAGGTAGACAACAGGAAGTGATAGGAAATCTACCCCTAGGAAGGGAAATTCTCTCCTGTAAGAGTTAATATGGGAAAAAGGTGTCTCCTCCACTGATTTATCACCAATCCTTGTTTCCCTTAAAAAACCCAAATTTTCAAAATCCAGTTGTCATTGGGACAGAAAGTGAGGTGAAATCTTTTAAACATGGACACAGACAGCAAAACAAATGTTACAGGGGTGATGATAACCCTTCCCTATGTTTTCCAAAAAGCTTTAAAATAGATTTTTTGGCTGGAGCTACACTTACAAAATGTACCTGTTCCAAATTACAAACAGATTCTACATAAGAACAAACCTACAGTCCCTGTCTTGTTTGCACTGCCTGTATACTGCTGTTCAGAGTATATAGGGCCTGGGGGCCCAACGCCTTTTCTTTTTTTAATTTGGGTGTGGGGTTCCCCTTAATATCCATACAAGACCTAAAGGGCCTGGTAATGGACTGGGGGGGGGGGGGGGGTACCTCACTGATGCCTCACTGATTTTCATCCATATTGCCAGGACCCAACATTACATTAAAGCCACAAGCAGTTTTAAATGACTTTTATTCCTTTAAAAATGTCATTTTGTGCAGGGACTGTTCTAAGCACAGGAAACACGCGCCACTTTACAGGCATACTATAGAAACCCCCCAGGTACGATATTTAAAGGAATATTTCACTTTTATTTTTTCACTTTAAGCATCATTAAAATCACTGCTCCCGGAAAAACGGACGTTTTTAAAACTTTCTTTTGCATTGATACATGTCCCCTGGGGCAGGACCGGGTCCCCAAACCCTTTTTAGGATAATAACTTGCATATTAGCCTTTAAAATTCGCACTTTTGATTTCTCACGTTTGAGTCCCATAGACTTTAACGGTGTTCGAATGTTCATGCAAACTTTCGGTCTGTTTGCATGTTCTGGATGCAAACCGAACCGGGGGGTGTTCGGCCCATCCCTACTTGTTACAATGGCATCTGAAATTGGTAGGATATATTAGACAGCAAGTGAAAATGTTGTCCCTGAAACTGATGGGTTGAAAGCAGAAAAGATGGACATCTGCTGAATGCCTGCAGGAGGGAGGGGAGGAGAAGCCAGAATTCAGCAGCTGCAGGCGAAACATGGAGGGTATCAGCTCTTCTATATGCCGCCCCTCCTGTCCAGGTGTAGAGGGGAGCTTCATGGGCTCCCTAGAGCATGGAGCTGGGTCGCAATGTGACCCCTGTTTCAAAGGTCTAGTGGTGTCCATACCTCAAAAGGTCAGGGCTTTTTTCATGGCAAAAGGGGACCTACTCCTACTTAATATTAGATGGGTGATCATAAAGTTATGGCTCATGGGTGTATGTATAGGGGGATCAATTGAAATATCTGGAGAAGTATAGATTTTCTAATTTACAGGCAACAATCATCTTTTAGGACATTGGCTGGCAAATAATGAATGTTAGTGAGTTCTGCTTCAATGGAGAGACCTATTAAAGCTGAACTCCAGGCAGATATAAATTTACAGGTCTGTATTACCATACCTTCCAAGTTTTTGAGAAGGGAAAGAGGGACACACGTAGAAATATGTAGGCAAAAGACACACCCATGCCAAACCCCATTATATGAAGAATTATTGCACAAAAATGATTGGTTGCCCTCTACTGTTAGCTACTGTTATTCAACTATTGTATGCTGTAGGGGATTGGTTCCATTTAGCTCTTTATATCCCATATTCCATAAATCTTTTCTCCCCCTTTTTATACATAATATTGGACACTCATTCCCCTGAATTACCCCCTGGCTGTAGAGCTAGCTGGAAATGCCCCGGTGGTGATTGCAAATATCTGATCTCCAACTAACATACTATGCATCATTTTTGTGATGATACATTGTACTGATACATTCTTTGTGCTTTGTCTGTTTTACTTGTTGGCTGATATTTATCTCACAGATTCTATCCATCTTGTTGTTTAAAAGAACCACCTGAAGAAGACTCAGTGAGTTGAAACACGTAGGGGGGTCTCGCCTGGGCTCTTACGCCCTCGGATGGATGGAGATCTTTTGGTTTTTAATCTTTATACAGATCATGTATTTGCACTTTGTATGAACATGTATCCAATTATTGGTTTTAAACTTGTTTTACAATAAACGTTTTTGGATTTTATCATATTAGTTATGTCTATTGGTGCCTCCCAAAATCCGTTCATAGTTTTTTGCTTGTTTGTTACATATTGGGATGTGGCACCAATATTACTGGGTGCTCCTATTTTTAATAGCTTACTACTGTTGCCTATATACACTATATTACCAAAAGTATTGGGACACCTGCCTTTACAAGCACATGAAATTTAATGGCAATAACAATATTGCGTTGGCAGACCCTTTGTAGGTATAACAGCTTCAGCTCTTCTGGGAAGGCTGTCCACAAGGTTTAGGAGTGTTTCTATGGGAATGTTTGACTATTCTTCCAGAAGCGCATTTGTGAGGTCAGGCACTGATGTAGACGTGAAGGCCTGGCTCGCAGTCTCCGCTCTAATTCACCCCAAAGGTGTTCTATCGGGTTGAGGTCAGGACTCTGTGCAGTCCAGTCAAATTCTTCCACCCCAAACTCACTCATCGATGTCTTTATGGACCTTGTTTGTGCACTGGTGTGCAGTCATGTTGGAACAGGAAGGGGCCATCTCCAAACTGTTCCCACAAAGGTGGGAGCATGAATCCAAGGATAAAAGGGGCACATATTGTATGGAACATAGCAGGAGAAATGTATACATGGTGCTGATGTCACAGACCCATGAAAGCCGACCTCCAAGTGATTCAAGGGATTGAATTATTATTATTTTATTTTATACCCACTGTTTGTGCACTGGTGCGCAGTCATGTTGGAACAGGAAGGGGCCATCCCCAAACTGTTCCCACAAAGTTGGGAGCATGAATCCATGGATAAAAGGGGCACATATTGTATGGAACATAGCAGGAGAAATGTATACATGGTGCTGATGTCACAGGCCCGTGAAAGCCGACCTCCAAGTGATTCAAGGGATTGCATTATTAATATTTTATTTTATACCCACATTTTAAATTGGTTTCCAGTTTTCTTTTTTAATTCAACTGCACAAAGTCCTGACCTCAACCCGATAGAAAACCTGTGGGATAAATTAGAGCAGAGACTGCGAGCCAGGCCTCCAACATGAGTGCCTAACCTCACAAATGCGCTTCTGGAAAAATGGTCAAACATTTCCATAGACACACTCCTAAACCTTGTGGACAGCCTTCCCAGAAGAGTTGAAGCTGTTATAGCTGCAAAAGGTGGGCCAACTCAATATTGAACCCTACAGACTAAGACTGGGATGCCAATAAAGTTAAAGTGTAAAGGCAGGTGTCCCAATACTTTTGGTAATATAGTGTATATGTATATATATATATATATATATATATATATATATATATATATATATACCCTATTGTGTGCAGTGGTCACCTTCCAGTATATCATTAGGTGAACTTGCAGTTTATATGCAGCTTACATAAGCTTCTACATTTTATAACATGAAATGTGCTTTAGCATCGGATAATGCCTTTATTTGTGTATTTTTATGTACAAATATTCTTCATAAGCGTTCCAATAACCTTTTTGACTCTTTAAAATTGCAGTTTCCGTTTTTCTACGGTTTCAGTAATTTTCATGTCTCATGACTTTGTATTCTACCTAGATCAGCTTCAAGAAACAGGAAGGGGTCAACTTTGTTAGCTATTTTATCCTATTTAGTTTGTCTAAAACTTTGAAAAAAAAATCACTATAAGCTGAATTTTTACGTAGAATATTGATTCTCATTTTATGAATATTGTATGCAGCATGATGTGTTGAGAAATAAAAAGGAAAAGGGTCTCCTTAGCTTTTATGACTTTCTTGCAGCATATTCTATATTGATTTAGTCCTTACAATCTTTCAAAAAACGTTTTATGCAAACTACACATTTACTGATTTTAATGACACGTTTAAAGCTACAGTTTAATCTGTTTATATTTTCCTTTCCTGGTTACTACCTCCACACTTCATCAAAAGTCAAAATGTCATGTCAAAAGCTACAATGTTGCACTTTAATAACTGGAGGACAGAATATTTTGGAAAAAATAATGGACATTTTATGATATAATTTTTCTTTATTGCACACTGAGCATTTTATTGTGATTCATTTTATCATGGTAATTTTTATGTTTTATTCACTGCGCTGCACTGTTTAATATACTTTACATTTTAAAACATAACCTTTATTTTCACAATTAAAATGATATCTGTATTTACAAGACTCATTCTATATTTCCCATAGTCTGCAACCCAGAAACAGTGTTACCAATAATGAGGGCCGTGCATGCTACATGTGTTTGAATATCAACTGGTGATCGCACATTTACCCTTCTTAATTTAGCTAGTCAATAACAATCAATTCACTATTTCCTTCTCATTTAATCCTATTGCTGGTCCTACGTTTCCTCGTTGCTCCTGAAGACCACTTGGGTATCTTTCTTTGAATTTCCTATCACTGTATTTCTTCTTACGCTCTGATCTACTCTGCACTTTTTATCACAAAATTTTTCCTCCCCAAATTTTTTTCTGTTATATCTAAAATACTTGCTCTCAGATCTCTTCTACTCTTTCGATCAATAAATTCCTCCTCTCCAATGTTCTATTTGGTATAACTAGCCTATTTTTTCTCTCTCAGCCCCACTGCTAATTCCTATGAAATGACCTTCCCATATTGCATAGCCCTCTTTACAAATATTATAAAGTGCTCTACCCAAATTTAAATTGCATAAATTTAAATTGCATAAATGTGGTCAATACATTTCACCACATTTTTGGCTTTGCCAGGAGATTACAGTTTGAAAAGGGGTTTAGGTTCAGACTACAGCAAAATGTCTCTCTTCCTGGGAGATCCCTTCTATTTGTAGGCTTCCCTGCACATGCTCCACATGGTGACATTATCATATCATGCATGCACATTACTGACATCATCAAATGATACACATAATGATGTCATTACACAAAACATGTCAGTAACAGGTATGTGCATGTCTTCTTAATTCCAGCTCTCCTTTATAGCAACTCGAGCCACTTTTTTTTTGTGATTTACTGAGTAGTCCATCACATCTCAGTTATTAATAAAGGGGAATATGTAAATTCTTCATTCAAACCATTGGGTGCTTTTAATTTAATGTAAGGATTTACTGTATTTCAGTCTTAAGCAGGATCTTACTTAAGTCTCCTTTGTTGGGATGCGACTTTCTATCCAATTTTAGGCAGTCTTGATTATCTCTATTCACTGCCTATGCATTTCTAGCTAGGGGTTTCTCTATTTTTAACAAAATATCATTCACATGCTCTAAAACCCATCTTCCAAACTATCCAATCATTTTTCCTATTTATAATTTAGAACAGGGGGATTTTGCTGCATATATCACTCCTGTGGAGCAACTATTGTAAAATATATTCTCTGTCCTTTTACCATTTCAGATTATGGGCAGCACAGTGGTGTTGTGGATAGCACTTTCACCTATCAGTAAAAAGGGTTGCTGGTTTGAATCCCAAGCACGACACGTAGGGTTGCCATCTGCAGGGCCAGTGCTAGACTATTTTGTGCCCTAGGCGAGACCAGCTACTTGCGTCCCCGCCCTCCCCCCCCAAAAAAATAAAACTTCAGTATCGCTAAAATATAATTTCTATATCTCTATACGGTATAGAAAAAAAAAAAAAAGCCCTGTCTATACCCCCCTGTGATGTTTGTTTCCCACTCATTGAACTGCCGTAGGCAGAGGACTGGGTGACAGCAGGGCAGAGGACTGGGTGACAGCAGGAAGAGGACTGGGTGACAGCAGGTAGAGGACTGGGTGACAGCAGGCAGAGGACTGGGTGACGGCAGAGGGCTGGGTGACAGCAGGTAGAGGACTGGGTGACAGCAGGTAGAGGACTGGGTGACAGCAGGCAGAGGACTGGTGACAGCAGAGGGCTGGGTGACAGCAGGTAGAGGACTGGGTGACAGCAGGTAGAGGACTGGGTGACAGCAGAGGGCTGTGTGACAGCAGGCAGAGGGCTGGGTGACAGCAGGTAGAGGACTGAGTGACAGCAGGCTGAGGACTGGGTGACAGCAGAGAGCTGGGTGACAGCAGGGCAGAGGACTGGGTGACAGTATGCAGAGGACTGGGTGACAGCAGGTAGAGGACTGGGTGACAGCAGGCAGAGGATTGGGTGACAGCAGAGGGTTGGGTGACAGCCGGCAGAGGGCTGGGTGACAGAAGGCAGAGGACTGGGTGACAGCAGAGGGCTGGGTAACAGCAGGCAGAGGGCTGGGTGACAGCAGGTAGAGGACTGGGTGACAGCAGAGGGCTGGGTGACAGCAGGTAGAGGACTGGGTGACAGCAGAGGACTGGGTGACAGCAGGCAGAGGACTGGGTGACAGCAGGTAGAGGACAGGGTGACAGCAGGCAGAGGACTGGGTGACAGCAGAGGGCTGGGTGACAGCAGGCAGAGGGCTGGGTGACAGCAGGTAGAGGACTGAGTGACAGCAGGGCAGAGGACTGGGTGACAGCAGAGGGCTGGGTGACAGCAGGGCAGAGGACTGGGTGACAGCAGGCAGAGGACTGGGTGACAGCAGGCAGAGGATTGGGTGACAGCAGAGGGTTGGGTGACAGCCGGAAGAGGGCTGGGTGACAACAGGCAGAGGACTGGGTGACAGCAGAGGGCTGGGTGACAGCAGAGGACTGGGTGACAGCAGGTAGAGGACTGGGTGACAGCAGAGGGCTGGGTGACAGCAGGTAGAGGACTGGGTGACAGCAGGCAGAGGACTGGCTGACAGCAGGCAGAGGACTGGGTGACAGCAGGGGCAGAGGACTAGGTGACAGCAGGCAGAGGACTGGGTGACAGCAGGGGCAGAGGACTGGGTGACAGCAGGCAGAGGACTGGGTGACAGCAGGGGCAGAGGACTGGGTGACAGCAGGCAGAGGACTGGGTGACAGCAGGGGCAGAGGACTGGGTGAAATTGGGTTGAAAACTGCTCTGCCCAATATCTCACAGTCAGGACAGTGCTACAGGAAAAACAGATATTATCTTGATCTTTGTCAGATAACAGAACTTTTTTACTTCTGTGTAAAAGTCTAAAGATAGAAATAATAAAGTTGACAAAGATCAAGACGATATTTGGTCTTTCCTGTAGCACTGTCCTGACTGAGAGATATTAGGCAGAGCAGTTTTCAACCCAATTTCTGGTGCTGCATAAAAAACAAAACAGCATTTTTAGAGCCTTTTTTTTATCTCCATGTTGCTCTGCCCAGAAGGACCTGCGATCATCCCTGAGGCCGGCCGCTCCGCCCCCTCTCCCCCAGTGACAGGCAGGATCACCCCTTGGCTGGCCACACCTGCTCACGAGGACTGGGTGACAGCAGGGCAGAGGACTGGGTGACAGCAGGCAGAGGACTGGGTGACAGCAGGTAGAGGACTGGGTGACAGCAGGCAGAGGACTGGGTGACAGCAGAGGGCTAGGTAACAGCAGGTAGAGGACTGGGTGACAGCAGGCAGAGGACTGGGTAACAGCAGAGGGCTGGGTGACAGCAGGCAGAGGGCTGGGTGACAGCAGGTAGAGGACTGAGTGACAGCAGGCAGAGGACTGGGTGACAGCAGGGCAGAGGACTGGGTGACAGTAGGCAGAGGACTGAGTGACAGCAGGTAGAACAATAATTCTAGCACAACTAACCTGTAAAAATTTAAAAAAACGTAGCCTATGGAGATTTTTAAGTACTGTAGTTTGTCACCATTCCACAAGTGTGCACAATTTTAAAGCATGGCATGTTAGGTACTGTATCTATTTACTTTGTGTTACATTATCTTTCACATTATACAAAAAATTGGGCTAACTATTGTGTTTTTTTTAAATTTTTATTAATTAAAACATTTGAAAGACCGCTGTGCAAATACAATGTGACATAAAACATTGCAACGATCGCCATTTTATTCTCTTGGGTCTCTGCTATATATATATATATATATATATATATATATATATATATAATGTTTGGGGGTTCTAAGTAATTTTCTAGCAAAAACTAGAAACTTAGTGATAATAAAATTTATGTAGGCTGTTCAGCCCTCATTATCGGTAACACTGTTTTTAAGTTGCAAATTATGGAAAATAAAAAATGAGTCTTGTGAATACAGATATAATTTTTTTTTCCTTGAAACTTTCTTTTATTGAGTTTCAAGTTTAGATACAAAACAAAGCCTATTGGGCATACCCAGGCTCAGTAAAACAACACTGTGAAAAAAACAAAAAAGCAAGAAAAACCTCTTAACAGTAGTGCCGTTAGTGGTACTAAAACAAAGCTCCATGCTCCAGTAGCTACTGAGATTGTTAGAGTATTGTAGGTATCAGCAGCTCAGGGGTAGCAGTAAGCCATATTATATAAAAAGGAAGTCACAATTATTAGGCATGTGGATTGGACGTGGGTTGAATTGCATACAATATATGTGTCTACCCGGTCTTTTGTAAGGTAATCTATTAATCAGGAGAATCAGGGTCAGGATTGGTAGATAGGTCCTTTACCCAAATGTCCCAGACCTTGTGGAATTTTTTGGAGCAACCTCTATCTAGATAGGTGGCCTTGTGTAGTGGTAAGTTGACATTAATTAATGTATTCCACAAGGTTAGGGTTGGAGCTGATGGGGATTTCCATTGGAGAAGAATAATTTTCCTTGCATAAAACTGTTATGTCCTGTACACACAATAGGATTTTCCGATGGAAAATGTATGATAGGACCTTGTTGTCGGAAATTCCGATCGTGTGTGGGCTCCATCACACATTTTCCATAGGAATTTCCGACACACAAAGTTTGAGAGCTTGCTATAACATTTTCCGACAACAAAATCTGTTGTCGGAAATTCTGATCGTGTGTATACAAATCCGACGCACAAAGTTCCACGCATGCTCAGAATAAATTAAGAGACGAAAGCTATTGGCTACTGCCCCGTTTATAGTCCCGACGTATGTGTTTTACGTCACCGTGTTCAGAACGATCGGATTTTCCGACAACTTTGTGTGACCGTGTGTATGCAAGACAAGTTTGAGCCAACATCCGTCAGAAAAAAAACATGGATTTTGTTGTCGGAATGTCCGATCAATGTCCGACCATGTGTACAGGGCATAAATAATCCTATCAGCGTTCTGGAGGCCCGAAGATGAGCCAGATTGTCCACCAAACCCAGCAGACAAACCTCCACCGTCCAGGGCACATGAATAGTGGTCACAGAGTGAATGTCCGAGACCACCGCTTCCCAGAAAATTTGAATATTAGGGCATTGCCAGAATATGTGGATAAAGTCTGCTGAGTCCGCTGCACATCGCCAACACTCTGCAGAAACAGAGGGATATATTCTGTGTAAACGTGCAGGCGTGAGATAGATCCTATGTGGGAGTTTGTACTGAATCAACCTGTCCCTTGCGGAAACCAGCTGTGAAAATGCACACTCTCATGTTTCTTCCCACCCTTCATCATCTAGGTCAGGGACATCCAGCAAATATAGAAATACAAACTGCGCTATAAAATATGTGAACAATAAATAATAAAAAAAGCAGCAATCCCAACAATAAACATCAATTGTGAGGTAAAACATAAAAAATAAGAGAATTGCGCTAATAAATGTGCAGTTTTACATACATAACATAAGTAAAAAAAAATTTTGTAATATGTGTAAAAGAGGATGAGTGCAGATAGCAACTGCATATGATCCACAAAGGTGTCCCATCAAGTGAAAAAAACTCAATAAAATAAATGGTGATTCCAAATAACCCACAAATAATAAAGGAAAATTCCAAGTGATGAATAATGGTTAATCCGTGACCACCAAAGAGGATCCACCACCCAGAATGGAAGGGGTTACTTGTTACAGAGTGGCCATGATCCCCCACTACAGAGGATCACAGCTAGCAGGCAAACTTAAAACAGACTATGGGAACTTCTATCAGCATCTACTGGGGGTCATCACACCGTCAGCAACAACAGCAGAACTCGTGGCAGAGATGTACCATAAAACACAAAAGGGAGCTCACATAGCGTAAAACCATAAGGATTTATTAAAATTCGTATACATAAAAATGAACACTTACAAACGTACGAAGATTAGATAGCCTTAAGTCCTGTTCCTTGGCCACAGGAACGTGGACAAACCCGTCCTACTGGAATGCAACACAGCTTAGGGGTGACGTCAGCGCGTCGTCTGGCTCCGCCCTACACGTTTCGTGACATCATCACGTCTTCCAGGGGCATCCAGCACCCATTTAGATTTAAGAGTTTCCAACCCTGAGTGGACAGAGGGAGACATTGTCTTATAAATAGTTGAGAGGGGTTTAGTGAGGGTATCATCTCTAAGTACTTTCTCTAGGTTTGAGGTAAAAAAAGCCACTGGTTGTTGTTTGAATTGAATTTGAAAGGCGTGTCTCAATTGCAAATATCTAAAAAAGTATAAATTAGGCAGGCCAGATTGCAATTTTAAGGCGTCAAAGGGTTTCAGTTCTCTGGCTATACATATCTGCTCTAAATATGTAATACCCTTCACTGCCCAGATCTGCAGGTCACGTATAGAGGCAAATTCTGGTAGTAATGGGTTGAGCCATAGGGGGTATGTTGTAAGATATGATCTGGGGGGTCTAGGGCGTAGGTCTTGGGCCTGGACCCAGGCTTTCAATACAGCCTTCATGGCTGCAGTCTAAAGAAGGGAGGCAGAGGCCCCTCTGTATAAGAGGTTTTTAAGAGCCTCAAAGGAACCTACGCAGAAAGCTTCTAATACTACCGCCGCATTGGACTCATTCTGTGTGAGCCAGTTATGGGCATGTGTGAACATGGTAGCCAGGAAATATTTGTAGAGATCTGGGCACGCTAAACCTCCCTGCAGCCACGGTCCCTGCAAGACTGTCAACTTAGACCTCGGTTGTTGTGAGTCCCAAATGAAAACATTTAAACTAGAATTAATTATTTTAAAGTATTTTTTGGAAATCCACAATGGCGCATGCCAGAGCACATAGATAAAACCAGGTAACAACTTCATTTTAAACAGGTTTATGTGCCCTATTAAAGTTAAAGGGAGATTGGCCCATACTCTTATTTTAACCGATATAATTTTAAAGGTTATGTTTTAGTGTGCAGTGGGTAAGACTTGTGATAACACAGGCAGAGTGCACACAAGACAGTTATGAATTGCTGGCAGGATCAACAGGTATTTTTTGTGACCTTTATGATGATATTATGAATCCTTTCAGTGGTATATTTAACAGACCAAAAGAGACCAAATAAAAGAAGTTCACTTTTAGGGTTTACATACACTTTATTATTAAAAATACTATATACTGTATATATGTATATTGTGACACAACAGTAATTTAATCATGCAGACTTGTAAAGTAACTGGAAAATCCTTTTTAGTGTCATCGAATTCCGCCCACTATTTTACATGAATTTAACATGCTTGTGTTAATAATTTCTTGCCCTTGTGAAAGTAAAAGGTTAACAGAAAGCTGATCAGTTTAGGTACATTGCATCAGTGTGCACATAGCAGACCGGATATGGTTTAATGAAAAACACATGTTAGAGAAGGAGTTCTGTTGGTGCTCCATACTTGTCCATTAGAACACGGTCCTCTCTGGTCCCTGGCACACAGGCGTGGATAGAAGACCACGGATTCCTTCCTGCACTATGTCACCTTCATCTGTATGTCTCACACTGATTACCCATGAGGTGAATGTTTTTATAAAAGTGACTTGGTATGGCTGTACTGCCCATATTAGAAACGCACTGCCTGCATTAAAAGACATGACAATTTTCCTTTTAATTATGAAATCCTAGGGAGTCTTATATTTTACCCTATAAAAGTAAACTTGTTACTTTGCAGAAGATATTCAAGTTTAGTATGTTATTTGTACATTGTGCGTTTTACAGGCATTGCCATTTAATTCATGTAAAGTGAACTTTGCTGGACACTTCATCAAAGGTGTGGCAAGAAAGAGGGGCCCTGAACAAAAGACAAAGGACATAGGCATAAGGGCCTTATGATAAAGTCACAGGGTATTTGGAAACTAAAGGTTTAAGGGAATTTAAAAAAAGTTCCTCTTGCCTGATTGGTGAATGGGATCTCAAGAAGGAGCAGGGCAGGGGCATTCTCAGGTGGGCCAGTATCCAAAGAGCGTCCCATCCTCCCACTTTTCAATCTTGATCCTGTTGACCATTTTTGGTTTTCACTGAAATGGCAGGTGGTTTGCGGCTTTGAGAGTCTTTAAAGGCCTTCATTTGTGTAAAAGTGGGTAGGGACCTGACTATGGTATGATGTCCTGCTTTAGTGTGGTCCAGTATTTGTGACACAGGATCGTGTACAGATGAGTAGTCTGCAGTATGTTTTTGTTGTTGTCCCAGAGGCAGCGTAGAGATGTAGTGCGGCTGGAGTCCTAGCAAATGACAGATTTTTCAGCTGCAGATACAATGCTATGGTTGGATGTTTCTTTCTGGTGCCTTTAACCACTTGCCTACTGGGCACTTTCACCCCCTTCTTGCCCAGGCCAATTTTCAGCTTTCAGCGCTCTCACATTTTGAATGGCAATTACTCAGTCTTGCAACACTGTACCCATATGAAATTTGCTTCATTTTTTTCACACAAATAGAGCTTTCATTTGGTGGTATTTAATCACTAGTGGGGTTTTTATTTTTTGTGCTATAAATAAAAAAAAAAAAAATTTGTGAAAAAATGCCTTTTTCTTTGTTTCTATCATAAAATTTTGCAAATTAGTAATTTTTCTTCATATATTTTAGCCAAAATTTATACCTCTACATATCTTTGGTAAAAATTACCCAAATCAGTGTATATTATTTGGTTTTTGTGAAGGTTATAGAGTCTACAAGCTACCGTGCCAATCATTGAAAATTGATCACACCTGATGTACTGAAGGCCTATCTAATTTCTTGAGACATTAAGCCAGGAAAGTACAAATACCCCCCAAATGCCCCCTTTTTGAAAAGTAGACATCCCAAGGTATTTAGTAAGTAGCATGAGCATGGTGAGTTTTTTGAAGTTGTATTTTTTTCCCACAATTCTTTGCAAAATGAAGATTTTTTTTACAAAATTGTCATATTAACTGGTTATTTCTCTCACAGAGTATATGCATACAACACATTACACCCCAAAATACATTCTGCTACTCCTTCTGAGTATGGCGATACCACATGTATGAGACTTTTTCACAGCCCAGCCACATACAGAGGCCCAACATGCAGGGAGCACATCAGGTGTTCTAGGGACATAAATTACACATCTAATGTCATGATGACCTATCACAATTTTAAAGGCCCTGGAGCACCAGAACAATGGAATTGCCCACAAAATGACCCCATTTTGGAAAGCAAACACACCAATGTATAATCTATGAGGCATAATGAGTCTTTTGAGCATGCCATTTTTTCCAGAAGTTTTTGGAAAATGTGGAAAGAAAACGAAAATGCATTTTTTTACACAATGTTGTCCATTTATAGGATATTTCCAACACATAGCATGTACATAGTAAAAATGACATCCCAAAATTTATTCTGCTACTCCTCCTGAATATGGCGATACCATATGTGTGAGCATAGGCATGTGCACAGGGTGTGCCAGGTGTGCCTGGGCACACCCTAATCACCCTGTGCTACACAGATTCCCCCTGCTGTTTGGCTGCAGAGAAAGAGACTGGGGAATCTCTGTCCTCAGTCCCTTTTTCTGTATCTAAAATAAGACATCAGGGTTTGTTTAGACACCTGATATTTCACTAAAGACCTCCAATGGGGCTCCATAAAATTGTAAAAAAATAAAAAACTATTGTATAAAAATTATAAAATTGTAAAAAAAAAATAATAATAAACTACTGACACCTCCACTGCTCTACTGACACCAACCTTTGCCCTACTGCCCTATATATATTTACACACACCCATGTGTGTTTGACCTTTGGGGTGCACACCATAATGCAATAGGCTGCGCTCACCTATGTGTGTGAGACTTTTTCACAGCCTGGCCACATACAGAGGCCCAACATCCAAGCAGCACCATCAGGCATTCTAGGAGCATACATTACACATATAATTTGCTGACAACCTATCATTTTTGAAGACCCTTCATATTTCTAACATGTAGCATGTACATATCAAGAATTACAGTCCAAATAAATTATATTGAGGAAAGGGTAAAAAGAAAAAGTATTACCTGTGGTTTTAGTAGTGTCCACAGAGGAGACAATTGGTCCAGGCAGCAGGCAGGGATGTGCTTAGCAACAACAATAGTAATTGTCCAGGCAGCAGGCAGGAATACGGTCTATAGTCAGCACAAGGATAGTGTCAGCACAGCTAAAGCATTTGTCCGTAGGGACTGTCCAGGCAGAGACAGACAGCACAGCCATAATATTGGTCCTGGTACACTGTTACCTGCAGACACTCATTATTGTACCGCTCTCCAGCCCTTCATAAACATACTGCCTCTTGCAAAAGATAATTATTTCCATAGTCTAGGTAGCAGGCACAGGTGTGGTCAGTTCATGCGGCAGGCAGAGGCATGATGGCAGTAAGTCAGCAGCAGGCTGAGGGCCTCAATCAGGTAAGACCTGTGCACAGGGGCACAGGGGTAGAGGATTTGTCCACCCAAATATCTATGAAGCCTCTGGACTCCAGACCCTAATCCGGAAATTACGAAACCTGGAGAAAACAAAAAAAACTGTTTCTCCATCCGGAAAAAACAATTCTGGAGCCCCTCATATATGTGAGACCCCTGTGTACTACAGTAGCAGGGAAACAGATCAGTCCAAGCGGTAGGCAAAAGCATAGTTGTTAAAACAAGCCAGGGTCAGTTCACATGCAAGTAGTCCAAGTGGTAGGCAGAAGCGTAGACGATAAAACAGGCATGGTTATTTGAGGAAGCATGGAAAATGGTCAGCACAGATGATAAAAATGGGGAAATGGTTAAAAATATGGGCTAATATTTTAGGGAAGTGTGATAAAGTCAGGAGCATTCACCAATGCAAAGGCTGGGTTGGGAGGGACACTGGGGACAATGGTAGCTGGTATCATTTCGAAATCCTCTTTTGGTGCATACGCAACTTTTTTTTGGTGTCTTCGGCCTGCTTCAGATGGTGGCACATTGTCAGGGAAGTGGCGCTCATGAAGTCAGCTAACAGCCTCAGAGCGAAGGTCTTTTGGGGGGGGTCTTTGTTGGTAGATGAGGGACGTGACAACTTCCTCGATTAATTTTAGGAAGGGGTTGTCTGTGGATTTGGTGTAGATTATGAATGCATTATAAATGGCCAAATGGATGAGATAAATTGCTACTTTCTTGTACCAGAAACGGCACCTCCTTATTGACAAATAAGGCTGAATCATTTGGTCGTCGAAATCCAACCTCCCCCTATGTAGAGATTGTAATCTTGGACACATGTTGGCTTTTCAATGGGAACTCATCTTCTTTGAACCTCAACTGTAGTGTCATCATGGATGGTGGACATCATGTGCACATTTCTGTTATCCTTCCTCAAGGCCAGCACTTCGTGGCATCTCAAAGTTGCTCTTTCCCCCCTTTTCAGTTTTTTGTTGACTAGAGACTGTGGAAAGCCCTTCCTGTTTTTTTCTGGAAGTTCCACAGGCCAGGGTTTTTGAGAGGTATTGTCATGGATCTGCCATCTAAGGGTTAACTTAGTCCAGGCTGATTTCAGTGATTGGCAACAGGCTGCCTTATTTAAACACCTCAGCAGCTCTGTGTCCTTGCTGTTTGATCTGCAGCTCTGTGTATGTGTTTCCTGAAGATCTGATATCTGCTCCTGTTTGACCCGGCTTGTTTTGAGACTGTTCCTGTTATCCGCCTGCACCTGACCCTTGGCTTGTTTGACGATTCCTTCAGCCTGCTCCTCTTGTACCTTTGTTGCCAGCCTGATTATCGACCCGGCCTGCCTGATGTTCCAAGACTCTCCTCCAGTCTGCTATACTTACCTACTGCAGCCATCCAGCTTCAGTCCCAGTCTGCTTATCTATCTGCTGATCCATCCAGTCTGCTCACCTGCCTGCTGATCCATCCAGTCTGCTCACCTGCCTGCTGATCCATCCAGTCTGCTCACCTGTCTGCTGATCCATCCAGTCTGCTCACCTGTCTGCCAATCCATCCAGTCTGCTCACCTGCCTGTTGATCTATCCAGTCTGCTCACCTACCTGCTGATCCATCCAGTCTGCTCACCTGCCTGCTGATCCATCCAGTCTGCTTACCTGTCTGCTGATCCATCCAGTTTGCTCACCTGTCTGCTGATCCATCCAGTCTGCTCACCTATCTGCTGGTCCATCCAGCCTGCTGGTCCTGTCTGCTGTGCCAGCCATCTGACACATCTGCTGTTGATCCTGCCAGGCACTCACACCATTCTGCACTCCTGTGCCACCTGTCTGCTCTACCAGGGGCCGCGAGTCAGATACGTAAGGGAGGCCTTCCTCTGCACTATCGGGCTCATCAGTCAGGTACGTGAGAACTTGACAGTATCAAACAGCCATGTCTGAGCCCGAGCGAGGAACCTCCCCCATGGAAAAACTGTGCTGTCACCTGGCGGGTTTGACACAAGCTGTTAAAGATCTACAAGAGGGATATACTCGGCTGGAAAAACGAGTTCAAATTCTGTTATCTCCCACCAACCCTCAAAGCGCTACCTCAGCTGGTATCTCATCCGCACCTTCAGTAGTGATGTTACCACCAGAACCAAGGGTACCCACGCCCGAAAGATTTGCGGGTGAACGTAGCAAATACAGAGCCTTTCGTAATGCTTGTGAACTCTATTTTGCCCTACAACCCCGCACCTTTTCTCTGGAAGCAACTAAAGTGGGTTTCGTTATCTCCCTGTTGACCGGTGAACCCCAAGTCTGGGCACATCGCTTTCTGGAACAAAAGGCTGAATCGTTAAACAACCTCACCACATTCTTTGTCGCTATGTCACAACTTTATGAGGACCCCCAGCAGACTGCCACTGCTGAGGCCGCATTACATGCACTTCAGCAAGGCCGCAGAGCGGCAGAGGACTACGTGGCCGAGTTCAGGTGTTGGAGTTCTGATACCAATTGGAACGATGCGGCCCTTCGTTACCAATTTCGGATGGGACTATCTGATCCTCTAAAGGATGAACTGGTACCAGTAGGGATACCCCAATATCTGGACGAACTTATTATTTTATCAATTCAGATTGACCGACGTCTAAGGGAACGACGCTCCGAAAGATCCATGGGTCAATATCGGCCAACTTGGATGCTACCTAAAGTTCCCAGTTTCTCCAGCCAGACTCCTTCCGCTCCAGTTGCTCCGGCTCCGGATTCCTCCGAGCCCATGCAGTTGGGTTTGCTTCGTCCCTCTCTCACCACGGAGGAAAGACAGCGCAGGCGAATCAATAACCTCTGTATGTACTGTGGGGGACCCGGGCATTATGTGAGGTCTTGTCCTGCAAAGATGCGTAAGTGCTTTTCAATCTCTTCAATGCATGTTCCTGTCTTACCTAACCAAGCCTCTCACTTTGCTCTCCCCATCATGTTACAGCTCCCAGGAAAGAGTATCCAGGTATCTGTCATAATTGATTCCGGAGCCTGCAGCTGTTTCATAGACTTGACGTTTGCAGCCAAACACCTCATTCCACTTCAACCAAAGACCCAGAGACTAGCTGTACATCTTGCTGATGGCTCTGTCATTAAATCTGGTCCGGTCACACAGGAGACTGTCCCTTTGCTGGCTATCATTGCTTCCCATCACTAAGAGTTTTTACGCCTAGATGCCATTTCATCACCTCTGTTCCCCATCATCTTAGGTATGCCCTGGCTGCAGGCCCATAATCCCCACATCAACTGGGCCACTGGAGAAATCAAATTTCCTTCAAGTTATTGCCAGCAACATTGCCTGCAAGAGGCCTCAGTCAACCCTTCACCCTTACTCTGCCTTGACACAGATCCAGAATTACGCCAAACAATCCCAGTGGCATACCACGATTTTCTGGACGTGTTCAGTAAGAAGGGTGCAGAGACCCTTCCTCCCCATAGATCCTACGACTGCCCTATTAAACTGTTACCAGGGGCTAAGGTCCCCTTCGGAAGGATTTTCCCTTTAACCGAGCTTGAGTTGGTCACGCTGAAGGACTATATTGATGACAACCTTAAGAAAGGATTTATTCGCCCATCTACTTCTCCGGCTGGCGCAGGCATCATCTTTATTGAAAAGAAGGACCATTCACTACGCCCCTGCGTAGACTATCAAGAAATAAACAAGATTACTGTAAAAAAAATGTTACTCACTGCCTCTTGTGCCCGAACTGTTTCAGAGACTGGGAACCGCAGTCATCTTCAC
This sequence comes from Aquarana catesbeiana, assembly GCF_042186555.1. Taxonomy (NCBI): domain Eukaryota; kingdom Metazoa; phylum Chordata; class Amphibia; order Anura; family Ranidae; genus Aquarana; species Aquarana catesbeiana. The sequence continues at coordinate 529,538,405 of NC_133326.1, forward strand.
TAAACTGGATCTCCGGGGAGCATACAACCTAATCCGTATTCGAGAAGGAGATGAGTGGAAGACGGCTTTTCGTACCCAATTTGGGCACTTCGAATACCTAGTCATGCCTTTTGGGTTATGCAACGCGCCAGCCACCTTTCAGCACTTTGTCAATGACATTTTTCGTGACTATCTGTCCTTGTACGTCATTGTGTACCTGGATGACATCCTGATTTTCTCCTCCACAGTAGATGACCACCGTAGGCATGTCCGAAATGTGCTAACCTGACTCCGGCAGCATTACCTCTACGCCAAAGTGCGAATTTGAACTTCAGTATATCCAGTTCTTAGGCCTGATAATCTCTGTTGAAGGCATCAAGATGGACCCCCAGAAAGTCACCGCCATCTTAGATTGGCCAGCTCCTGTGGACAAGAAGGGGGTTCAGCGCTTCATTGGGTTTGCCAACTTCTACCGAAAGTTTATTAGGGGGTTCTCTGCTATTATTGCCCCCATTACCAAACGAACTAAACAAGGAACCCGATTCCTCTTTTCTCCCAAAGCGCAATCGGCATTTGAAGCCCTCAAAAAACTGTTCATTTCAGCCTCCATCTTGAAGCACCCTGACCCTGCCTTACCGTTTGTTCTTGAAGTTGACGCCTCAGAAGTTGCAGTAGGGGCTGTGCTGTCTCAACGGCAAGGAGCTAAATCCTTACTTTACCCAGTTGCTTTCTTTTCCCGCAAATTATCTACAGTGGAAAGAAATTATGATGTGGGAGACCGTGAGCTTTTGGCCATCAAGGCCACATTAGAAGAATGGCGTTACTTACTTGAAGGTGCAGCACATCCCATTCTGGTCTATACGAACCACAAGAATTTAGAATATCTGAGAACAGCAAAGAGATTAAAACCACGGCAGGCAAGGTAGGCACTTTTTTTCTCTAGATTCTCATTCCATATAACGTACAGGCCAGGGTCGAAGAGTACAAAACCAGATGCACTCTCATGTATGTTCAACGACTCTGAGAGGTCCACACTTCCAGACACCATCCTTCCCTCAGGAAACGTTCTCATACTACAGGAGAATCTGCTATCCCGAATCAAACAGGCTTCTGCTGAGGTTGCTTCGTCTTCTGAAACCAGCTTACGGGCACAGGATGGCCTACTGTGGCATGAAGGTAAAATTGTTGTACCTAAGGACTTAAGGGTGGCAGTATTGGAGCTCTGTCATGACCACAAGCTGGCTGGGCATTTCGGTGCCCTGAAGACAGCCGAACTGGAAGAACGCACGTTCCGGTGGCCTCAGGTGGTAGATGACTGTAAGAGATATGTGGAGTCTTGTACTACTTGCTCCCGAAGCAAGAACAGCAAGGTAAAAGCCTGGGGATTACTGAAGCCATTACCCGTTCCAGAGAGACCCTGGAAAATGATCTCAATGGACTTCATTGTGGAACTTCCTCTGGCAGAGGGTTTTTCTACCATATTTGTGGTGGTGGACAGGCTGTCCAAAATGGCCCATTTTTTGCCCATGAAAGGAACACCCTTGGCTGTGGAAACTGCAAAAATATTCATCAAAGAAATTGTAAGGCTCCATGGAGTCCCAGCCAACATTGTGTCTGACCGGGGTGTCCAGTTCACCTCCAAGTTTTGGAAAGCTTTGTGTGGGTCCCTTGAGATCGAATTGGCTTTCTCCTCCGCATACCACCCTCAGACGAACGGGCAAACGGAAAGAACCAATCAGTCGCTTTACTCCTCATTGCTGAGTTCGCTTATAATAACTCTTCCCATTCTGCCATCAAACAAACTCCATTTTTTGCTAATTACGGCTATCACCCGTCCTTCTTGCCTAGTACCATACCTGAATGCTCAATCCCTGCAGTCTCTGAAACGATAGATTTCTTCTCTAAAAACAACAAATTATTACAAGAGACCATGACCAAAACACAAGAGTACAATAAAAAGATCTTTGACAGGAAAAAATGAGGAGAACTAATTCTGGAACCCGGCAACCAGGTATGGTTGTCTACAGTGAACTTGAAAATGGCTTGCCCCTCAAGAAAATTGGGCCCTAAGTTTATGGGCCCCTTCTCTGTAAAGAGAAAGATCAATGACGTAGCTTATGAGCTGGAATTACTTGATTCACTTAAAGTTCACCCGTCTTCCATGTGACTCTTTTGAAACCTGCTGTTCCGAATCTCTTCTCTGAACTAAGTACTGGTCCACCGGAGCCTGCAATAGTCAATGGAGAGGAGGAATTTGAGGTGGAGGCAATCTTGGATTCAGGGGTGGATCCAGAGCCTAGTCTCGGGAGGGGCACTGCCATAAAATTTTGCAGGCAATTTGTCGGGGCAATGGCTGGTGTTGGCGCTCCAATCATCACAGCACCATGGATGATGTGGTGTCAGGATGATTGAAGCGCATTATTTATATTATTACATTGTAATGTAAAATGAAATCGTTCAACTCACCATAATGCAGAATCATTGGGAGCCCTGAGCGTGTCACTTGCTACTGTCGCCTGCCACCAGATGCAGCGTGTCACTTGCCAATGTCGCCTGCCACAAGATGCGGATTGTCACTTGCCAATATCGCCTGCCACAAGATGCGGATTGTCACTTGCCAATGTCGCCTGCCACAAGATGCGGATTGTCACTTGCCAATGTCGCCTGCCACAAGATGCAGATTGTCACTTGCCAATGTCGCTTGCCACAACATGCGGATTGTCACTTGCCAATGTCGCCTGCCACAACATGCGGATTGTCACTTGCCAGTGGATGTGTCCCAGAGTGAGGGCGGGCAGTGAGAGATAATGTAACTCATTACCTCATGTAACTCATCAGAATATGCATGCAAAAGCATGTTGCATTGCGGCCATCTTGGTACACCCTCACTTGTCAGCAGTAAGACTAGAGTTAGAAGTCGGCAAGCAGACATCTTTATACACCCACCGGAGTCTTGCTTTTCACAGTTATTTTTAACAGTAAACTCAGCTTATTTAGTGAAATATAAGTTGAGTTTACTGTTAAAAATAACTGTGATAAGCAAGACTCTGGTGGGTGTATAAAGATGTCCGCTTGCTGACTTACAAACACTAGGCTTACAGTGGACGAGTGCGGGAGTACCAAGATGGCCACGACGCAACGTCCCTTCAGTCACATATTCAGAAGGGGAGCGGCTTCAACACCGGCCTGCTCGCTGCCTTGCTCAGCCTCAGTCACACGCCAGCCGCCCGGCCCGCCCCGGGCCGGCGGCATGATTACTCGCTCACCCGCTGGCAGGGGAGGACTGGCAGCCTTAGACCTGGGGGGCAAGTCCAGTCAAGTGGCCCACAGAACCACCGACCTACAGGCCAGCTCCCAGCAGGACCCACAGCCCATTGGAGTTACTGAATTACTACCAAACTTCCAGTGCTGCAAATCAAATGTACAGTGCAAAGCAATACACTTAAAACAAACAGTCCACAAGAGAGCAACTGCTCTTGTGCACATTGCTAGATCAAGATGAGGCTCAAGCAAGTGGATGACAGATTCCTCCCTTCACACAAGTGGGTGGATGTGGGAATATCCCCTCACTGGGACATTGTATTCTGACAATAGGGACTGTCCCCTGTCAGAATACACTGGTGCTGTTTGGCTGCAAGCAGCTAATTGAGCAATGATTTCCAGCAGAAGATGATATAACAATGGGTTCCTGCCTAACAGAGAGGGCTACACACAGATCAAAATTCAGTCCCTGCTGAAACCGATAAATTCTGATCTGTGTTTACCCAACTTTACCTTATCCCTTGCTTCAGTGGGCTCTCTGCAGTTCTGTCCCCTGCAGCTCCTGTGTATGTTGGGAATGACATTGGTCACACTCCAACCTCCACTTCATACCATACGGGGTTAATCTTCCTTTATATGTGATGATGTCTAGGGAGGAGAACACTGGACCTGGCTGGAGCATAGAATCAGGTAAGAAAAAAAAGACTATACCCCTTCACCCCCTCCCCCACACTGCAAGAGTGGACTTCTGTACTTTTTTGGAGTTGAGCTGGGATATCATCACATCCTTTGCTGTGTATTCTTATATTCTTGAATAGGTTAGGAATTAGTGTGACACTTCAGGTGCTACATAGATGTAATCCACATACACATTATATCTTATTAAAAATCATTATTTTTAGAAGATATAATGTGTATGTGGATTACATCTATGTAGCACCTGAAGTGTCACACTAATTCCTAACCTATTCAAGAATTTTACTTTCACTTTCAATAAACCTGCACTGAAAAGTACAGAGCAGGCTCACATTACAGTATGCAGGGCAGTGGAGACTTACAGTAGCAGATGATCCAGCCTCCCATCCATGCTGTACACATCTTCACTCTGCCCTGGAGGAGGTCCCTGCTGTGTGCTGCTGGGTGGGACCCAATAATCGATGCTGAAGTGTGAGGTTCTTACTGCCCCGCCCACATGATGTACTGCCGCTGGGACTGTACCAGCTCCGATCTGGGAGGGGGGGACTCAAGAAGGGAGCCTGGAAAGGGGCGTATCTGCTGCCACAGAGCAATGAGCAGGGGTACAGAATCTTTGTTTTTGGCAGGAAACCGGGGTATACAAGTGTTACAATTAGATTTTGTTGACCGAATTTCCTGCTCACAACCTGGCGCTCCTCCCATTCCTTGTACCGACCCTGCTTGCAGCCATCCAGTGCCCTGCCCAGCATGAGCCAGTGACTCACGCCCCGCCTCTGCCTGCCTCTGAAGACTCCGTCTCCGGGAGTTGTAGTTTCTGGGTGCTGCGCACTGCTGCTTAGTTCTCTTCACCCATCGCCACCTGGAACTTGAGCGCGGTCCGGACTACAACTCCCGGAATGCAGCGCGGGAGGAACACAGCCAATCAGCGGCCGCCGTGGTCGACCTCCTGCATAAAAAAAAAAAATGTCAGCAGCCATGAAAGCGGCCGTTTTTAAATATAAGTTAGGCGGCCTGGGGGGAAATTTCCACCCTGCCCCCCCGGCCCAGCCCGCCCCTGCCCGCCGGCTCACCTGCTCGTATGTTCTCGGGGGGTGCAATTGCCCCGTCGCCCCCCCCCTTGATCCGCCTCTGCTTGGATTGTAGAAGGAGGTACAATCAGGTTCAGTATCTAATTAAATGGAAGGGGTATGGGCCGGAAAATAACTCTTGGGAGCCTGAAAGCAATATTCATGCTAAAGAACTAATGCAATCCTTCAAGAGATCCCATGATGTGAAGTTGGCCCAATTGGGCCAAATAGGAGGGGGCAATGTCATGGATCTGCCATCTAAGGGTTAACTTAGTCCAGGCTGATTTCAGTGATTGGCAACAGGCTGCCTTATTTAAACACCTCAGCAGCTTTGTGTCCTTGCTGTTTGATCTGCAGCTCTGTGTATGTGTTTCCTGAAGATCTGATATCTGCTCCTGTTTGACCCGGCTTGTTTTGAGACTGTTCCTGTTATCCGCCTGCACCTGACCCTTGGCTTGTTTGACGATTCCTTCTGCCTGCTCCTTTTGTACCTTTGTTGCCAGCCTGATTATCGACCCGGCCTGCCTGACGTTCCAAGACTCTCCTCCACACTGCTATAATTACCTACCGCAGCCATCCAGCTTCAGTCCCAGTCTGCTTACCTGTCTGCTCATCCATCCAGTCTGCTCACCTGCCTGCTGATCCATCCAGTCTGCTTACCTGTCTGCTCATCCATCCAGTCTGCTCACCTGCCTGCTGATCCATCCAGTCTGCTCACCTGCCTGCTGATCCATCCAGTCTGCTCACCTGCCTGCTGATCCATCCAGTCTGCTCACCTGTCTGCTGATCCATCCAGTCTGCTCACCTGCCTGCTGATCCATCCAGTCTGCTCACCTGCCTGCTGTCCATCCAGTCTGCTCACCTGCCTGCTGATCCATCCAGTCTGCTTACCTGTCTGCTAATCCATCCAGTTTGCTTACCTGTCTGCTGATCCATCCAGTCTGCTCACCTGCCTGCTGATCCATCCAGTCTGCTCACCTGCCTGCTGTCCATCCAGTCTGCTCACCTGCCTGCTGATCCATCCAGTCTGCTTACCTGTCTGCTGATCCATCCAGCCTGCTGGTCCTGTCTGCTGTGCCGGCCATCTGACCCATCTGCTGTTGATCCTGCCAGGCACTCATACCATTCTGCACTCCCGTGCCACCTGTCTGCTCTACCAGGGGCCACGAGTCAGATACGTAAGGGAGGGCTTCCTCTGCACTATCAGGCTCATCAGTCAGGTACATGAGAACTTGACAGGTATAGGTGTTTTAAAAGGAGCAGGCTGGTTTAATAGTTAGGTATCAGACCCTCAGTAGTGATCTCCCTGCAAAACCCGTCAAGTGAGATGGTAAACGAACCTACAGCAGTAACAGCAATGTTCCACAAGTTTTTTAACTCCCTATACACCACCACTACATCCACTGTCTGAACACCCATTGATCGCTTCTTAGAAGAACTCACATTCCCACAACTGACCTCAGCCCAGATAGAAGCACTGGAGGCACCACTACGATCAAGGAGATAGCAACGGCAATCACCGGCTTCGCTAGATCCAAGTCACCTGGGTCTGATGGGCTACCCATCGAATTCTATTCACAATACAGTGGGACTCTCCTACCTCAGCTGCTCACCTTTTACACTTACCTATTTGAGACTTTCACCTTACCAGCATCCATGAGGGAAGCAATTATAGCGCTCATCCCCAAACCGGGCAAGGACTTTCAGATAATCTTGTTATAAAGTTTTTTTTTTAGGATAATTACCGTGTTATCAGACCTTTCAAGTGCACCAGGGAGTAAAACATCACAGGAGACAATGGTTGATGCTTTAGCTCAAAGTGTATTCAGATTTGTATAGCATATGTAGCACTAACCCCAGAAGGAGCTGCTGGTTATTATTTTGGGTCTTTGCCGTTACCCCTTACTCAAAGTTCACCACACTAGAAACTTAGAGTCTGTACTGGGCCTCACGCCCACCTATATATGCACAAGTCATTTAGTTCTTTTTTTCCAATGCTTTTTTATTGAACAGCTTGAGCAGTAGAGGGATGGAGGGTTTAAGGGAAAGTTCAGATACCTGGTGCAGATCACTGAGGAACTTTTAAATCCCGTAGACAAGAACTCCGTCAGTCAACAGATCTTGCTCACCCAGATAGGCCTCTCTCACTGACCTAGCAGCCGGAATGATGCACGGACAAAAGTCTCTGCCACAGACTTGATAGGAACAATAATGGTTGAACAATCCTCTGCCACAGGATTTAGTAATGGTTGGACGATCCTCTGCAACAGGATTTAGTAATGGTAATGAACACAGCAACAGAGTACCAATAATTTCTTTAAGCCATCTGGCAGTACTGTGAGGTAGGTTTGGTTAGGATGCATCCTCCAATTGAGTTATCAGGCTCCTCTTGAGATACCAGCCTTTCGCTCGGTCCTCTCCAAGATGAGTCCTCCCCCGGATCTTTCAATTGCTCAGCTTCTTCCCGCAGGACAGACAGCACAGGACCACCTCTGAACCAGTAGGCCCCAGACAGCTTCTGGGCCTACTCGCAGTCACGTAGCCTCGGGCCAGCAAGGAGTTGTCACATACCTTAGGCCAGGAGGGCCAGGAGGTGAGAGAGCGAAAAATGGTGTCCCTCCCTTAAGTATCCTTTCCCAGAATGCACAGAGGTGAACCACTCCCACTGGGCTGTCTCTGGGAAAAAAGGACATTCAATATACCTTAGCTTGTTGCCCTTCCATCACTGGCCTGTGGTGACAACGACACCTACAGACGACAGTGTGGAACTGCATGCAACACAGCCAATGCAGAATACAGAACAGACACCCACTAAATTTACATGCAAGCACCTGGTCAACAGGAGCAGGGCGCTAAACATATATAGTATAATTACAGAACAGAAGTCTTGAGGCATTCTTCATTGAACCTATCACAAAGATACAACTCAATGTCACTGAGACCTTAATGATTAATTACACATGATCATATCTACTGTTTACTCTTTTTTTTAAACAATAAGGTTTTATTGATGTTAAAAGATAGCATTTGTACAATCATACTAACATTTGTACATGAGTATCATATAAAAATATAACTGTATATAATTGAATTTAATGATAGAGTATTTTACTAGCGAAACCAACAAGATGGCTTTGTAATCAACCTATCTTTACATCAATTGTTTATTTTAAATACTCTGAATTTATGTATCAAAATCTGTTATTTAATTCAAGAGAAAAATAAATTCAAGGGTCTCTAAAAATACCCTTCTAAATATATATAGTAACAGAAATAAAAAGTAAAGAGAGGAAAATAAGAGTAAATAAAATATAAGAGAGATGTAATTATTCACATTTCTTATGTGAAAGTGGTATAAGAATCAGAAAATTTAAAGATGATCCACGGCTGCCATATTTTATTAAAATTTCTTGAATTCCCTTGTGCTGTTGCCCTGATCTCCTCCATACTCTTGTATCTCTTCCAACCATTCTTTAATTGTAGGTGCGGCGGTGTTTCTCCAGTGTCTTGGTATTACTGTTTTTGCTGCTGTGATTAAGAATCTGGTCAGGGAGTTTTTGTATTTTTTTAGGGTGCAATTGGTAATATTTATAAGACAGCAAGCAGCGTCTAAATGAATTTTCGTTCTTGTGATGTGTTTTATGATCTTGATTACTTGGTTCCAAAAGGGTTTAATCAAATCACATTCCCACCAGATGTGGTATAGAGTGCCTTCTTCCCGATTGCAGCGCCAGCAATGTCCAGGTATTGTCGGAAACCATTTCTGTAATTTATTTGGTGTAATATACCAATTTGTTAGGATTTTGAATGAAGTTTCCTGTAATCTCACACTGATTGCACACTTGTGTGCGAACACACATGCTTGTAGCCATTGGTCTTTTGTAATGGGTTTGTTCAGGGTTGATTCCCAGAAAGTTTTGTGTCTGTTAGATTCCTGTAAATCGCTGGACTGCAACCAAGTATATGTTAATGAAATGTTCTTAGTGATCGTACTAGCCAAAAAACATATAGTTTCGAAGGGTGTTAAGGGTCCAAAGAAATGTTTTTGTCTCTGAGTGCTCATGATGAAGTCATGTATTTGTTGGTATTCCTTGAAATGTAGTGGTGTTTGTCCTATTTCTTTTTGTAGATCTGCTTGAGACTTGATTTTGTTGTTCTTTAAACAATGTGCGACTAGAAGTGGAGTGTTCCTGTTGTAAAGTGATTGGATGGAACCATCCATTCCTGGGGGGAAGTCAGGGTTTTTTGTCAGTGGAGTTAGTGGCCCTAGTGAGGAGGTAAGTAAATGTCTCTGATTAATTGTTTGTAGGGTTTTTAATGTTGCCCCTATGAGAGGATGTTGTTTTAATTGTTTCAGACACAGGTTCCAAGGAATCCATGGAGCATATATTATCGGAATAGGTCCTATGTTATTTTCCAGTCCCACCCAATCTTTATTCTCTTTGTGGCATGTCCAATCTATGATTCTAGTTAATTGTGTAGCTAGGTAATAATTTTTAAAATTAGGAAAACCCATACCTCCATTTTGTTTGTTCATAGTAAGTAAATTTAGACTGATTCTAGGTTTTTTGGAGTTCCAAAGGAATTTTCTTAGCAGGGAGTGTAGGGATTTTAAAAAGCTTGAAGGTAGTATTATGGGTACTGTTTGGAAGAAGTATAGTATTCTGGGTAAAACTGTCATTTTAATTATAGCTGCCCTACCAAACCAGGAGAAGTACTTCATTGTCCATTTTTCTAAATCTTTGGTGATATTTTTTAAAAGTGGTTGAAAATTGGCTTTATACATGGATTCCAACTTTGGGGTTAATTGTATTCCCAGATAGGTGAGGGATGTTGTTTCCCATTTAAATTTGCAGTTGTTTTTTGTGTTATTTAATGTAGCCTCCCTAAATGTTAGGTTCAGCGCTTCAGATTTGTTGTAATTTATTTTGAAGTTTGATATATAGCTATATTGGGATAATACATTACATAGGTTGGGCATGGTAATGTGTGGTTGGGATATGAAGAATAGTAAATCATCAGTGTAAGCTGCGCATTTATATATTTTGTTTTTGACATTGAAACAATGAATGTCAGGTATTTTATTTAAAATGCGAATTAGTGGTTCCAGGGTGAGAATAAATAGTAGAGGTGACAATGGACATCTCTGTCTTGTCCCATTTTGAATTCTTACTTTGTCAGATAATGTTCCATTTATTTTAATTTGGGCTGTCGGGTTGTAGTATAAGGCCTTTATCCACGCTAACATATGTGATTTTAAACCGATATGGGAACATACGGCAAATAAGAAGTCCCACGACACTCGGTCGAAGGCCTTCTCCGCATCGGTTGATAATAACATGCCTTCGTGTTTATCTATGTGTATTTTATGTATGAGATTCATGGATTTAATTACATTATCTTTAGCCTCTCTGCCAGGCATGAATCCCACTTGTTCAGGTCCTATTAATTGATTCAATAATGGTCTTAATCGGTTTGCTAATATTTTCGTATGAATTTTTAGATCAAGGTTAAGTAGGGATATAGGTCTGTAATTGGCACAGTCTGTTGGATCTTTATTTAGTTTGGGCAGTACTGTTACATGGACTCTCAGAAAGTCTTCAGCGATGTCATATGGGTTTTTTAGGGAGTTCAATGTTTTGAGAAGATGTGGTATCAAAATGTCGGAGAAGGTCTTGTAATAATGGGCTGTGAGGCCGTCTGGTCAGGGGCTTTTCCCCGATTTGAGGGATTTAATGGCTTCAATCATTTCTTGTTCTGTTATCGGTTCTTCTAATGTTTGTGTGTCTATGTCTTTCAGAATGGGGAGGCCACTGTCTGTAAGGAATTTGTGAATTATTTATTTTCTTGATCCTATAAGGTCTTTGGGTTTATGTGTAGAAGGTAAGTTGTATGGGCAATCTTTTGAGTATCATTAGTAATTTGATTTTGTTTGGTTTTAATGGCCAATATGTTTGTAGATAATAAGGTTTCCTTCAATGCTTTTGCTAAAAATTTACCTGATTTGTCTCCATGTTCATAAACGAACCCCTTTCGCGAAAAAAAGATCCTTTGGGCTTTGATGTTCAGGATGGACTATAGTTTTTTCCTTAATTCAAATAGAGTTGTGACTGCTTTAATTGCTAAAGATTGTTTATGTTTGGTTTCCATATCTCTTATGGCCTGTGTTAAAGCCATGAGTTCCTTTTCTGCTTCTTTCTTTTTTGCAGCCCCCAACCTGATAAATTCCCCTCGGACCACGCATTTGTGAGCTTCCCATATGTTCATAGGTATTGCGTTTTCTGACTCGTTTTCTTTAAAGTAATATTTAATCGTTTCTGATATTTTGTTTGTGTCTGCTAAATCAGTAAGCAGAGAAGGATTTAACCTCCAATTTGTAGTTCTGGGCCTTCTAGCCTTTTTATGTAGAGTCATCAATATGGGTGCGTGGTCCGAGAAGGTCTTTATTCCAATCTTAGCTGATTTTAGGAGGGGTAAGTCTCTTTGTGAGATAAAAATATAATCAATACGTGTAAATTTGTTATGCAATGTTGAAAAATATGTAAAATCCTTCCCTGTTGGATTACATGTACGCCACGAGTCTATTAATGTGAGAGAGGCAAGGAGTGTTTTGATTTTTCTTAATTTTTTATATGGCACACTAGATTTGCCATCTGAAGTGTCCTGTAGGGGATTCAGGGCTAGGTTTAAGTCCCCTCCAAATACAATACAGCCTGTCGCGAAGCTTTTTAGTTCATCAATTACTCGTTGGCAAAATCTGATTTGCGCAGAGTTAGGAAAGTACACGTTGGCCAACGTAATTGGAGTCCCTGCCCAATTTCCTTTGAGGAAGATATATCTTCCTTCTGTGTCTGTCAGTTGTTGTGAGATAACAATCTCTGAATTCTTGTGTAATAGAATGGAAACTCCTTTGAATTTGGATATGGAATTGGTTGCGTGGAACACTTGTGTGTATTGTTTGTCGTGTAGTTTGGGGATGTTACCTGTCTACTGTTTACTCTTTTATCTACTATTTGCTCTGTGGTCAGGTCAGTGTGTTTTAGGTACTTTCTTCAAATTATATCTTAGGTAAATAGACAAAACATAGTCAGCAGTATCTGAGTTTAACTTGAAAGTCCTACTGATGAATAATAATCTTATATAAAAGGATAATGGAAGCCGCATAATCAACATGGAGGCTGTGAAGTCAATCATATCTTTACAATCCCTCCTTTTATCCCTGAACAGGGATAAATCATAAAGTAAATCGTAAGTCCAAGGTACTATCCACAAGATCAAATTCTGAGCATCTTTGTCTCGTAGAGGGATGCTGCATCTTGAGGGCAACATCACCATTCCCCTGGTAATGATTAGGCCATTATCGGTTGCAGCTCATATTCAGTTCCTTCTGACTGATTCATCCTGTGTGGCAGCACTGATACTGGGCCTGGGCATTTGTTCCTGGGGCCTATCGCTTTTGGCATCGCTGGTACTGGGCCTGGGAATTTGTTCTCAGGGCCTATCACTGGCAGCAGCGCTGGTACTGGGATTGGGAGTTTGATCCTGGTTGCTGGCGGCTGTCTGGTTTCCAGAGCGCCATGCCCTTTTAGGAGGGACCCATTCTTCCTCTGAATCATTTGCTGATACGCTGCTATCAATCAGTTCAAATGCTGAATTTGATTTGGATTCAGATTTCTCATTTGCATCTGATGAGTGCTACCCGCTGCTCTCATCAGTTATGGAGAGGATCTGGAATGCCTCCTCACTGCTATATCCTTTTTTGGACATGCTACTGATAACTGTGCGAAGGGTGGCAGGTGACAGTCACTGGTGGGCTGTGCAACGGGTGACAGATGGGTGGCAGGTGACGGTCACTGATGGGCTGTGCGATGGGTGGCAGGTGATGTTCACTGATGGGCTGTGTGATGGGTGGCAGGTGACGATCACTGATGGGCTGTGCGATGGGTGGCAGGTGACGTTCACTGATAGGTGATGACGGTGTGACTGATAGTGATGGTCACCGATGGGTGATGGGTGACTGGCGATAGTCACTGATGGGTGACTGACGATGGTCACTCATGGGTGACGGGTGACAGGCCATGGTCACTGATGGGTGACAGGTGACTGGCGATCGTCACTGATGGTTGACAGGTGACTGGCGATGGTCACTGATGGGTGACAGGTGACTGGCGATGGTCACTGATGAGTGACTGGACACATTCACTGATGGGTGATGGAGTGATAAGGTGAAAAACTCTGCGCCAAAATAAAAAAAATATAAAAAATAAAAAATAGAGTGGATAAAATATTAATGGTAAGTTGCTCCCCTGATTGAACAAAATGATCAATAGAGATTGGTAATGGATAGGGGGTGATACAACATTGTCTCAATAGCAAAAAATTTTTTAAAGAATCTCAAAACACTAAAGAGACTAGTATACATAAAAAATGCTGTGTAGATCAAAGGTGATGACACACATGATAAAAAACAACAGTGATAATAGTGAAGTCCCAATGTAAAAAACACAACCAAAGTTGAATGCCAAAAAAAGGTGATCTTCTCGATATACAGTCAGGTCCATAAATATTGGGACATCAACACAATTCTAATCTTTTTGGCTCTATACACCACCACAATCGATTTGAAATGAAACGAACAAGATGTGCTTTAACTGCAGACTTTCAGCTTTAATTTGAGGGTATTTACATCCAAATCAGGTGAACGGTATAGGAATTACAACAGTTTGTATATGTGCCTCCCACTTTTTAAGGGACCAAAAGTAATAGGACAGAATAACAATCATCCATCAAACTTTCACTTTTTAATTCTTGGTTGCAAATCCTTTGCAGTCATTTACAGCCTGAGGTCTGGAACACATAGACATCACCAGATGCTGGGTTTCATCCCTGGTGATGCTCTGCCAGGCTTCTACTGCAACTGTCTTCAGCTCCTGCTTGTTCTTGGGGCATTTTCCTTTTAGTTTTTTCTTCAGCAAGTGAAATGCATGCTCAATCGGATTCAGGTCAGGTGATTGACTTGGCCATTGCATAACATTTCACTTCTTTCCCTTAAAAAACTCTTTGGTTGCTTTCGCAGTATGCTTCAGGTCATTGTCCATCTGCACTGTGAAGCGCCATCCAATGAGTTCTGAAGCATTTTGCTGAATATGAGCAGATAATATTGCCCGAAACACTCCAGAATTCATCCAGCTGCTTTTGTCAGCAGTCACATCATCAATAAATACAAGAGAACCAGTTCCATTGGCAGCCATACATGCCCACGCCATGACACTACAACCACCATGCTTCACTGATGAGGTGGTATGCTTTGGATCATGAGCAGTTCCTTTCCTTCTCCATACTCTTCTCTTTCCACCACTCTGGTACAAGTTGATATTGGTCTCATCTGTCCATAGGATGTTGTTCCAGAACTGTAAAGGCTTTTTTAGATGTTGTTTGGCAAACTCTAATCTGGCCTTCCTGTTTTTGAGGCTCACCAATGGTTTACATCTTGTGGTAAACCCTCTGTATTTACTCTGATGAAGTCTTCTCTTGATTGTTGACTTTGACACACATACACCTACCTCCTGGAGAGTGTTCATGATCTGGCCAACTGTTGTGGAGGGTGTTTTCTTCACCAGGGAAAGAATTCTTTGGTCATCCACCACAGTTGTTTTCCGTGGTCTTCCGGGTCTTTTGGTGTTGCTGAGCTCACCGGTGTGTTCTTTCTTTTTAAGGGTGTTCCAAACAGTTCATTTGGCCACACCTAATGTTTTTGCTATCTCTCTGATGAGTTTGTTTTTTCAGCCTAATGATGGCTTGCTTTACTGATAGTGACAGCTCTTTGGATCTCATTTTGAGAGTTGACAGCAACAGATTCCAAATGCAAATAGCACACTTGAAATGAACTCTGGACCTTATATCTGCTCCTTGTAAATGGGATAATGAGGGAATAACACCCACCTGGCCATGGAACCGCTGAGCAGCCAATTATCCCATTACTTTTGGTCCCTTAAAAAATGGGAGGCACATATACAAACTGTTGTAATTCCTACACCGTTCACCTGATTTAGATGTAAATACCCTCAAATTAAAGCTGAAAGTCGGCTGGTAAAGCACATCTTGTTCATTTCATTTCAAATCCATTGTGGTGTTGTAAAGAGCCAAAAAAAATGAGAATTGTGTCGATGTCCCAATATTTATGGACCTGACTGTAGGTAGAATCTTTAATATAAAAAGTGGAAATTCCTTCACCAAGAATTCAGTGCACCCCACAGTGGTAGGTGAATAATCTGCTTACCAGATACCACTGACTTCTTTAATTAAAAAGAGAGTCATTAGTGCTTGTGCAGGATTGTGCCTGCTCACATATGGAGGCTGAATAGCAATAGGCAAAAGAACTTCTTCCCCGGATGGTTAAACATAGGACATAGAAAAGACAATGGAAACTTCCATAGTGTAATACAGTTTATTAAAAATGGTTTAAAACAAGAAGGTGAAGCCAAATGGCCGCTTACATGAGTAGGTGCCTACCCGGCACTGGGGCTGCTCGCTCATCTGTAGTGGATCTCAGCATGGATGCCATGACACTACCTCCGTAGTCGGCGTGCGTTCCATCCGTCGAAAACGACAACCAGGAAACCGGAAGAAGGAGGAGATCACGTGACCAGGTACCGCTCCAAATGGGTGATACCACTGATGGTTGATGGTCACTAATGGGTGACGGCGATGGTCACTGATGGGTGACGGATGACCCACGGTCACTGATGGGTGACGGGTGATGGTCACTGATGGGTGACTGGCGATGGTCACTGATGGGTGACAGGCCACGGTCACTGATGAGTAACGGGTGACTGGCGATGGTCACTGATGGGTGACAGGCCACGGTCACTGTTGGGTGACGGGTGCACCACTGGTGGTCACTGATGGCTGTCTCTGATGTGACAGGTACACCTTATGGGGTGACTGTGGTGACTGTTGGGTGACAAGTGTAATGGGGGATAGGGGCGATGTGACAGGTGTTGTGCTTGGTGCAGACACTAACAGTACATAGATCAGTAAGTCACTTCTCCTGACTCTTCTCTCTTCACACTGGAAACGGTGTGTGAGGAGGGAAGAGCCAGTAACAGCTAGTTACCGGTCTTTGCTTACATTTGTGATCAGGTGGTAACACGCCACCACCAACATGCACGCGCAAGCACACTCATGATCGCGCACATGCGCCGTGTGCAATGGGGCACTATCACCTGTGATTAGCAGTGACTTGATCACGGCCGATCACGTGGTAAACAGCCATGCCCATTGGTTGTTTACCCCTGTCGGTGACGAGCTGTGTCTATGCGCGCACCTGATCGCATGCATATGACGTTGTCCCAAAACGAGACTTGCACCGCCCACCTGTCATTTGACAGTGGACGGGCGGCAAGCGTTTAAGGACCATCAGCCTAGCTTTTTGTTATTTATTAGGGGATTACTAAAGGCTATTTCATTACATTAAAATAACAAACATATTATACTTACCTGCTCTGTGCAATGGTATTGCACAGAGCAGCCCCCAACGTTGTCTTCTCAGTCTCCCAATGTCCGCTCCTCCTCTTCAGTGTCTGCCTCCATAGCAAGTGCTTGTTATGTGGGCACTCGTGTGGGCACGCTCCCAACCTGGGCTCTGTGTGTCACACATATAGCACAGCTCGACCCCGCCTTCCACTCCTTCCTCACTGGATTTGATTGACAGCAGCAGGAGCCATTGGCTCCCACTGTTGCCTCCATGTTCAATGAGGAGAGATAGAGCAGCAATGCTAACGTGCACATCAAGTTCAGGCTCAGGTACGGTTTTCGGGGGGGGGGGGGGGAGATAATCTTGGAAGGTAATTTACTTTGATGCAAAAAATGCATTAAGGTAAAAAAAATATTTAGCCTTTATAACCACTTTATTTACTGTTATTTATTTGACTTGAACTTTGTAATAATGTATTCCTTGCTAAAAGAAATCAGGATTTCAGAATTGTATAGTCCATGTGACAGTTTATTTAGACCGGCTCCTATAGAAACAGTTTGATATATCCTGTTCAGAGCCCAGCCCAGTAGTTCCTGTTTCTTGCACCGAAGATCTCTTTTCTATAGATATAAGAGTTGCAAATTAGTGTAATATCTAACACAGATAAAGGGCAATGTAATGGGATGGGATCTATGTGGAAACAGGTGCTTGATCCACAGTTGCCCATCTGAGAGTAATAGTCCATAAAGATGATCCGCACAACCGCTTTTGCGCTAAAATCTTGCTTTTATTCAGGAAACCACAGTGTACAGTAATCAAATGCAGTCAGTTTACACGTTTCAGCCTACATGGCTTTGATTATAACTGTGTAGGCTGAAACGCGTCAACTGACTGCATTCGCATTTTGTACACTGTGGTTTCCTGAATAAAAGCAAGATTTTAGAGCAAAAGCGGTTGTGCGGATCATCTTTATGGAATATAGATTCAATACATAGCTTTAGCAAAGGGGATTCCATATGCATATTGTATATTTTTTAGAGAATAGTCTTTTACAGTGGGATAAATTGTGGTGATATTATATAACCCCAAAACACATAGGCTGCCAGCCAAATTGCCAACAGTGTCCTTGCTGCTTAAATAATTAACAGCAGTATCAAACATCTAGACCTTGTGAGTCATGCTTTGCACATGTTCAAACATTTATCCAGTACAATGAAACCCAAATACTCCTGAGTTATGAATGCAACTAAGCAAGCATCCCGATTGATTCAGAATAAGTTGTAAAGCTCTAATCATTCACAGGGATGGTAATATGGAACATGCATTTCTAGTGTAGGGACTCTATCCTATGCTGTTATGTCCCAAACTGAATTTATAGTATGTTGTTGCTAGCCTGTAACCAGCCTAAGCTGGTATTTACCTTTTCTGTAGGTCTTCCTGAATGATTCCAGTGAATTATTGCTTCTGCTTGTTACTAGAAGGAGGTTCCAGTAAACAGAGTGGGAAGGATAAACTCTTATGAATATTTATTTGACCCTAGTAGCAGGGTGACCCCATGCCACTTTTTTAAAATGGTGGTTTACACAAGGTTTTGTGAGAAACAGGCCTACTAATGATGCAGGTGTGTGCTGCATTTATATTAGAGCCAGAGTTAGAGCTCAGAGCCCCAACCTACTGAGGGATGTCAATGTGTGTGAAGGGAGCCATGTGAGATGCTGCTAGGCATCTAGGTCCAGGTCGGGAAAGAGGAAGGCCCGAGCATGAGAGGAAGCCCATGAGGAACAAGAGAGATTCTAGGTGGGACAAGAGAGAAGCAGCTGGGGAGCTGTACAGAGAAGTCCAGGAAGGACAAGAACATCAAGGAAGCTGTAAGGAAGACGTGGAGCTAAGGTGCAGCGTCTGTACATAAACACTGAGATGTGTTTCATGGTCAAGTGGACCAAACAAAGGTACTGAAGTTCAGGAGTCAACCTGAAGAGGTACTTGGAACAGTAAAGCTGCCACAAGAGAGCCAGGAGGCTAAATGTTATGTTTTGCAGTAATGGTGAGAACCCAATGCGTGGGAAGACATTCATTTGTGAATTTTGATGTTCGTTTAAAAAAAAGTAGGCAGGAAAGCCATGAAAATGATATCTGGTGTGTAGTAAACTCATGGTTTTGATGCTATCGTTGAGCTAAGAAACCCCGGCGTGTCACACCCTACAAATTCCTATGGAGCTGTAAAAGGAGGAAAGCAGCCTGCCTTGTACACATAGGGTACAGTTGCTGAGAGGCAGCACACAGACAGCATTAGGTCTCAGTGTGGCAGGAGTAAACTGTACTGAAAGAGAGGTTGCAGGGGACACCGAGGTTAGCTGTGCTGGAAGAGAGTGGAAGCAGGGGTGAGCTGTTTTGGAGGAGCGTGGCAGGGAATGCAGAGGTGAGCTGTGTTAGAAGAGGGTTGCAGAGGGTGCAGAGATGAACAGCGTTGGAAGAGGGTGGCAGGGAAGGCAGAGGTGAGCAGTATTGGAAGAAGGTGATAAGAGGAGCAAAGGTGAGCAGTGTTGGAAGAGGGTGGCAGAGAATGCAGAGATGAGCAGCGTTGAAAGAGGGTGGCAGAGGATACAGAAATTAGCAGTGTCAGAGGACACTCAGCGGATTTCATTCATATGAAATTCATATAGCCTCATCCCGGTCACGTGTTTACCTCCGGCCACTTCCGGCTTCCAGGCTGTGGAACACGCGCCAATACAGCGAGCGAGACGGCTATGGCACAAACCTACTTGGTGTATTATACTATGCAGTCTTCCTTCAGTGCCGAGGCAAGGCACCACTTAAAGTAAGAGGCCATTTGGCTATTCTGTTTTTAACTTGTTATTTTTTAATAAATGGAATTATACTATGGGCCTGTCCATTTTCATCTTTTTTTGATCTACTACGAGGAGGAGTGTTCCCCAGGCTTGTTCTATTGACTCCAACATTGCAAATCAAACCAAGCTTCACCTGACCTGTCTTTTTAGTTAAAGGGGTCATGGTGATTTGGTAAGTAGGCTACTTACCCTTATCCACCGGGTGTGTTCATCCATAAATCGTTCCCATGGTGATGGTTTAAGATCTGAATCATTTCACATCGTTTTTGGAAATTTTTTGTGATACCACTGATCCAATTGCTATTTATAGCCACAGACTTTATTCACTTTGATGTTTTTTTCACTTTGATGATTTATAAGCACTTTATTATTATTGTTGATTGCACAGCACTATTGCACTTTATGTTCATGCTATTTAACCATAGTATTTAGCGCAAGTTTTTTTATTTTAGCGCCCTCTTATTTTCTTATACAACCCACATGTCACAAAGTCAATATACTGCACTTTGAGTGGAGCAGCTGTCATTTATATATTTGTATATTCTGGTATTATCCAGCAATAGCGCTGGGTTTTCTTTACTTTTCAAGGATGTGGAATTCCCTTCCACAGGCGGTGGTCTCAGCGGGGGGGCATTGATAGTTTCAAGAAACTATTGGATAAGCACCTGAACGACCGCAACATACAGGGATATACGATGTAATACTGACATATAATCACACACATAGGTTGGACTTGTGTCTTTTTTCAACCTCACCTACCTTGTAACTATGTAACTAACCACAGATCTTCTGTGTATGTAGGCTGCCTCAAATCCTTCTGCCTCTTCATGTAATCCCAGACAGACACGATGATGTTGCGATCAGGGCTCTTTGGGGACCAAACCATCACTTCCTTGTTGTTCTTTACACTGAAGATAGCTCTTAATGACATTGGCTCTATGATTGGGGTCGTTGTCCTGCTGCAGAATAACTTTGGGGTCAATCACATGCCTCCCTGAATGGTTGGCATGATGGAAAAGTATCTGCCTGTATTTCCCAACATTGAGGACACCATTTATCCTGACCAAATCTCAAACTCCATTTGCAGAAATGCAGCCCCAAAATTGCAATGAACCGCCACTATGCTTCACTGTTACCTGCAGGCACTCATTGTACTGCTCTCCAGCCCTTCGGCAAACAAACTGCCTCCTTCTACAGTCAAATATTTCAAACTTTGAATCATCAGTCCAGAGCACCTGCTGCCATTTTCTGCACCCCATTTCCTATGTTTTTGTGCACAGTTGAGTCGTTTAGCCATGTTTCAACATCGGAGGTATGGCTTTTCGGCTGCAATTCTTCCTCGAAGACCACTTCTGCCCAGATTTCTCTGGACAGTAGATGAGTGTACCTGGGTCCCACTGGTTTCTGCCACTTCTGTACTGATGGCACTGCTGGACATCTTCTGATGTCAAAGGGAAATAAGCATGATGTGTCTTTCATCTGCTGCATTAAGTTTCCATGGCCAATCAGTGCATATATGGTCCTGTCAGAAAAGATGTTGGCATTCTCGTATGCACAGTAACCAGAGAACTCCTGCCCATGGCTGTGTAACTGGTATGCAGGCGCATGTGTGCATTGGTGCCAGGTGGGCTGTTTAAGCTGCACTATGTCATTGTGTCAGTGCCTCCTCTGCACATCACAATGACATCTGCACCTGCTGCCAGAAGACTTTACAGGCACTCATTCCCTCTCTGTGCTCTGGTGATTCCCTGTTACCTTACCAGGGCTCCTGAGCCAGAGCTGTGAGAGAGGCCTACCTCAGCACTTCACACTCCTTATCTAGGTACGTTTCAGGTCCTCAATGTTACACATTTCTTTGTGCTTCTTCAAAAGAGCTTGAACAGAAAATCTTGAAACTCCAGTCTGCTTTGAAATATAAGTATAATTCTTGGCGTCTTGTTGCTGTGTTCAGTCTTGCCATTGTGTATGACCTGTGACATGAAACTGTCTTCCACAACCTCACCTTGGTTGTTCCTCACCCAGGATTAAGCCTCCTACACAGTCATTTCTGTTTTAGTTAATGACTGTGTTTCAACTTACACATGAAATACAGTGCCTTGAAAAAGTATTCGTAGCGCTGACCCCCGAAGGAGCGGCTTAGAATTGGCTATATCCATAATTCACATTTACTACTCAACCCTCGCAGCCCATAGATTCAAAGTCACAGTCCTTAGTGCTTTTTTTAACGCTTTATTCATTAACACAAACTAGGATAAGAGAAGGACTTTCTTTGAGATGCTCTTTTGTTGCATTGTCATCTTAGCATGGTTCTTACAGGAAACATTAAAGAATAATTGCGGATGGTCAGACAAAACATTTTACACGATCTCTTTAATCAGGGAAGATGGAAGTAGATTTAATAGAGAATTAACTGATAAAGAGTCACTCTGAATAACTTCTTCATCTGGATGACTTAAAAGGAACAATCCATTTCTCTATGCGTGTGCATGCAGCTTCACTGCTACCTCTTTGCCACTACTTCCCACTTGCATGGTACTTTGAGATTAAGCTACAGGAGAGCCATTCTGATCACCTCCTCCCGCTTGACTGATTGGTATCCTAGGGCAATGTTGAACTCTAAGTCATGGGCCATAACCACCCATCTCACCGACTTGTGCATCAACAACCTCAGTCTCTGACAGTACCCATCCCTTGGGCTTTCACTCACTTGATCAATAGTCCATGTGCCACTCATAAATGATCGATCGCCCAGTTTCCTTCCGTTTTGCTGCCACTTCATCTGAAATGATTCTCGGTTCCTCTGTCTGTCTGTGGCCCGATCCCCTCCGCGCAGGGGCGGCCTACGACATCCATAACTACATGCTGCGAGATGTCGTCTGTTCCTCCATGAGGACCAGACCTCCACCCCTCTGGCTAGGGTGAAGCTCCGTTGACTCCCCGGAGGGGGGACCTCTCCCCTCCGGGAACCAGGTTGGGCCTCTCCAAGCTCTCACAGCAAACAGGAACTGCTCATGATCATGTGACTCAGCTTTTATATGAGAGTTCCGGGCCCTTGTCCAACAAATTAATGATTGGCCGGGACTCGCATACAAACACCTGTCACTCAAATATAGAAATCAACAAACAGGCCTGCTGTAATAGCATAAGCCTGTCTAAATTTACCTGACATAGAAAACTGACAATAAAGGTCACCTATCTAAAAGTAGGTGCCCGCTACATATTCATACCCTTTGAAATTTTCCACATTTTGTCATGTTACAACCAAAAACGTAAATTAATTTTATTGGGATTTTATGTGATAGACCAACACAAAGTGGCACATAATTGTGAAGTGGAAGGAAAATGATGAATGGTTTTCAAAATTTTGTACGAATAAATATCTGAAAAGTGTGGCGTGCATCAGGGCCATCTTAAGAGCATTATAGGCCCCTGGGCAATACAATGCACTGGGGCCCTGTCTACACAATCACGCACAAGAATAAAAATGCAAATTATCAATAAGGCTATATTTATTGGTACTTCCAACAAAATCAGTGTTTAAACATTAACACAACGTTTGGACAATATAACACGAGCTTGAAAAGCAAGAAATTGAAAAACAAGAAATTACAGATTGAAATGGGACAGTACAAAAGCACTAATTATTTATTAAATTTGTGATACTTCTTGTAGAGAATTCCTTTATAATTGGCTTGAAGTCAATGGTTTTTAGGATATCATTTCCTATACACATGAGTGAAAGCCAGTTCAAACGCTGCTGCCCCATTGTGCTGTGAAGTTCATTTTTTATCAGTTTCAATCTTGAGAACGAACGCTCTCCTGCACAGTTGGTCACCATCATGCACATGAACACTCTGAGTGCAATTTCCACATTCGGAAAAACAGATTTCAAGTTGTCTGAAATAATTTTTCTGTACAATGCAGGGAGAGTCTCACAATTTTGATCAAGAATCATGTAGTGCTTGAGATGCTCACCTTCATTTAGTAGGTCACCATAATCAAGATCTTTGTGATAAACATTAGCCGGATTCACACTTTTTGTTTAGCTCATCAGAACTAATTGTTTTTAATTCACGGAAGAATAAAAACATATTTCCAATGAATGAATAAGCTTCTGCATGTTTTGTCAGTGCAGGAATTAGAGAACAGGAAGGAATGTTTCCATCTTAAACTTTTCACTTTTACTAAGAAGTACCTCTTCTTCTGATCCGTCATATCTAGTGAGGCGTACACTGCGCTTTCGTTCCCGTTTTTCCTTATAATCTGAATCTGGACACCTACTCCTGGCTTTCAATTCATATGCACTAAATCTGTCTCTAGTATCCTGAAGATACGTTTTTAGAGACTCAAGCAGGTTCATGGCAACAAGTATGTTAACATCTTCTGATTGCAGGACCTTGCTTGTTTTGTTGACTCTTTCAAGAATGTCATTCCAAAGAATTGTGAGGAAAATCGTTTCCAGGTTTTCCATTTTATCACTCAATCCTTCTGCCTCTCGCCTTGTGTTTACTTCCTGTTCAGTGTCAGCTGATACAGAATCTAGTGCATTTTTAATTTTCTCAAAACCCTCATGTAAAGCATGAACAGCATCAAAATGTGCCGACCATCTTGTGTCAGACAGATGCCACAATGTTTTTTCAAGAGATGATGCAAGAACATTCCATCGATGTGTGGAAACAGAGAGTGATGAATAAAGACGCTGAACAAAGTCAAAGAATTTTACAGTCTGTAGACAACACCCTGCTGCTTTTACTCCCACCAGGTTCAGGCTGTGTCCAGCACAGGGGACATACATGGCGAACTCATTCAACTGAAGAATCCGTGCTTGCAATCCAGTATTGTGTCCAGACATTTTTGAGGCATTGTCATATGACTGACCATGGCAGTTGTATAGTGGAATGTTGTTCTCATTAAGGAATCCCACAACAGTGTCAGCTAGATTCTTTGCTCCATGAGAAAAGATGGTGATGAACTTAAGAAAACGTTCCACGGGCTAACATCCTCAAATGTACCAGACAGTAAATGTCAGTTGATCGGTGTGTGAGATGTCTGGAGTGGAATCCACACTTAGGCCCCTTTCACACATGCGGACAGTATGTCCGTATTTCATCCATCCTTTTCGGATGAAATACGGACATGCATGCATCCCTATGGGATAGCGGGTGTCAGCGGATGAACATCCACTGACACCCGATATCATCCGTCCCCGCTATGGTCCGATTCTGCAGACGGAGGAAAATCCTATTTTTCTATCTGTCTGCAGAGCGGATGAACACGGAGGTCCATGTTCATCCGATCTCCCCATGGGGGAGAGCGGAGATCTGACAGGGCGGTCCCTGCACTGTGTGCAGGAACCGCCCTGTCATCTGCCAGCTCAGCGGGGATCAATGGAGCGATCCCCGCTGAGCAAGCGGATGTTCACGGGTCCGTCCCGTGTGAAAGGACCCTTATTGAATAGTATTTTGATTCTTTTATTTCTTCAAGAAAAGCAGAAAGAACATGCTGTCCCATTATTTCAATGAATTCCTCACAAATAGTGGCAGATAAATTTGATGGGTTCCCCTTTCCTGGATTCCCATACAATTTGAGATGTTCTTACAAAAAAGGGACAAATTCACTTAACAGCTCAAGAATACCTAAAAAGTTTCCATTTTTAGCAGAACCAATTATTTGGTTTTCTCCACAAAATGGTAGACCTATTGCAGAAACCACTTGTGTCAACACTTTATGCCAATACTCCTGCTCTGAGCGAAGTTGTTGAAGTAATAATGTATCGACATTTCCAGTTTCTTTATGGCGAATCAAATATGCCGTCATGCACTTGCGATGTTCTTCTCCATTTTCATGTTCACCAATAACATTGCATCAGCAGCTTTGATGGGCACAGTGACTGTGTTTGATGGGCACAGTGGCAGCTTTTGATGGGCACAGTGGCAGCATTTGATTGGCACAGTGGCAGCTTTTGATGGGCACAGTGGCTGCATTTGATGGGCACAGTGGCTGCGTTTAATGGCACAGTGGCTGCGTTTAATGGCACAGTGGCTGCATTTGATGGGCACAGTGGCAGCTTTTGATGGGCACAGTGGCAGCGTTTGATGGGCACAGTGGCTGCGTTTAATGGCACAGTGGCTGCGTTTGATGGGCACAGTGGCAGCTTTTGATGGGCACAGTGGCAGCTTTGATGGGCACAGTGGCAGCTTTGATGGGCACAGTGGCTGTGTTTGATGGGCACAACTTGAACTTACTTAAGTCTTACAGTTACAGTTAGACTTACTTGAGGCCGCCAGCAGCTTTGATGGGCACAGTGGCTGCGTTTGATGGGCACAGTGGCTGCGTTTGATGGGCACAATGACTGTGTTTGATGGGCACAGTGGCAGCTCTTGATGGGCACAGTGGCAGCGTTTGGGCACAGTGGCTGCGTTTAATGGCACAGTGGCTGCGTTTGATGGGCACAGTGGCAGCTTTGATGGGCACAGTGGCTATGTTTGATGGGCACAGTGGCAGCTTTTGATGGGCACAGTGGCAGCAGTTGATGGGCACAGTGGCAGCTTTTGATTGGAACAGTGGCAGCGTTTGATGGGCACAGTGGCTGCATTTATTGGCACAGTGGTTGTGTTTAATGGCACAGTGGCTGCTTTTGATGGGCACAGTGGCATCTTTTGATGGGCACAGTGGCAGCTTTTGATGGGCACAGTGGCAGCATTTGATGGCACAGTGGCTGTGTTTGATGGGCACAGTGGCAGCTTTGATGGGCACAGTGGCTGTGTTTGATGGGCACAGTGGCTGTGTTTGATGGGCACAACTTGAACTTACTTAAGTCTTATGCCCCGTACACACGGTCTGATTTTCCGATGGAAAATGTCTGATCGGAGCGTGTTGTCGGAAATTCCGACCGTGTGTGGGCTCCATCGGACATTTTCCATCGGATTTTCCGACACACAAAGTTGGACAGCAGGAGATAAAATTTTCCGACAACAAAATCCGTTGTCGGAAATTCCGATCGTGTGTACACAAATCCGCACATTTTCTCTTTCTCCTCTGCAGCTTTTTTCCTCTTCTGTGCTCCACTCAAAACATTACGTTTCATTTCTGCTCTAAAGGTTATTTTCACCAACACGAAATAACGTTTCTTTTTCCTCACCTTTCTTACACTTCCTTGAACTAGTGGCAACTCTAAGATTGATATATAAGGGGGACACATAAGATATTACAGTCAAAACTTGCGGGGCCCGGGCACTAATAACTTTCACCACTAAATCATACAACTAAAAAAAACTAAATAAATATATATAAATGTACACACTCACACTCTGGTGCTGCTGGTGCTGCCTGGTGGGTATCAATGCTGGCGTGGGTACTGCTGGTGCTGGTGGGTATTAATGCTGGTGTGGGTACTGCTGGTGCTGGTGGGTATTAATAATGCTGGCGTGTGTACTGCTGCCTGGCTCCTCTGAGACACCGAAGTGTGACAGGAAGCATGCAGCTGCAGTAGAGAGCAGAGCCGATGCTTCTTGTATCTGTCACAGGTAGAGTGCATTTCATATCACTCCGCTGGTGAAAAGCCGGAACTACACAGAAAGCATCGGCTCCATTCTTCACAGTGACAGCTGACTCAAACTGCACACTGCCCGCCGCTGAGTCACTGACTGATATCGGGACTGATCGCACCACACTCTGCCTCTGTGAGGGAGCCGCACAGCACTGGCACAATGCGGCAGCGAACTTTGTGACATCTGAATGATGCTTGGCTAGGGTCGCTGGGCAGGTGGGGCCAGGGCCGATCCTAGGGTCACAGGCGCCTGGGTGCAGAAATATTTCTGGCGCCCCCACATGGGCATGGTCATCTTATTAACTCCTCCCCTTTACTGAAATGCACAGTCACTGTTTGATGGGCACAGTGGCAGCGTTTGATGGGCACAGTGGCTGCGTTTAATGGCACAGTGGCTGCGTTTGATGGGCACAGTGGCAGCTTTTGATGGGCACAGTGGCAGTTTTGATGGGTACAGTGGCAGCTTTGATGGGCACAGTGGCAGCTTTTGATGGGCACAGTGGCAGCTTTGATGGGTCCAGTGGCTGCGTTTTATGGGCACAGTGGTATCTTTTGATGGACACAGTGGCAGCAGTTGATGGGCACAGTGGCAGCAGTTGATGGGCACAGTGGCAGCTTTTGATGGGCACAGTGGCAGCGTTTGATGGGCACAGTGGCTGCGTTTAATGGCACAGTGGCTGCGTTTGATGGGCACAGTGGCAGCTTTTGATGGGCACAGTGGCAGCTTTGATGGGCACAGTGGCAGCTTTGATGGGCACAGTGGCTGTGTTTGATGGGCACAGTGGCAACTTTTGATGGGCACAGTGGCTGTGTTTGATGGGCACAACTTGAACTTACTTAAGTCTTACAGTTACAGTTAGACTTACATGGCAGCTTTGATGGGTCCAGTGGCTGCGTTTTATGGGCACAGTGGTATCTTTTGATGGACACAGTGGCAGCAGTTGATGGGCACAGTGGCAGCAGTTGATGGGCACAGTGGCAGCTTTTGATGGGCACAGTGGCAGCGTTTGATGGGCACAGTGGCTGCGTTTAATGGCACAGTGGCTGCGTTTGATGGGCACAGTGGCAGCTTTTGATGGGCACAGTGGCAGCTTTGATGGGTACAGTGGCAGCTTTGATGGGCACAGTGGCAGCGTTTGATTGGCACAGTGGCAGCTTTTGATGGGCACAGTGGCTGCGTTTGATGGGCACAGTGGCTGCGTTTAATGGCACAGTGGCTGCGTTTAATGGCACAGTGGCTGCATTTCATGGGCACAGTGGCAGCTTTTGATGGGCACAGTGGCAGCGTTTGATGGGCACAGTGGCTGCGTTTAATGGCACAGTGGCTGCGTTTAATGGCACAGTGGCTGCGTTTGATGGGCACAGTGGCAGCTTTTGATAGGCACAGTGGCAGCTTTGATGGGCACAGTGTCAGCTTTGATGGGCACAGTGGCTGTGTTTGATGGGCACAACTTGAACTTACTTAAGTCTTACAGTTACAGTTAGACTTACTTGAGGCCGCCAGCAGCTTTGATGGGCACAGTGGCTGCGTTTGATGGGCACAGTGGCTGCGTTTGATGGGCACAGTGACTGTGTTTGATGGGCACAGTGGCAGCTCTTGATGGGCACAGTGGCAGCGTTTGGGCACAGTGGCTGTGTTTAATGGCACAGTGGCTGCGTTTGATGGGCACAGTGGCAGCTTTGATGGGTACAGTGGCTATGTTTGATGGGCACAGTGGCAGCTTTTGATGGGCACAGTGGCAGCAGTTGATGGGCACAGTGGCAGCTTTTGATTGGCACAGTGGCAGCGTTTGATGGGCACAGTGGCTGCGTTTATTTGCACAGTGGCTGTGTTTAATGGCACAGTGGTTGCTTTTGATGGGCACAGTGGCTGCTTTTGATGGGCACAGTGGCATCTTTTGATGGGCACAGTGGCAGCAGTTGATGGGCACAGTGGAAGCTTTTGATGGCACAGTGGCTGTGTTTGATGGGCACAGTGGCAGCTTTGATGGGCACAGTGGCTGTGTTTGATGGGCACAGTGGCTGTGTTTGATGGGCACAGTGGCTGTATTTGATGGGCACAACTTGAACTTACTTAAGTCTTACAGTTACAGTTAGACTTACTTGAGGCCGCCAGCCTGGTGCAGTGCAGTGAGTCACAGCAAGGCAGCTATCAATCTCAGGGCCGAAAGTTTCGCTCCGCTCTGCTCCCTCTGAGCCACGCTGTCTGAAGAACATGGCAGAGGTGGGCAGAGCTTGTTCACTAGTCACGGAGGCAGCTCGCTATGAATGCTGGGGCGTCCGCGGCCTAAGACTAAGACTGATGTCACTGGTTGCTAGCTAGACGCCGGGCAGCCGGCGATTCTAGCAAGTGAGCAACCAGTGCAGTGCAGTCAGTCATCTGCAGCAGATTGCAGCGCTGAGGATCGGCCCTGGGTAGGGCCCTCCGGGCAAGTGGGGCCGCTGGGCAACTGCCCAGTGTGCCCAGTCAAAAAAACGGCCCTGGCGTGCATTTGTATTCAGCCCCCTTGAGTCAATATTTTGTAGAACCACCTTTCGCTGCAATTACAGCTGCAAGTTTTTTGGGGGATATTACTACCAGCTTTGCACATCTAGAGAGTGAAATTTTTGCCCATTCTTCTTTGCAAAATAGCGCAGGCTCTGTCAGATTAGAGGGACAGCATCTGTGAACAGCAATTTTCAAGTCTTGCCACAGATTCTCAATTGGATTTAGGTCTGGACTTAGACTGGGCCATTCTAACACATGAATATGCTTTGACCTAAACCATTCCATTGTAGCTCTGGCTGTATGTTTAGGGTCGTTGTGCTGCTGGAAGACTCTAACAGATTTTCTTTTAATGCCGCGTACACACGATCTGAATTTTAGTCGGAAAAGCCTTGGATGGTTTTTCCAGTGGAATTCTGCTCAAGCTTGTCTTGCATACACACGTTACACCAAATTCCAACCGTCAAAAATGCAGTGATGTACAACACATACGACGGCACTATGAAAGGGAAGTTCAATACCCAATGCACCACCCTTTGGGTTCCTTCTGCTAATCTCGTGTTTATCTCGTGTTAGTAGAAGTTTGGTGAGAGAAGATTTGCGCTTTTCAGCCTCGTGCTTTTCAGATCGTTACTGCTCTTCAGTTTGTGCTTGTGGGTTTGTATCTGGTTTTCAGTGCATGTAGTCAGTTCGCATCTGTTTTTCAGTGTGTTCTTGTCCACTCGTTTCTGATTTTCAGCTCGCTCTTCACAGGCCTTTCTGTTCTGCAGTGCGTTCTGACCAGCCGACCGTTTTGAAGCCATGTTGCGGTTATGTACTCGTCGTAGAGTTCGTGCTGTGCGGGGGCTTGGTGTTGAGGTTCTTGCTTTCACCCAAGCCCAGTCCATGAACAGGGCGGAGTTCATGAACGAATAATTGGTCACTCCAGCGTGACCAATTCTGTCATATGCCTTTGTTGCGGGAGATCCAGGAGAATAACCCTGATGATTTCAGGAATTTTCTCCGGATGACGGACCCCGTTTTTCACCGTCTGTTGGCTTTGCTGTCCCCTTATATTACGAAGCAGGACACCTGCATGCGGCAAGCCATCACTCCCGAGCAGAGGCTAGTCACCACGTTGCGGTACTTGGCGACAGGGAGAAGTCTACAGGACCTCAAGTTCTCGACAGGCATCTCCCCCCAGGCTCTGGAGATCATTGTTCCAGAGACCTGTTCTGCCATCATTCAGGTTCTGCAGAAGGACTATATTAGGGTAAGTTTTCTTCTTTAACATCACATTCTTTGTATTTCATGTATGCTAATGCATTGTATTTCATTTATCATTCCCTAATTACCATGATTGCAATATGCTGTTAATGTCCCCTTTGTGCCCATGCATTCTGTAAGCTTTTAATGCTCTTTTTTGGCCTACATGCATATTTGCCTTCACTAACCTCCCCAGCATGCTATCCTGGGCCCATACACACCTAGCCTAGTCACTTAACAATGTATTTTGTCAGCTCCATTGTAGTGCTTTACCCTAAACACCCCCTAAAATGTTTATTGTTGTCCTTAAATTCAGGCAGAATGAAGGGGCTTTTTTTGGGGTCCCAAACTCATTTATAACCCTCCCCCCCTAAATTTTTCCAATGGGCCATCAGAGGGGGTGAGGAATCTGATAAGTGGACCTTATCTATTTGTCATATTTAAATATTCCTTAAAATAAATGTTATACTGATGTTGGCCAAGAATGTTTGTGTCTATCTGTTTGCAATGTTATGTGCAAAAGTACTAATATTTTTTTTTTGACTCCACAGTTTCCTTCAACGCCACAGAAATGGCAGACTGTCGTCTCCCAGTTTGCCCAGTGATGGGACTTTCCTAACTGCGAAGGGGCAATCGATGGGAAACATGTCCACATCATACCACCACCCCACTCGGGATCATACTATTTTAATTATAAGGGGTTTAATAGTATCGTGTTTATGGCGGTGGTGTCAGCGACATATACATTTTTATATGTGGACGTGGGGAAGAATGGTCAGATGTCGGCTGGTGGAGTCTTTGTCCAGACCGAGTTTTATCGACGCCTCCAGAGTGGTGGCTTGGGATTGCCACCTGCAGAAGAGAATGTGGAAGGACTCCCATTTGTTTTTATCGCTGATGAAGCATTTGGTCTGGGTGATCACCTGATGAGGCCATTCCCCCAGAGGACCCTCACCCCGGAAAAGAGGGTTTTTAATTACTGGCTGGCCAGAGCCAGAAGAGTCGTGGAGAATGCCTTTGGGATAATGGCCAGCTGGTTCTGCCTATTTCTTACAGCAATTAATATGGCGGAGTACAAACTGAACCACATAGTTCTAGCATGCTGCATACTTTTTAAAGAGAAATGCTCCTAATTATGTTGCCTCACTTGGGCCTGAGGCCGGACTTCCTGAAAATACACTGAAGGCCCTGGAAGCTGGCTGTTCTGGCTTGTCCCCCCAAATCGCCCGTCAAGTGCGGCAAAAATATGTTGATTATTTTACGGGTAGGGGGGCCATTGCAATGCCAGCAAATTTTTCTGATAAAATCTTGATTTTGATTTACTGCTTGTGTTTCTTTTAGCTGTCTCCTTGGTTCTCCTAGTGCACTTGTAGTGCCAAGTGTTTTTTCCTTTATTAAATAACACTCATTGTCACTGTAAACACCAACTTAATACAAAAACTGGTATTGAGCATTGAAAGAAGAAGCCACACGTTGTTGAGTACATTACTCAAACATTATAAAATGAAAAGAGAGAGAGAAGTGGGACTTTAAATGACGCACACAGCAGCACAACGCAGGTCAAGTGACCAACATTCATTTATTTGGTATAATCCATGGTATGTAAAAAACATTTTGGGCATCCAACCTCTAAAATGCTGTGGGCATCAAGCCTCTATATAATAACCCATGGATTGATTATACATAAAATACACATAAATTACTCAATAGGTCATGATCCATTGTCACACAGAGAGCACAGATAACAATCAGTATGCATGTGTACATTTGTTACTATGATTAGACCCAAAAAGAGCCATGGAAATTAGAACAAATAATAATAATAATAATAAAAGAGATTTAATGCCATGACAGATACTTATGGAGGTAAGTGGAATCATTGAAATCTTGGTATTCCATGATATGGGAAGATTGGTAATAATCAAAGCTCTACACGTTTCGCGGTACAGCAACCGCTCATCAGGAGCATACGTCATGGAATGATTGTCTGCATCAGCGATCAAGTGAAACAGCATCCAGAATCGCAGAGAGCTGCAAAACAAAGCCGCCCGACGCCAGGGTGATCTGCGGGAATGGGAACAAAGGCCATAGGCAAAACCATTGCTGGTGGGTGCAATGAGTGTAGGATGCGGACCTCCATGTGGGAAACCTGGTGTGCACAGAGTGGACAATTCCAAGCATGTGAGTGTGATGCTGAACAGGAACACTCCACTTTCCTTTACCTCCATAAGTATCTGTCATGGCATTAAATCTCTTTTATTATTATAATTATTTGTTCTAATTTCCATGGCTCTTTTTGGGTCTAATCATAGTAATAAATGTACACATGCATACTGATTGTTATCTGTGCTCTCTGTGTGACAATGGATCATGACCTATTGTGTAATTTATGTGTATTTTATGTATAATCAATCCATTGTTTATTATATAGAGGCTTGATGCCCACAGCATTTTAGAGGTTGGATGCCCAAAATGTTTTTTACATACCATGGATTATAACAAATAAATGAATGTTGGTCACTTGACCTGCGTTGTGCCGCTGTGTGCTTCATTTAAAGTCCCAAAATTTTCCTTTTTGAGATCAGACATTATAGTGTCAAAAATGTGTTGATCTTGCCTTCATCAGATGGGGTGATGTCACCCCTGTAAAAGCCAAATTTTGAAGATGCACACAAATTGTGAGTTAAACTGGGGATTTCCCTCCTGATCCCATGTCTAATGTCAACATGTGCTATCTCCCATCATGGGGGATCAATGGACGTGTTTTGGGGGTGCAACCACTTCCTCTTACCTACTTGAGTTGCGAGGAAGGGGTTGCACCCACAAAACGCTTACATTGATATCTCCTGATGGCAGATAGCACATGTTGACACACTGGGGGTCATTTACTATAACTCCAGGAAGTACTGGGCACTATGGCAAATAATAGAGCCCATTTTAGCCAAATGGAAACAAAACGGCGAATTTGCGCATGAAAATCAGCGATATAAGCGGAGAACAAACGTTTGTAAATTCTAAATTGTCGCTAATTAGCGCTTCCGCGTATATACAAATGCCAATTCTTATCAAGTTGTTATATAGCACTGTACTGTAGCCATGATCCATGTATGTGAAAGAAACATTTTTTATCAGAGATGTGCTCTAGTTCCCGTGCATCTATTGATTTATATTGCAATTAGTATTCCTAGTTTTTTTTTTCCTTCTTTTGCTAAGAAATGCAGTTCTGAATGATTATTACATAGTAATGTCTGCTATTCTGTAAAGTTACATGTATTAATCATTTAGGTTACCTATTTGTTGTATGTTGTTTTTTTCATGTTTTTGATTTATTATTTATTAATTTAGTTGACTATAAAGCAGTAATTATTTATGTTCATTCTTTAATAATACTACACTATTATGCAGGTCTTGTACTTAGCACAATGGCTTAGTGGTCTGCTTGGATATCTCCACACCACTCATGGTATGAGTTCAAACAACAGCCAACCTACCATCCACCAGCTGTGTTTATTTTTTCAGTGCACAAGTGAATTAAAATAAACAAACTAAGAAATGTAAACTGCCCTTTAGCTAGTGTGTGGTGTTTGGAATGTCACATCATAATATAATTGAATACTTACATACCATTGCATGCATTTAAAGAGTTAATACAATAAAAACTTTCACATTAAGCTGCATTGGCTACTTGGCAATCACCTATTTTCAGTAAATATATACACGTATATTTGCGTTGCTTTGGCTAATTGGCTAACTGGCATTCTCCTTTTCCCACCAATGCAATCTTTTAGGATTTTTCTGTGGGATTTGAACCCATGAGTCTTTCAATACCTGAATGTTTGAAGGTAGAGGCGCTAGCCTATTGGGCTGAGCACAAGTATACATACAAAATACTTTTACTAGTGTTTGATGTGTTATATACTATACAATAAAGTTTATCAAATGTAAACTGCTTGTTAGCTAGTGTGTGGTGTTTGGAGATTCACACCATAATATTAGTGAATACTTACATACCATTGCAAGCATTTGAAGAGTTAATACAATAATATCAACCACATTAAAGTGTATTGGCTACTTGGCATTCACTGTATGCTGCTTTGGCTAACTGGCTAACAGTAATTCTCCTTTTCTCCACTAATAGTAATCTTTTAGGATTCTTCTGTGGGATGTGAACCCATGAGTCTTTCAATACCTGAATTTTTGAAGGTAGAGGTGCTAACTGCTAGCCTATTGGGCTGAGCACAATTATATATACAAAATACTTTTACTAGTGTTTGATGGTTTATATACCATACAATAAAGTTTATCAAATGTAAACTGCTTGTTAGCTAGTGTATGGTGTTTTGGAGATTCACACCATAATATTAGTGAAGACTTATTTATTTTTATTTAAGGTACTTCTATAGTGCCGTCAATTTACGCAGTGCTTTACATATACATTATACACTAATATGGGCCCCTACCCTCAAGGAGCTTACAATCTAAGGTCCCTAACTCACATTCATATACTAGGGCCAATTTAGACAGAAGCCAATTAACCTACCAGCATGTCTTTGGAGTGTGGGGGGAAACCGGAGT
The DNA here is from genome assembly GCF_042186555.1 of Aquarana catesbeiana. Lineage (NCBI taxonomy): Eukaryota > Metazoa > Chordata > Amphibia > Anura > Ranidae > Aquarana > Aquarana catesbeiana. The sequence goes on from NC_133326.1 coordinate 529,573,587, forward strand.
ACCCGCACGAAACCCACGCAGGCACAGGGAGAACATGCAAACTCCAGGCAGGTAGTCTTGTGGTGTGGTTAGGAATACGAACCAGCGACCCTTTTTACTGCTAGGTAGGGATGAGCAGACCCCCCCCCCCCCGTTCGGTTCGCACCAGAACATGTGAACAGGAAAAAAGTTTGTTCGAGAATGCGAACACCGTTAAAGTCTATGGGGGTCATTTACTATAGCGCCAGGAAGTACTGGGCACTATGGCAAATAATAGCTCCCATTTTAGCCAAATAAAATTTCAACAGGCTAATGTGCGAATGAAAAACTAGCGCTATTAGTGAGAAACACATGTTAGTACATTCTAAGCTGGCGCTAATTAGCGCTTCCGCGTATATGCAAATGCCAATTCCTACCAAGTTGTTATATAGTACTGCACTTTAATCATGATCCATGTATGTGAAAGAAACATTTTTATGTGAGATGTGCTCTACCTCGTGTGCATCTATTGATGTATGTTGCAATTAGTATTCCTAGTTTTTTCCTTCTTTTGCTAACTAATGCAGTTATGAATGATTATTACATAGTAATGTCTGCTATTCTGTAAAGTTACATGTATTAAACATTTAGGTTACCTATTTGTTGTATGTTGTTTTTTATTTTTTAATTTAGGTGACTATAAAGCGGTAATTATTTATATTCATTCTTTAATCATACTACACTATTATGCAGGTCTCATACTTAGCACAATGGCTTAGTAGTCTGCTCAGATGTCTCCACAGCACTCATGGTACAAGTTCAAATACCAGCCAACCTACCATCCCCCAGCTGTGTTTATTTTTTCAGTGCACAAGCGAATTAAAATGAACAAACAAAAAAATGTAATCTGCCCATTAGTTAGTGTGTGGTGTTTGGAATTTCACACCATAATAGTATTGAATACTTACATATCATTGCATGCATTTGAAGAGTTAATATAATAGAATCAGCCAAAATTAAAGTGCATTGGCATTCACCTATTTTCAGCATATGCTGTTTTGGCTAATTGGCTAATAGTCATTTGCTTTTTTTTCACCAATTCAATCTTTTAGTATTTCTCTGTGGGATTTGAACCCATGAGTTCTTCAAGGTAGAAGTGCTGACCGCTAGCCTATTGGGTGTAGCACAGTCATACATAGAAAATACATAGAAAATACATTCACTAGTGTTTGATGTTTCTTCTCCCCGAGCTGTCTCTCCTGCTGCCACCATCTTCTCCCGCTGATGTGTTCTTCAGCGCAGCCGGTTACCCACTAATAAAAAAAAAGCCGCTCTTCTTGTGGCGGTCTTCTGTGGCCATCCGATAATGTCACCCGGAGAGTCCGCTCCATGGCTATGTAAGAGACGCCAACACAGCGGAGGAAGACCACCATGGAAGAAGAGCAGCTTTTTTTTATTAGCGGGTAACCAGCGGTGCGGAAGAACACAGCAGATGGCGGCAGCAGGAGAGACGGCTCTGGGAGAATACAGCTCGGGGAGAAGATGGAGGAGGGAGAGACAGCGTCTGGAGAAGATGGCTCAGGGAAGAAGACAGCTCGGAGCTATTCTACAATAAAGGACTTGTCAAAAACCGGCTATGAATTTTTTTACATTTCACTGCTTTTTTTGGTGAACGGGTAGGGGTAAAATGTACCCCATACCTATTCACATAGGGGGCAGGATCTGGGAGCCCCCTTGTTAAAGGGGGCTTCCAGATTCTGATAAACCCCCTGCCTGCAGACCGACAACCACCGACCAGTGTTGTCAGGAAGAGGCCCTTGTCCCCATCAACATGGGGAAAAGGTGCTTTGGGGGAAGTGGCCTGGTAAGGTTCAGAAGGGGAGGGTGCTCACTCGTCCCCCCCTATCCTGACCTCCAGGCTGCATGCTCAGATAAGGGTCTGGTATGGATTTTGGGGGCCCCACATCAAATTTATTTTACATTTTGGTGTGAGGTTCCCCTTAAAGTCCATACCGAAGGGCCTCGTATGTACTGGGGGGACCCTACGACATTTTTTCCTTGAATTTTGGAATTCCATACCATATTATTGAATAAGTACATACCATTGCATGCATTTGAAGAGTTAAAATATGGAATAAAGCAAGCTGATGCTTTGGCTAATTATGCTTCTGAGTACAATGCACACTTCTAGGAGGTGATGCTGTCAGTGGGATTTGAATTCATGGCTTGAACTTTTGGGGGTAGCAGGGTATACCGCTATGCTACAGAGCTGAGCACTTACCTACAGAGAAAATACATTTACTAATGTTTGATTCAATACAATAATGTTTTGCATTTCAGGCATTAATATTATAGTAACAACCATGCTCGTGCCGATGTGGCATTGGCTAATAGGCATTTGCCTCTTTTCAGCATATGCTGCTGAGTACAATGCAAGCTTTCAGTAGGTGACACCATCTGTGTGATTTTCAGCCATTTGAGCACAATTATATTGAGAACATATGTTTACTAGTATTTGATGGTGGGACTACTTTATATTCTAGGTATAAAATAGTACTCAGCACAGTGACTTAGGCACCTTTCACACTTGTGCGACCTGAAAGTTGCGAGATTTTAATGCGACTTTAAGCAATGCCTGTGTAATCTTGAGGTCTATGGACGCAGGAGTCGCAGGGAAAGACACGCAACTTTCCCATGATTTTGCATCAGCAATTTTGCCACAATTCCAGGGAATGCCTGTGTAAACTTGAGGTCTATGGACCTCAACTCGCATCAAAGTCAGACCAAAGTAGTACAGGGACTACGTTGAAGTCAGTGTTACTTGAAGTCGCACAGATATGAATGGTACACATTAAAAATCATGGGGTATGACTTGTCATACGACTCTGTGTCCAAAGTCGCACAAGTGTGACTCAGCCCGACTTTGTCAGCGATTTCAGAGACATCAGTGCACTTTCCTGCACAGATGTCTAGTGAAATCACATAGGTCCCAACTGTTCTCCTTTAAGAAGGTGTCCTATGCCTATCTACTTTTGCTAATAGGTGTCCCTTATACCCATCTCAAAAAGTTGGGAGGTAAGAAATCGCCCCCTGAAGTCACCCAAAGTAGTGCAGGAACTACTTTTGGGAATCGTTGTGGCGTCGCACCAATTCGGACAGTTCCATTGCCATCAATAGGCGCTGATTTGGCCTACAATTTGACATGTCAATTCAGACCTTTGTGAACATGGGGGAAGTTGCATAGATATTAGAGCTGCACGGTTCTGGCCAAAATGAGAATCACAATTTTTTTGCTTAGAATAAAAAGATCACGATTCTCGCGACGTAAAATCTTTCACATTATCCCACAAAAAATTGGGCTAACTTTTCTTTTTTTTTTTTTTTTTTAATTCATTAAAGTACTTTTTTCCAAAAAAAATTGCATTTGAAAGGCGCAAATAAAGTGTGACATAAAATATTGTAACAACCACCATTTTATTCTCTAGGGTCTCTTATATAAAAAAATATATATAATGTTGGAGGGTTTTAAGTAATTTTCTAGCAAAAAAAAAAAAAAATGATTTTAACCTGAAACCAACAAATGTCAGAAAAATGTTTAGTGTTTAAGTGGTTAAACTTTCCTCACTTACACAGTTCTATTCAATTGACAAATTGTTACAAGGTTTCTAGTTAAGTTCACTGATAAAGAATGTTCTAATTCTTGGCAGACTTCCTGGTTTTTCGGCTGTGGCTTCAGAAGAGCAGAGAGAGTTCTTTGCGTAGCAAGAATCGTGAAACTCTTTTTTCAAGATCGTAAAGGGGAAAAAAATCACGATGACGATTAATCGTGCAGCTCTAATAAATATGCATGGAAATCAAGGAGGACAACTTTTTATGTGACTCTGAGGTCCAAAGCTCCATGAAAAGTCACCCAAGTAACCTAATGCGATTAATTGATAACACCTTTGAATAAGGCCCCATTTGCACTTGTGTGACCTTAAAATTGCACAGCTTTGTCATGACTTGAAGCAATGTCTGTGTAATCTTGTGGTGTATGGACCTCAAATTGCATCAAAGTCAAACCAAGGTAGTGCAGGGATGAATTTGCTACACCTTCAGGATGCACAAGTGACAATAGGGCCAAATTCAAAGGTGTTATCCTTGAATCTCATTCACACTGCTGCGACCTGAAAGTCACACTATTTTGCTGCCACTTTGCCGCTGCAATTGGCCCCAACTTCTGGGAATGCCGCTGTAATATTGTACCCGATATACCTCAAGTCACACCAAAGTAGTACAGGGACTACTTTGAAGTTGGTGCGACTTAAAGTAGCACAGATATGAATGGTTGTCATTGAGAATCATGGGGTACAACTTGTCATGCAACTCAGAGGTCCAAATTTGCTGGAAAATTCGCCCAGCTGTGAAACAAGTCATATATATTTTAATATAAGGAGCTCTCATTTATACTTGCATAGTCCTTACTGATTTACATCAGAAGAACAAATGCAGGAAGTGATGTGTGCACATGGGACGGAAGCAAATGTGTGGTGATGCCAAACAAATCAATGAACCCCACCCACACCAAATCTAACTATGACATCCACCCCCGCATTGATTAAGTACAAGTACATATCCTACACTTACCCGGCCAATGAGCAGCACCTCCTCTCTGCTAAAGAGACCTCGCCATGTCCACCTAGATGGAGATCCTGACCAGCACAGGAACTTTCGGGAGCATACAATGACTAATTTCCAGGTCAGAAGGTGAAACCACGCTTTTGATTGCAGCTGTGAATATTTGATCTCAACCATAATTAGTATTTTTTATTTTCAGATATGCAAATCTGTATTTCTACATACATTTGAAGGTAAACTTAAGGGAGTTTGATAAGAAATGGTGTCCCTAGGTTAGCAGCAGGTGAATTACAAAGGTAAAAGGCCCAGTTTGAGCCCTGGTTCACACTGACAGTGGGAGGAAAGCGTTCAGCTGAACTCCCACAATTTCATTCCTGCATGTCAGTCCTGACTGTGGGGGCAACATCAGAGACATCAGTGCAGGTTTCTGCACCAATATCAATACAAATCGCACCAATTATAACAGTGCCATTGCCACAGATTTGACATGTCAAATCACACCAATGTGAACCAGAGCTGACACATTCAAACACTGCCTATCCACCAGCTGAATTCATTACCTGCAATTCTCCACAGCTGTTAATGATAAAGGTGGAATCTTTATATATAACTTGCAGTTGTGCAGAAGCCTAGGTTTACATTGGAGCGCTTGGTCATGCGATTTGAGAGACTATGACTATTGGCAATGGCACTGTTCCAATCGATGCAACATTTTTTTTGTGGCACTGCATCAATTTGCTAAAGTAGTTCCTGCACTACTTTTGCCGATTTCAGGTGCGACTTCAATAGACATTTGTGTATGAAGCCACCTGAAATCACGCTGACCTTGCTACTTTGAAATCGTGCTACTTCAAGTAAGTAGCACAATTTCAAAGTAGCATGTGAACCAGGGCAAAGAGATTAGTTTTTTGGTGCATAAATACATATTGAAATAAAATATAAAAGATATTGCACTTTCCCAAAACCACCACCCACAAAAACTAAGGGAAAGAAAAGTAGAAGGAAAAAAAAAAAAAAAAAAAAAACACACACACCCCTCAACAAAAGCTCAATGTACTTTTATTTTACCAGCAGAAAAAAAAAAATTTACATTTACTAGCTTCAAAAAAATTTGGACAGGATATATGGTGCTACATTTAGCAACAGAATTTTAAGGGCCCTGCTCATAGGAGCTTACAATCTAAAATTAGACAAAACCTTAGAGTGGACACAGCTTTAATTTCAGTGTATAGCGGGCAACACATCACATTATTATCTGCAAGATTATAGAAACATACTTAACAGTCATTCTTACAAAGCATTCCAACATAATATTGCAAAAGACTTATTCAAAGCACCCACCACCAGCCCACAATCCACACATACATAGGTGACCATGTTCTGCTGGAAGCTGCATTTCGGTGTACACGATTAAACGAGATCAAAAATAGTAGGTCAGCAGATGCTTCCAAACGATGTTTGCATGATCAGACAGGAACAATACACACACAACATTGACAGCATGGCCACATAAACCCCACTTTTGATTGAAAAAATGCACAAGAATTTCATCAAATCTCCCAATATCATTCCTTCTCCATCACAACAAAAAATCTGACCTTCTCAGGCCAAACAAACCCCCCCTACTGCAGGCCTTTATATAAGAGAGGTTGTATTGTTAGCACACTGACACACCCAATAGAAGTACACGCCCACCAGTATCTTTCGATCCATCTCTTCATGTATGTCTAAAGTGATTGCACCTGATGAGCAGGAACACATAATACTATTTGCAACTGTGTTAGCCCTTGGCTATGTGCATCAAATCTCCAACTACAGGCCAAAGATCAAAGTCCATTTGCATCCACATAAACAAAGCAACAGTTTTCTAAGCATATGTACCCGTGCAGTGTAAACCCTAAAATTTGAAATGTCCAAGTCCCTGGGCATGATTAGTGCTAATAAACATTAACATCAGTCCCTGGCTGCAATGAGCTTCCAATATAAAGTCCAAAATTAACTTTCTTACATTAGAACCTATTTTGACAGGAGACAAATAAGATGCCAGCATGTCTTTAGATTGTGGTGAGAAACCCACACAGGGGAGAACATATAAACTTCAACACAAGGATTAGCATGTTGGAGAATTGAACCAACATCCCAGGTGCTGCTAGACAGAACTGCTACCCACTTACCCACCAGGCAGCCCCACACATGTTTTCTGCATCTCTGTGGTGTGAACCAGCCCTAAGTCCATAGCCATGCTCAGTGTCACAAGAAAAAATACAGTATATTGGCCTAAGTATTGGGATGCCTGCCTTTAAACACACATGAACTGTAATGGCATCCCAGTATTAGTATTGGGTTCAAAACTCATTTGGCCCACCCTTTGCAGCTATAACAGCTTCAACTCTTCTTGTTCACAAGGTTTAGGAGTGTGTCTATGGGAATGTTTGACCATTCTTCCAAGTGCATTTGTGAGGTCAGGCACTGATGTTGGACGAGAAGGCCTGACCTACAGTCTCCTCTAATTTATCCCCAAGGTGTTCTGTTGTGTTGAGGTCAGGACTCTGTGCAGGCCAGTCAAGTTCCTCCACCCCAAAATCACTCATCCATGTCTTTATGGACCTTGCTTTGTGCACTGGTCCAGATGATTTGGTGGAGGGGGATTATGGTGTGGGGGTTGTTTTTCAGGGGTTGGGCTTGGCCTCTTAGTTTCAGATAAGGGAACTCTTAAGGCGTCAGCATACCAAGACATTTTGGACAATTTCATGCTCCCAACTTTGTGGGGACAGTTTGGGGAAAGCCCCTTCCTGTTCCAACATGACTGCGCACCAGTACACAAAGCAAGGTCCATAAAGACATGGATGAGCAAGTTTGGGGTGGAGAAACTTGACTGGCCTGCACAGAGTCCTGGCCTCAACCCGATAGAACACCCTTTGGCTGAATTAGAGTAGAGACTGCAAGCCAGGCCTTCTCATCCAACATCAGTGCCTGGCCTCACAAATGCACTTCTGGAAGAATGATCAAACATTCCCATAGTCAGACTAAACCTTGTGGACAGCCTTCCCAGAAGCTGTTCTAGCTGCAAAGGGTGGGCCAAATCAAAATTTAACCCTACGGACTAAGACTGGGCTGCCATTAAAGTTCACGTGTGTGTAAAGGCAGGCGTCCCAATACTTTTGGCTATATAGTGTATCTGGAAAAGACTTACAATGGTGGTGGAACCCTCCTACACATAACTACTACAATTAGACATAGTTGTAGGACCTGGGAGATAAGACAACTTCTCTACATGAAGTAACATGGTTGGGATTTGAACCCAGACCCTCAGGGATACTAAGCAGAAGTTCTAACCTCTAAGCCACGGAGCTGCCACATGTGAGACCCTCCTACACATAACTACACATAAAAACACATAAATACTACATTTCTATGGACATACAGGTGATGGAATTACATTACTCAAGAGTTATTCTTCTTAATTTATTCTGTGATATTTGGTGTTTTTTGGTGGGTGAGAGTAGAATATTACCCTCAAATTTTTGGGAATTACATTTTGATTTCTGATGTTGGTACACATATCACATTTTTTGGGCTCAAATTATGAATATTTGGAAATAATAAAAAGCACAAAAAATTGTGATTCATTTTAAATTTTCATCAGCAATGGTATTGTTTGTGGATTGTAAAGACTCCTGTGTGAGTTTAGGTTAAAGATTGTTGTGAGATGAAGAGTAACAAGTGAAAGTGACAGAGAAAAATATATTTTACCAAAACATCAAAACATTCCACATTCTAGCATTCTTAAAATCAAAATATTTTAAGTAGAAGCAACAATGTTGCAAAGGAAAATTTATTTCACAGAAAGATACATTTCATCTCAACATTAAAAGTTTTTTTTTGTGAAAGTTAGAATTGTTCCATTAGAATCAATGGCTGAAACTTCATTTGGACTAAATTAGAGCAGATTTTAACTCCCAAAAAATGCTCTCTAATTAGCTCTCATTTTGGTATTTACTATACCTCCAGGTAAAAAAGACACTTGAGTTAAAATGAGAGTTATTTTCAGGTCTGAGCATGCTCAGTTGTGTTGGCACCCAGTTGTCCAAAACGGGGAATTTTTCACTTTTCAGACTTTTAAAGATATTTCAGTGTAGAAATCACTTTTTTCACACAGTTTAAAAGCAGATAATCTTTAAATAATATACCGCATATTTCAGTACCATTTAGGCAGTTATACCATGCTCTAAACATTATTTCCATGTGCAATTCTCTAGGTTTTAGCAGAGTAAGGGTTTGGGCACTATTTAGTTTCAGGGAGCTATAGTAAATTCGATTTTGGGAGTATTTTCTCACCAGCGCTATAGTGAATACCGTTTTAGCGCGAATTAGCGCTATTAGCGCTAATTCGCGCTAAATTGCCGTGAATTAGCGCTAATTCGCGGCAATTTGCGCGAATTAGCGCCATAGTGCTATAGTAAATGACCCCCACTGTGTGCATCTTCAAAAATTTGGCTTTTAAAATGCAACAAAAAAATTTTTAAATTTGTAAAAAAAATCTAAAATGGTGGCATTTTGTTGTTATTTAGATTCTCCCTAATACACCAATCATGTTCTTCAGTTTTTGTTCAATCTCATTTGTTTTTTGCTTGATGATGTCTAAATCCTGACTACACACCATTATCTCCTGGATTAGGATTTGTGCACTGGCATTGGTGAAATGAGGAGCTTGTTCTTCCACAATATGCACATCACCTAAAAGAAAAAATACACACCATGTATTATAAATATGCAGGTATACCTCTATTACCTGCATCTGTGGTGTCAGACACTGACCTGTTGTGGTGACAATTTCAACCACGCCATCCACCTCTCCTCCCTCCACATCCTGAGTTTGTGGTGTCCTCTGTTAACCTTCTTCAGGAGGTTGGGGGTTCCTGGTGTCCTCAGACGTCCCGAGTCTTTTCTCCCCTATGAGAATGAAACAAAAGGTATACTTAGCACACAGATATTTGAGGCCAGAAATAGGAATATGAAACATTGCTTGGAAGTGGGATACAATTATCTGTTTTGGCAGAATTCCAAGCTGAAGACATGATTTTTTTCCCTAACCAAAGCTGGAATACTTTTTTGGACAAGTTTCACACATGGAGACACCCCAAGTATCCACTGGAGTACCTGTGTGGGACACCCTAAAAAGTTTGTTCTGGTGTCCCACACTAGTGCTCCTGAGTCCAGATGTGTAAACAGCTGCTTAGTGTCCTCTCCTTATATTACACTGAATCAAGTTTGCAATTCATTCCAGTTTCAAACACATCTAGACAACAATGTTCTAAACTTCTTTTAATACAAATTAGCATGACCAAATATAGTTAACCCTGTATCTGCCAAAAACATCGTATTTAGTTGGCAAACAAACGATGTTTACTGCGACCGATTACTGTGCCCATGAACATGAAAGTAGCCATTTAAAACTGTACAACAGTAAAGAAAAGCACATGGAGCAGCATGCAAGTAATAATAATAATAGGGACACACCACAACTACTTACTTTTTAGATGCACTTTCTTGATTCTTCTGTACTGATCCTGCTCCCTCAATTTCAGGTCTGACCAGCGTTTCCTCAATTGCTCCTTGGATCGCCAAACCCCAAAATTCCTGTGCAGACTTCTCACTACTTTAGACATGATCTTGGCCTTTCTCACATTTGGGTTTAGGTAAGGTCCATACTTGCCACATAGTCGGCCCTCTTCAAGATGTCCACCATCTCCACCATCTCTACAAAGGCCATATTTGAGGCCTTAAATCTCCTCTGGGATCGTGACGTTTCTGGCTCCGGGCTTTCCTCTTCGTTACTGCTATTACGCACCTGTTGTGTCTCCGCCATGTTCCTCTCCCACTGCTATGAAAGAGAAGGGGCGGGGAATATTCTAGAAAGAACGTCAGGGGCGGGCGACGCGGGCGGAGTTTCACGCATGCGCAGTGTATATAAAGCTAACACACATGTGTTGTACCTACGTGCTGTGTGCGGATGAAGGAGGACCAATAGCGCCGAACGTTCTAACGAAGGTAACATTTTAACTTGGGACATCAGTGGCCTATACTAATTCAAGATTGAGGCCTATATTGGGATAAGATTAGGAGAGTTTAGCCTGATATTAGTGTTTTTGTCTTGTGTTTTGTCTTGCAGCAAATATGAAACAATTCTAAGACCCTGAATTCATGGGCCAGTTCATAGACAGATACAGGGATATGAGAAATTTGTGGGAGGTTAAAAACCCCTTATATCGAAATAAACCAGCTAGGAAGGCATCGCTGGAGAAACTGCTGCAATTTGTGAAGACGCAGGTCCCCGACGCAGACATCGAGTTTGTGGATAAGAAAATTGGTAGCTTGAGAAGCACGTATAGGAAGGAGCTTAATAAGGTCCAGGCTTCCATGAAATCAGGAGCAGCAGCAAAGGATGTGTATATATCCAGTCTGTGGTACTATAACAGGATGCGGTTTCTGGAAGACCAGATTGAAGCCAGGGAATCACTTTCTACACTTCCATCCACCCTTCCCTCAACCCCAGCTAAGGCTTCCGAGGACCGACCTGGGCCTTCCATCCTGGAAGAAGTTGAGGAGCACAGTTGGAGCCAGGTATAGTATTTTTTAACATATTTATTGTCTGAAAAATATTTTTGTTAATTAGATGTTATTATTGATAACAAATGAATGATTTAACAAAAAGTGTTTTATATATCAATAGACAGTAGGGGCCAAAAATGATTGTGACAAGAATGAAAAATGCTGGGCTCAGAATGATAGTCTTTTCTATTTATTTACATTCAGTTTGCAACAGTCATGAGCTGAAAATTGTGTGTGATTGATTAACCAAAAACTAAAACTATGTCCCTTTTTCATACACAGGAAGACCTCAGCCAGGACGAGGCTCTGGAATGTGGCAGACAGGAGGAGGCGGGGGTAAGTGTCAGCCAGGAGGTGGGGGTAAGTGTCAGCCAGGAGGTGGCCAGCCCCAATAGCCTCACCCAATCCCAGGTGCCTCCCCTCCGCCTTACAACAAAAAGGGCCAGGAAGGGGAGTAACATGGAGGAGGCAGCACTGGGCCTCATTAAGGAGGCTAATGCGACCCTGAAAACCCCCCCGACTCTGAAGAGGCTTATGGCTGCTATGTAGCTGCAAAATTGCAGCAAATGGAGGATGGCCAATGCCTCATCTGTGAGAAGATTATTTTTCAGGCCCTTCATAAGGGGTTGAGGGGCCAAATGACTGATAATATGCACTTATGTGCGCTCGCCACTCCTCCTCCTGCCACAAGTCCACCTCCAGAGCCACAGCCTCCAAGGAAGGCTGCAGGGAAGCGTGGAGTTAGGCTGCAAGGAAGACATGAAAGTGATGTCCTGGGTTCAGTCTGGTCTGACAGGAGACGCAGGCTGTGGTAGTACCACAGCCTGGGAACATATACGTCATCTGCTGCTGTTCCTGATCTCTGGGAGTCCTGGACCAGATTGTGCTCCATATTATATGGACTTCTCAGGCCACCAATTTTTATTTACAAAGAGTTGATGTGTGCCCTGGGGTACAAAGGCTTCGCAAAATCAAGCAGTTTCTCCAGCGTTGCCTTCCTCTTTATTTTGTTATGAGCCAGAATAAATTGAGATTTTTTTTAAATGAAAATGCTTGCCTATGTGTTTTTCTTCAAATAGGACAGTTTGTTTGTGAGTAGGCAGGTACATTTCCAAAATACAAAGTCAAATTAACAAGGGACACCAATCAACCTCCTTGAGCTTTAAAAATACAAGATAATAATGTTGTTGTAGAAACTTGACACACAAAAAAAAAAAATTAAGGAGGTTCTCTAACAAACCCCAAGGGCTTCACAGAACAGCTGTATTTATTAAATTACACACAGGTGGACTCTATTTACTAATTAGATGACTTCTGAAGGCAATTGGTTTCACTTGATTTTAGTTAGGGGTATCAGAGTAAAGGGGGCTAAATACAAATACAAATGCATGCCACACATATTGACTCGAGGGGGCTGAATACAAATGCATGCCACACTTTTCAGATATTTATTTGTAAAAAAAAATTGAAAACCATTTATCATTTTCCTTCCACTTCAAAATTATGTGCCACTTTGTGTTGGTCTATCATATAAAATCCCAATAAAATACATTTACGTTTTTAGATGTAACATGACAAAATGTGGAAAATTTCTAGGGGTATGATTACTTTTTCAAGGCATTGTATGCAGTGTATTATGTATTGGTTTTGGGGATATATGTCAATTTCTGTATTTGTATTTTTGCTATAAATTTTGGATAGTCTTAATAAATGAACAATATTTATAATCACTGTTGTGTCCTCACGGAAGAGTTGCTTTATGAATTCTCTTCATGTTTTTGTTTTTGTAGTTATTGATTAACTCAGAGGACAACCAAATTTGGTGACTTCCAGGAAATTTTTGATGGTTGGAGCCACCAGATTTGGAAGGTGTAACCGGTTGAATCTCGAACTGGATAAGGCCAATATATGGCCAAATTGTCTTGTATGAGAACACCGGATAATATTGATGAGTAGCTAACAAAGCCCTCCCTCCTTTCCCTTTTTTCTTTTGACTGTATGCAGTGTGAGATCTAAGACGCTGCTAGTCTCAGATTTATAGAAATATTTGGTGATTTCACTGCTTTAATGCTCACTGTTCTCCTTGCTGGAGGCTCTAACATGAGGAACTAAAGCCCTGCCTTGGCCAAGATGGCTGACTCAACCTAGAGGCACAATGCAAAAACAAAGTAATGGGGAAAGGTTGGCAGCAGGGAGACCACAGGAAATACTTGTTACTAGTCCATTTCCCTCTGCCTGTCTTTTTGTGACCACAATTTCCAGAGATCAGTTCCTCTTTAAATTTCACATATGACTGGATCCACCATTTTTGGGCAGTGAGGTCTCCTGCTCCATACAAATCAGCCTTCTCATTTTTAAAGATTGACTTAACCTGCTTATAACGGCCCTATTACTTCATCTGTCTGTTTCTTTCTCATTCAGGAATTTGCCGACCTAATGTATAATGGCTCCATACAGCTGATCTTTCTCCATGTCCAGAGCTGGAGGCGAAAGCAGAAACGTCAGTAAAACAGTTTACAGTTTTGCACGTTGTGCAAATATGCCAATGGCCGGAAATATAATTGAAATATTCCCCATATCATCTGAACAGACTGTCACACAGCCAGAGAACTGCGGTCATAAACAAGAAACCGCGCCAAAACCTGATGATTACTTGTGGGATATGAGACTTCTCTTTAATTAGAAGCCAGAAAGGAATGTGATATATATTTTTTACTTTATGTAGTGGTGCCCCCGTGGGGTCGCTGCGTGTAGTAGTTCCACATGTCACCCTGCTTGGCCAGACATTCATTTCAGACACACTTTGCCCGTCAATAAACAGTCCTTCAGCTTGTTTTTGTTGTTTTTATTAGGGGAATAGACTTGGATGGGGAAAAGGAACATGGGATGCCCAAATGATGAATCTTGCTTGTTTGAACAAAGATGGTTGAATCTTCATTGACAGTCTCTAAAGCTCCACACTTCTCCAGAACACTACTTAAGATCACTTTGCTTTCTCTACTGCGCATTTTTTTTTTTTAAACGAAAGAATTTGCGGTGCTTGTTTGCGCGCCTGTGTGCATAGGCACATTACAATTAATGGGCTGTATTTTAGCGCAGTAAAAAAAAAAAAAAAAAAACGTACTGAGCTTTTTCAAGCTGCAATGTGCAAGAGGCCTTAGAGTTTAGTTGGAAAGTTACTGACAGGTCAACCTTACCATATTCCTGTCAGTGCAAAAAGGGGGGTGTCCCTCCTCTGCTGGAAGAGAGAGAGAGTGTGTCCTTTCTCTGTAGGAAGAGGGAGGGAGTGTGTCCTTCAGTTGCTGAAAGAGAGAGGGGGTGTGTCCCTTCCCTGCAGGAAGAGAGAAGGGGTGTGTCCCTTCTCTGCTGGAAGAGAGTGGGCATGTTCCTCTGAGGCAGAAAGAGGGAGGGGGTGTGTCCCTCCTCTGCAGGTAGAGAGAAGAGGTATGCTCCCCCCTAGCTAAAAGAGAGAGAGAGAAAGGGCGTGTCCCTCCACTGAAGGAAGAGAGATGGGGTGTGTGCCTACTCTGCTGGAAGAGAGAGGGGGTGTGTCCCTCAATTGCTGGAAGAGAGGGTGTGTGCCTCTGCAGGAAGAGGGAGGGGGTGTGTCCCTCAAATGCTGAAAGAGAGGGTGTGTCTCTCTTTTGCAGGAAGAGGGAGGGGGTGTGTCCCTCAAATGCTGAAAGAGAGGGTGTGTCACTCTTTTGCAGGAAGAGGGAGGGGGTGTGTCCCTCAAATGCTGAAAGAGAGGGTGTGTCACTCTTTTGCAGGAAGAGGGAGGGGGTGTGTCCCTCAAATGCTGAAAGAGAGGGTGTGTCACTCTTTTGCAGGAAGAGGGAGGGGGTGTGTCCCTCAATTGCTTGAAGAGAGGGGGGTGTTCCCCTTCTCTGCACGAAGAGAAAAGGGGTGTGTCCCTCCTTTGCAGGAAAAGAGAGTGGTAAGCATCTCCTCTTCAGGGAGAGGGAGGGATGTGTACCTCTTCTGTAGGTAGAGGGGGGGGTGTGTCCCTCCTTTACAGGAAGAAGGAAGGGGGTGTGTTCCTCCTATAAGCATACCTCCCAACTTTTTGAAATGGGAACCAGGGACACCTATTAGCAAAAGTATGTAGGCATAGGTGAATTTTAGAAATAAAAATGATTAGTTAAACCCACAAGTGCTTTTTTCTAACCACTACTATTCCTTTATATTGGCTCCTGAAATTTACAAATGCAGCAATTTAGAATTTGGATGAAAGGTTTAGCACTGGGAAACACTTTTTGAAAGATAATTATTGCATTTTATATTCAACTACAGTGGAACCTCGTTTGCGAGTAACGTGGTTAACGAGCGTTTTGCAAAACAAGCACTGTATTTCTAAAAATCCTAACTCGGTTTGCGAGTGTTGTCTCACAAAACAAGCAGGATTCAGGCCAAAAGCGGTGTGCAGTACCGCTTTTGGCCTGAGGGGGCACCGGAGCCGAACAGCGCCGATCGTCGGCGTTCCGAAATGCACGCAAATGCCTGAGGACAGTTTGGTTGACCTCCGCAAACCTCGGAAAGGCTCGTAAACGGAGTCTTTCCGAGGTTTGCCGAAGTGTGCTCGGGCCTTTTCGTCCGTTTCCGAGGCTCTCCGGCGCCCCCCCCCGCCTCTGGCCGCATGCGGTATTGCATCCCATTGAAGTCAATGCGGAACAAATTATTTTCGTTTGCATTGACTTCAATGGGAAAACTCGCTTTGATATGCGAATACTTTGGATTACAAGCATACTCCTGGAACGGATTTTGCTCGTAATCCGAGGTTCCACTGTATATAGATCAGACCAAAATGAGGGACACATGAGGGACAGAGGAACTTTGTTCCAAATCAGGCACAGTTCCTCGAAATCAGGGACAGTTAGAAGGTATGCTATGTGCTCTAGCTGTGTGTACAATCTGATATTTTCTGCTCCTAAATGTGTACTAATAAATACCATATTTATCGGCGTATAACACGCGCCGGCGTATAACACGCGCCGGCGTATAACACGCACCCCAAGTTTAGGAGGGAATTTTAAGGAAAAAAACTTTTAGGAGTAAAGTTTAAGGAAGAAAAACTTACATTAAAATGGTCATCAATGCAGCGTTATCGGTGTCCATCTGCAGCCTTGTCAGTGTCAGTGCAGCCTTGCTCCAGTGTCTATTGCAGCCTTGTCAGTGCAGCTTTGCCCCAGTGCAGAATTGTCAGTGCAGCCTTGCTCCAGTGTCCATTGCAGCCTTGTCAGTGCAGCTTTGCCCCAGTGCAGCCTTGTCAGTGCAGCCTTGTCAGTGCAGCCATGTCAGTGCAGCTTTGCCCCAGTGCAGCTTTGCCCCAGTGCAGCCTTGCCCCAGTGCAGTTTTGCCCAAGTGCAGCCTTGTGGGATCGCCGCAATCCCTGCCGACATACACAGCCGTGTGTAAATTCAAATATGGCGCAGACTGCAGGGACTCGGCGGAGCCGAGATACACATACCTGAGTATCCTCGGCTTTTCTCGGCGCTGCTTACAGTCCCGCCCAGTCCCGCCCTATGATGGACATCACACAGGTCCAATGGCGGGACTGGGCGGGACTGTAAGCGGCGCAGAGAAAAGCCGAGGACTCTCGGGTATGTGTATCTCGGCTCCGCCGAGTCCCTGCAGTCTCGGCGCCATATTTGAATTTACACACGGCTGTGTATGTCGGCGGCGATCGCGGCAATCGCTGCGATCGCTCTGATCACACAAAATTGGCGGGGATCGGCCTATAACACGCACCCACGATTTTCCCCTGATTTTCAGGGGAAAAAAGTGCGTGTTATATGCCGATAAATACGGTATGTAAAACAGTATGTACTGTATTGCAGATGGTGTGTAGCCTGAACTGGAAAAGTTGTGCTTGGTTATGCCTAAAGTTTCAATAAATCCTCTAAAGATCTGTCCATATGGATTTTTTCTGCTTCATCTTCTCCATATATCATTATTTTCTACTTTCTGTAACAGGCCAAGCTGTCCAGCAAAAGTGACAGTTACAGGGGTGGGGCAAACTATATAACACTCCTAGGGGGGCTTATGGTCAGCTTTTATTCATATGGCGTAAACCTTTTTTTTACAAAAGCAAAAAGCTGTTTCTGTAACTACTACTAACTGTTAACTGCAGTTAAGTTTTGTTTGTCTTTAATTTAAAGTTAACTTTAAACTACATATCTTTCTTTAGGCTACTTTCACACTGGGGCGGGGGGCATTAGCGGTAAAGCGCCGCTAATTTTCGATCGCTAGCGGGGCGCTTTTAACCCACGCTAGTGGCCGAATAAAGGGTTAAAAGCGCCCACAAAGCGCCGCTGTCAAAGCGTTTTGCAGGCACTTCGGCAGCGGTGCCCATTGATTTCAATGGGCAGGGGCGGTGGAGGAGCGGTGTATACACCGCTCCCCCACCGCCCGAGAGATGCTGCTTGCAGAAAAGCAGGAAAGCAGGGCTCTCACACTGAGATTGAAGGGGAGATGTATTTCATGCGCTTTACAGGTGCTATTTTTAGCCCAAAAGCACCTGAAAAACACCCCAGTGTGAAAGGGGTCTAATACACCCCATCTACAGTGCAACAACACTGTCCCATTTCACTGCAAAACAACCAATACTGTCACCCTATGACAGGAGGTGGATAAGTAATTGAATTATTGGCAGGATCAATAGGTTATAAAATGATGTTACAGAGGAACTCATCATTTATGCATTTTTCTATAGTTACACTTGAAATATCTACAGCTTGCACAACTATTTTTAGTTTCGTTGTTTGTTTAGAATTGTTTTTCCTTGAATTGCTGAAAGACCTTCCTATTTTCATAGAAACTGTTTTAATTTTACTCGGTCATGACTCATTGCAAGCTTGCCTAAGCAAAAAGATCGAAAGAATATCCAGATGGCTTCACCCAAAGGATAATGGAAGTATTGTGTAATGTAACAAAAATAAATTACGTCTCCCTGTTATTAAAGTGGAAATCTGCACAAAATGAAGAACATAATCTTTAAACAGAATTATAAGAAGCAGTGTTTTCATGCCTACATCTTTTTCTGTGAAGGCCGTTCTCTATCAGGGTCATTTATGCAGTGTGGCTGTTTTAATTTGAGATGTGACAATGTTTTTATGAAAGTGCTCACTGCCTCTTCTCCTTACACATGTGCGTGTGATGAATCACCTCCCTTAGTTCCCTCTGTCCTGCCTCTTAATCTCCTTTCCCCCCCGCCTCCTTATACATGTGCGTGTAATGAATCACCTCCCCAAGTTCCCTCTGCCTACCTAATTACACGTGTATTGTAAATCACCTCCCCTAATCTCCTTTTCCCCACGTCCTTACACATGTGCTTGTGATGAGTCACCTCCCCTAGTTCCCACTGCCCTGCCGCCTAATCTCCTTTTCCCCGCCTCCTTACACATGTGTGTGTGTGATAAATCACCTCCCCTAGTTCCCTCTGCCCTGCCTCTTAATCTCCTTGTCCCCCCCGCCTCCTTATACATGTGCGTGTAATAAATCACCTCCCCAAGTTACCTCTGCCTACCTCCTTACATGTGTATTGTAAATCACCTCCCCTAATCTTTTCCCCGCCTCCTTACACATGTGCGTGTGATGAATCACCTCCCCTAGTTCCCACTGCCCTGCCGCCTAATCTCCTTTTCCCTGCCTCCTTACACATGTACGTATGATGAATCACCTCCCCTGGTTCCTTCTGCCCTGCCTCCTAATCTCCCTTTCCCCGCCTCCTTACACATGTGCGTGTGATGAACCACCTCCCCTGGTTCCTTCTGCCCTGCCTCCTAATCTCCCTTTCCCCGCCTCCTTACACATGTGCGTGTGATGAACCACCTCCCCTGGTTCCTTCTGCCCTGCCTCCTAATCTCCTTTTCCCCGCCTCCTTACACATGTGCGTGTGATGAATCACCTCCCCTAGTTCCCTCTGCCCTGCCTCTTAATCTCCCTTTCTCCCCGCCTCTTTATACATGTGCAGGTGATAAATCACCTCCCCTAGTTCCCTTTGCCCTGCCTCCTAATCTCATTTTTCCCGCCTTCTTACACATGCGTGTGATGAATCACCTTCTCAAGACTCCTTTTGTCCTGCCTCCCTTTTTTTTTTAAACTTTTTTTTAACATATGTGTGGTACAATAACATCAGGTATTAAAATGATACAACACAGCATGATGACAAATCGCGTTGAAAGTACTTACTTCTCAAAAAAATAAATTAATAAAGAAAATTGCCAAATAACAACATTTTTTATTGAAACCCATATGAATATGAGGGTAGATCTACCCAAAAAACAGACAAAAAGATCCTAAAACACAAAGCCTTCGATGGAGAAGAAAAGGGAGTGCTTATTGCGACAACCACAGCTGCCAAATCTTGTCTATTTCTTAGGGCAGTTCCTGCTAATATATGTTAGTTTATACATAGGCCGCACCACAATAATTGCAGACTCCCATGAAGCCAGCGAGGGAGGAGAGGGGGAGGCCCACCTGCAGAGGATTTAATACAGCAAGTAAGAGACCAATAACTTAGTATGCCTAGGTCTCTGCACATCAGCCTGGATGCCCAAAAGAGCTGGATAAGAGGATAACGGGAGAAACAGTTGTAGGCAGGTATTAATAAGATCAAAGACCTCCATCCGGAACTGACCACCCTAGGGCAGGACCAAAACGTGAAAAAATGTACCAGTAGAAAAATGACAGTGGGTGCAATCTGGAGATCTCTGTGGGTAGATTTGGTGCAGTAGAAACTTGGTTTGGATTAACTTATCCCTAGAGGAAATAACTAGCTTGGAATTATCCTCAAAGCACTCCTCCCAGGACTCCCTAATGAGGGTCGGAATGTCCACCCTCCACTGTTCCCATAATCTATCCATCTTAGGGGACTCCACACTTAGCAAGGCTAAATAAAGTGCAGAGAGAGGCTTGGAGAGGGGGTCCTGTGAGAGAAGATCCTCGATCGGATTGGTCTCTAAAATAGGAGGGCTAGAGAACTGTGATTGAGCCGCATGGCGCAGTTGGAAGTAATGAAACATCGGGGTAGACCAAATTTAGAGAAGAGTTCATGGAAAGACAGTAACACGCCCTTTGGCATGATATCCCAAAGTGTCTTAACACCACAACGGGTCCAGACCTGAGGTTTCCGGGAGAAGTCTAAAATGCGCCAAAGAGGAATTGTCCCATAAAGGGTGATAAGGAGAGCATTGACTAAACCCTAAGTGTAACTCTAGTAGGATGAGGGAGGAAGGCATAGGCCCCAAGACCCCTGTACAAATGTTACTTAATTCTGGAAGGGAACCCAACGAACAGCTTTCAAACAGACCGCTGCATTCACTCTAGATCTC
Source organism: Aquarana catesbeiana (assembly GCF_042186555.1). Lineage (NCBI taxonomy): Eukaryota > Metazoa > Chordata > Amphibia > Anura > Ranidae > Aquarana > Aquarana catesbeiana. Next base: position 529,594,106 of record NC_133326.1, read on the forward strand.
ATTAACCACCATCTAACTGTAACTTAGATACCAGCCCAATAATACACCTGGAGGTTAGGTAAAGCTGGTAATCGAAGAGTGGAAGATCATTTATGCGACCCATTAGGTTTAAAGGTCGGGTGGCCCAAGAGGAGCATTCCTCCTTTAACTGCTGGTGTAAGGGGTGGAGATTAAGGTTTTTAAAGCTCCCCATATTTTTTGTTAACCTGATGCTCATGTACTTAAACTCCTGTCTCCTTAACTTCCTGCCTCCTTACACATGTGTATTATGAATCTCCTACCTTAGCTCCCTCTGCCCCACCTCCTTATGCATGTGTGTGTGATGAATCACCCCCCCCTAAGTTCCTTTTGCTCCGCCTCCTCACATATGTTTGGTGTGAATCACCTAACTTAGCTCCCTCTACCCCGCCTCTTTACACATGTGTGTGATGAATCACCTCTCCTAAACTCCTTTTGCCGCACCTCCTTACACATGTACAGTATGTGATATATCACCTACCCTAGCCCCTTTTCCCCACCCACCTCCAGATGTGATGAATCACTGCCCTAAAGCGCCTTTTCCCCTCCTCCTTACACATGCGTGTGATTAATCACCTCCCCAAAGCTCCTTTTGCCCCGCCTCCTTACACACGTGCATTATGAATCTCCTCCCTTGGCTCACTCTGCCCCATCTCCTTATGCATGTGTGTGTGTGTGACGAATCACCTCCCCAAGCTCCTTTTTGCCCTGCCTCCTCACACATATTCTGAATCACTTCACTATGCTCCCTCTGCCCTGCCTCTTTACATATGAGTGTGATGAATCACCTCCACTAAGTTCCTTTTGTTGCACCTCCTTACACATGTGTGTGATAAATCACGTCCCCTAAGATCCTTTTGCCCCACCTTCTTATTTGTGCGTATGATGAATTGCCTCCCCTTTTTCTCCCCTAAACTAGAGTGTGGTGAGCGCACATTATCAAAGTATCTAATTAATCATGTTGCAGATTACTGCAGTCCGATCAGAGAAGAGGTAATTTGAAATGGTTCATCCAAACTGCTCAGGGAGACAAAAGTCATCAGATCCATCCAGATCAGGCCAATAGTGGAAGAATCACAGATCTACTGACAGGATCAACAAGCGATAAATTATGTTACTGGGAGGACTCAGAAAAACAAAAGCAGATGTGTTAACACTAGTGACAGACAGTATTATATACAGTATCTCACAAAAGTGAGTACACCACTCACATTTTTGTAAATATTTTATTATGTCTTTTCATGTGACAACACTGAAGAAATTATGCTTTGCTACAATGTAAAGTAGTAGTAGAGTGTACAGCTTGTATAACAGTGTTAATGTGCTGTCCCCTCAAAATTACTCAACACACAGCCATTAATGTCTAAACCGCTGGCAGCAAAAGTGAGTACACCCCTAAGTGAAAATGTCCAAATTGGGGCCGGTCAGTAATTTTCTCTCCCCGGTGTCATGTGACTCGTTAGTGTTACAAGGTCTCAGGTGTGAATGGGGAGCAGGTGTGTTAAATTTGGTGTTATCGCTCTTAATCTCTCATACTGGTCACTGGAAGTTCAACATGGTACCTCATGGCAAAGAACTCTCTGAGGATCTGAAAAAAAGAATTGTTGCTCTACATAAAGATGGCCTAGGCTATAAAAAGATTGCCAAGACCCTGAAACTGAGCTGGAGCACGGTGGCTAAGACCATACCGCAGTTTAACAGGACAGGCCTCACCATGGTTGACCAAAGAAGTGCGTGCACATGCTCAGCGTCATATTCAGAGGTTATCTTTGGGAAATAGACATTTGAGTGCTGCCAGCATTGCTGCAGAGGTTGAAGGGGTGGGGGGTCAGCCTGTCAGTGCTCAAACCATACGCCACACACTGCATCAAATTGGTCTGCATGGCTGTCGTCCCAGAAGGAAGCCTCTTCTAAAGATGATGCACAAGAAAGCCTGCAAACCGATTGCTGAAGACAAGCAGACTAAGGACATGGATTACTGAAGCCACGTCCTGTGGTCTGATGAGACCAAGATAAACTTATTTGGTTCAGATGGTGTCAAGCGTGTGTGGTGGCAACCAGGTGAGGAGTACAAATACAAGTGTGTCTTCCCTACAGTCAAGCATGGTGGTGGGAGTGTCATGGTCTGGGGCTGCATGAGTACTGCCGACACTGGGGAGCTACAGTTCATTGAGGGAATCATGAATGCCAACATGTACTGTGACATACTGAAGCAGGGCATGATCCCCTCCTGTCAGGTCACCTGAGACCAGGTGACAGATGCACTCCGTAGGAGTCGGAAGTGCACCGCTAAGATAGTGGACCCTAGGACTGACTGCTGTGGATAGTACCCAGGGAGGTTCAGGAAGCAGGTCTATTGGATCGCTAACACAGATCTCAGTGGGAGCTAGAGCATAGATTCCCCAGGGCGTGGAGTCTAAGATCCAGCAGGTGTTCACCAGAGGCTCTAGTGGTGAGAATTGACTGCGCTGCAGTCTGGCTCCAGGTCGCTGCCCCTAGGGTCTCACAGCTCACAGTAGACTACAGGAGAAGCAAGCAGCAGGCTAGAACAACAAGGATAGTAAAGGGATAAGGCAGAGATCAGGGCGACTAGCAGACTGGAACAACAGAGTACACGCCAAAGGTTCAGGGTCACAGGCAAGCAGGGATAGTCGGGGACATGCCAAAAGGTCAGGGTCATGAGCAGAATAGGCAGGAAGAGGAACAGGAGGAACCCCAAGCCAGGATCTGTCCAGCAGTCCAGTCAACGTGTGGAGAATGGAGCCGTAACAAGGAAGGATATCCACTTCTGGTGGAGTGTCCCTACCGACATCTTAACAGGGAGGGTCTGGAAGCAGATAGGGTGCCCTGGGAGAACAGTGCCATCAATTGCCAAGACCACCAATGGCGTTGTAAGGGGCAAAAGGGTAAGTCTCAAGGAAAATGCAGTTTCCCAATCCATGAAATTGCCAGCGGCTCCGGAATCCAGATGTGCCGAGACCGAACGAGAGTAAACACCGACATGAAGGAATACAGAAAAGAGAAGACAAGAAGGTGAAGGTAATATTTCAGGGTCTAATACTCCACCTTCCAGATGTATTAGCCCCGAGCGTTTTTCCGGACGAAGAGAACAGGTGTCACGAAAATGACCTTTGACCCCACAGTAGAGGCACAGGCCCAGAGTTCTGTGCCTAGCTTGTTCTTCGGGAGATAACTTGGTCTGGCCCAGCTGCATAGGTTCCACAGCAGGCAGGGGGTGCTGTTCGGATCGAAGAGAAGGGACAGGGAGCTCAGGCTGCCTAAAGAACGGGGAGTGCTGGCGTCTTTTTTTCCAGGGCCCTCTCCTGAAAGCGAATATTGATCTGGTTACACAAGGTAATGACACTGTCCAGATCAGCAGGGAGGGATCTGCCTGCTAATTCATCCTTCACTCTATCAGAGAGGCCTTGTAAAAAGGTTGCAACTAGGGCCTCATTATTCCAGCTCAATTCAGCTGTGAGGATACGGAACTGAAGAGCATACTGTCCCACAGAAGTGGACTCTTGACGGAGAGGTAAAAGAGCTCTGGCCGCTGAGGAGACACCACCCGGTTCCCCGAAGATATTCCGAAAAATTTTCAAGAAATCAGACAGGCTAGAAACCACTGGATCATTCAGTTCCCACAGAGGAGCAGCCCAAGCTAACGCCTCGCCAGACAGGAGGGATATAATATAGACTACCTTCGCCCGATCGGACAGGAAGTTTTGGGGCTGGAGTTCAAAATGAATTGTGCACTGGCTAAGGAACCCCCTGCAGGCCTTGGAGTCCCCAGAGAAGTGGCCCGGAACTGGCAGTTGTAATGAATGTGTGGCTGCGGCTGGTGCGATAGGTGCAGCAGCAGATAGCGGTTGATGTTGTTGAACCGGGGATCCTAATGAAGCCTGAACCTGTTCAAAACGGGAGGCCAAATCCTGAAGGAATCGCATCACCTGGGTCTGATGCAATTCCTGGGTCTCAAGTCTGCGAAGTAAGCCCTGCAACGGATCATCTGCAGGAAGCAGCACGTCAGCCGGGTCCATGGCTGATCAAACTGTCAGGTCACCTGAGACCAGGTGACAGATGCACTCCGTAGGAGTCAGAAGTGCACCTCTAAGATAGTGGACCCTAGGACTTACTGCTGCGGATAGTACCCAGGGAGGTTCAGGAAGCAGGTCTACTGGATCACTAACACAAATCCCAGGGGGAGCTAGAGCATAGATTTCACAGGGTGCGGAGTCTAAGAGCCAGCAGATGTTCACCAGAGCCTCTAGTGGTGAGGATGGACTGCACTGCAGTCTGGCTCCAGGTCGCGGCCCCTAGGGTCTCACAGCTCACGCTAACGGTAGACTACAGGAGAAGGAAGCAGCAGGCTAGAACAAAAAGGATAGTAAAGGGATAAGGCAGAGGTTAGGGCGACTAGCAGACAAGGACAACAGAGTACACGCCAACGGTTCAGGGTCACAGGCAAGCAGGGATAGTCGGGGATAGGCCAAAAGGTCAGGGTCACGAGCAGACAGGAATAGTCGAGTACACGCCAATGTCGGTAACAGAGACAAACGAAGAGCACACGGCAAGCAGGAAACAGGAAGCCAAACACACAATGAATACACAATGGTGATCAGCAGGGTTGTCTTGCAATGCCCAGGTGTTAGGTACTCACCAGGGCCAAGATGCTGAGAGCGGCTCCCCTTGCAGCTGAGTGCGCTATACCCCTGGAGGTGGCACAGAGGGTATCGGGCACAGAGAGGCAGGGGTCGCCAGGAGATTGTAGAGGCTGGTGTGAAGACCTTCTGGCAGAGAGAAGAACCGTGCAGGTTGAACTAGGACACTGGTCAGCAGAGAATCCTGGCTGGGGTTCAAACACCTTGATCCGGAACAGGTAACTGGAACAGGGTCTGATGAGAAGGCCGAGGGTCAAACACAGTTATCCAGTAAAAGAGAAGTCCGTTAAGCAAGCCGGGGTTATGCACGATAATCAAGCAATGGGAAAGTACTTTAAACAGGCCGAGGGTCAAACACAGTAATCAGGCAGAAGCAAAGTCCTAGAGTAGCCGGGGGGTCAAACACAGGATCAGGCAGCAAGAGAAGTCCGTTAGGCAAGCCGAGGTCAAGTGCAGGAGAGGTTCAGAGGTGGTCAAGGCAATCCGGGTCACAGCAGGCAGGTACAGATAACAGAACTTGGAAACAGGAACACTAGAGCTGAAGAGACAAACCAGCAATGAGGCAAGGAGCAGAGCTGCCTTTTATAGGGCCGCCAGGGGATCTCAAGTTGTGCAGGCTAAGGCGCGTACGTGCCTACGCCGATGCGCCGTGTCGCAGCCCGCCAAATCGCGCACCCGCGTGCGCTGTTGCGCCGCTTTACCACGCAGGCGCACAGGAAAGCGCCGGTACTGGCAGATAAGGTTTCTGTTATTCCTCTGACACCAGGTTAATATAGTGTTCCTAATTAGAGACCGGGGTGGAGCTATGCTGAGGGAAGATTATTTAAACAGTCAGGTGAGGGTGGCTGGCCTCACATTACTGCATAACCATGACACCTCCCTTCGGAGACTGGGCCGCAGGGCAGTATTCCAATATGATAACGACCCCAAACACACCTCCAAGAAGACCACCGCCTTGCTAAAGAAGATGAGGGTAAAGATGATGGACTGGCCAAGCATGTCTCCAGACCTAAAGCCTATTGAGCAAATGTGGGGCATCCTCAAACGGAAGGCGGAGGAGTGCAAGGTCTCTAATATCCACCAGTGATGTCATCATGGAGGAGTGGAAAAGGACTCCAGTGGCAACATGTGAAGCTCTGGTGAACTCCATGCCCAAGAGGGTTAAGGCAGTGCTGGAAAATAATGGTGGCCACACAAAATATTGACACTTTGGGCCCAATTTGGACATTTTCACTTAGGGGTGTACTCACTTTTGTTGCCAGTGGTTTAGACATTAATGGCTGTGTGTTGAGTTATTTTGAGGGAACAGCAAATTTACACTGTTATACAAGCTGTACACTCACTGCTTTACATTGTAGCAAAGTCTAATTTCTTCAGTGTTGTCACATGAAAAGATATTATAAAATAGTTACAAAAATGTGAGGGGTGTACTCACTTTTGTGAGATACTGTATGTGTTTTTTTTTATTTTGCCCGTAGTTACTTTAATTTTATTAATTTATTTGTGTTTTGTTACACAGGAATTTGGAAAGCAAACTCTCTGTGGGTAATTATTGTCTCAGGAGCAGGAATTATGTCTTGGTCATGTCGTCCTGCCTAAAATCCTATTCTTCGGTAATGGACAAGAAAACACTGGTCGCATTGTACAAATCTATATTTATGTTTCTGCTTCACGGGAGCGACTGAGGAAGTGGGAGCAGTTTTCTATTCTGTTTAATACAGAGTAGATAGTAGGTAATGAGTAGGTATTACCATACCTTATCTAGGTACATCAGTAACGTAGCACAGTTTGCTACAGACCTGGCACAGCAAAATTAAATCCAAATTCCAGGCAGATAAAAAACAAAAACAAATAAAATGGATATGTAAAGGCAAAACTTTTTTGGGTGTGGGTAGGGTCAGACCCTCTGCCAAATGTATAATGTGGCCTATGTTCCAGCTGGCAAGATTCATTCCTTTATTCGTCCTGGTGACCCTTGTTTACAAGACAAGTGGAAACAGGATCTTCCAATGGGGACAAATGCTCTGGTGACAATTTAAAAGGGGAATTTTGGGGAGTTTTATTTTCACTTCCTTTTTCATTCTCCAATACAGAAAGTAAAGCGAAATCTCCTCAGCAGGACACAAACAGCAAAAAATTACTTGGCAGGGGGCTTAACCCTTTCCTACACTATCTAAAGCTTTGGGACATATATATATATACAGCAATGCAAGTATGTATTAATTAAACAATAATGAAAAGCATGTTTTGATTCAATCTTATTTTATCGAGAAAGGAAAAGTGTACAGTACACAAATATATCATTCAGTAACACATATAAAGAGAAAAACATCATTTTAATATCTCTGCCAAAATGTCTCATATAGTATGGAGTTTGTTAGCTATACAAGGTATACAAGCCTGTGTAGCTATATCGTCAATCATGACTTCTTAAGGGTCAGTGAGCACCACTGTCCACTCAATGAGCGGCGCCCACTTATTACAAATATGCTAGGACATTTGTTGATGTGCTAATCGCGATTTCTCTTAGGGTGAAACTCTATGTGTGTCACAATTTCCGTCTGGTGAGACTAAAGATTATGCTTTGGGTGGTCGTGTAGCACTGTAATATATAAAGTGAAGAGGGGGATGAAGATGAGGACAGAGGGGTCAAGGCAGTATGGTAGGTAGATAGTAAGAGGGAGACATTCCACTTAGGCTAGACAGTTGCGTTAGTGGATTCCTCTGCAGCCCAAGGAATAAATTCTGAGGAATATCGAAACATAGACCATGAGGTCCAGGTCTTGGAGAATTGCTCCTCTTTACCCATTTCCTGCGACAACATGCGTTCTAAGCTATTGATTCGGTCCACTTCAATTGCCCACTCCACCAGGAAAGGCATGTTTGTCGACTTCCAATGTCTGGGCAGAACCGTTCTAGCTGCTGCCAGAAAGTGGCGCAGAACGTCTTTTTTGACCGATTTAAGAGGCCCAGGGATCATAGATAGCAGAGTTACCTCAGGAGAGGGTGTGATTGATGTCGCCATGAGTCTGCAGTACAGGTCGGGGATCTTTTGCTAGAACCTCCGCACAGGGGGGCATTCCCACCAAATGTGCAGTAATGTTCCCTTGGATGACAAGCAACGCCAGCAGGTATCTGGGAGCGCTGGGTTTATCCAGTGAAAAGTCAAGGGGCATCTGTACCAACGGGTCAACAACTTGAACCCTTTTTCTTGAGCTTTGGAGGCTAAGGATATTTTGTGAGTCAGAATGAAGCACTTTTAACAGTCAACAGGTGAAATGGAGTGACCCAAGTCTTCCTTCCAGGCCTGTGTGTATGGGGGAAGGTCGGCTTTAAAAACCATGTGTAGGAGCGAGTATTTAATGATAGATCACATGCGTAGGGGGGTCGGTCTGAAGCAGCATGTTCTCTAAGTCTGTTAAGTCAGAAAGTATATCAGGCAGGGATGGAAAGGTACAAATGTAGGATAACACTTGTTGCCCCTGCAGCCAATGCGTCAAAGTATGAGGAGATGCATTGGAGGGAACGTCTGTAGTCAGAAAGGAGTCTGAGCGTAGGACTTGGGCAAGTCGTCTGTGTTCCTCTTTACACCAAGGTCCAAAACTCACCCCCTGTATGGCTGGTGGAAAAACCCAAACAGTGGTGTCATGGGTTCTTTTAGTGGAGATAGGGTCTTGGAGGAATTCATGCGGGTCCATATTTGTATAGTTTGTCGGGTGAGGTTGCCAAGGGGTATCCCGCCCTTCAGGAATTCAGCAGGCATCCATGGAAAAGCGCAGAGATCTATTGGATTGAGATGGCTCTCTATTTGTACCCATAATATGGTGGAGGTATAGTGGAACCAGTTAAGTATACGTGTGAGTACTGCTGCTCTATAGTATATAGAGGCATCTGGGGCACCGGCTCCACCACGAATCTTGGGGAGCGATAGAGTCTCATAACGTATCCGAGGACAAGCCCCCTCCATATAAAGGAGGAAAACAGTTGGCGGAGTTTCTTAAAGAACCAGGAGGGTATGGAAATGGGAATTGTTTGGAACAAATAGAGAAACTGAGGGAGGACGTACATTTTTAGAGCATTCACTCTGCCTAACCATGATAGGTGTTTCTTCATGTAGTTTGAGAGATCTGTCTTGGTTCTAAGCAGAAGGGGAGCGAAGTTCAGTGAGAACAATTTGGACCCTTCTGAGGGTATTTGGATTCCGAGGTATTGGAGAAAAGCATGTTTTAAATGTAACTAGTGTAAGTACCTAAAGTAAGTACCTAAACATGACTTGTTATAACCCCTATATAGCCATCTGGGAGAGGAAAAGGAAACACTGGGAGCCAAGCAGACTCTGCTAAGTGAAAATATGCTGACAAAGAAGATGCTGACAGGAGCAGAGAGATGACCTCATCATCAGTCTGTTTCTGCTTCTTCACTGTCCAATCAGCGGCTGGGGAAAGGAAGTTGACCTAGCTATAGACAAAATACAATGGTGGTGCTGAGCATAAATAGGACATGGCTCCTGAAGACTCCCAGTGATCTTAAATTATGATAGGCATAAACAAAGAGATATAGTGAGCTCAAGGATCTTTTAATATGCCTTTGATGTATTCATACGCTAGAAGTACCCATTCACACTACTGTGACTGAGTAGATCAGATATATTTTCCTAAATTCGCACACAAGAGAAAATTGGTTTATATTAGTTGAAGGTATATAAATATTCTAAAGCACAAAAGCCAATATGCCCAACCCAGTGTAACATAAACGTGAATGTGGATGTAACATAAATGTAAGAGTAGGGTAGTTTTGCCAGTAGCTGAGATGTGATATGATCTGCAGAAGTAGTATGACTGTAAATGTAGTTAAATCGGTGGTATTAACCACTTGAGCCCCGGACCATTATGCTGCCTAAGGACCAGAGGTCTTTTTCCAATTTGGCACTGTGTCGCTTTAACTTTTAATTGCGCGGTCATGCAATGCTGTACCCAAACGAAATTTGCGTCCTTTTCTTCCCACAAATAGAGCTTTCTTTTGATGGCATTTGATCACCTCTGCGGTTTTTATTTTTTGCGCTATAAACGGAAAAAGACCGAAAATTTTGAAAAAAAATGATATTTTCTACTTTTTGTTATAAAAAAAATCCAATAAACTCAATTTTAGTCATACATTTAGGCCAAAATTTATTCGGCCACATGTCTTTGGTAAAAAAAATGTCAATAAGCGTATATTTATTGGTTTGCGCAAAAGTTATAGCGTCTACAAACTAGGGTACATTTTCTGGAATTTACACAGCTTTTAGTTTATGACTGCCTATGTCATTTCTTGAGGTGCTAAAATGGCAGGGCAGTACAAAACCCCCCCAAATGACCCCATTTTGGAAAGTAGACACCCCAAGGAAATTGCTGAGAGGCATGTTGAACCCATTGAATATTTATTTTTTTTGTCCCAAGTGATTGAATAATGACAAAAAAAAAAAAAATATTTACAAAAAGTTGTCACTAAATGATATATTGCTCACACAGGCCATGGGCCTATGTGGAATTGCGCCCCAAAATACATTCAGCTGCTTCTCCTGAGTATGGGGATACCACATGTGTGGGACTTTTTGGGAGCCTAGCCGCATACGGGGCCCCGAAAACCAAGCACCGGCTTCAGGATTTCTAAGGGCGTTAAGTTGTGATTCCACTCCTCACTACCTATCACAGTTTTGAAGCCCATAAAATGCCCAGATGGCACAAAACCCCCCCAAATGACCCCATTTTGGAAAGTAGACACCCCAAGCTATTTGCTGAGAGGCATGTTGAGTCCATGGAATACTTTCTTTTTTGACACAAGTTGCGGGAAAGTGACAATTTTTTTTTTTTTTGCACAAAGTTGTCACTAAATGATATATTTCTCACACAGGCCATGGGCATATGTGGAATTGCACCCCAAAATACATTTAGCTGCTTCTCCTGAGTATGGGGATACCACATGTGTGGGACTTTTTGGGAGCCTAGCCGCATACGGGGCCCCGAAAACCAAGCACCGCGTTCAGGATTTCTAAGGGCGTAATGTTGTGATTTCACTCCTCACTACCTATCACAGTTTTGAAGGCCATAAAATGCCAAGATGGCACAAAACCCCCCCAAATGACCCCATTTTGGAAAGTAGACACCCCAAACTATTTGCTGAGAGGCATGTTGAGTCCATGGAATATTTTATATTTTAACACAAGTTGCGGGAAAGTAACACTTTTTTTTTTTTTTTTTGCACAAAGTTGTCACTAAATGATATATTGCTCAAACATGCCATGGGCATATGTGGAATTACACCCCAAAATACATTCTGCTGCTTCTCCTGAGTACGGGGATACCACATGTTTAGGACTTTTTGGGAGCCTAGCCGCGTACGGGGCCCGAAAACCAAGCACCGCCTTCAGGATTTCTAAGGGCATAAATTTTTGATTTCACTCCACACTTCCTATCACAGTTTTGAAGGCCATAAAATGCCAAGATGGCACAACCCCCCACCAAATGACCCCATTTTGGAAAGTAGACACCCCAAGCTATTTGCTGAGAGGCATGTTGAGTCCATGGAATATTTTATTTTTTGACACAAGTTGCGGGAAAGTGACAATTTTTTTTTTTTTTTTGCACAAAGTTGTCACTAAATGATATATTTCTCACACAGGCCATGGGCATATGTGGAATTGCACCCCAAAATACATTCAGCTGCTTCTCCTGAGTATGGGGATACCACATGTGTGGGACTTTTTGGGAGCCTAGCCGCATACGGGGCCCCGAAAACCAAGCACCGCCTTCAGGATTTCTAAGGGCGTAAAGTTGTGATTTCACTCCTCACTGCCTATCACAGTTTTGAAGGCCATAAAAAGCCCAGATGGCACAAAACCCCCCCCAAATGACCCCATTTTGGAAAGTAGACACCCCAAGCTATTTGCTGAGAGGCATGTTGAGTCCATGGAATATTTTATATTTTGACACAAGTTGCGAGAAAGTGACAATTTTTTTTTTTTTTTTTGCACAAAGTTGTCACTAAATGATATATTGCTTAAACATGCCATGGGCATATGTGGAATTACACCCCAAAATATATTCTTCTGCTTCTCCTGAGTATGGGGATACCACATGTGTGGGACTTTTTGGGAGCCTAGCCGCATACGGGGCCCCGAAAACCAAGCACCGGCTTCAGGATTTCTAAGGGCGTTAAGTTGTGATTCCACTCCTCACTACCTATCACAGTTTTGAAGGCCATAAAATGCCAAGATGGCACAAAACCCCCCCAAATGACCCCATTTTGGAAAGTAGACACCCCAAGCTATTTGCTGAGAGGCATGGTGAGTATTTTGCAGCTCTCATTTGTTTTTGAAAATGAAGAAAGACAAGAAAAATGTATTTTTTTTTTCTTTTTTCAATTTTCGAAAGTTTGTGACAAAAAGTGAGGTCTGCAAAATACTCACTATACCTCTCAGCAAATAGCTTGGGGTGTCTATTTTCCAAAATGGGGTCATTTGGGGGGGGGTTGTGCCATCGGGCATTCCATGGCCTCCGAAACTGTGCTAGGCAGTGAAGAGTGAAATAAAAAATTTACGCCCTTAGAAAGCCTGAAGGCGGTGCTTGGTTTTCGGGGTCCCGTGTGCGGCTAGGCTCCCAAAAAGTCCCACACATGTGCTATCCCCATACTTAGGAGAAGCAACAGAATGTATTTTGGGGTGTAATTTCACATATTCCCATGGCATGTTTGAGCAATATATCATTTAGTGACAACTTTGTGCAAAAAAAAAAAAAAAAAGATTTGTCTCTTTCCCCCAACTTGTGTCACAATATAAAATATTCCATGGACTCGACATGCTTCTCAGCAAATAGCTTGGGGTGTCTACTTTCCAAAATGGGGTCATTTGGGGGGGTTTTGAACTGTCCTGGCATTTTATGCACAACATTTAGAAGCTTATGTCACACATCACCCACTCTTCTAACCACTTGAAGACAAAGCCCTTTCTGACACTTTTTGATTACATGAAAAAATAATTTTTTTTGCAAGAAAATTACTTTAAACCCCCAAACATTATATATTTTTTTAAAGCAAATGCCCTACAGATTGAAATGGTGGGTGTTTCATATTTTTTTTTCACACAGTATTTGCGCAGCGATTTTTCAAACGCATTTTTTGGGGAAAAAACACACTTTTTTAAATTTTAATGCACTAAAACACACTATATTGCCCAAATGTTTGATGAAATAAAAAAGATGATCTTAGGCCGAGTACATGGATACCAAACATGACATGCTTTAAAATTGCGCACAAACGCGCAGCGGCGACAAAATAAATACATTTTTAAAAGCCTTTAAAAGCCTTTACAGGTTACCACTTTAGATTTACAGAGGAGGTCTACTGCTAAAATTACTGCCCTCGTTCTGTCCTTCGTGGTGATACCTCACATGCATGGTGCAATTGCTGTTTACATTTGACGCCAGACCGACGCTTGCGTTCGCCTTTGCGCAAGAGCAGGGGGGGACAGGGGTGCTTTTTTTTTTTTTTTTTTTTTCTTTATTATTTTTTTGCTTTTTTATCTTATTTTTAAACTGTTCCTTTCATTTTTATTTTTTTTTTATTAATTTTATTGTTATCTCAGGGAATGTAAATATCCCCTATGATAGCAATAGGTAGTGACAGGTACTCTTTTTTTAAAAAATTGGGCTCTATTAGACCCTAGATCTCTCCTCTGCCCTCAAAGCATCTGACCACACCAAGATCGGTGTGATAAAATGCTTTCCCAATTTCCCAATGGCGCTGTTTACATTTGGCGAAATCTAAGTCATGAAATGCTCGTAGCTTCCGGTTTCTTAGGCCATAGAGATGTTTGGAGCCATTCTGGTCTCTGATCAGCTCTATGGTCAGCTGGCTGAATCACCGGCTGCATTTTCAGGTTCCCTGTTGGGACAGGAAAGCCAGAGAAAAACATGGAAGACGGTGGGGGGGGGCATTCCCTCCCACTGCTTGCAAAAGCAGTCTAGAGGCTAATTAGCCGCTAGGATTGCTTTTACATGAAAGCCGACCGCTGGCTGAAAAGAATGATACCAAGATGATACCTAAACCTGCAGGCATCATTCTGGTATAACCACTCAAAGTCCAGAAACATACCAGTACGTTGCTGGTCCTTGTTAGGCATATATTGTAAACTTTTTTTTCATGCAGCCTGTGGGCTGAACGAAAAAAAGATATTGATCGGTGGGTATGCCCACCATTAGAATACCTCCCTTCATCCACCCACTTCTAATGATGGGCATACATGCACCATTTATATATGCCGAAGCATGGGGGCATCCTCCCGCAAAAGGCAGGAGCAAATTGCTCCTCCACCCACTGCTGCCCCCACGCTTCGGCATATATGCTGAAGTATGTAACTGTGGTGGTGAAATCACCTCCGACAGCGCTGGAGTCACGGCTTTATATATCGTGGGAGCAAACGCTGTTGCTGTCAAGATAAATAAATCCGCGCTGCAAATGAATGGCGTACCTGCTAAGCAAATGATGGTTAACAATAAAACAAAGTAACATTACAGTATAACAGTAAGACTTACCATACCTGCAAAGCAAATACAAAAAAAAAAAACATAGTAAAAAATAAAACATTTAACGCAACCTGTGCCTAAAATATATATATGCCGAAGCATGGGGGCATCCTCCCGTCCACCCACTGCTGCCCCCACGCTTCGGCATATATGCTGAAGTATGTAACTGTGGTGGTGAAATCACCTCCGACAGCGCTGGAGTCACGGCTTTATATATCGTGGGAGCAAACGCTGTTGCTGTCAAGATAAATAAATCCGCGCTGCAACTGAATGGCGTACCTGAAAACAATAAAATGGTTACCAACAAAACACAGTAAACGGTAAAGTATAAAAAATCTGAAAAGCAAACATGGTAAAACATAATAACAATAAAACATTGCAGAATAGAATAGAGTAAAAAAGAGCAGAACAATAGAGAGAGAATAGAGAGAGAGAGAACAATAAAACAACAACTATTTTTGGTTTTTTTATTTTATATTTTTTTTTGTGTTTTTATTTTTTTTTATTTTTTTTTTTTATTTTTTTTTTTACACTTTTTTTTAGTAACTTTTAACTTTTGTAACTCGTTCCAGGTTTGGGTCTCTCAAAATGCAATGGCATCTTGGGAGACCCTGTGTTAGTGTGCCTAGTCTGTGTAGTGCTGAACCCTACGCTAATACTCAACTAATGTATGGTAGCGTTCAAAGCATTCACCCATGCAAAGACCAGGATTGCCAGGACAGGAGGGACAATAAGACCGGGTGTCACGCCTAAATCCGCGCTTGCTGCAGACACGACATCTTTTTTGGGGGGCTTTTTGGGTAGGGGTACTCGGGATGGCATAAAGAAAATGCTGCTCATGCAGCCGGCTTACTGCATTTGGTTGGGGAAGGTGAGGTAGAGCACCGTCTGGAAACAGAAGGGCTCTGACGATCTCTTCCTGGAATTTAAGGAAGGATCCAGTCTGTCCTGAAGCTCTGTATAGCATATGAGCGTTCAGCAAAGCCAATTGAAATAAGTATACAGACACTTTTTTGTACCAGCGTCTGGCCTTACGGGCAACTAGGTACGGCGCCAACAACTGGTCGTTGAGGTCCACCCCTCCCATATTAAGGTTGTATTCTTGGACACAGAGGGGTTTCTCCACAACACCAGTCGCCGTAGGAATTTGGGTCGTCGTGTCTGCATGAAGGGAGGTGAGAACGAAAACATTCTTCTTATCCCTCCACTTCATAGCGAGCAAATTATTATACTTCAAGCAGGCTCTCTCCCCCAGCCTAAGACGGGAATCTACAAGCCGCTGGGGAAAGCCCCGGCGATTAGGTCGCACAGTGCCACATGCTCCAATCTGCTGATCAAACAATTGACTAAAAAGTGGCACGCTCGTATAATAATTGTCCACGTACAAGTGGTACCCCTTTCTGAATAAGGGTGACACCAAGTCCCACACTATCTTGCCAGCGCTTCCTATGTAGTCAGGGCAGTTTGTCGGCTCTACGTGACTATCTTTGCCCTCGTAAACCATAAAACTATATGTATAGCCTGTGGCCCTGTCACAGAGCTTATACATCTTGACCCCGTATCTGGCACGCTTGCTGGGAAGGTACTGTTTGAATGACAAGCGGCCAGAAAATTTAATCAGGGACTCATCAATGCAGACAACTTGATGGGGGGTAAACAAGTCTGCAAAACGTTGGTTGAAGTGGTTTACGAGGGGCCGAATTTTGTAGAGCCGATCGTATGCAGGGTCTCCACGAGGACGACAGAGTTCATTGTCGTTGAAGTGCATGAACCGCAAAATCTGCTCGTATCGTGCCCTGGCCATGGAAGCAGAGAACAAGGGTGAATGGTAAATTGGGTCAGTGGACCAATATGACCGCAACTTACTCTTTTTATTCAACCCCATGAGGAGGGAAAGGCCCAGAAAGGTCTTAAATTCGGAGACCGTAATTGGTCTCCAATCTCTGGCAAGGGAGGACTGGGGATTAGCGGCGATGTGTTGACCAGCGTATAAATTGCTTTGGTCCACAATAGATCTATAGAGATCTTCGGTGAAAAACAGTGAATAAAAATCCAGTGGCGTAAAGTCAACTGTTTCCACCTGAATTCCGGGTTGGCCAGTGAAAGGGGGAAGTACGGGTGCTGCAGAAGTGGAGGGTTCCCAATTCGGATTGGCCAATGCAGCAGGAAGGGCACTATGGGCACGACGGGCCTGTCTTTGTCTTCTTGGTGGCAGCGGGACACTACTAGTGCTTGCCACCTCGCCAGCTTGAACTGCACTTATGGGACTCGCCACGTCACCACGTGATACTGCAGTGCTGGATGTACGACCAGGGTGTACTAGGCCGCTGGTGCTTGCCAGTGCACCAGAAGGAATAGCGGCGCTAGTACTTCTCTGCTCCATACGAGAGCCCTGCGGTTCTTGCACTTCAAGGACAGAAGAAGATTGGGGTCTGGTACGCCTGACCTTAGCAGGGACCACAACTCTGTCGTCAGAGCTATCTGTCATGGAGCCGCTGTCCTCTACAGGTTCGTATTCTGAGCCTGAACTTGACAGATGAGTGACTTCCTCTTCACTATCTGTCATACTCAGAAACGTGTAGGCCTCTTCACTAGTGTACCTTCGATTTGCCATTTTGGGCTCTAAATTTAGGGGTACACTAGTGAGACTCACAGGCAAAAAAGCTCCTGACTGTCAGCGACTGTATCAAAACGCTACCAAAAAACTGTTAGCGATCGCAGGGATCAGGCCTGGCTGGGCAGGGCTGGGCCGAGGAGCAAAACTCAGGTGCTAGCAGGTATCTGGGCTGATCCCGCTAACACTGCGTTTCAGGGAACCCTAAACTGCTGGGGAGTATAGATCTGATCGGATCAGATATCGATCCGCTCAGATACTATAGCACTAAGGGAGGTGTATGCTGCGTGCGTGGGTTTTAGCGGTACTGGCGCTAACCTGACGCTGCCTGGGGCGACGCAGACCTTAGATGACCCTAAAAATGTAATTTATATCACCACCGGGCAATTAGGGGGTTAAACCTTTATAGGGTAATAAACGGCGGGTGCCCTAAAACTATAATAAACTGTAATAAACTGTAATAAACTACAAAAAACAAACTAGCTAACCAGCGTCACCCGTAACACTTATACGGTGATCGCTGGTGAAAGGGTTAACTAGGGGGCAATCAGGGGGTTAAAACCTTTAGCAGGTAGTATATGGGGGTCCCTGTCGCTATAAAACACTGACAGCGAACCTATATACTTACCTCCCTAACTAGCGTCACCTGTGTCACTAATACAGCGATCAGAAAAACGATCGCTTAGCGACACTGGTGACAGGGGGTAATCAAGGGGTTAACTTTTATTAGGGGGGGTTAGGGGGGTACCCTGGACCTAAGGGGGGGAACCCTAGACCTAAAGGGGGCTAACCTAACTGCCCTAACACTTGTAACTGACACAAACTGACACCAATGCAAAAAAAAAAAAAAATGCTATTGGTGTCAGAGTGACAGGGGGTACAGGGGGGTGATCGGGGGGTGATCGGGGGGTGATGGGGGGTGACAAGTGTGCCTGGCGTGTTCTACTGTTAGTGTAGTGTTGTGCAGACTTACTTGATGTCTTCTCTCCTCGGCGCCGGATCAAAAAGACCGACTCGAGGAGGGATGACATCACTTCCTTTCCCTCTGTTTACCTTACAGAGGGAAAGGAAGCATTCTCATTCGCCGGGAGCGATCGGGAGGGGGTGGCCAACAATGGATGGCCTCCCCCTCACCTCTCATCGCCCGGGAAGAAATGGCGACCGCCTCGGGCACCGGGGGGGGGACCGATCGGACCCCCCACCCGCGGAAGGCAAATCACGTATATATACGTGATTTTGCCTGTCCGTGCCACCTTGCCGACGTAAATCAACGTGAGGCGGTCGTCAAGTGGTTAAAGATAAAATATTTCCCTTAATCAGTAATCAGTCATAGACATATGTTCTTCAATTAGCATTTGAAAAGGACAGAGCAAGCTTCAAGACTATGTAAAAAAAAAAAAAAAACACAAAGGGGTATGGGAGGGAATTCGGACTATACGATACCCAGGAAATAATGAAGATAGATAAAAATGATGTAGAAGTAAAAAATTACAAAATTTATTAGAGCACAGCTTCTAGACTAGAGTTTACACCTGGGGGCAGAGCTAGCGGCCGGGATGTGAACAGTGCTGAACTGGAGCTCCGTTCAGGACGAATAATCCTTCATCGATCCTGGGTGTCAGAGACACAGATTCTCATCAGCACAGACACCACTATACTCCCGGGACCTGGCAGATCGCGGCGGTATGGTCAAATACGGGCGAGCACCCATGGATTCTCCTGCGGAGTGCCTCTCTCAGTATGCCTGGGGATCCCAAGATGGTGGCAGCCATGAGGCAGACGAACAAGGCCCCAGCAATACACAGCAGAGCGGCACTGATCGGTCCCCCTCTCACTTGGGCAAGGTAAACCCACTGCCCCTAGAGCTAAAGGATTGAGGAGAGGACTCTCCCTGGACAGGCTACCGCAGAAAGAACTGGGGGAAAAGGTGCCAGCAGTGGGGGAGGGGGATCCCTCACTAAAACAGATAATGGAGGCCATATGTACCTACCAGGCCACACTAACTGAACATATTGATGGAATAAGGGCTGAAATGTCGTTTTTAAAACATGAGGTGCAGACCATTAGGGCGAGAGCCACTGAAGCTGAACAGAGAATTAGTGACCAGGAGGATGTGGTCCGCCCTCTGGAACATAAGGTGCAGAATATCCACTGTGAAGTGAATGCTCATACAGACAAGCTCGGAGACATGGAGGACCGCCAGAGGAGGAACAATATTCGCCTTGTAGGTTTCCCTGAGAAAGCAGAGGGCAAACAGCCTGAAGATTTTCTTGAACTATGGCTTAAGGACAATATGGCGGACACCACTTTTTCACGCTTGTTCGCCATAGAGAGAGCTCATAGGGTTCCATCTAAACCTCCCCCTCCTGGCTCTCACCTGCGTCCGATGATAGCCCGTATTCTACATTTCAGAGATCGTGAAAGCATCCTCCGGGTGGCCCGCACTATGGGAGACTTGCACTATAATGGAAATCATATTTCTATATACCCTGACTTCTCTGCAGCTACGCAGAAGCAAAGAGCCAGTTTTGTGTATGTCAAGAAGAGGCTCAGGGACCTGCAACTTATAGTATGTTGTACCCAGCGAAACTGAGAGTAGTTGACAGGGGTAAAGTCTCCTTCTTTAATTCTCCCACTGAAGCTTCACGCTGGCTGGATGCTAGGGGGCACCCTAGTCCTGAAGCCAGACACTAAGAGAGTGACACACTCTTTAACCCAAGCATCTGCAGCAAGACCCACAAACCTACTTCTGTTTGTTAGCCCTGAGGCTGCAGGATGTCTGCTTACGTTCTGACACTACAGTTACAATGTGACCTGTCCTAAACAGTTCCACCTGCTGACTGAACGAACTTCCTGTAATGTTCCTATTTGGTAAACTTTTTCCTTTTATTTCTTTTGGGATTCCTTGTTGTTCCCCGGATTGTTTGCTGAACTGTTTACCACCTGGAACATATCCTTTTGAGAAATTCTTAGTTTTTTTTTTCCCTGATTCTATCTGTTCTGTATAACAAAGAAAAAAATTTTTTTGTGTAAAGAAATAATTTTGATTTTTGGGTCTTTTCTTCTTCCTTAGTATTTTTGAAACGGGAAGTGTTTTTTTTTTTTTTGCTGGCCCTAGCTCCTGGTACTGTACCCCCGGTACTTACAGGGGGTGCAGTGCGGGAGCATTTGTAGGTTTGGACGGTTTCTGGCCCATGCAAGGCTCGCTGCAAGTTGACAAACAGTGGATGCTATCTTGCTAATGACCTGTGACCCTTGAGGTTGACTAAGACCTATGACCCCCTGAGGTTGTTTACTGTTACAGTTATGGGGTACGGGCACACAGCATGTTGGGGCTGTGTGCAGGGTGGGAAGGGAAGGGAAGTTATGCTTTATTGGTTAGTGCTGTGTGCTGTTGTCTCTCTCTGTTTTGACCCCTACAGATTGGAGGGGCTGACCAAGGACTGGTTAGCCGATGCTCTCCCGGGAATCGAGTTCTGGTCTGTTTACTTTCTCAACGGTGGGTAAGATAAGTATATTATCATGGAATGTCCTAGGTATGAACTCAAGGTTAAAGAGATTCCTTGTTTTTGATTTTATACGGAGGTATAAACCCCATATTATCCTGTTGCAGGAAACACACCTCCAAGGCTCTAAAGTTATGGCATTAAAAAAGGCTAATGTTATAAGGGTCATACATGCTGAATACTCCACGTATTCTCGGGGGGGGGTGGCTATCTTGGTTACTAAAAAAGCAGCGGCACATATTATACAAGTCAAATCAGACACCAATGGTAGACATGCTATACTAGAATGTCAAATGTTTAACATGTGCTTAACTTTGGTATGTGTGTATGTTCCTCCGCCATTCTCCTTCCAAGTATTAGCATTCTAAACGAAGCTGTGCTGATAGCGCAGGGCCCACTGCTGTTGTTGAGTGATTTTATTGTGGTGTCCGATGGGGATCTCGACACGCATGAATGTGCGGCTGGCTCACTTTCGTCCTGGCTGGACAGTTATGCTATCACTGATGTGTGGTGTTGCAATAATCCAGGAGTCAGAGCATTATCATGCCAACCGGAGACTCATAAGACTTTGACTAGAATAGACATGCTATTATCTTCGATAGATGGTCTCCCTATTATATCTGGGGTCAGGTACTTTCCTAGGGCTCTGTCGGACCATTCTCCTATGGAAGTCACGTTGAACTTAAATGTGCCTACTGGGAGACGGCAGTGGCGTCTGAAAACACAGTGGCTGCAGGAGGATTATGTGACATTCGGCTGCAATATGGCTATTAATCATTACTGGAGGGAGAACGGTTCTGAGACCACGATACACAATCAATGGGAGGCTTTTAAAGCCACCATGAGGGGAGTGTTCACTAAAGAGACAAGAGATCTAACACGTGCCTTAAACTCTGAAGTGAAACAGGTGGAACGTGACGCTGCTGCTGAACGGAAATATATACAGGATCCATCCCCTGATACTTACCGTTCTTGGCAGGACCTGACAAGGCAGTTTAAATTGCTTCTGACTGATCAGACTATAAAGAAACAATTACAACAAACCAGAGCCATTTTTGAATTCAGTGACAAAAGTGGCCATTTACTAGCTTTTCTGGTGAGCCCTATGTATGCCCCAACATCTGTACTACAGAGTTGATACCTAGATGCCAATAAGATTATCCCATTCACCTAGACATAGATTTGTCACCTGAACCTCAAAGAAAAGTCCTAGTCCATTTGGCTACAAGAACCAGTAGTGGACAGTGAGAAGGCCCTGAAATGTCTGCCAGCTTTGATTTATAGCAACAGATCTGAGAAATATATTTTATCTATCATAAAAGCTAAAATATTAGTTGTGATCATACACATTTGGGCTACATGTACATTCAAATCTGTGTTTGTAGTGCTTTAGATTCCAGGAGAAGCGCACAAAACTGTTATATGGTGCCTGATCGCGATAGCTGAACAGTGATTGGTACTGTCGTATCCCAGACCCAGCCATCAGAGCCATTTCAGGGGCCACTCAACTCTTGTAACTTCAGAACATAAAACCATCCTGTGGGCTCGGACATAAACATGCCCCGGGGTTGATCCATATTCCAATAAATTGAGTAGCATGGGATATGAATGGGGTGATTATTACGAAGCTGGTCCAACTGGGGAATTACAGACGCTTCTGACATGCTCCTGTCAAAAGATAAGCTTTGCTAAAGTTTATTTCTGTTTTTATTCCCTTTTATTTTCATAGTGAATAGTAGGGATGAGCCCGATGTACGTTCGACTGGAACATCGGGTGTTCGCCTGGAACATCGGGTGTTCGCCTAATAGCGAACAATTTGGGGTGTTCGCGGCAAATTTGAAAGCCACGGAACACCCTTTAAACGTTTATGGGAGAAATCAAAAGTGCTAATTTTAAAGGCTTATATGCATGGTATTGTCATAAAAAGTGTTTGGGGACCCGGGTCCTGCCCCAGGGGACATCAATGCAAAAAAAAGTTTTAAAAACGTCTGTTTTTTCGGGAGCAGTGATTTCAATAATTCAATATTTTCGCCCCAGGTATGAAATTTAAAGGAATATTTCACTTTTATTGTTTCACTTTAAGCATTATTAAAATCACTGCTCCCGAAAAACGGCCTGTTTTTAAAACTTTTTTTTTTGCATTGACACATGTCCCCTGGGGCAGGACCCAGGTCCCCAAATACTTTTTATGACAATAACTTGCATATTAACCCTTAAAATTAGCACTTTAGATTTTTCACGTTCGTGTCCCATAGACTTTAACGGTTTTCGCGTGTTCGAACAAAACCGAACCGAGGGTGTTCGGCTCATCCCTAGTGAATAGCGAACTCTGTATGTCCTTTTTTGTCTTTTTTTGTAATTCTTTTTCTTTGTATATTTTTAAGTACTGCCCACGTTCGGGATATTAAATTATAAAATTAATATGTGACTTCTGTGTGGTAAGCCAGGTCTCATATCCCTGGAGAGATTGATGTATTTTAGTGTCTATGTGCTCGGGCTAAGTTCACTGCCAATCTGTATGAAATTGTACTGTGTGTTGGCGGATTGCATGCAGATTTTAAACTAGCAGATCTGCCAAATGGAGGTCTGTGTGTGTGTGGCTGTCTAGCAGACCAGTTAGCAGAGAAACTGCTAGGTAGTGGCTTACCTGAGCCCCATCTCTCTCCAGCAATGTCCACGAAAGTCTAAGCCATCCAGGACACTCCTCCTGATTGGCTAAGACACAGCAGCGGAGCCATTGGCTCCCGTAGCAGTCAATTAAAGTCATCAGCCAATCACGGGAGAGAGGGGGCAGGGCCAGGTCGGGGCTCCATGTCTGAATGGACACATGGAGCTCTGACTCGGCTCCAGTTCCACCATAAGAAGCTGCTGGCTATGGGGGCACTCGATAGGAGGGAGGGGCCAGGAGCAGCAAAGAGGGACCCGAGAAGAGAATGATCTGGGCTCCCCTGTGCAAAACCAACTGCACAGAGGAGGTAAGTATAAATGTTTGTTATTTAAAAAAAAAAAAAAACGAGCCTTTACTTTAATAAGCTAACAATACTGTATGCATTATACCTAACTATCTTGCAGGTGGCACTGCAGTGTTATAGTGTGTTATTCTATGGTAATGTGATCACAGGATGTTCTGTCTACGTTCAGTGTATGTACTTGTACACTCCTTGTTCCTGTTCATGTTCTTATGCTATAAGACATGATAAAGATATCCTCCATAAATGTAAAGCTGTTTGCTGTATCCAAGAAGCTTCTAGAGCTTAATTGCAATACTCTGCACAATAAGGCACATACTATACACACTCACAGACATAACAATAAACATATTTAAGCATCGAATGAGTGTAGACAGAGTATATAGAAAAACTACAAAAATCTGTACATCTCTAGAGACAAGACTTTATTATAAGGCACTAATTCCTACCATGGTTTTAGAAATAACACAATAAGGACGTGAATTTCCCCACAAGCTCTGGGACTGGAAAGTGAATAACAGAAAGCGCTTGAAACAGAGTTGCTTTGTTAACAAAGTTAAAAGCGTCTATAATTATGATAAAAAAGTGTAATGCAGTATCTTGCCACAGTACAGAAGACCTATACTTATGTAGCCACGAGCCATGATTTGATCAAAATTAGGGATGAGCAAAATTTTGAGTTTTTGCCTCACTGGAATTTTGATGAAAGAAAAGACCATTGCACCATTTTGGAAAAATGCATTGGAGTAGGTGAAATTAAAGTGCCACAAAACAAAATCCATATTCTCCAAAAATAATCTATATGCATCTGCTAGTTAATGGGCCTGTAATGCGTTTTTTGATAAATCATTTCTTAGTGTGTGTTCCTTCCTCTTTGTAAAGTCCTATCACCCTACCCACCAAAACTTCTGCTTTTCTCCACCACTTCTGCTTCTTAGGCTCAAGCACGTTAGTTGTGGTCATGTGCACTGATCTATGCACACTACAGATCCCATAGTCCATCTCAGGAATGAGCAAGAGAGGGTGGCTATGTTCCTACTAACAGTGGGACCAAGGAGAATGAACGTAGCCACTCTCAAACAGGAAGTTGTATCACAGCAAATACTTTTTGAAGTAAAAAATACATGCTTGGAAAAAAAAAAAAAAAAAATATATATATATATATATATATATATATATATATATATATATATATATATATATATATATATATATATATATATATATATATATATATATATATATATATATATATATATATATATATATATATGGCACTTTAAAGTGTTATTTTGGTTCTTTTTGAGATAAGTAGGTCCTAAAGATTATGGAAGCTCCTTTCAACTATTCTAGACCTATTCTTGTTCCAAAAATGCTATCTCTAAAACACACGATCAGAAATTCAGAATTAAAAAAAGCTTTCAAAGCGATTGTTTAATAATCTGATCATTGGTACACAGCTTTTGAGAGCAGTTCATGGCAGTTTATTCAATATTATCTGAAAAATGTTCTTGTACAATACCAGATGGTACGATTTTCATTTTAATCAGTACAGTATTCGTTCGAAAAAAAAATGGAAGAGCAAGACAACACATGCTCAGGAACGAAAGAATATATTAAAACACATTACATTACTTCCGAAAATTGTATTCTGTCATGCTAGAATTTTTGTAAATTGAGTAAACTCTTCATTTTCTATATGGACTAGCAATACAAGAAAAAATAAAATGGACAATCATTTGTTTGATATTATCATGTGTACGAGGCCTAATCCTAAAATCTTTTATCATTGACCTTCAGGCACCGCTGTTGTCTGACACTTCCAGGTATCTCAGAAAGCTTGTCCTCAGCCAGGCACTATGATTCTTTCCACCAGCTACAACATCACTACTGTGTTCTGCAGTGACATAGCAGCTGGTGGAAGAAACCACAGCACTCAGAAAGGAACATGCTAAACCACATCAAGGGAAATGTCAGATAGCAGCAGTGCCGGGAGTTCTTCAAGAAAGCAAAGATTGCACTCACCAACCACCAGAAAGGTAAGGATAAAACATCTTCCTTCACAGAGTGGTTTTGCTTTTTTTTTTTATTATTATTATGGTGACATATTTAGGAGCAGCAGCTGATTAATAAGTTTATCTCTCTGCTTCCTCTTCCTCTCAGCAGGGTCTTTGTCAGCACATGGGCATACAACTCACACCTGATAGGTGCAAAGTATTGCTCCTCCCTCTCCCAGTCTGTTACACAGGAATTCATACGAAGGTCATCTCACCCTAATATGCTCAGCCTGCTTCCACTCTGTAAGTGCATTATCAATGTGCCATACCTCCCAACTTTTTGAGATGGGAATGAGGGACACCTATCAGCAAAAGTATTCAGGCATAGGACACACCTCTTGTCACACCCCATTAAAGGAGAATTGTACAAAAAACAAGATTGGTTAAACTCTCGAGTGCTTTTTTTATCACTACTATTCCTTTATATTGGCTCTTGGAATTTACAAATGCAGCAATTTAGAAATCAGATGAAAGGTTTAGCCTGGGTTCACACATGTGCAGTGCGAATTGAAGCTCAGGTTTCACTGGAAAGATAAAAATCAGTTGTTCTAAGGTTCATCTGCATTTCAGCTGGCGATCAGTGAGCAGGGAGAGGTGTAGTGAGGAGAAGGAGAAAATCCATGTTCAGAACGCAGTACATCTGCGAATCAGATGTGTTCCCATAGGAGATAATGGGCTTGTAATTCGCACCGCAATGCCCAAAAAACGCACACTTTTTTGCGCAATGCGCAGTGCGAATGCAACGCACATATGTGAACAAGATACATTCAAATGAATGTATTTTAAAATGTTCTGCGAATTGAATGCGGTGTAAGCCGCATCTAATTCGCATAGATGTGAACGATAAAAAGTGCATTTTATATACAGATCAGACCAAAATGAGGAGGAATGAGGGACAGAGGGACATTGCTCCAAATCAGGGACAGTCCCTCGAAATCAGGGACAGTTGGGTGCTATGATGTGCTCTTGTACATTGCTCAACGATCAAAGATTCCAGGGTTAGGCATAGCATTTTTGGAATAAAACCAGGTTCAGAATAATTGAAAGGCACTTCCATAACCTGTAGGAGCCATTTACAAGCTATCGATCTCATAAAAACACCTTAACGTGACACTAAACTCTGGTTAAAAACATATATACCAAAATCCACTGGATAAAAATGTACTTTTAAATAAAAAAAATAAAAATGTACTTTTATTTCCAGTTCCACTTAAAAATCAATTCGGCAGCAGGTATAAAATGTACATTCCCAGTTGTAAAATTCAAAAGACACATAAGGTTGAAACGCGTTTCAATGGCACATTTGATACTTTTTGGAGCGTTGATAGAAATACAAGTGAATTTTATCTTCTGGATATGGGATATCATTTTTTATTTTTATTTTTACAAGATTACAAGAGGCTGAAATCAAGTCAAACTCAGGTATATACTGTAACAATACATTTTGAAATGAACACATAAATGTGGTGCTTTTTTAAAATCTACCGCAAGAAAATTATTTTCTTTACCCCAGAGTCCCCCCCCCCCCCCCACCATCACCAACACCTCCAAAAAAGAGAGACAGGAAATGAGATTTATCAATTTATTGTGGTTGCAGTTTCATAATACATTGTTGAAAACAACTTTTCTATGCGGCTGAAATGATCACAGATGACAGCTTTGCAGACAATACAAGGCAGCTGTGCAGGCTGACATCCCACATGTAACCGAGTGCATTTGCATCTTGTAAGTAAAAATTTTAACTATTAATAAGGAGTATAATTTTCAGCAAAGCAGTGATATTTACCTTCTGAATAGCAAAACAGTGTGATTCAATGTTTTATTCTTTTTGTACATTATGATGAAACAAAGTGGCATAAGAAGTACAGCATATTACCAATTAAATCACCACCTGGCTTATAAACCCACACTGTCTGTAAAGTAAAAATTTAAATTTTTTGCAGTGATGGTGCAAGGTTTACTATATACATATACAATGAAACCTGCCTGTCGACATCTTTGGAATGGACTAAAAAAAAGACTAAAATAAAAAAAAAATACATATATATTTAACTGGATACTGTAATTCCATTGGCAGGATGTTGAATTTTGTCATTTAAAAATTTTTTTAAAAAAATGTTTATAAATTAATTACTGTCATTGGTAATTTTGTCGTTTTATTTGCAAATTCAAACAAATTTAGTAAGCCTCATGAAAGCTCAACTTACCTTTATAGAATAAAACAGCTAAATACATAACAGTTGCATCAAAACAAATGGTTTGCATGGCAGCCAAAGCCTTACAACTTGTTTTCTTTAAAGATAGGCAAAGTTTGAGAAGAAAAACCTTTCCCTTGCCAGAATGTACAGAAATGTACATAAAATGTCTCTTGCTCTGTGTGGAAGTAGTGGTCTCCCTGCCAAGTCAAAGCTAGGGCTCTCTAATTAGTGGGCAGCATTAGCAATGCTGACTGCAAAGCTATCCCAGAGAGCAAGGATAACTTGCCAAAATATTGTGGCAGTGTTGAATTGTAAGTTTGTTAACTTGCTGCACATTTTCACTGGCAAGTTGTACACTTGCAGAGCACTTGAAGAACAAGTTCTAGCTGTCAATTTGCATGGAAAGTCTCTAGCAAGGGCAAATTTGCAGTCTACAGCAAGAGCTCTGCAAGTCTAAAGCATGAAAATTCAGCCACAGTGACCCCTTGTGGTGGGATGACTATTGCACAACATTACTGAACCAGAACTTGCAGCAGACTTGCAGAATGTTTGCATAGAAAGTTGATCTGGACTTGGAAAGTCTAGCAATAGCTTAGCAAATAATTTTCCAAACTTCCATCAAAAGTACAAGACAATCATGCAGGATGTACAGGATCAGCTGACGCGTTTCACACTCGAAACAGAGTGCTTACTCATAGCTGGTAGTGTCATGGTTGGGATTCAAACCATTTTGTTTTGATGCACCTGAAATGGCTATATTGAACTGAAAGTTCAGTTGGGTTTTAAAAAAATTTTGTATACCATTTCCATACTAATATTTTGGGCTTACATTTAATTTTTTTTTTTATTTGGTGAATGACAAAATTATCCTAAACTAGAGTGAATTAATAAAAGCAGTGATAATGGCTATTATGTAAAAAAAAAAAAAAAAAAAAAAAATCTCTAAATACTGTATATTCTAGCACATATAAAAAGCCTTTTGCGTTTAATAGTGCTGTAAGGTTTAAAGCTACTTGTGTGTAAAACTGCAGTTGTCGGACTATAACACTATACGGTCAACCATTAAAGTACCAAAAAGTTGACTAATATGAACCAAAAAATTGGCTTTACCTGTAACAAAGTGTAAAGGTTGATATTCAAAGTAGTTTTTAAAAGGAAAAAAATTATAATAAAAATAATAATTTGAGCTAATCAGTAATATCCTACCAGACAATGGTTGTTAACATAAACTATTAAACTGTTCTACTCTAAAGTGCAGCATAATTCTATCGGTGCATAGTCTCATGGGAACTGCCTTTCTAGATTCATCATGACTTTGTGGTATAAGCAATCAATAAAGATCAGTAGAAATATATTTGATTCACAGCTGCTTCTCTTAAAAGGATTCTCCAGCTAGTCACAGATTTGCAATGGTGTTTGGCTAAGCTTTTTTCTGGGAACTGGTATGGTCTCATGTTTCAATGGTGCAATTCAGCTTTATGACTGCCCCTTTCACCTGCCTATTGGCTAAGTCAACCATAAAACAGTGAGGAAGTAGTAGAGGTTATCTGCCAATCGTACCATGGAAACTGTGGTCAAGGAACAACTTTTACCTTTTGTTTCAAGAGGGAACTTGGTGGAAGTTCTGGAAATCTGCAGCTGATTGGACAATTCCTTTAAGATCTTGTGCAAAGGCAGTACTGTAGTCTCCTGAATGTCTAGCAGTTTGGAGGAGGGTGGGCATTAAATACAGTGCTAATATACATGGTTGTATTCAGCATAATGAGAAACACGTTTTTGGTAAGTAAACATAAATATAAAAAAAAGGACAGTTTAGCACTTTATCTGAGTTGGTCTGGTTGCTTTGGAAAGCTTCCTATGGCTCCTATTCGAATCTTAATCCTGCAGAAGAAAAAGAGAACAAGTTTTACATTAAAATGTAAAATGTTATCTACATTTATCCATAAAAATAAAAATAAATCCCTCCTAAATCATTTAGGTGCTTTCCTGTAGTAACAAAGAATAGTCCCCACCCATCAAAGCCGCCATGTAAGTGATAAAAGGGGCCATATTTCATTCTATGTATCATTTGTTTTTTGTGGACCAAGGGTTCTCTCTATAAATTAAACTTGCTGTAATGAGAGGCAGCATACAGTACATGAAAGAACAAATGGCAAACAAAGATTTACCAGCAGGTGGTGCTAAATGTAATACTGTGGAATTTAAACATTAACTCCAGGTTTTGGTAAACTTTAACCATGAACCATATGGCAAAAAAATGGCCTGGTCATGAAGGGGGGGGGGATAAATCTTCCAGAGGCACTGTATCTAAACAAAATGTATGTCCTTTTTTTTCCCACAAATAGAGCTTTCTTTTGGTGGTATTTGATCACCTCTGCGGTTTTTATTTTTTGCACTATAAACAAAAAAGTCCAACAATTTTGATATAAAAAAAACCCCAACTTTTTTACTTTCTGCTATAAAACAAAAAGTCCAAAGGTTCTAGCGTCTACAAACTATGGGGTATTTTTATTTATTTATTTATTTATTTTACTAGTATTGGTGGTGATTGGCAACTTTTAGCGGACTGCGATATTGCAGCAGGCATTCTGACATTGACACACACTTTTGACACTTTTTGGGGGACCAGTGACACTAATACAGTGACCAGTGCTAAAAAATATGCACTGTCATTGTACTAATGAAAGGGGTTAACATCTAGAGTGATCAAAGGGTTAACTCTGTGCCTAGCCTGCGTTTTTGTGTACCGTGGGAGGTGCTTTTACTAGGGGAAGACATGGATCCATGTCCCTGTTTTGCAGGAACACAGTATCCATGCCTTCCCTTTTGACAGAACGGCAATCTGCCTTGGTTACATAGGCAGACCGCTGTTCTGCCTCTGAACTGAACAATCGGCGGGTGCCGGCGGACATCGAGTCTGCGGTACCCACCGCTCAGCTCCAGCTGTGTATAATTCGCTACCCAGAAGAGCCGGATCACGTACAGTATATGTACGTGATCCGATGCTAGGTGCCTCCCTGTAGTAGTAAAATTTATGTGGTTAAATAGTTAATTTGGACCAGCTTAGTTCCTTCACTAACACATGCAGCAGCTGTCAGCACTGTATGAACTGTATGAAGCCTCAGAAACACACACACATTCATAGCTCCAATAAAGACTGGCCTCTCTTATACATTGACAATCGGTGCTGACCAATATAGTCCGTCTCCACTCTCCGCTGAAAATATGAAAATATATCAGCTGCACTCTGCTTAGCTCTTCTTAGCATATTTTTTAATTGAACTGACTATTAAAAAAAAAGAATCCACCCAAAAACCAACCGCCCTTGATGCATTTCACCACTCCTGGCTTGCTCACAAGAATAGGG
Source organism: Aquarana catesbeiana (assembly GCF_042186555.1). Taxonomy (NCBI): domain Eukaryota; kingdom Metazoa; phylum Chordata; class Amphibia; order Anura; family Ranidae; genus Aquarana; species Aquarana catesbeiana. The sequence continues at coordinate 529,625,054 of NC_133326.1, forward strand.
GAAGTCAAATTACGCCAAGAGGAGCTAAGCGGAGTGCAGCTGATATTTTTTCATATTTTTAATGGAGAATGTATGTAGCCTCAGCTACATAGAGTATAAACAGTTGTGTTTTGGCAGCGGGACGGGGACTTCTCCTCCTGCGCTCTGAACAAAATTAAGTTGTGCTCACAGGTAGCTTTGTATTTTCTGAGTGAATACAAGATTTCCTCTGATTTGCTGAGGTGGAGACATGGGTGGATGACATCACAATCTTCGCCTCAGGCAGGCAATGGAAGCTTTGTATTCATTCAAATGGAACACAGTACTGTATAATGTATGTAGCTGAGGCAGACATCTGCTGCATGTGTTAGCAAAAGAATTAGTTTGTTTAGACCAGCTTGGTCCAAAGGAACTATTTCAATTTCACTAAAACGTGGAGTTAGCTTTTAAAGTATCTAAACCCTAGAACCAAGTGTAATATATTGCATCTTATCAGTCCTTATATGTGGTAACAGTAATAGTTTTTATTTGTATGCTTTTTGACATTAATTTCATCTGGCACTCCTGCCATTAAAACACTTCCTGCCATAAGGTGACAACGCTCACTCCGTACTGTACCTATGAAGCATTTTTTATCTATACCAAGACTACAGAACAATTCCCCATCTCCTCTTCTCTATGATGTAGAGGGCTCTTCTCTATGATATAGAAGGCAAGCCCCCCTTACCTCTTCTCTTTGATATAGAGCAGTGGTCTCCAAACTGCGGCCCGGGGGCCCAGATGTGGCCCTTCGCTCGGCTTTATCTGGCCATAGGGCACTATTCCATCAACTGATTTTAATGATGGGGCGCCATTTCCCCTTCTGACACCATCAATGTGGCTCTATTATTCCATTTGATACCAACAATGGGGCACTACGCTTCCCAATAAAATCAGTGATGAGGCACTGATGCCGGGTCATTTTATATACCCGCTAGCCACAGTCTGGCCCTCCTAAAGCCTGAAGGACAGTAAACTGGCCCTTTGCTTAGAAAGTTTGGAGACCCCTGATATGGAGGGAGCAGATTCTGTATCTGTCCTTAGAGACAGCTGGGACAATGTAACTGATAAGAGTGCAGCACAGGCTGCAAGCACAGAAAGTTATTAGCTGGTAGGATCAACAGATATTTTTTTTGCACTTCTCGAACAGATATACTATATACGTTTAGTGGTATATTTAACAGACCCAAAAGGACCACATAAGAGAAGAAGTTCATTGTTGTGGTTTACATCCCCTTTAAACCTGGGAATTCTACTGCACAGATCTCAATGCCGAAAAAACCCATAAGATTTAACAAGCCCCCATGATAATTCAACGAATCATTGTTCACCCAAAACTAAAATAACATTTTAGGTGAACTGACATGGACCAATAAAAACCCAATTGAAGTCTCACACCTTTTAATTGTAGTAATAGTCCCGTACCACCAAAAATTATGAATTGTGACTGATTTGGGCTCGAAAGTGCCTTAAAACACTCTCTTCACTGCTTCTTGCGCTTATATCAGAGCACCCTTTGCTGACAGAGCTGAGTAGCAGCCAAACCCCACACACCCTAATCAAAAGCATCCTCACAAAAAAGTGGAAGGAGCATGTCGGACCAGTTTGATGTAAAGTATTGAGTTCACTTGCTCTAACTCTGTTGCCTATCAATGCTGTATGGGAAAAATTGAGGTTAGACTTTAAAAATGGAGGCTGTTAATACAATACTTAGCTCTGCCTTAATATCTATTTTTGCAACTCCATCTGGGCTTTAAAAGAAAAGTCTTTTGTCTTCCAGTGACCAAGAGTCAGCTTATAGTGGGCTGTTGCCTGCAATCAGCTGACGGACAGTGGGACTGACCCCACTGCCATACTCCTCTTTTCAGCCAGCTCTCTCCCCTGCCTGGCACCCCTGTGAGTACTAGAGGGGCAGAGCTTGGAGAAGACTGAGAACTGAGTGATTAGCAGTCATGTGATCGATCAGTTCTCTGTCTTAGAACCGAAGTGGGACAGCTGCAGCATGGAGGTGAGTACAATTGTTTTTCTTATCTAAGCCTATTCTTCTCCTTAAAATATTTCTTGTACAAGTTACATTATTAATACGTTTTGTTCAAGTGTTGAGGGAGTTAAAACAAAACATAAGAAAAAAGTATTACCCACCATTGGTGTCAGACTTTTTGCCTCCAGCTGTCACCTAAAAGGAAAACAATAAAACGGTTAAGGAAAAGAAAACAAATATATGCTTACAAAGTGGGTTTCATTCATTAAAACTAGAGAGAAATACATGAAAATAAAGCTGTGATGCTGCCCATAGTGACCAATCTGAATTCTAATGCAATTACTCCCTAATCCCCTGAAACATGTTGGATGTATTTTACTTAAGGTGTACAGTGGGGATAGAAAGTATTCAGACCCCCTTACATTTTTCACTCTTTGTTATATTGCAGCCATTTTCTAAAATCATTTAAGTTCATTTTATTTCTCATTAATGTACACACAGCACCCCATATTGACTGAAAAACACAGAATTGTTGACATTTTTGCAGGTTTATTAAAAAAGAAAAACTGAAATATTACATGGTCCTAAGTATTCAGACCCTTTGTTCAGTATTTAGTAGAAGCACCCTTTTGATCTAATACAGCCATGAGTCTTTTTGGGAAAGATGCAACAAGTTTTTCACACCTGGATTTGGGGATCCTCTGCCATTCCTCCTTGTAGATCCTCTCCAGTTCTGTCAGGTTGGATGGTAAACGTTGGTGGACTGCCATTTTTAGGTCTCTCCAGAGATGCTCAACTGGGTTTAAGTCAGGGCTCTGGCTGGGCCATTGAAGAACAGTCACGGAGTTGTTGTGAAGCCACTCCTTCGTTATTTTAGCTGTGTGCTTAGGGTCATTGTCTTGTTGGAAGGTAAACCTTCGGCCCAGTCTGAGGTCCTGAGCACTCTGGAGAAGGTTTTCGTCCAGGATGTCCCTGTACTTGGCCGCATTCATCTTTCCCTCGATTGCAACCAGTCGTCCTGTCCCTGCAGCTAAAAAACACCCCCACAGCATGATGCTGCCACCACCATGCTTCACTGTTGGGACTGTATTGGACAGGTGATGAGCAGTGCCTGGTTTTATCCACACATACCACTTAGAATTAAGGCTAAAAAGTTCTATCTTGGTCTCATCAGACCAGAGAATCTTTTTTCTCACCATCTTGGAGTTCTTTAGGTGTTTTTTAGCAAACTCCATGCGGGCTTTCATGTGTCTTGCACTGAGGAGAGGCTTCCGTCGGGCCCCTCTGCCATAAAGCCCTGACTGGTGGAGGGCTGCAGTGATGGTTGACTTTCTACAACTTTCTCCCATCTCCCAACTGCATCTTTAGAGCTCAGCCACAGTGATCTTTGGGTTCTTCTTTACCTCTCTCACCAAGGCTCTTCTCCCCCGATAGCTCAGTTTGGCCAGACAGCCAGCTCTAGGAAGGGTTCTGGTCGTCCCAAACGTCTTCCATTTAAGGATAATGGAGGTCACGGTGCTCTTCAGGCAGTTCCTTTGACCTCATGATTTTCATTTGCTCTGACGTGCACTGTGAGCTGTAAGGTCTTATATAGACAGGTGTGTGGCTTTCCTAATCAAGTTCAAACAGTATAATCATACACAGCTGGACTCAAATGAAGGTGTAGAACCATCTCAAGGATGATCAGAAGAAATGGACAGCACCTGAGTTAAATATATGAGTGTCACAGCAAAGTGTCTGAATACTTAGGACCATGTGATATTTAAGTTTTTCTTTTTTAATAAATCTGCAAAAATGTCAACAATTCTGTGTTTTTCTGTCAATATTGGGTGCTGTGTGTACATTAATGAGGAAAAAATGAACTTAAATGATTTTAGCAAATGGTTGCAATATAACAAAGAGTGAAAAATTTAAGGAGGTTTGAATACTTTGCGTCCCCACTGTATGTAAATCCTAACAAGGAACTTCTGTTATGTGCTCCCTCTTGGTCTGTTAAACATGTAATTGAATGTGTTTATCTGTTTAATAAGTGCAAAAAAAAATACTTATTGATCATGTCAGAAATTCAGAGATGTCTTGTGTCCAATGTTCCTATTTTTTCCCAAAGAGAGCAATAAGCCCCCCCAATCCTCATCTTGGTAATACAGATCGAATAGTCTTTATATGGTGTAGATGGGAGAGTAGGTGAGTCATTTGGTAAGAGAAAACTGGGCAGGGCTGACATCATTCAGTTCACAAAAATACTGCGTGTTGTCAGCCCACAACAAGACTTAGAAGCTGATTTCATTTTTGGAAGATCAACAGATATTTTTCTGTACTTGCAGGGTATTTAAATAGATACAATATTAGAACATGTGAATGTATTGCAGAGATGCACTGCATATGTTTTTTTTATATTATTATTATTGTAGATTTATTTATGGATTGGACTTTAACCTTAGAGCTGTTTGACTTTGTGCCACTCCCTGCCCAATACACACCATGGCTAGGTTTTAAGGTGTGAGGCCATCATATTTCTCATCTGAGTTCAGTGCTAAATACAGACACTCAAAAATTGTCATATAACAAAGGTGCTACAATGAAATAAAACTAATGGCTTTGTTAATTGACAGTTTGATCCTATGGCAGCAGACCATACAGATAGTCAATTATCAGTCCTGAGCTCAGGGCATGAGACGTCAACCTCCATGGGAACCGCACAGCCTGAACTGAGCTGACATCTCCACTCTGACTGGGAGAAAATGCAAGTAAATAACACCACACACAGCCCTCCTGAGAACTTATGTTGCTCCTATAGCAAATTCAAACGTTAGATTCTGAATCATGCAGATACCCTATTTCTAGCTGGTTCTCTTTGAAGTATGTACACTTGGAAAGAAGTTTTGAGCTCACCTTGGATGGTGTGGAAGCCTTGTCTGCTTGCGGTCTCTCCCAGAGGTTCCTTTTACCAGATACGTCTCCAGGTCTTAAATCCTGAAAACAAAAACACATTTTAAAAAGAAAAACTTACAGAAAAAGTATTTGCGAATGACCATGCTCACCATATATTATTTCTGGTGGTCATACGGTTTTATGACAGCATCAAAATTATAGCATAAGAGATTCTACACAAACATTTTGGTAGAGTAAAAGGGCAATAGTTCTTTTTAAACATTGGTCCATATGAATAAAACGTGTAATGCTCTGATTGTCTAGCATATGGTCTAGAAATGCCAAATTCTAATTTTCTGAATAGTTCTCTAAATGTTCTAATTCTCTGAATAGTTCTCTAAATGTTCTAATTCTCTGAATAGTTCTCTGAATGTTCCAATTCTCTGAATGAGTATAGGATAGTCTTGTAAATACTTCAATCCTGCAGTGTTCTTGGAGCATTTTAATGCTCTAACTCAGCCTTTCTCAAACTTTTTATCCCAGAGTAACCCTTGAAATAATTTTCAGGTTTCGAGTAACCCCTACTAAAATAAATTTGTTGTTAGTCTTTGAGAAAAATACCCCTTATATTGGTAATTAGTGGGAAGAATGTGGTCCCCTTACCATGGTGGTCAGAATTCCACCCGTCCAGGAAGATGAAAAGTTAATTGGTGTCATGCTGCTTGCTCTGCCAAATGGTGTTATACCTGAAGCTATGCAGACACAACAGATGGGAGGTCAATCTGCCATAGCTTAAGGAACCCCTAGCAACCTCTTCAGGAACCCTAGGGTTCCACTGAACCCTTGTTGAGAATGGCTGCTCTAAAAGGTTGACAAAATGTATCAAAACCCCAAAACAAAAATGTAATATATTGTAGCTTACCAGTCCATAGATGTATTCTTTTTTCATTTCTTTTCCCCCTTTTTTAACTTGGTGATTCTGCCAGCAAAACACTTCCTGTTCATACACTATCTATGGAGCCAGCCATGGTTGTCTCCCAGGCTAGACTTCAAACATCTGTCTTTGTTCATCTCCATTACATAATGAATTGGTAGGACTATTCATTTACACAATAAAGATAAGGGTTCTTTGTGCTTTTCTTTCAGCTCACAGGAAGTGACAAGTATTCTGCATTTCTGACCAGATCAACAGGGATTTTCTGTACTTGCTGCTTAGCATGAAAGATGAATACTAATGCAGCCACCACATCTAAGGACCGATAAACTGCAAAATATATATATTTTCTTTTTTCAGGTTTAGATATATATTAAATATGTGAATCTATACAGCATAGTTTAGAAAAGCTTTAATACCCATCTCTAACTTCACTTAGCCACTAAAACCAGTGACTTGCTGACCGCAATACGTACATATATATTGCGCTTTGCAAGTGGCTTACAGGGGTTATGATTGAAGCCATAACCCTGGTACCTTTTCTTTCAGCCACTGGCTGTCTTTCTTATTAAAGGGAAATGAACGGCTTATTAGTCACTGAATCGCTTTCCGAAGCTCCCTCTCACTGGTGTTTCACAGACTTACAGTGTCCACCGGCACGCCCGAGAAACTATCCGACGGTATGGCCAGCTGGTTACAAAGGCAGTGAAAGACTACTAGATCATCTATGATTGCATCTATGGCCTTGGAGGACTGGAGTGACATCATGAGGTCACTGCCGGTCTAGGGTGGAAGTAAACAATTTTTTTTTTTTAAAGCAAAAGATTAAAATTTTTGATTATTAAAGGTAAAGGAGAGATTTGGGGTCTTTTTGACCCCAGATCTCCCTATAAAGAGAACCGATCATCCTTATTTCTATTGCAAGGGATGTTTACTTTCCTTGTAATAGGAATAAACGTAATAAAAAAAATAAGGGGACAGTATAAAAATAAAAAATAAAATAAATAAGCAAGCTAATGTAAACGGTGTTTGCACCACACATGTGAGGTATCGCTGCAAATGTTAGAGCGAGAGCAATAATTCTGGGGCTAGACCTCCTGTGTAACTCTGTAAAATGCGTTTAAAGAGTCGCCTAGGGAGATTTTTAAGTACCGTAGTTTGTCGCCATTCCACGAGTGTGCGCAATTTTAAAACATAACATGTTAGGTATCTATTTACTTGGCGTAAGATCATCTTTTATATTATACAACAAAAATTGGGTATATATTGTGTTTTTTCTTTTTTATTATTCATTAAAGTGTATTTTTTCCTGAAAAATTGTGTTTGAAAAAACACTGCGCGAATACTGTGTGACATAAAAAATTGCAACAATTGCCTTTTTTATTCTCTAGGGTCTCTGTAAAAAAAAAAAAAAAAAAATATATATATATATATATATATATATATGTTTGGGGGGTATTAGTAATTTTCTAGCGAAAAATACTGATTTAAACAAAAAGTGCCAGAAAAGGCCTGGTCTTCAATTGGTTACAGTAAATTTATAACCAATAATTGTTCCTTTAGGTCTGGATAGAGTGAAGAATGGTTAACCCCCTAATAGCACTGTTTATTTTCACTCTGTGTCCCTCTCTATTTGTACCAGTGACCACTGTTCTATATCATTTTTCCCATTGTCACAGCAACGGGGGTGGGGGGAACTCATCAAGTGGAGACACTGGTTATGATGATAGCTATCTAAGAGGGAATTTCCTCTCACTTTACAGACATTTCCTGTTGTGATCTACCAAGTGGGAAATAGACAGCAACTAAAAAAAAATAAAACTTGACCTGGGGGTTTAAATGATTTCATAATGAATCTGAAACAAGAAAAAAAAGATAAACACACAGTTGAAATGAATGGACAGCAGCTGTGTTACCTTCCAAAAGATTTGTACTTTCATTAAACCCCATTTTGAAATCATGCATATGTTGTGGGGGAGCCTGCAGGGGGCAGCACTGTTCTATATCAGAGTTTTACAACTCCTGGCTAAATCACTGGACTTGAGATGAGCATAATTACACTGATGAGGTCCTTCCACTGCTCTCCTCCACATGTAAGCTGCCTGAGCACCTTCACTCTAACTCCCAGTGCCTGAAAACCGGCCTAGTGTAGTGCAATAAAGCTTTCATAGTGCATGGACTTCAATCAGCCTGACTTTATCTGTGCTGGCATTATTTAAAAAAAAAAAACATTTCGGCTGGCTTCACATTTGTGGTAAACATTCACTAAAGTGCACATTAAACTGCAACGCAATAACACAAGAGAACACAATCGGTGGAACACACCTTGCAAGACTGCCCCAATGCACATGGGAGCCATTTGTGCCTTGTGGAACTTTGAAAAGGTTCCCGTTCATTTCTTGGGCATTGTTGTGCATTGGCTGTTCATTCAAAATGAGTTAGGTGCCTAAACGCAACGCACATTCATGTATAAACTGTGTTGCGTAAATCAGTGGATTTGTTTATTTGCCTGCAGTTTTAAAATAAGAATTTGTGCTTGCTGTTTTACTATCAATATTACCTTATCACCATAATGAAAAGATCATAATCCAAAAAGGAAAGAAGGAGGAAGGAGAGAAGACATCAGAGAGGAGATCTCTTCAGTAGGTTGATGGACAGACGAGTAAGGAAAGAAAATCAGCTGACCGAGAGCAAGAAAAAGATAAAAGGTGTTAAAATACAGACAAGAAACTGAAAAAAAAAAATACAAAATAGACCTTATATATATTGTACATACTACAGGAAAGGGGGAAAGCAGTGTAAAGCAGCAGGCAATCTAAGGTCTCATGCTCATGGCTGTACAAAAAGTGTTCCATACAGCATCTCAATTCATACAATAATACTCATGCTTACTTTCATGAGTTAAAGTAGAACTATAGGTAAAACATTTTTTTTAAAAATTTGGATAGAGTAAGGGAGAGTTATAACCCCTGTCAGCCATCTGTGGCCCATTACAGACATTTTCCTTCACTTCCTGTCCCATAGCCAAAACAGGAAGTGAGCAGAAATCCCTGCAAATTAAAGGAATTCCTTGGGGACTAGGAACTAGGTCACCAGAACTAGTGTCCCCATTGGACAATTTCCCTTCTATTACTTTTCTTTCACCACTTAAGGACCGGAAGGATTTGCCCCCTTAATGACCAGGCCCTTTTTTGTGTCGCTTTAACTGTCAATTGCACGCTCGTGCGATGCTGTACCCAAACAAAATTGATGTACTTCTTTACCCACAAATAGAGCTTTCTTTTGGCGATATTTGATCCACTTTCCTTTTTTTTTTTCGCTATAAACAAAAAAAGAGCGACAATTTAAAAAAAAAAAAACAATATTTTTAACTTTTTGCTATAATAAATATAAAAGAAAAATAACCACTTAAGGCAGCTGGTCCTTAAGTGGTTAAAGAAGAAGTATGGGTTTGTTTTTTTCCCCCTTTTATACTTACCTAGGTGGATGCAGCATGGAACTGATGCTGCATCTGTCCCCCGGCATCTCTGCACTGGGAACCGAGCCATCAGTTCTCTCAGCTCCCCGAACGGAGAGCTGCTGCCTGTCAGTCAGTAGCTCTCCTGCTCTGCTCCTCCAAGCTCACTGGAGCACTAAGCTGTGGAGGAGTGGGAGTGGCTGTCTCAGGCTCTCAGTGGCTTGCTGAGAGGCTGAGACAGCCGTCAGTCCAGGCACCTGGCGGATCCAGACTTCCAGAGTCGGGATGACGCAGTGCCTGGACTGATTCCAGTGAAGTCAGCAGTGAGCGGACTTCAGTTCCCTCTCTGCCGAAAACAGGTCACAGGAGTGCAAAACGAATTGCACTCTTGTGACCCTAATGCTGCATACACACAAGCGGACTTTCCGGCAGACTTGGTCCGGCTGACCGGACTACGTCGGACAATTCGATCATGTGTGGGCTCCAGCAGACTTTTTTTTCCCAAAAGGCTGATGGACCTAGAAATAAAACATGTTTCAAATCTTTCCGACGGACTCGAGTCCGGTCGAAAAATCCGCTCATCTGTATGCTAGTCCAAGGACTAAAACCAACACTAGGGCAGCTATTGGCTACTGGCTATCAACTTCCTTATTTTAGTCCGGTCGTACGTCATCACGTACGATTCCGTCGGACTTTGGTGTGATCGTGTGTAGGCAAGTCCGTTCGTTAGGAAAGTCCATCGGAAGTCCGCCGAAAGTCCGTTGGATAAACCGTCGGACCAGTCTGGTCGAAAAGTCCGCTCGTGTGTACGCGGCATTAGGAGAAGCCCAGCCTAACAAGCTCAGGCTGGACTTCTCCTTTAACTTTCAATGATAACAGTAAATAGGACAAATAGAGAGGATGAATCTCCCTAACGGGGACACAGACAGCAATAAAAAACTGACAGGTGTTCTAATCCCTCTCCACTCCATCCAAAACTAAAAAAAAGTTTTGCCTTTAGTTATACTTTAAGATGCAAACTATGCACAGTTATTCTGTGCCTGTGCCTCCAACGCTGGCTACACATTGTTGATGTCTACATCTTATCCTGAAAGAGTCATTCATGCAACGGTGACAGTGCAGACTAAAATGTTTACACACATACAAAATATGGTAAAAAGCAGACTATGGACATCGATTTTTCTTGGTTTGATATACAGAGCTCTATTCATCACCCACTACACAGGTCTTCTCACCTGTCTGTCATTAAAGTGTTACTAAACCAAAAAAGGTTTTTTACCCTAATGCACTGCTTGCATTAAGGTAAAAAACGTTTTCAGTGTCCCTGTGCCCCCTCTTCCCTGTGTGAAGGAGAAGAGAGGGGTAAAGAGATCAGCGCTGTGCACGGCTGCATCTTTTCTCCCCTTACTTCCTCTTTACACTGCATTCAAGCAGCAGCAGGAGCCATTGGCTCTTACTGCTATCAATCAGAGGAAATGGGGGCGAGCACAGAGCAGGTAAGTAGAATGTGTTTGTTATTTTAATTAAAAGAAAATAAATTGAGTTTAGTAACACTTCAAGTTCTCATCCTCTTATATTTTCCAAATGCACTAATCTATTACAGCAAACACATGGGTAGACAACAAACAGTAGCTATAAGCCCCCCCCCCCCTCTGACTTTGCGGCGCCGTACCAATTTCCAGAAGTAGTTTCTGCACTACTTTTGGCGACTTCGGGGGTGATTTCAATAGAAATCTGTGCATGAAACCGCACAGATGTCTTTCGAATAGCCTCCGAACTTGCACTGAAATGCGGGTTTGAAATCGTCCGAGTACAGCTAAATTTGCACAATTGCAAACCCGCCTTCAGCGTGAGCGAGGGCATAATGATACATTTTAAAAAGGGCAAGTTATCTTCAACTTACTGCAGGCTTTGCTGAAGGCGTCTTGCTGGTCTCTGGAGTTTTAGTTAGCCATTCATTAATACGACTGGATACACCCACTTTTAATCCTGCTGTTTCCTGAAACCATAAAGAAATCAATCAGAAAAGTATACAGTATTATCAGCTTTGGCCTCAATAGTAATCATTTCTATATTAAAAAAATCACCATTTTATATACTGTATATGAGTGGGGACGGAAAATATTCAGACCCCCTTAAATTTTTCACTCTTTGTTATATTGCAGCCATTTGCCAAAATCATTTAAGTTTGTTTTTTTATTCCTCATTAATGTACACACAGCACCCCATATTGACAGAAAAACACAGAACTGTTGACATTTTTGCAGATTTATTAAAAAAGAAAAACTGAAATATCACATGGTCCTAAGTATTCAGACACTTTGCTGTGACACTCATATATTTAACTCAGGTGCTGTCAATTTCTTCTGATCATCCTTGAGATGGTTCTACACCTTCATTTGAGTCCAGCTGTGTTTGATTATACTGATTGGACTTGATTAGGAAAGCCACACACCTGTCTATATAAGACCTTACAGCTCACAGTGCATGTCAGAGCAAATGAGAATCATAAAGTCAAAGGAACTGCCTGAAGAGCTCAGAGACAGAATTGTGGCAAGGCACAGATCTGGCCAAGGTTACAAAAAAAATTCTGCTGCACTTAAGGTTCCTAAGAGAACAGTGGCCTCCATAATCCTTAAATGGAAGACGTTTGGGACGACCAGAACCCCTCCTAGAGCTGGCCGTCCGGCCAAACTAAGCTATCGGGGGAGAAGAGCCTTGGTGAGAGAGGTAAAGAAGAACCCAAAGATCACTGTGGCTTAGCTCCAGAGATGCAGTCGGGAGATGGGAGAAAGTTGTAGAAAGTCAACCATCACTGCAGCCCTCCACCAGTCGGGGCTTTATGGCAGAGTGGCCCGACGGAAGCCTCTCCTCAGTGCAAGACATATGAAAGCCTGCATGGAGTTTGCTAAAAAACACCTGAAGGACTCCAATATGTTGAGAAATAAGATTCTCTGGTCTGATGAGACCAAGATAGAACTTTTTGGCCTTAATTCTAAGCGGTATGTGTGGAGAAAACCAGGCACTGCTCATCGCCTGTCCAATACAGTCCCAACAGTGAAGCATGGTGGTGGCAGCATCATGCCGTGGGGGTGTTTTTCAGCTGCAGGGACAGGACAACTGGTTGCAATCGAGGGAAAGATGAATGCGGCCAAGTACAGGGATATCCTGGACGAAAACCTTCCCCAGAGTGCTCAGGACCTCAGACTGGGCCGAAGGTTTACCTTCCAACAAGACAATGACCCTAAGCACACAGCTAAAATAACTAAGGAGTGGCTTCACAACACCTCCGTGACTGTTCTTGAATGGCCCAGCCAGAGCCCTGACTTAAACCCAATTGAGTATCTCTGGAGAGACCTAAAAATGGCTGTCCACCAACGTTTACCATCCAACCTGACAGAACTGGAGAGGATCTACAAGGAGGAATGGCAGAGGATCCCCAAATCCAGGTGTCACAAACTTGTTGCATTTTTCCCAAAAAGACTCATGGCTGTATTAGATCAAAAGGGTGCTTCTACTAAATACTGAGCAAAGGGTCTGAATACTTAGGACCATGTGATATTTCAGTTTTTCTTTTTTAATAAATCTGCAAAAATGTCAACAATTCTGTGTTTTTCTGTCAATATGGGGTGCTGTGTGTACATTAATGAGGAAAAAAATGAACTTAAATTATTTTAGCAAATGGCTGCAATATAACAAAGAGTGAAAAATTTAAGGGGGTCTGAATACTTTCCGTTCCCACTGTATATAAATGATCATATCTTTTATATCTTTCTATAATATTGTATACATTATGGAGCATACTTTCCGTCCCCACTGTATATTTATATATATATATATATATATATATATATATATATATATATATATATATATATATATATATATATATATATATATACACACACACACATGCATACACAGTTTATGAGCAGGAGGGAGAAAGAATAAAATAATATTGACCTGGATCCATTAGAGATTCCCTGTCAGTATTTTACACACTGCATGTACCTTGTTTGGTGACGTTACACCCCCTGGGGATGAGAAAACGTTGCCTTTCTCCCACATACTTTTGATATTACGAACACCTTCTGCTGGCAGCGGCAGGTCCGATGGAGCAGCTTTGGCAGGTTTGGCACTTTTGTTGTTCTGGAAATTGAATACATGAAACATTATTACAGATGGTTTCAGGTGACTTTCTTATTCTGACATCTGAAACATTTTATATAACATTGGATCATTATCATAAGAGGTTTTACCATTTTTTAAGATCATTGTTTCATAAAAATGCCAACAGGTTATGCTTTCCCTTTCTATTAATGTGGCATTATCACATTAAAATCAGATTTCCAATAGTGAGCAGTAGGGTCTATAATTTTTACCATAGGTGTATTTTAAATAATAGAGACAGAATATCAACCAAAAATCCAGAAAAAACACTATATAAATGCTATAAATTGAGTTGCAGTTCAGTGAGTAAAATAAGTATTTGATCCCAAAGCAAAACGTGACTTAGTAGTTGGTGGAGAAACTCCATGTTGGCAAGCACATAGTTGGTTACCAGGTTTGCACATATCTCAGGAGGGATTTTGGTCCACTCTTCTTTACAGATCTTCTCTAAATCCTTAAAGTGGATGTAAACCCGAATTTTTTTTTTAAATCATACTGTAGAGTATAAGATTTCCTATCATTTGAGCCCAGTCTTGCCACACAGAGTTAATCCATCTCTGAGCAATCCTCTTTTATTGTTCAGTGAGATAAATCTTGACAAACTTAGAAAAACTTTGTCAAATACTCCCGGTTGCTGTGAGTGACAGGTGATTTACATATCTCGTGCACAAGCCTAAGACACATGCAGTATTTTTTAATTCCCTCCCACTCCTTTCTTCAGCAGCTCTGCAAGGATTGGCTGTTCCACACCTCAGCATGATTTGGCATGCTGAAGTCATGTGGTTACTTTCCTGTCTTTTCACTGGATGTTAGAGATCATAGCAGAAGTTCAGTGTTAGAATTACAAAGGAGAAAATGCATATTGATAAGGGGAGTGTAGAGGTGGGCAGGGAGTCTACTGACATCACAACTCCACCCACCGAGCTCAAGACAACAGACCCACCCACAGAATATGCAGAGGGGAGACATTTGACAGTTAAAGATACATGCAGGAGGCGTGTATAGCCTTATAGATAACCCCTATGGCAGTAGTTTAGAAAGGATGACATTGGGTTTACATCCACTTTAAGGTTTCTTGGCTGTCGCTTGACAACTCGAATTTTCAGCTCCCTCCATAAATTTTCTATAGGATTAAGGTCTGGAGACTGGCTAGGCCACTCCATGACCCTAATCAATTTCTTCTTGAGCTACCCCCTTGTTGCCTTGGCGGTTTGTTTTGGGTCATTGTCATACTGGAAGACTCATTTTCAGTGTTCTGGCCGATGGAAGAAGGTTCTAATCTAAGATTTTACAATACATGGCCCCATCCATTGGCCCCTCAATGCAGCATAGTCAGCCTGTACCTTTAGCAGAGAAACAGCCCCAAAGCATAATGTTTCCACCTCCATGCTTGACTGTAGGGATGGTGTCCTTAGGGTCATAGTCAGCATTTTTCTTCCTTTCCTCCAAACGAGTTAATGCCAATGAGCTCAATTTTGGTCTCTGAAGTTTGCCAATGAACATCTAAATGATTCAGAGAAGGATTGGGGGAAAGTGCTGTGGTCAGATGAGACCAAAATTGAACTCTTGGCATCAACTCGACTCACTGTGTTTGGAGGAAGAAAAATGCTGACCCTAAAAACACCATCCCTACATTTAAGCACGGAGGTGGAAACATTAAGCTTCGGGGGTGTTTCTCTGCTAAAGGTATAGGCTGATTTTGCCACATTGAGGGGCCAATGGACGGGGCCATGTATTGTAAAATCTTGGATGAGAACTTACTTCCCTCATCAAGAACACTGAAGATGGGTCGTGGATGAGTCTTCCAGCATGACAATGACCCAAAACATATCGCCAAGGCAACAAAGGAGTGGCACAAGAAGAAGCACATTAAGGTCATGTAGTGGCCTAGTCAGTCTCCAGACCTTAGTCCAATATAAAATTTATGGAGGGAGCTGAAACTTCAAGTTGTCAAGCGACAGCCAAGAAGCCTTAAGGATTTAGAGAAGATCTGTAAAGAAGAGAGGATCAAAATCCCTCCTGAGATGTGTGCAAACCTGGTAACCAAACGTCTTAACTCTGTGCTTGCCAACAAGTACTAAGTCATGTTTTGCTTGGGAATCAAATACTTATTTTACTCACTGAACTGCAACTCAATTTATAACATTTGTATCATGTGTTTTTTCTGGATTTTTGGTTGCTATTCGGTCTCGATCATTTAACATACACCTGCGATAAAAATGATAGACTGCATTTCTTTGTAAGTGGGAAAACTTACAAAATCTGGAGGGGATCAAAAAAATATTTTCCCCACTATATATATATATATATATATATATATATATATATATATATATATATATATATATATATATATATATATATATATATATATATATATATATATACACACACATATGGAAGGATCCATCTCTGCATACTGAACATACTGGAAATGGCTTTTACTAAATACATTTCTTGAAAGTAAAGTTCACCATACACTATGGTACTTTTTTTAATAGAAAAAAATTAATGTTTCTTCTTTTTACACATTACTGGAGCTCAGGCTTTGGCTGAACCAGGAGCAGAACAGTGCCTGTTTGACCTTCCTTCCCCATATCTTTTTGCTGAACTGCAGTCATGTGCAAGATTTTGAAGAACTTCATGTGTCAAGGAACTTCTATGTTAATTCCTGGGATTGTAACACTGCTGCAAATAAAAACGGTTTCTGTTTGATAGCATGCATTTTCTCTTTTCAATGTTTATGTTAAAACTTGCCAAAAACTCTAGGTGTCACTGTTCCCTCAACAATGGACAACTAATAACTCCTAACTAACTTCAGCCCAAAGCATTTATGTGGCAGCATGGCGGTGAACTATTTGCTGTGCAGCTATATATAGCGTCTGCCAGCATTACTGTGTTGCTTGGAGTGGACTCAATCAGTGCCCCACAGTAATGTTACTGTGTCGTCACTCACACCTTCCAGTCACCTTGCAAAGATCAAGCTTTCCTGTATATTTAATCTTACAGTTTATGGGATGTGGTGCCTTTGGTTCTCCCACTACCCATCCCTAGTAGGGATGGGCTCAGGCGTGTTCAGATCTTAGTCCCAACCCACCTGAGCAATCCCACCAGGAAGCCGTCACTGCACACTGCCAATCATGAGTAGCCTAGTCAGGGCATGTGTATGTGCAGCTGCAGGCTCGGGAATGCTCCACTGCCTATGATTGGCGGTTTTCAGTGAAGGTGTCTTAAAGGGATTGCTCAGGTGGGTTGGGACTAGGATTCGAACACGCCTGAGCCCATCCAATAAGATCAGCTCCCAATCACATGATCACTGTGACAAGCAATCACATAACTGGGAAAGCTCAGAAAATATATCTGGTGTTTCGATTTTATTCAATGGCCTCTGCAACAGGAAGGAGTTAATAAGTAGTCATTAAAGGATCTCTCAAGGACTCTACTGATGAGGTCTCTGTTTGGAACTCCCAAGTCTGCACAACTTCTGTACTCATTATGAGGGTCTCCTACTCCTCTTCCTACATAAAATGTTTATTTTATATTATGGAGAAGAAAACAGAAGGAGCCGAGACACACAAAACTCCCAAGTGGACAGGAGCAGAGCTGGGAATTCTGGCAGGGGGGAACCTGCTGTTGGAGTATCCAAGAAACCTGAGAAACCAGGGGCTGACAGCCCACCAAGCTCCAATTTTTCGGTGGAGTAATACTTACAATCTTTTATATCATACTTACTCCAATTGCACTGGTGTATTGCTCAAGTCGGCTGTCAATCTTGGACACCACAGCTGGTTGTGAAGACTTAAGACTGCAGAACAAAGGTGTTATTTACAAAATGAAAAATTGAACTTATAAAATTATTAGACATTTCTGATGTTGAACAGCATACCTAGTGCAGTCATTCTACAAAACAAGCACATGCATTTCTTAGTTCAAACCCACCTGACCTGTGCCATACTATCAGGAAGCTGTCACTGTGGACAGCCAATCATAGACGGCAGAGGCAATTCCCTACCCCGCAACTGCATGTATACTGTGTGTGTGTGTGTGGGGGGGGGGGGCCTCCACCTTCTTATAATTACCTGTCTGCAGTGTTCCTGGCTGGATGGCTCAATCTGGTTCTGACTCATTTCTCATTTCTGAACATGCCTGAGCTCATCCCTGCTGGTCATTCATTTACTGTATGCCTTGCTTACCAGACTTAATTGGCCTGTTTATTCAGATTTTATTCATTTATAAGGAAACAATGGACCAAATTTATCTTATATTTTCTTATGACCCAAAGAAGACTTACTGGATAACTCTTCATTTTCAAAAGCACTGTGTATCATAAACAGTTTCCAGCTTTATTTACATCTAAGCATTACTGTCCTATTTCATTCTTTTTTAGCTAATTCTTATTTACCTTGCACACACTCCAGCATTGGCTGCTCACCATAGTTCATGGACAGGCCTCCTGAAAGTGACAACAGTGGACCATGTGTGTGCAATATGTGTCAGCACAGCAGCTTGTTACCACCAAAGGAGCATGTGACAGGGCTACAAGGCAAAAAAGCAGCATGGCATTTCTGAAATGGTACTTGTAATTGGAATATTATGGTAATTCATTTTAATGAAAGCTCCATATTTAAAAAGTTTGAAAACAACTTGAACATGCATTACAATGTATGTAAAGACTTGTATGTGTATGTGTTAAGGGCTTACACCAGGTCTTTGCTGCTGTCTGTTTCCTGCTTGAGAGATTCAGCCTTTTATTTACACTGTTTTTTTTGTTTTTGTTTTTTTCAAGCCCGGTGTGTGAACACACTCCATAAACTCCACCCGGAGCAAAAAAAAGTGCACACACATAAAGAGTGATACACAAAATGTGCACAGGGTGTACACTAGTCCTCCAAAGAAGAAGGACCTTGACCCTGATCCCCAGTGGCTTTAGGCTCCAGAAGGGGACTGAGGTACTCACTATGGTCCATCTGGCCGAAACCAGACGGACCCAGTTCTTTGGAAGGTCTGCCGAAAAAGACCCACCCAAGTACTAGGTGGGTCTCCCCCGAAGGGAGACCCCATGAGAGAGGGTGAACCAAGCCAGAAGGCCATGTCGACCCCCTCCCAAGATGTTCAGGGCAGGCCCAAGGACCTACACCCTACCAGTCAAGCGTGAGACAAACGTGTACACAAAAAAAAAAGTGACAAACAGGGCAATAAATACATAAAGTGGGGGAAGGAAGTGGAGAGAGGAAGTGTAAGCGACCATTGTGCAATACAATGGTTGGCCCTTCGGCCAGGAATAAAAAAATACCTCTGGTCCTAGCCAAAAGGCTCTGTCCTAGAGGCAGGTGTGAAAAAAGTGTGATGGTGCAGTGACCTTGGTGCCATAACTCAAAGTGACCCTCACGCACAGTGAAGTTATGGCACTCCTGGACTGCCACTCCAGGGGCACATACACCACGGGCTTCTTTCGACCCGGCCCTTCATTTGCATGGCAACACCCTGACCCGCTCAAAGGTCAGGGTGACAGCGCCTCCACCAGACACTGACAGCAGCAAAGACCACACCAATCCTAGCCAAAAGGCCGAGATGACCCAGCCTCCGGCCAGACCGGTGCAGCACCCATCCTCACCAGGGGCACCCTTCTGGCTCTCTCGGGCTTGAACGAGTACCAGCCTTCAAGTTAGGAGCGCTCTGGTTTGGTCCCTGCTGATACAATACGTCTAGGTACCATTACACTAGAGGATTTGCACAGCCACCTCCTCTTGTATAGGAGTAGCACAGCACCTCCTCTGGCAACTGATAAGAACAGATACTACACTTGATCTTAGCCAAAAGTTACGCTGGTGACCATGGTCATTGAGATATAAAGCAAGACGAAATGTTAGAGTTCTCACCAGAGTTAAAAGTGAGGAAGAAGCCTTCAATGGGGTCACCTGTTACTGAGACAACACTCTAAGATGGGAATTTGTAAAACTTTCCTCTGATTTCTTGTTGTATCTCCAGAACACAAAGTAAGCCCCGGTTCACACTGCCGAGACTTGTTATGTGACTTGAGAGTTCAAAGTCACCTGACAAGTCGTGCCACATTAACGGCAATGAAAGCGTTCTAATTGGTGCGACTCAAGTCACTCCGAAATAGAGAAAGGTTCCTGTGCTACTTTTGTGCGACTTCAACACGACTTTGACTTCTGTTAAAGAAGTCGTATGCAAGCCACGATGAAGTCGCGCAGCGATGTCGGATTCAATGTGGCAGCAGTGAGAACAAGAGCTAAATGGAAATCCCCCTAGTAGGGCAGAGGTGGCGCAAAATAACCTGACAGGTGTTTTCACTCCCATTTAAACCAAGAAAAATGTTTTGGTTTTACATTTATTTAACTTGTTAAAGCTTAAATGAGAGTAGTGATTGAGTTTCTATCTATTTTAATTGTACTTATAACCTACAGTATGGTAGCTTTGCCATGCCTGCATTGTTTGAACATTTTTATCTTTTTTTTATTTCAGGTAAATATAGCGCTGTCAATTTACAAAGTGCTTTTCCTATATATTGTACGTTTACATCAGTTCTTGCCATCAAGGAGCTTACAATCTAAGGTCCTTAACTCACATTCATACAAACTTGTCTTTGGAGTGTGGAAGAAAACTGGAGTACCCGGAGGAAACCCACACAGGCACATCGAGAACATGCAAACTCCAGGCAGGTAGTGCCGAGGTTGGAATTCAAGCCGCAGTGCTGCTAGGCAGAAGTGTTAACCACTTAGCCACTGTGCTGCCCATAGGGTGGAATTCCCCTAGAATGTCTAGACAATCTGTCTATGCAGGAAAATGTGAGTTCACACTTGCAGAGGAAATAGCTCTGCCTAAAAATCAACATATAAATACTAAATACGTTTTTAATAGCCAGTAAATCTGTTGTCTAAACTATGTAAACTAAATCCATATGTGTAAGAACACCTGCCTACAAAATTACAGACAACAAACCAGTTTTTTTTTTTTTTTTTTATAAGTTTCTGCAGTTTGTAACACATCTGTGACTTGGATATAACATCTGTTTTGATCTCACACTAATATTTATATAAAGTGTTACCGCTCAGGTGTTCCTGCTTTTCTGGGAAGGGGGGGGAAACACTGCCCTCTGGTGTTGACATTGTAAAATGACAGCTGAAGACAGACAAGGGCAGAGATTGAGCTATTCCAGGAAAATGACAACTAATGAATGGCAACATTAGTCTCCCACTTCCTCTGACTACCAGCATCGCCGATAACATCACAAATTACAGAAGGCAGTCTGGGAAGTGCACGCACTGCTTTAATCACGAAACAAAGCTTTGGTTTTAGGGGACTTGCCACTTTTAATGAGTCCTTGGCTCAGAACAGAATTGACTCTGTTAAAAAGAGGAAAAGGAGGAAGTTGGTGGAAAGCTGCAGAACAATTAAGGTAGAGATCGCAGTCAATTGCCTCCGAAACTGAAGGCTTTTCGCAGCTGCGCATTTTATTCTGCGAAAGTGTTTGTGAACATCATCTCTTAATGCTAAGTAATTTTAAGTCACTTGAAGGGGAACTGAACGCAAAAAGTGAAGATATGCTATATTATAGGGAAAAAGTTAGAATTGTTAAAGAAGAATTCCAGGCAAGGTATATTTTTACATACAATAGTTACATTGGTTCACCATAGATAGATGTAACTATGTATATACCATACCTGGCCAATCCTTCTGGAAGCTGAAAATCACAGAATAAGACACAGCTAGTCCAAAGATCTCCACTTGCTTTCAGGTCTTATTCTGAGCGGCTTGCCTGAAGCATTGTGAATACAGGAGGTCGGCCACTTGACATGGGTGTCATTCAGAGAATGCTTTACATTTTCACAATGAATACTCTTATTGGATGAGTTGCAGAGTATAATATCACTGCCACACCTCTCCCCCTTCTCCAATCAGAGAACACTTTGCATTCATTCAGAAAAGTAAGTGTGCCTAGACACCCCCATGCCTTCAGACTTATAACTGTATATCAGCAATGTGAGTTTTAGGGCACTGCTGCCTCTGACTTTTAATCTCGGGAGATTTGGAGTGAGACTTTGTGATGTTGCTGCTCTGCTACTCTCTGTTCTCCTTGCTGGAGGCTGTACCATGAGAAAGCAAAGCCTTGCCTCTACCAAGATGGCCACCTCCAAACGGAGACTCAGTGCACAACAAGGTATAGTAAGTCAGTAATGAGTGGATCAGCTGCAGGAAGAATACTTGGAATACTGAGGACTTGTCCTTTGCTCTCAGCTTGTCTTTTTTGGGTACAGCTTCCAGAGTTCAGTTCTTCTTAAAAGTGCATGTATAGCCAAAATCTTTGTGTTTTAGGAGGGAAAGTTTAAAACTTTTATTTTCTGTTGTCTGTGTCCCCTCTGGGGAGAGTTCCCTTCACTTTTTGTCCAAGGGACCCCAAATAGAAATCTCTACAAAGTGAACAGTTGTCACGGGAACAGGTGTCCCCATTGGAAGATTTCTTCTTACCCACTGTTCTGTAACATTTTGGATATCCCCTTACTTTCTGTCTTTGTGTACATGGTCACCAGGACAATTAAGAGCGCTAATTATCCCAGTGGATACACAAACAGCAATTAAAATAAAAAATAGGCAGGGGTCCTAATTCTTCCCCATGCCATCTAAAACATAAAAAATGTTTTGGCCACACACTTTAATGTTACCATTCCCTGTGCATGTGCCTACCGATCAATTTGCTACTTCACTCTAATTACTACTGATATCCCTTCAAATCTTTCAATCTTGCGCTACTATTGTCTTTGTTTCCGTGATTTGAGTTACTTCTACCACCATGCATGAAATCCATTACAAATCACTGTAAATTTGAATGGAGCTGCATTGACATTTGTTCTGAATGGCATCCCAAGACGCATATACAGTAGGACCCAACACACCTGCTTTTCAGCACACTAGAGTGCAGAGGTGTGAATGCAAGGTATGTTGGACAAAAATAGTAACGGAATGTTTTTCCTGTACTGAGTTTTTTTAAAAGCCCACTTAGAATGAAAGAGCTGCCTTAACGTAACGTGGGTCAGTGCATACTATTGTGCATGCAAAGGTGTAAATTTAGCCTGCAAGAAGGCTAAAATGACTACAGTATCAATCTTCTGATCATGAACTACATATATAGAATCTCAGAAGTTAACTTTTAATACATAGTGCATCCCTGACAAAAAATTCACAGAGCACTAAATTTGTTTTCTAAAGAATGAGCACAACAGAGGCTGTTTTTACCTTTTAGATTGTCCCTCTCTATGTGACAGCCTGTGGGTATTCAGAATTATCAAATTTCAGCTTGAGCTATTGATCTCTGTATAGGGCTTTTTACAACAAAGGAGCAAAGGAGATAGAGGAAACACAGGTACAAGAGCCTAAAGAGTCTCCTTTTGTCTGGAAATGTAAATCTGAAATATTCACAAAAAGGGTTTTAAAGAGGAGCTCCAGGCTCCTTTAGAAAAAAATTAAAAGTCAGCAGCTACAAATACTATTAATATTATGGCACTTACCTGTCCAGGAATCCAGCAGGATCTTCACCCGAGCCGAATTTTCAATCAGATATCGGGTGCTGCCATTGCCATCTTGACTAAGGAAAACCGGCAGTGAAGTCGCCGGTTTCCTACTGCGCATGCGCGAAGCACTCTGTGAATGGTCCAGCTGCAGGGGAAGGAGGAGGGGGCCGAACCCCCCAAAGGTGCCAAATGTGGCAGCGGAGGGGGGAGGGGGAGGCAGGCAAGTGAAGCTTTCCCTTTTGGGTGGAGCTCCGCTTTAAGTCCTGACGTAAGTAAATGTAGAAAAATGGACTATACTTTCTCTTAAGATATTCTTTATTTTATCCCATGATAATTTTCCCATCAAAATGTTCAATTCTTATGCATAACTATAACACAAAAGCAGAATTTTGGTTTCACACAAAATATTACTATTGAACCATTAATGGCTCCGTTCACTTTATTGCGACCCACGTTCTGTGTGTAGGGCAGTTTATCATTTCAATGGGTTGCCCTAGCCACAGAAATGCATGTAAAGAAGTCCCAGACCCTTTTTTTAAATCACGCTGCATGGAATTGGACAAGAGTGTTTTGCTGATGTGTGGGGTGCCATTTTGCCTGCAGGTCGGATTGATTTTGCGAGCATTCCATTCAAGTGAGAACCCAGCCTAAATGAGTTGTTTCTTTATCTCCAACTCAAATGGATTCTTTTTCTGCTCAGTATTTGAAGATACAAAAACCTGCCAAAAAATCTATGTGAATTTGCTTAAATTAATTCAAGTAATCTTCAAGAAATCAAGAAACCTTTGAGGAATGGAAAATGCCATTTTCAGTTGTAAAAGCGCACAATGAAGAAAATAGCATGATCACTCTGAAAAACAGAAGCCAGTGAGTAATTCATTTCCATTCATTCTGTTTGAGCTGTGGTTTAATATGCACAATTCATTCCACCAGGGTCCGCTCTTTCTTGAAATATAACTTTAAGGTAGACAGATCCTTTAAAATGCATTTTTGAAAATATCACGAGTTACCTTTTCTGACTTGACCTGTTCAAGAACCCCGCCCGCTCTTCAATCTGGAAAAGGACACAACATGAGATATTATAATATGAACCTGAGTACTCCTGTAAATGCGAACAATTAAACACAGCTGAGCATGCACCTCAAAGTCTAGATACGTGACCGGTTTAAACTCCTTTTTGCTGACCCTACACTAAACAGTTCTGGGGTTTTTAATTATCTTTTAACCACAATTAAATCCTGGTTTCCAAGAAGTAAATCATTGAATATAATGGAAAAATGATTGAATCCAACTTAAAGCTGAACTCCGGGAAATCTAAGAATCCTCCCTTTCAGTAGGGTTGCACCCACACTGCAAGGGTTAACTGCTCATTTAGGTCTAGGGGACTTGGTAAAGATCCTCCATTCTCTGCTGATAGACTGGTACACGCAGCCTCTTCTCCCTTATAGTGTGACAGTCCTAGGTCCTCTGACATCATCAAAACCAATGAAGTAACCATAGCCCTGCATTGGATGGACATGGGAATGCTTGGAAAGGGTCCACCACCAGAGCATGGAGGAACACTGTCTCCCAGGGGAGTGGAAGATCAGGTAAGTAAAATGGCTCTTCCATCCGCTAGACAAAAAAAGGAGCAGTTAGCACCTGTAGTGAGGGCTCAGCTTCACTGCAAGAGAGGGGTTTTAGGTCTCCTGGAGTTCAGTTGCTCAATGAAAACATACTTTTGATTGATTCCTACCCAATTAATTTTTTTGGACATTATGATTAAAGCCCATTGAATGTTAAAGAAATGTCACAAATATGGATAGCAAAGGGCACCAATGGAAACATGGGCTGCCTACAACACTGTGTGGAGTTTAGTTGAAATGTCTGTATCCTCTCCAATAGAGGTGCATTATAGCAGCCTTTCTCAACTAGGGTTCCTCCAAAGGTTGTTAGAGCTTCCTCAAGCATTGAGCAATTTCTGCCCCTAGGATAAGTTACCACTGACACCAATGATCTTCTCAGTCATCTGAAAAGGGAGCATTCTTCCCAGTGACCACTAGGGATGAGTTCTGGGTTGTTTGAATCCTAGACCAAACTCACCTGAGTGAGACTGCCAGGAAACTGTCACTGTACTGGCCCGGTCATTTCCCTTATCACATTCAAACATATACAAGGGGCATGCGTACATCTGGCTGCTGATGCAGAATGCCTTGACCATCTAAGATTGGCCAGTACAGTGACAGCTTCCTAGTAGGGTTTCTCAGGTGGGTTTGGATTAGGTTCAAAACATGCCTGAGCTCATCCCTACTGACAACCAGTGTAATGGGGTTCTTCTTCACCAATCACCAATCTAAGGGAGACCTTCTCCACTGATCACCAATGTATGAAAGCACCAATGTAAAGGGATACTTTTCTATTGATCCCCATCGTAGGGTTCATTTTTCCACCGACCACCAAAGTGAGGGAACACTTTATGTATGGTTTGAGTTTCTTTTTTAACCAATATTATTATTGGTTTCATTTCATTGTTGTTACTGAAAATAATGTTGTCGTACACTGCAACCCTGGGTGTCAAATACACTAAAGTATGCCCACATTCCCTAATCTTTTATTTATTCTCATAGATACAATTTGCTGTTCTTACTAATGTCCTGTGATATGTAGAAATAGTAATTATAAGCAAGGTTTCCCTGACACCTGAAAGTTCTTTCAAGGGTTCCTTCATGTTAAAAGGGTTGAGAAAAGCTGCATTAGAGCCCAAAATACACAAGTGGTATTGTCAGGTGTAAGGTGAACATGTATATTTTATAGAAGTTTCACAACATGTTTTTTTCCAACACATCCACCAGGCCCAGACCAGTCATCTGGCAGTTTGGACATTTGCCAGAAGGGCTTGTTTGGCTGAGCACTAGATCCCAAGATATTGGAAGTAGAATTCAATAAAAGCCTTAGCTGAGAAACTTTGCTGGGTTCGAGGACAATGAAGAAACCCTGGTTGTGTTGCTGTTGCATTTTATTGTAATGCGATCATTTCTGTACATGTGGATTTTCCTCTGTGCTGTCACTTTGTTTTCAATAAACAGAATAAATTTAAAAAAAAAAAACTTCTCCAAACTGCGGGCCGGGGCTAGATGTGGCCCTTTGCTTGCTTTTATCCAGCCCTTGGGGCACTATTCCTCCCACTGACATTAACAATGGGGCATAATCCCTGCCACTGACTCCAATGATGGGGAACTACTCCTCTCACTGACAGCAACGATGAGACACTATTCCTGCCACTGACACCAATAATGGGTCACTACTCCTTCCAATGACACCAATGATGGGGCACTATTCCTCTCATGGACACTGACAATAGGACACTATTTCTCCCATCGACACCAACGATAGGGCGCTATTCCTCCCACCGACACCAATAATGGGGCACTATTTCTCTCAAAGACACCATTAATGGGGCACTATTCCTCTCACGGACACCAATGATGGGGCACTATGCCTTTTACTGACACCAACATTTGGACAATATTCCTCCCACTGACACCAAAGATGGGGCACTATTTTTCCCACCAAAACCAATAATGGGGCACTATTCCTCCCACCGACACCAATAATGGCGCACTATTCCTCTAAAGGACACAAATGATGGGGTACTATTCCTCTCACTTACACCAATGATAGGGCATTGTTACCGACACCAGGACATTTTCTACTCCTATTGGCCATAGTCTGGCCCTTCTAAAGTCTGAAGGATAATAAACTGGCTGTTTGTTTAGAAAGTTTGGAGACCCCTGCTCTAGACTGCCATCCATCCATCAAGACATTTTGATATTTGCATATCTCCTCCCGAGAGCCAGCCTACCGCTTGCAGTAGGGCTTTAGGACTTTTAAGAGAAGCACTGTGAAAGGGTGTTATGATGGTTTCAGGAAGTGTACAGCACTCAGCTGGCCCCTCCCACCAAGCATAATTTGCCTGTGTTGCTTAGAGAAGCACAGAGACTCAGTGTTGACATCAGTAGGTCAAAAATATATATATAATGAAGACAATAAGTATTTTTTTTTTTTATTTCCAGGGAAGGCAAATATTGCCTGATTAAAGCTCAGCTTTATTGGTTTTAAAAATGAATACATGATCATTGAAGGGGGGGAGGTGCTGACGCCCAAGATGGCCGCCTAGGGAATCTGAGTGGCTGACACGCTGCAGAGGCTGGAGACGCTGTAGATTAGGATGGTTTGGGTGGCTGATTCAAATGCCTAACCACCTAAGCTAAACCCCCGAACGCTATCACTGACACTGGAGTGCCTCGCCTAATGTCTCGTCTGGATTCAAACAGGAGTAGCAGTTGCTGAAGCGGACGGCGGTTAAGGGAGATCGAGAGTCCCGGGAAGGAGCGTTACCTGTGGAGTGCTAAGAGCGAGACCGAGGATGGAACCAAGAGATAGCGCGGAGCCAGACGGGAGTCTCGGCGTGTCTGTATACACAGGCGGCAGGGGCGGCTTGCTGGTGAGATGCGCAGTCCGGCGGAGGTTCTCGAGTCTCAAACAGCAGTGATCAGGAGGACCGGGAGATCTCCCTTCCCATGGCATAATAGAGGAAACCTCAACCACACATGTGAGGGGCTACACTGAACTTGTGAGGAAACCAGAGAAGCCAGAGACCAGGTATGACTATGGACATATAACACTTACAAAACAATGTTTAAAATGGCATAGAGATTGCATAAAAAGCTACAATAAGTTGCAGACTGTTAAGCAATATTAATTTACCTTGAAAGATTAATATTGGGTGGATCAAGAGGATATGAGCGGGTGATTGTACTTCTGGAATAAATTGGTTAAAAGGGTCCAATAACATGTTTAACCAATAAGTGACACTATATTAACAGAACTGTTAAATACTCCCAACTTCAATCTAAGGGGTTAATATAGGAGATAAAAGGTGATAAATACTACCCTGTTATATAATATGGACATCTAAGAAAGATATCTAAAGATAGATAAGTCTGATAAAAATCACAAACATATAAAGAAATATCCCATAAAGGGGGAAAAGAGGAGGAAAAAAGAGCTATTAAAAATATGGCACCTAAGAAGGGAAACAAAACACCACAACTTCAGAAGAATAAGAAGGATAAAGTGGAAAGCAAAAATAAAAACCCTACAGGTACACAAACTACACAGACATCTGATATAAAAGAGATTTTTCAACAATTACAGCTACAATCTCCCCGAACAATGCAAGTTTTACATACATCACAAGAAATCTCAAATATCGCGGAAATGTCGGTACCATCTAGATCGTCAGGAGAAGAACAAATGGATCACCCTAGAAATAGCTCACTAATAGATACAACAGGCTCAGTAAGCGACCCAAAAGAAATAAATAAAGAAAATTGGGATATGAGAAAATACATTCAATCTCTCCCAACCAGAGCAGATATGGACCAATACGTGCATAGATTGGAAAATTCATATAAAGTAGAGATACAGGAGCTTAAGGCATCCACAAAAGTCACACAAGAAAAAACAGCCATATTAGATACCAGAGTCTCGAAAACGGAACAAGAACTAAGGAAGATAAAGGAAAGAGTACAAAAACAAGGAAATCAAATAAATCAATTAATAAATAGCCTCGATGAGCAAGAAAATAGAAATATCCAACATCAGAATTAGAGGGTTAAAGGAAGATGTGAGTGTAAAAGAGCTGATAACTACATTACAAAAAAATTTTCAAGAGCTAATCCAGGATATAGAAGTGAAGGATCTTATAATTGACCGTGCTCATAGGGTGGTGGGAATAAGAAGATTGGATCTTAGTAAACCACGGGATGTCATCTGTAAAATGCACTACGCTCATATAAAAGATAGAATTATGCTCGCAGCATGTCAAAATAAAAATATCCAGCATGAGGGAGACCCAATACAACTTTTTCAAGATTTATCAAAATTTACATTGGATCGAAGAAGAGCATTAAAGCCCCTAGTGGAACAACTAAGAAAGAATAACTTACAATACAGATGGAAATTTCCATTTCAATTACAGGCACAAAGAGAGGGACTAAATGCAACATTTAGTGATTTGGAAGTTCTACCGCAGTTTTTGGCAACTCTTAATTTATCAGAAATAGAATTACCGGACTGGCCTATTTAATACATGAAAACATTTAGAAAGTCCTGACGAGTTAATGGTGGATAAACTGGGGGTGGGGGGAGGTGATCTTAAGTAAATAATGTTACACTGACCAAATGAGGAAGTCTTAAGTAACATGGTGAGATGAAGAGCGTAGGTAGATAGAGAATATGGAGTATGGAGGGGGTGGGTTTTTTCTTTTTTTTTCCCCTCACTAGATTATTAATAGGTTGTATAACCAGCGAGTAATGGATTTGGGTTTTATAATATTGTTACAAGTTGATTCACTGAATAAAGTACAATATACATTATAAGGACAAGAGGTGGGTAGGATAAACAAAGGGTATCTTCAAATATTTTGAAATGTATTGCACAGATTGTTTTATGTATTTTTGTGGGTTAGAGGGTGGTGAGTAATTTTTTTTTTTTGCCCCTCCTTCTTCTCCCCTGTCTTTATATATAAAAAAGGTGGCATAAGATATGAGAATCCTCATTTTTGAGGTGTTTCCCCCACACCCCCATTACCCATTTGCTCCCTTCTAATTTTTTTTTTTTTGGAGCAGTGAGAAGAGTGGGGATTGAAGGAATATAAAGGATTAAAGACTTAAGATAATAGCATTTAAATTGCAGCGTGCGGCCACCGATCGGGCGGCAGTTTTTTTGGTCGTCAGTGTCTAGTTCCCCCATTAGAGGGAACTTATGTTGTTTGTAAGATAGACTGTTTATAAGTCAATAGTTTTTGGGTTGGGTAGTGTGTGTTGTGTGTGTGAGACAATGAAAATATGCGCATAAAATATTAGAGGTCTTAACTCGGCATCAAAGAGGTCTCAGGTTCTATACTCTCTCCATAAACAAAAAGTGGGGGTAGTCTTTTTTTCAGGGGACGCATTTCCGTACGGATCACGTTCTTATCTACAAAATAGATACTACACTACATGGTATCATGATTCCTAATTTCCTATATGTATTCTAAGTCAAAGGGAGTGTCTATTGCAATACATAAGACAATTCCATACCAAGTGATGGAAGAATGGCGTAAAAGAGATGGAAGAGCAATATTACTTAAACTCAATATATATGGTAGAAAATATACTTTTATCAATCTATATTTACCTAATCAAAACCAGCTTAAAATAGGGTCACAATTGATTAGTGAACTTATGGAAAAGGCGGAAGGAATAACAATAATTGGTGGAGATTTTAATTTTGTTTTGCATAAAAATATGGATACCACGGCACCTTCGATAGTACAGACCAGTAGGGAAAAGAAAAAATTTAAAGAAATGATGGCAAAATGCCAGTTGGTGGATATCTGGCGGGTGCTGCACCCATTGGAGAAAGACTTTACGTTCCACTCAAAAGTCCACGGGTCATATCATCGATTAGATTACTTTTTGATAAATCAGCTGGGGGTGAATGTTACTACATCGGCCGAGATAGGTAGTACTATATGGTTAGACCATGCGCCAATATTTTTGAAACTTGACATATTTAAGGGTGAAAATATTAGGGGAAACTGGAGATTTAATGATAATCTGCTGTACGATGAGGCATGTGTATTAGAGATAAGGAAGGCAATAGTAGATTTTTCAAACGATCATATAAGAGACAATACATCTTTGCCGATTCAATGAGAGGCATTAAAATGTGTTATTCGAGGACTATTTATAAAACATGGGGCCAGATTAAAAAAAATAATAGAATACATCAACTACTTAAAGAAATACCTAAAGTGGAAGCTCAACATAAATTAAATCTAACACGTGAAATACTAATAGAACTAACGGATCTGATGACAGAGCTACAAACACTGTTGAATGAGAGAACACTACATATAAGGGACAATAATCGTTCCCTATACTACCAACAGGGTAACAAACCAGGTAAACTTCTGGCAAGGGCTTTATGTAACAGGGGTAAAACGTTGCCTATTGTTAAGATTAAGACAGAAGCAGGAGATTTGAGACATGACCCAAAAGGGATTCTGAAAAAGTTCCAGACATTTTATACGAAATTATATGATATGATCATACCTAATTATAAGGCTAATAGTGATCCAGAGGGTTTTCAACAAAGCATGCATCAATATATAAAAGAAACTGCACTCCCTGTATTAACATCAATAGAAACAACACAGCTGGAGCAAGAATTTTTAGAAGGTGAAATACAAAGGGTAATTGATTCATTAATACCTGGGAAAAGCCTAGGTTCAGATGGCTTTACCCCACGATTTTACAAAATATTTAAAGAAGAGCTCACTCCCATAATCAAGCGGACCTTTAATGCAGTGTCTACATCGGTGCACTTTGTCCCACAAAGTATGCAGGCATACATTTCTCTTATACCAAAACCTGACAAGGACCACATTTTATGCAGCAATTATAGACCAATTTCTTTAACGAACATCGATTTAAGATTATACTCTAAAACAATTGCTAATAGACTCACCCCCATAATACCCGCACATATACATTTAGAGCAGGTGGGTTTTATAAAAGGAAGGGAGGCGAGAGACAATACCTCAAAAACACTCACACTAGTGGAATATGCAGAGAGGCTCCATCCCATCCTGTTTACTAGCAATAGATGCCGAGAAAGCATTTGACAGGGTGGGATGGAGCTTCCTTAAAGAGACATTAGCACAATGGGGGTTGGGTCCTATACTGTTGGATAAAATAATGGCCTTATATCAGAACCCAACGGCTAAGATCCGGGCGAATGGTGGTTTATCGGAGGAAATCCATATATCGAACGGAACTAGACAAGGGTGCCCATTATCTCCAATATTATACATACTGGTGATGGAGCATTTATTAATAGCGGTTCGGGAGAATAAAGATATACAAGGAATCAAAGTGGGTGATATAGAGTACAAGATGTCTGTATATGCAGATGACATATTGTTATATATTACAAATCCTCTGATATCATTACCAAACTTGATATCAGAAATTAAACGATTTGGTGTATTGAGCAATTTTAAGGTGAACTACAGTAAATCTGAAGCACTGAATATCAATCTGTCAAATACCATGGTGGAACTGCTCAGAAAGGATTTTTCCTTCAAATGGCAGGTAAATGCAATTAAATATCTTGGTACTTATATCCCCACTGATTTGAATAAACTACAGGAATATAATTATATCCCGATGGTGCAAAAAATAACGAAAACATTACATCAATATGAAAAAGGAACATTTTCATGGATGGGCAGAATAAACATCATAAAAATGGATATACTCCCCAAAATATTATATATTTTATATTTTACAAATGATCCCCATCTTTCCTGCAACAACCATCCTGGAAAAACTGCGTAGGGTGATTGGGCAGTTTGTCTGGGCAGGCAAGACATCCAGAATTAGTAGAGTAGTGCTAAATAAGACCAAGAAAGATGGGGGCCTTGCTCTCCCAGACATAGTAATGTATCTCAGAGCAATATTGGTAACTAGAATAGTAGACTGGTTTCACAATAGGGACAGTAAACAATGGGTGAGACTGGAAGAAGAGATCACAGTCTTAAAATTGAAATCACTGCCTTGGATTAAAAGAGAGCAGAGACCACCGGATGGCACTATGCCCTCTTTAGTTGTATCTACATTGAAAGCATGGGATATCATGATAAAAAGGGGGTTTGGATCTACCTTTAGAGGTCCTATGACCCCACTATTTAGTAATCCAGAATTCCCACTAGCACTGGAAGCTAAGTCATTTCTTAAATGGAAAAGATGTGGAGATACCAGGATAGTAGAAACGATGGTAGGGAATAGAATCCTTCCACTGGAGGCTATGGGAGAGGAACACAAAAAAGAGTGGATGCAACATGGACTACTCCAACGGTATATTTCATCTTTGATAAAGGAAGCCGTAATAGACAGGCCCCTGACAGCTTTAGAGAAAATCCTTATACAAGAGCCTTATCTAAGGTCTATAAATATTTGAATACAGAAAATAAAACTCAGGAGTTACCTTATATTAAGAAATGGGAGGTAGAGCTTGGAATGGAAATCCCCAAGAAAAGATGGGAAAAGGCTATTACAGTAACTCACAAACTCTCATTATCTGCTAAACACCAGGAAAGAAATTATAAAATATTAACCAGGTGGTATAAATGCCCTGTGGATTTACATAAGATAAATCCGGTAAATAATGAAGCTTGTTGGATGTATCATGAAGCACAGGGCACAATGTCCCATATCTGGTACTATTGCTCTAAAATCCAACCATTCTGGCAAAAAATGAGATTTATAGGGCTACGACTGGGATCGATTTATATCCAGATATACAAATGGCAGTATTATCTATGATCCCTGGATCTTTGAAAAGCATAAAGAAAGGATTATTGAAATACTTCTTGACTGCAGCACGCACTAGTATAACGAGAAATTGGAAAAGCACAAGAGTGCCCTCTATGATGGAGTGGGAACGTGAGATGACGGAGATGCGTGCCTTGGAGGAGAGAAAGGTGTTAGAAGAAGGGTTAAGTAAACAGATATTAAATACATGGTCTAGATGGAAAGTGTTTAGTGCCTCCTCGCAGCTTCTCAGAGAGAGTAAGGAGCCCAATGAAGCATGATAGGACAGGACCTCTAGGGATGGAGGGGGGGGGGGACGGGTTAAGGGGTGCTGGGGTTTTTTGTTTTTTTTTTATCCCAGTGTGTGCATGTTAGGGAGGGGGGTAGGGGGGTTGAGGCGTGGGATACACATCCATGAATTAAGTTTGTAATGATTGAAAAAGAGATAGGAAGAAGATTTGGATAATGAAACATGGGATCTTCTATTGTCTTGGATGTGCATTTGTATTGTTTGTAATGTTAAAAAAATTGTAAAATGGTTTGGATAAATAAAGATTATAAAAAAAAAAAAATGAATACATTACTAGTTTAGACTGACAGTCTGTTTAAGTATTCTCAATTCTGATAAGATCCTCAAATGTTTGATTTTTGTCCAGGAAAGTTATTAAAACTTATTTTCCATAAACCAGTTTGTGACTTATTTTTAGATAACAATAATTCTCAAGGTTCCATAAATATCACTAAAACCACTAAAACCACTTGTGTATTTTGGAGTGATGAATTTTTATCAATAGAAATAAAAATCGCCAAGCAATGACAAACAAATTCAAATCATTCATTGTAGCATAGTAATACACGCTGTAGCACCCAGTCAGCTGTCTTTTTTTTAAATTTTGTAAAACCCTGATTGGCTAATGTTGCCCACAGTGTTTTGTACATTTCACCTTGCCTTAGCAAATTAGCTTGAAAAAGAATTACTTATGCCGCGTACGCACGATCGGACTTTGCGGCATACTTGGTCCGGCGTACCGGATTTCGTCGGACAATTCGATCGTGTGTGGGCTCCAGCGGACTTTGTTTTCTCAAAAGTTTGACGGACTTAGATTTGAAACATTTTTCAAGGCTATTCTTTTTCTTTTATGAACTGGAGTTCTACTTTATAAAAGTGTTCTGTTACTGCCTGTGCTCCCATTGAGATTTCGTTTATTGTCTTCCTTTGTGACCACAACAGAAAATGTATCCAGTGGCTACAGAAAAAGCAAGCGGAACTTCAGAGACAATGCTGGAAGCCAGTCCTCTGGCGCCTAAAGCGAGGATGCCAAAGTACCCTTCCGTCTCCACCCAGTGTATTTTAATTTGGCATCACAAAAATTAACACAAATGTAAAATTTTTATATTAAAAAAGTAAAAAAAAAGAAAAAACATCAATGGTTAAAAATAAAATTGGGGCTAACTACAAACATTATTCTGCAATTTGTCTCTAAAAACAGCAAAGGGAAAAAGGGAATGAAGGCGTTAATAAAAGCTACCTAGGGTTCAAAGACGTAATAAGCCAAAAAAAGTTTTTTTTTATATATCTTTTTATTTATAAGTAACAGTAACTTATGAATGAAAGCCACAATTGTAGATTTAATGATAAAGGATTGCAGAGCTGTCAAACTAATAGCTCAGTCCTGCAGATCACAAGGGGAGAATGCGGCTCTTCTTGTGTAGTCATATGAAGTCTGTGACAGCCGGTTGCTATGCAATATTCACTCGGAGCACACAGAACTCCTGATACAAAGTGAGTAACTGTCAAAAATGTATGGATTAATGCTTTAAAGTACCTATGTTGTAGTACTTTGCTAGGACCTCTCTTATCTTCCAGCCCTTCTCAGCATGTCAGGATGTACAAACTAAGACACATCATATTTGGGGAGACCTATTATCCTAGCATAGACACACACATAACTAAAATAAACTATAACAATACATAATATGAAACTAAAACAAATGCTTGGATGGATTCTATAAAGGACCGAAAGATTTAAAAATATTCTTTCAAATTACATATTTTGAAAGGAATTCAGAAATGTATTTTTATTAATTTTACATTTAATATAATGGTTACATAAAATGATTCCTATAATCAGAATAAAGTAGATATTCAAGATATTCTAGTTTTATATAAATGATAATATCTTTTATATCATTCTATAATATTGTATACATTATGGGGCATATTAATAAAGAGGGGAATGTGATATTCACTGATGATGAATCTCAGCACTAGAAGTATACGCATGCAGTGAATTATTAGTGCATGTCACATGTACTGCTTTATAAATATACCCAAGTCAGGTCTCTATCCCCTTATATAATCCACCACTTTATGTTTAAAACTTGATGGAGACAGTTCATGACGTACGCTATATAATATCACAAAGAACCTCTGTTTGCATGGAAAAAGAAGCACAATATTAGGTTTTGACTGTCCAATATAGTCACATTAATAGGTTGAAATTGAAAAAAATACACGTCTATCAAGTTCCACCATAGAACAAAATTAAATAAAAACCTGCATCATCAGAACCCTAAATGCACAGGTAGTCCAGAGGAAGGAAAGAAAACCGTTAAAGCGCGGTTCAATCTGCTCAAACCGAGAAAAAAACTGCTGCCTGATCCCCTGATGCAGTTGGATACTCCCTGTATCAACAATCTGGTTGTTTTAATTACCTATATTAATAGCCATTTTTATTTTGTGCCTTTAGAAACACATGCAGCCTGCTTTTGAAGCAATCTACAGACCTGGCTAGAAATAGCTCCTGTGCAAGTATGTTCCAACCTCTTACAGGTCATTTGCACTGATCTTAAAGGATAAGTCAACCTTTGAAACATGTTACAAGTGCCAACATCTGCAGTCTTTCCCCCTGCTCCCTGTGATGCGTCGGCCCACACAGTTTCCTGTGAATGAATGCCTACAAGTATCACCAGCCACTGCGGCTGACGGCTTCTAGTTCTCAATGAACTGCGAGGGTGCTGGTGAGCACTCTCGTAGTCCCATTGATCTTCCTGCTCTAAGGTGGCTGCCTGCCCGTACAAGGTACGAGCAGACAGCTATGCTGAGAGTCTGTCTGAGATTGCACCCATGACTTGCTGATCCTGGGTGCAATGCTCTGCAGGCTCCTTAGAAAAAAAATAATAAATGCATATTTTTTTATTTAATTATTTTTTAAAGGTGAACGTATCTTTCAAAATGTATTCCAATTTTGCAGCCAAATGGGGAAAACTCCTATTTTATATTTGTTACATGCTTCCATTTATATAGCATACATATTTTAAAAAATGCTTCTTACCTTTTTACTTACTTTACCTTTTTACATTCCTAAAAATCCTACCCGGGTTTCACCTTCCATGTAATGTCGGGGGACAGGGCTGAGGGGTTATGTTTACCATAATTAACCATGTCTGTACTGTGCTTGCAGATTTTTATTATCTGCTGTAAACTAGATATGACATCTGTGTCGGAATTTGAAGTGAGCAACTTTTTCACCAAATTTTATATATGGACCATTGTGATCATATCTCGCCTTAATAACCTCTTTTCAAGATTGAATACATTTAGTTTAGTTATGTTTTCCTTATAGCTGATCTCCTCCATGGCCTTATGGATCGCTCACATAGGGGCGGCCGGAGGAACGTAAAAGCAGTTTTACCGCCCCTATGAATACATGTAATTTGTGCATGGCAGATACACATATGTAAATGTGTTTTTCAAACATCGCACAATGTTTGATGACTTCATATCTTAGACAGTTTATCCAAATGGATTGCTATTTGTTTTTTGGTAGACTAAAACCTTTTATCCAAGGTTACCGAAGCATAGATCAAATTTAGCATCATCATACACTGGTGAAAGTGTAAGTGTATCTAAAAACAAAACTTTTGTAGTAAAAAAAAAAAAAACAGAGTAGAGTAGAAAAAGGTTAGCAACCCTGTCACTTATTTATTGATGTCTGTGTCCCTGCTTAGATTTCCCCCCTATATTAGAGCTGTCACCAGAACAGGAGATGAGGGAAAATCTTCCAATAGGGACATTTATTCTGGTGACAACTGTCACCAGAAGTGAATTTCGCCTCACTTTGGAGAGATTCACTCTCATTCTGTGTTATATCTACAGTACAGGAAATTAAGAGAAATCTCCATAAAGGCACATGGATGGGAAAAAAACCTGGCAGAAGTTTTATCCTTACCCCACCATACCTCATAAAAATGGCTTTAGATAAATTCACAAAGTAATGTTTCTTTGTTTACTTTGTTTCCAAAGTAATGTTTTCACATAAAATTCAATTAGGGAAAAAATGGGTAAATCTTGAGTGAAAACATTAGCAAACACACCCCTTTGACTTGCCAAAATCATGTAAATAACTTGCCTACCTAAATAATTTTACATGTTTTTTTAAGAATATATCAAATATTAACATTTTTTTTTTTAAACTGTAATTGTATCTGACAGCTAGTATTATTAAGGAGATGAAACCGATACGATGCGATTTTTAATAAACAATCTTCCAGGTTGCATGCGATAACCATTAATGGCTGTCATAGTTGTCATCTGTTCCCGATCACAAAGGGGAGACCCAAAGGGGTGTCAGAACCAGAAACACACACACACCAAATCATTTTGTGCACATACCGTAAGAGATGAACCTTTTGGGGTAAAACCCTTCAATGATTTCTTTTCGTCTGATACTCCCTCCTCTTCCTGTTTTTGACGTTTCTCTGCAGCTTCTGCTCTTCTTCTTTCTCTTTCCTCCTTCTGTCTCTTTTTTTCCTCCTACAAATACAAGAATGATAGATTTTATGATGGAAAATTGTTTTATTCAATCCCAAAACTGATATTTTAGTTGAGGCTGAATGCACGAGGACTGAATTACCCACTGCACCTGTGAGAAATGCTGAGTGAGAAAATTCCCCCTCTGCAGATTCTGCATTTGTTGCCCTTAGTATGGGCTCTCGCACAATACTGCATGACAGTTGCATTTCTGGCTCATTCACACCATCGCTTGGTATTAAGGTGCACATAAAGAGTACGCCCTGCCGTATATTCAAGATAGACACTACAATGCCTTGTAAAATCCATAGCAGTGCTTTCTTTTTCCTCGTTTTTTTAACTTTATTTAACTTGACACTACATTTAACTCAGAAAATGTTGAGATGAATTATAGGCATCAGAATGTGCAGTGCAAAAATAAACCTGAAGCAAAAGGACATAAGACAAATTGTCTTATCTATGGGTCGGGACTGTGTTGGGCAACGCTGCACAGTGCAGCCCAACAGGACTGGGGTGAACAAGCCCTTGCGCTGGGTTCACACTATTGTGAATTGGATGTGGTTTCCCCGCATCCAATTCGCATAGCAGGAGACTGTGGCCGGCTGTCTATGGAGCCAGTTCACACATCTCCACAGTGGCTCTGGTACGAATTGCAAAGGAGTCCTGTGCATCTTTTGGTCTGTTTCAGGTCCGAATTCAGCCCAAAATTCGGGCTGAAATTTGACCTGAAACGGTGAATGGAGACGCACCGGACCCCTGCTGTGAGCCGCTGCGTTCTCAAGTGTGAACCCAGCCTCAAAGTCCAGATTCAAACATAATTTTTTTATTCCATTTTTGATTGAACAGGTATAGATTAGAGCTAATGTTGGGTTTTTATTGCTGCCTTTGCCTCAATTGGGGAGATATCCCCTCACTTCCTGTCAGGACAGGAAGTAATGTGAAATCTTTTCAACAGATACCATTAAAAAAAAAAACTAACACATTTTAAGAAAGCGGGGAAGGGTTAGAACTTTTGACGGTGTTTTCATTGCTGTCAATACCTTCCTGTCCCAGTGACAACCAAATTCACTATTTCTTATACTAGTGTCACATGAACGGGAAGTGAGGGAAAATCTCCCCAATGGGGTGTCAAACAATAATAAAAACCTGACAGAAACTGGAAATCTTCCTTACTTTATCTAAAACTACAACGGAAAAAATGTTGGTTGCAGTTAAGCCCCACAATTATAATTTCAACACAGTGGGGTTGATTTACTAAAACTGAAGAATGCAAAATCTGGTGCAGCTCTGCATAGAAACCAATCAGCTTCCAGGATTAAGCCCAGGTTCACACTGATGCAGGTTAGAAATTGCGCGAACTTGCAGAATTTCAAACCAGCAATGCAGTCCGACTTTGGGGGAGATTTGACAGACATCTGTGTCAGTACAGGAACTACTTTTGGGAATCGGTGTGGTGCCGCATCCAATTCAGACGGTGCTATTGCCGGCAATAGCCGCCAATTTAGCATGCCATTTGACATGTCAAATCACATGCCAAATCGACCCAATGTGAACGTGGGCTTATTGTCAAAGCTTAATTGAACAAGCTCAAGTTAGAAGCTGATTGGCTACCATAAACACCAGATTCTAAATGCTCTAGTTTTGATAAATCTCCCCCAGTGAGTTATGAGTGTGGTAGGTGGTTAAAGCCAGGAACCCTAGGTGAAGTCTTGGGCAGATCTAAAGAGCTGGTGGGTGGAGCTGGGAACTAGAGAGGTTTAGATCTTGTAGGCTTCATGCACACAGCTATACAGGGTCTTTACAGTGTGCAGAGCCTGCGTAATGACATTCCCGGGACTGCTGCTGCCTACAGCTGACCATTGAGATGCATTATAAGAGGCAGTTGGACACAGCGACACACTTACATTTGGAGTATACGTCAGAGAGCACATGCAGGTACTTTACGCCAAAGTTTCTCAACTCCAGTCCTCAAGTACCCCCAACAGGTCATGTTTTCAGGCTTACCATTATTTTGCATCAGTTTCACTGCCTTAGTAATTACCACAGCCGTTTCAGCTGAGGGAAATCCTGAAAACATGACCTGTTGAGGGTACCTGAGGACTGGAGTTGAGAAACATTGCTTTACACAACCCTCTGCGCTCAACCCTGTACAGCTGCCACGACTAATGCATCGTAATGGACGGCTGTATGCGGCAGCAGTCCCGGTAATGTCATTATGCAGGCTCTGCATGCTGCAAAGGCCCCTGTAAGGCTGTGCGCATGAAGCCGAACAGATCCCATGGGAGGTAAAAGCGGCTGGTGGGTGGTTACAAGGTGTCAGCAAGTAACCAACATCGAAATATCCATCCCTATTATTCAAATTTAAGAAAAAAGTAAAATAAAGCCTTCTTATGTCCTAGAGCTTTGTGATTCACATTTCAGTATTCAAGTACTAATTTGTAACATTAAAAGAGACTCTGTCATTGGACCAAAAATTTCAACACAAAAACTTCTCATAAGCTTATAGTATATGCACATTTAACCTATTTTAAACAAGGTATTACCTGCAAAAGCCTCCCTTGTGTAGCCATCTAAAAGCCCTGAGGCTGCTGCTGGGCATTTCCATCTTGGGATGTCAGGAGCACCAGCAGACTCAGAGCTGTCACTCAAGTTGCCCTTCCTCCTGCATAAAAGGTTATGTAGGGAGGGGAGGGGGTGGAGGAGCTGTGCCAGCACAGAGATATAGACACTCTCAGAAGAGGAGGAGGCTATAACATAGTAGGCCAGGGATCCTCAAACTACGGCCCTCCAGCTGTTGCAGAGCTACACATCCCATGAGGCATTGTAAAACTCTGACATTCACAGACATGGCTAGGCATGATGGGAATTGTAGTTCTTGAACAACTGGAGGGCCATAGTTTGAAGACAAAGAAGAAGTCAAATTTTCTAGCAAGTTCAAAGGCGCATTATAAGTGATTAACAACATTTTTTGGAGAGAAAAAAACAATCATTTAGCTTGCCGACCGCTTCACGCAGATATACTGCAACAGAAGGGCTCGTACAGGCAGAATCACGTACCTGTATGTTCCCCCCCGTGCGCGCCTCCCGCGGCAAGCTCTGTGAGTCGGGTCGCGATTCCTGCGGACTCGATCGCCGCGTCGGAGGAGGAAGAACGGGGAGATGATAATGTAAACAAGCATCTCCCCATTCTGCCTAGTGACAGTGTCACTGATCTCTGCTCCCTGTCGTCGGAGCAGAGATCAGTGACGTGTCACACACAGCCATACCCCTCACAGTTAGAAACACGCCCCTAGGGCACACTTAACCCCTACACTGCCAACTAGTTGTTAACCCCTTCACTGCCAGTGTCATTTACACAGGAATCAGTGCATTTGTATAGCACTGATTGCTGTATAAATGACAATGGTCCCAAAAATGTGTCAAAAATGTCCGATGTGTCCGCCATAATGCCGCAGTCACAATAAAAATCGCTGGTCGCCACCATTTAAAAAAAAAAAATTATTAACAAAAATGCCATAAAACTATCCCCTATTTTGTAAACGCTATAACTTTTGCGCAAACCGATCAATAAACGCTTACTGCGATTTTTTTTACCAAGAATATGTAGAAGAATACGTATTGGCCTAAACTGAGGAAAAAAAATGTTTTTTTATATATTTTTGGGGGATATTATATAGCAAAAAGTAAAAAATAATGCGTTTTTTTCAAAATTGTCGTATTTTTTTTGTTTATAGCGCAAAAAATAAAAAACGCAGAGGTGATCAAACACCACCAAAAGAAAGCTCTATTTGTGGGAAAAAAGGATGTCAATTTTGTTTGGGAGCCACGTCGCACGACCGCGCAATTGTCAGTTAAAGCGACGCAGTGCCGAATCGCAAAAAGTGCTCTGGTCAGGAAGGGGGTAAATTCTTCCAGGGCCGAAGTGGTTAAAATAATTGATATGTTATTATTATACAGGATATATCTGTTCTTTTACCTGCAATTATCTTAAGCTGGTGACAGGGTCTCATTAAAGAAGCACTCTAGTAAGACCAATTCTTTTCTAACATGGTTCTATAATAATAACTATGCCAAACTCCAAAATAAAAATTTGAGCTATTCTGGTTCAAAATGTCTGATGGCCTTGTCTCTAATATTCACTTTGTATTGGAGACAATGTAAGCTTTATCTGTGTGTGGCTTTTCCTGCCGCATAAGGGTACTTTTACACTCGGACGGCGGGTTCGTTAGTGATAAAACTAGCGTTGATTTACCGTCGCTTTAGACTCTAGCGGCGCTTTTCGATCGCTAGTCAGGCGTAAATAGTGCCCACGCTTCCGAATCGCTTTTCAGGCACTTCGGAAGCACTGCCCATTCATTCCAATGGGCTGGGGCGGTGTGAGAGCGGTGTATCCACCACTCCCACACTGCCCCAAAGATACTGCTTGCAGGACCCTTTTTCCCGTTCCACAAGTGCACCGCCCTAGTGTGAAAGCACTCGGGCTTCCACACTGGGGAGGCATGAGAGGCAGTTTTCAGGCAATTTACGTGTACTATTTTTATCGCAAAACGCCTGAAAACTGCCTCAGAAATTAGTTTGAATGTAAAAAATGTGCCCAGATTTGCTTAAAAAAATTGTATTAGATTATTAAACAATTGAATCGGAATGCGTGGGCACCATTTTTGCCAAAACTCTGGCAACAGAGACGCATTTTATAGTTAACTGTTCCTAAAATTCTCACAATCGAGGCTGATAAAGTCCCACCTCTTCTTTGGCTTTTCTCTCTGCCTCTTCCTGTTTCTTCCTCTGCTCCTCCTCTTCCATCAACCTCTTCCTCTCCTCTCGTTTCCTCTTCAGCTCCTCAAGTTCTGCTGCAGATTGCTGCTGTTTCTGCTTCAGCTTCTCAAACTCCCCAGGGTCCGTCTCACCTTTACGACGGCGCAGGTCCTCAAATTTTTTACCTGCTTCCACCTTTGTTCCAGAGTCCGCCTCATCGCCACTCGGCTGTGCTTTCGCCCCACTTAAAGGAAACCACATAAATGGATTTGCTAAGTACATAACACACAATATATACATGTATTCATCATATCTAGCTATAAACAGTTCATCAGATTTGGAAGATGTACCTTTTGTTTTAACCTTTTAATAACCAGAGTTCAGACTAAATTTAGCAGTGGCAGCATGTATCAGTTAATTGGGCATTTAACTCTATTACTAATTTTCCAAACTGAATCATTTTTACATTTTGGGGGCACATAGGGATTTATTTTTTATTTTTTGTTACATTGTTTAATAAATACCCCGCTCTGTTTTTTTTTTTTTTATTAAAGGCTGACAAATTAACAAAAATGTGAATTTTTTTTTTACATTTTATATTTTTTGTTAAACCACTGTGCTGTCTTTTTTTAAACTTGTATTTATTTCTTTGTGCAAAGTGAGTGCACAAAGAAAGAAATACTATGCCAGCTAGAGCCAGAGAGGCTTATCTACGAACAAACCTCATGTGATTAACGTGTTAGGTCCCTTTCACACGATAGGCCTGCTAAGATCCGCCTGTCCTTTTTTCTGGCGGATCTGAGGGGGCCACTCATTGACTTCTATGGGCGGGTGGATATCAGAGGAGATGTGTCTGCTGACACCCGCCTGCCATCCGATCCAATAAGATCCGCTCAAAACAGACGGATGGCAATATGTTCGCCATATTGATTAATATGATCTGTCCAGCGGATCGGAGGGGATCGTACAAAAACAGACAGGCGGATCCATTTTCTTCCAATCTCTCCCATAGAGGACAGCGGAGCTCTGACAGGTCCATCCCTACACAGTGAGCAGAGACAGACCTGACATCCTCCGGCTCAGCAGTGATCAACGGAGAGATCTCCCGCTGGCAGAGTCTGTTGAGTGGATCCGCCCCGTGTGAAAGGAGCCTTACAGTTGTCACGGTTATTACATGATTGGGAACCATGCTGATGGTTTACTGATCGATAATTAAGATCAGAACTGTCAGAATGCTCCTACCTGTCAAAATAGGAAAGTAGTTTAACCACTTCAGCTCTGGTACTGCTACAGGCCTATTTATGTGGCAATACTTTTTTCACTACCTAAGATAAAAAGCAGCATACATTGTTTGCTGGGGATGAAATAAGTTTTTAAAGTGGTTCTAAAGCCTAAACAATTCTTACCTTAATGCATTCCTTACATTAACCACTTCAGCCCCGGAAAGGATTTACCCCCTTAATGACCAG
This sequence comes from Aquarana catesbeiana, assembly GCF_042186555.1. Lineage (NCBI taxonomy): Eukaryota > Metazoa > Chordata > Amphibia > Anura > Ranidae > Aquarana > Aquarana catesbeiana. Next base: position 529,669,456 of record NC_133326.1, read on the forward strand.
GCCATTTTTTTTGTGATATGGCACTGCGTCGCTTTAACTGACAATTGAGCGGTTGTGCGACATTGTACCCAAACAAAATTCCTTTTTTTGCCACAAATAGAGCTTTCTTTTGGTGGTATTTGATCACCTCTGTGGTTTAAATTTTTTGCGCTATAAACAAAAAAAGACCATCAATTTTGAAATAGAAAACAAAATTGTTTACTTTCTGCTATAATACATATCCAAAAAAATATATAAAAAACGAATGTATTCATCAGTTTAGGCCAATATGTATTCTGCTACATATTGTTGGTAAAAAAAATCGCAATAAGCGTATATTGATTGGTTTGTGCAAAAGTTATAGCATCTACAATATAAGGGGATAGCTTTATGGACTTTTATTTTTTATTTTTTATGTTTTTACTGGTAATGGCGTTATTGACACTTTTTGAGGACCAGTGACATTATTAAAGTGATCAGTGCTAAAAAAAAATGCACTGATCAATGTATACATGACACTGGCAGGGAAGGGTTTCACACTAGGGGGCAATCAAGGGGTTATCTATGTTCCCTGGGTACTGTGTGGGGGGATGGGATCATTGGGACAACACAGAGATTGCTGTTTCTAATCACTAGGAACAGCAGATCTCAATGTTTTCCCCTGTCAGAATGAGGATCCACCTTGTTTACATAGTCAGATCCCGTTCTGCCTCTCTGTACCGCAATCGCAGATGGCCGGTGGACATCGAGCGGGCCCTACAAGTACGTCGCTTCGTGCAATAGAGCCGCCCTGCTGCAGTATATGTGCAGTGGGCGGTCTTAAAGTGGTTAAAGCAGGGGTCGTCAACCCCCGGGCCGCGGCCCACTGCCAGGCGATGGTCCTTCTGCAGCCGGGCAGCAGGTGGCCGGCCGGCAAGAGATACCTGGGCGGCTGATATGAGAGCGCTGGGTGGATGGAAGAAGCGAACGGGTGGGCAAGCAGAGATGATATGATCTCTCTCCACCCCCCGCATCACCGCTCTTCCGCCCTCACAGCCAGCGTTCTATCTCAGTGTCGGAGGTGCGGCGGGGAGCAGAGAAATGACATCATCTCTCACTGCCCGCCCCGCATCACCGCTCTCCTGTGGCTTCTCACTGTGAGAAAACTGGAATTCCTTGGTCAGCGACGCAGATTCCCCCCCCGACAGCTAATCAGGAATGGCCGAGGGCAGAGCCAGACAGTGACAGCCGAATGAGTCTCAGACCCTCCCTCTGCCAGGTGAGACTGGCTGCAGCATGATGAGGGAGACACCCTGCTACAGAGAGGCGATCCCACAGAGATGTGATGTCATCAGTGACAGGTGAGCTATGTGTGGGAGTACAGGTGGGGTGTGCTGGAACTTGTAGTTCACCCCCTCAGCTGTCTGCCTCACATACCACAAGGGGCGCTCCACTCACTCTGCATTTGATGACAGGCAGCGTGGCAAGTGACAATCCACATCTTGTGGCAGGTGACAGTGGCAAGTGACATGCTCAGGGCTCCCACTGATTCTGCATTATGGTGAGTTGAACTATTTCATTTATTTCTACAATGTAATTATAGAAATAATGCGCTTCAATCACCCTGACACCATATCAAGCATGGTGCCATGATGATTGAAGTGCCAACACCAGGCATTGCCCACGAAAAATCTTTTACCCCACGTGACCGCCCACGTCCTTGGCACAATTTTTTTCCACGCAGCCGGTCCCCGGTGCCAAAAAGGTTGGGGACCACTGGGTTAAAGTAAAAAACTTGCCTGAGCCCTCATTTGATCCATTGCTGTGCATGTCTCCATGGATGCAGCAGTGGGGCTCGGGAGGGAGCACGCACAAGTGCCCCTATGGGAAGCGCTTTCTCGTGGGGGCACTGGACAGAGAGGAGGTGCCAGGAGCACCGGCGGGGGACCCGAGGAGTTTTGGGGCCACTCTGTGCAATTCCGTTGCATAGCGCAGGTAAGTATGGAGATGTTTGTTATATTTATTTTTTATTACCTTTAAAATCTCTTTAAGTTATATGTAATCTCTACACAGAAAGACATAAAAAGCATACATGTTATCTTATAATTTGTCCCATTGGCCCACTTTCCTCCAAGACACAGGGCTGATACCCCAAGGAATTTAGTATGATACATGAGTGATGGAGTGGAGGAGAAGTGTTAACCCTGTAAGGGCATTCAGTGCTGCAGATTCCTTGGTGTATCAGCTCCGTATCTTGGAGGAGAAAAGTGATGAGGGAGCTGTCAAACAATGGGTGTCTCAAGCACTTAGGACATCCTGTAATTGAGGGGTCCTAATGTCCAGGTGAGTGGATATCCATCATCAGAGGTGGAACAGTTGGCATGGTGTATGACACAATATGAGTGTGTATACACAAGGCATCTGCACATGTCCCGTTTGGAAGAGCACTAAACACACTTTATTTGTTTAAAGCGGATGTTTTCATTAGATGGAATTTATATATGAACACTCAACTTTTTGGATTTTATACACAGTTTTCACTGTGGGTTTGTTCATAGCTGCACTGTTTTTTTGCTGCATGATTATATCTATCTATCTATCTATCTATCTATCTATCTATCTATCTATATATACGTATATAGATATATATCTATATATGTAGATAGCTATCTATCTATCTATCTATCTATCTATCTATCTATCTATATAGATGGATAGATAGATAGATAGATAGATAGATAGATAGATAGATAGATAGATAGATAGATAGATAGATAGATAGATAGATAGATAGATAGATAGATAGATAGATAGATAGATAGATAGATAGATAGATAGATAGATAGATACAGTGGGGACGGAAAGTATTCAGACCCCCTTAAATTTTTCACTCTTTGTTATATTGCAGCCATTTGCTAAATTCATTTAAGTTCATTTTTTTTCCTCATTAATGTACACACAGCACCCCATATTAACAGAAAAACACAGAATTGTTGACATTTTTGCAGATTTATTAAAAAAGAAAAACTGAAATATCATATGGTCCTAAGTATTCAGACCCTTTGCTCAATATTTAGTAGAAGCACCCTTTTGATCTAATACAGCCATGAGTCTTTTTGGGAAAGATGCAACAAGTTTTTCACACCAGTTCTGTCAGGTTGGATGGTAAACGTTGGTGGACAGCCATTTTTAGGTCTCTTTAGAGATTCTCAATTGGGTTTAAGTCAGGGCTCTGCCTGGGCCATTCAAGAACAGTCACAGAGTTGTTGTGAAGCCACTCCTTCGTTATTTTAGCTGTGTGCTTAGGGTCATTGTCTTGTTGGAAGGTAAACCTTCGGCCAAGTCTGAGGTCCTGAGCACTCTGGAGAAGGTTTTAGTCCAGGATATCCCTGTATTTGACCGCATTCATCTTTCCCTCGATTGCAACCAGTCGTCCTGTCCCTGCAGCTGAAAAACACCCCCACAGCATGATGCTGCCACCACCATGCTTCACTGTTGGGACTGTATTGGACAGGTGATGAGCATTGCCTGGTTTTCTCCACACATACCGCTTAGAATTAAGGCCAAAAAGTTCTATCTATCAGACCAAAGAATCTTATTTCTCACCATCTTGGAGTCCTGGTGTTTTTAGCAAACTCCATGCAGGCTTTCATGTGTCTTGCACTGAGGAGAGGCTTCCGTCGGGCCACTCTGCCATAAAGCCCCGACTGGTGGAGGGCTGCAGTGATGGTTGACTTTCTACAACTTTCTCCCATCTCCCGACTGCATCTCTGGAGCTCAGCCACAGTGATCTTTGGGTTATTTACCTCTCTCACAAGGCTCTTCTCCCCCGATAGCTCAGTTTGGCCGGACGGCCAGCTCTAGGAAGGGTTCTGGTCGTCCCAAACGTCTTCCATATAAGGATTATGGAGGCCACTGTGCTCTTAGGAACCTTAAGTGCAGCAGAAATTTTTTTGTAACCTTGGCCAGATCTGTGCCTTGCCACAATTCTGTCTCTGAGCTCTTCAGTATAATCAAACACAGCTGGACTCAAATAAAGGTGTAGAACCATCTCAAGGATGATCAGAAGAAATGGACAGCACCTGAGTTAAATATATGAGTGTCACAGCAAAGGGTCTGAATACTTAGGGCCATGTGATATTTCAGTTTTTCTTTTTTAATAAATCTGCAAAAATGTCAACAATTCTGTGTTTTTCTGTCAATATGGGGTGCTGTGTGTACATTAATGAGGAAAAAAAATGAACTTAAATGGTTTTAGCAAATGGCTGTAATATAACAAAGAGTGAAAAATTTAAGGGGGTCTGAATACTTTCCGTCCCCACTGTATATATATGTATATATATATATATATATATATATATATATATATATATATATATATATATATATATATATATATATTTATATACACACACACAGTTGTGCTCATAAGTTTACATACTCTGCAGAATTTATGATTTCTTGGCCATTTTTCAGAGAATATAAATGATAACACAAAAACTTTTCTTTCACTCATAGTTAGTGTTTGGCTGAAGTCATTTATTATCAATCAACTGTGTTTACTTTTTTAAATCATAATGACAACAGAAACTACCCAAATGACCTTGATCAAAAGTTTACATACCCCAGTTCTTAATACCGTGTATTACCCCCTTTAACATCAATGACAGCTTGAAGTCTTTTGTGGTATTTGTGGATGAGGCTCTTTATCTTCTCAGATGGTAAAGCTGCCCATTCCTCTTTGGAAAAAAAGCCTCCAGTTCCTGTAAATTCTTGGGCTATCTTGCATGAACTGCACATTTGAGATCTCCCCAGAGTTGGCTCAATGATATTGAGGTCAGGAGACTGAGATGGCCACTCCAGAACCTTCACTTTATTCTGCTGTAGCCAATGACAGGTCGACTTGGCCTTGTGTTTTGGATCGTTGTCATGTTGGAATGTCCAAGTACGTCCCATGCGCAGCTTCCTGGCTGATGAATGCAAATGTTCCTCCAGTATTTTTGATAACATACTGCATTCATCTTGCCAACAATTTTGACCAAATTTCCTGTGCCTTTTTAGCTAATACATCCCCAAAACATCAGCGATCCACCTCCATGTTTGACAGTAGGAATGGTGTACCTTTCATCATAGGCCTTGTTGACTCCTCTCCAAATGTAGCGTTTATGGTTGTGGCCGAAAAGCGAAATTTTGGTCTCATCACTCCAAATGACTTTGTGCCAGAAGGTTTGAGGCTTGTCTCTGTGCTGTTTGGAGTATTGTAAGCAGGATACTTTGTGGCATTTGCATAGTAATGGCTTTCTTCTGGCGACTCGACCATGCAGCCCATCGTTCTTCAAGTGCCTCCTTATTGTGTATCTTGAAACAGCCACATCACATGTTTTCAGAGAGTCCTGTATTCCATCTGAAGTTGCTTGTGGGTTTTTCTTTGCATTCCGAAACAATTTTCCTGGCAGTTGTGGCTGAAATTTTAGTTGCTCTACCTGACCGTGGTTTGGTTTTAACCGAATCCCTCATTTTCCACTTCTTGATTAGAGTTTGAACACTGCTGATTGGCATTCTCAATTCCTTGGATATCTTTTTATATCTCTTTCCTGTTTTATACAGTTCAACTACCTTTTCCCGCAGATCCTTTGACAATTCTTTTGCTTTCCCCCATGACTCAGAATCCAGAAACGTCAGTGCAGCACTGGATGAAAGATGCAAGGATCTATCAGAAGTCCAGAAACTCATTGACCTTTTATACACACATACCAATTACAAGCAAACTGATCACAGGTGAGGATGGTTACCTTTAATAGCCATTCAAACCCATTTGTGTCAACTTGTGTGCATGTTATCAGGCCAAAATCACCAGGGTATGTAAACTTTTGATCAGGGTCATTTGGGTAGTTTGTGTTGTCATTATGATTAGAAAAAGAGTAAACACAGTTGATTGATAATAAATGGCTTCAGCCAAACACTAACCATGAGTGAAAAAAAAAGTTTTTGTGTTATCATTCACATTCTTTGAAAAATGGCCAAGAAATCATAAATTCTGCCAGGGTATATGAATGATCATTTTCATATATGGATTTTACTATTCTTTAATCATTTAATTAATGTATGTGAATTTGTATATTTATTTCAAAGTTTTTTGGGGGTTTATTTATTGAATGGTATACGCTGTAATTAGGTTTAGGTGGTAGCGCTGCACTTGTATTGGAAAGCTACTGACAGTGAAAATCAAAGTAGCACAGTGATGAGTTCATCTTTCTGTCACTCTGCTTTCTCCTTCTATCAGCATGCTTTTGTCACATGAACTGATTGGCTCCTTATGCTGTTTCTTCCTCTCTGACTCTCAGCTCTGCTGTATAGGTTATTGCAAGAGGCTGATGCCAGGTCAAATCCAGGCACTTCCACTGTTTGGATTAAAACTAGTACATTTATTCATGTATGCATGATTACAAAAATTTATTAATGTATGTATTTTATGTCTGCCTAGATATCAGCTTAAACAACGGTTTGTGATCCATAATAACAATTGAATTTTAGATAAATACAAAGTGGATAGAAAACACAGTAGGAAACTATAATGTAAGCTGGAACGCAATGTAGGAATTTTCTAGCCTGAGAATAAATAGGCTCTTGAAGTTTGCTGGAACTGCTCTGTGAACTCAAAGGGCAAAATAGCCAAAGTAAGCTTCTTTCCCAAGCCACTCACAGGTCAAAGATGACAAGTTTACTCCAATCGCTTCACATTTACAAATATGACGTGTCAACCAGCAGCTGTGGAATCTGGTTATAATTGCAGAAAAATCTAAATATAGCTGGGGGGGGGGCACTAACTTTGATGGTCAGACATCAAATGTACATGCAAGGCTTTAGAGAGGCAAGCAATAATAAAAATGTCAAAAAAGCAATAATTAATTTATCCTCTTTGTAATGTAACCCTACACAGAACCATATACAAAAAATATGAAATCATTTTTTTCTTCGTATTTTATACCTGCAGAGATATCTTTACATTCATATATAAAAAATGTAATACATTTTGAAATCATATACAGTAAAGCCCTGGTTTGAGAACGTTTTGCAAGACAAGCAAAATTTTTAAATAAATTTTGACTTGATAAACAAGTGATGTCTTGTCATTTGTTTATCAAGCGTCATGTCACAACTGAGTATAAAAGAAGAGAGGCGCCTCTAAGTGTAGCAATATGGTTACATTTAATGAAGGTACAACATTTAGCAACTCATATGGTTGATGATTAAAAGAAGGACATCTAAGTATGCAGGCATTCGGGGGAAAAGCTGTCCTCACATTGGTGAGAGCGGGCGGTGCGAGGGATGATCTATGTGGACAACTTTACCCCGGACGCCTGCATACTTAGATGTCCTTCTTTTAATCATCAACCATGTGACTTGCTAAATGTTGTACCTTCATTAAATGTAACCATATTTCTACACTTAGAGGCTCTCTTTTCTTCTGTAGCTCCTGCTGGATTTTGCTTCTAATCCCTTTGTGGAGGCTGCCATTTGTGGATGGACATTTTATGGTTTATGGTTACACAACCTATCACATTGCTGTAATCTTTTTATATGGACTATAAACTGAAAGGTCTATGAATAAATGGTTGTGGAACGAATCATCTGAGTTTCCATTATTTCTTATGGGGAAATTCGCTTTGGACAAGTGCTTTGGATTAAAGCATGTTTACGGAACTAATTATGCTCGCAATCCAAGGTTTTACTGTACACCGTGTTTGTATTTCTTTTGTATAATCTTTAATAAAAAGGTAATTATAAAAAAAAAGTTAAAAATTTAAATTTTTTAAATATTAAATGACCTATCCTCCAAAAAGTGGCATATAAGTAATAGGTAGAGCCAGCAGTGCACAGGTCATGCAGTAGGCCACATCATCATCATATCAATAATAATAATAATATTAAAATGTATTTATTTCCCTACCCTGACTAGAATTATTTTTTTAAACTATTAACAAATATTGTTTTAGGTAAGCATGCACTTTACCCTGTAATGTAAAACATTTAGGAAAAAAAAGGTTAACATTTTAGGAAAAGGGTTGATAGCTGACGGACAAGGTTTATTACCCAAATTTGTCCAAATGTTTGAGCTTCTGCGGTGTAACGTCATGTAAACTTTCTCCATTCTGGGCTTTGCTTTCCGGAAATCCTTTCTTTCGCTCCCAGCTGGCTTTTAACTCTTCCTTCCCACCTCTCCCTTTCTCATCTTTAACCTAAAAAGCGGAAGGTAAACAATAAAAAAAAAATGAGTACATTTGTTTTAGCTGTAGATCCCTTTAAAGGGTATATGTACTTTTCAGCCAAAATCCAAGGCTATTGCCACCAGGAATAATTAGAGGGGTACATGTCCCCAGTTGGTACACAGACAGCAATGAAATGACCTTTCCCCCACTCTATTCCATACACTTTAAAAGTTAGCATGGATTAAGAGTTAATTGGGTTAATTTTATGTATTAGGTTGGGAATTTTAAAGTTGACTTTTCAAGGTTGGGTTAACACTAAACGTTATGAATAACGTAATAATGAAGTTTCTTTTGATGGATAGATGTAAGTGTTGGAAGTAAGTTAAGGGCTTGTTTAATCATAAATCCTGGTACTAGGAGTCCGGCTATTGTGGTTTTTAGCACAGAGCTGATGAAGCAAAGTTGTTCTCCGAAACGTGTTGTGTAAATGGTTATTCACTTAGGCTGGCCATACATTATACAATTTTATTGTTCAATTTCCTTTCGATTTACCTTTAACTATGTAGTGCAAGAGCCTGCCTGACTGCATATAAATTAAAAGTGTTTAACTGCTTGCCGACCACCCGCTGATGATTGACAATGGCATAATGGCACTCCTGTGCAAAATGCTGTAGCTGTACAGCGGGCGCTTTAAGGAGTATAGGGCCTGCGGCGCACACACGCGCCCGCAGCGTGACGTAGGAGCTCGGGGCCGCCGGCTACTCGCGATTGCTCCTGAGAAGGAGACAACGAAGATCTCTCAATGTAAACAGACAGATCTCCCTTCTGTCAGGGGTGTGGAGAGCGATCTGTTGTTCCTAATGCTTAGGAACAACGATCGCTCTCCTCACTCAGGCAGTCCCATCCCCCCTAAAGTTAGAATCACTCCCTAGGTAACACAATTAACCCCTTGATTGCCCCCTAGTGTTAACCCCTTCCTTGCTAATGACATTTATACAGTAATCAGTGGCTATTTATAGCACTGATCACTGTATGAATGTCAATGGTCCAAAAACAGTGTTAAAAGTGTCCGATCTGTCTGCCTTAATGTCGCAGTCCTGATAAAAATCGCAGATCGTTGCCATTACTAGTAAAAAAAAATAATAATAAAAATGGCATAAGTCTATCCCCTATTTTGTAGACGCTATAACTTTTGCGCAAACCAATCATTATACGCTTATTGCGATTTTTTTTTAACCAAAAATATGTAAAAGAATACATATTGGCCTAAACTGAGGAAAAAAAATGTGTTTATTTTTTTTTTAATTTGGGGATATTTATTATAGAAAAAGTAAAAAATATAGCTTTTTTTTTCAAAATAATCTGTCTTTTTTTGTTTATAGTGTAAAAAAAAAAAAAAACGCAGAGGTGATCAAATACTACCAAAAGAAAGCTCTATTTGTGGGAAAAAAAGGACGTCAATTTTGTTTGGGTACAGCGTCGCCGACGGCGCAATTGTCAGTAAAGCGACACAGTGCGTATCACAAAAAATGGCCTGGTCTGGAAGTGGGCAAATCCTTCCGGAGCTGAAGTGGTTAAGTTTGGCCTCATTTTATATGGTTTTGAGTACATCTAAAGGAAAATAGTATAATGTATGGCCAGCCTAAGTGCAAGTTTTCGATCCTGCCGACTGCCTCCTTGGTTGTATTATATTTCCTTAGATAAGAATTATGTAATAATTTACATCTAACAATATAAGTTTTTTTAGCTTTGAAAATCAAATCTCCCAGAAGAATTATTGTGTGTTTTTATTTAGTCTATTGTTTTGGTGATACTGATAATGACTTTTGGTTTGATACTTACTATTAACACAGGCACCATGTGTATCATTTTCTGTGCTTCTAATAAAAATGTAATACAGTAGATTAGGTTTAAGGCCAGATTACAGAACCCACTACTAGCTAGACCTAACCTACTAACCTAATAGATTACTATCACATAATTAGAAGGATTAATTTGTTACTGTGTTACAGAAGTTAAAAAAATCAAGCATAACTACTGCAAGTAAGCCAGCATACAGTATAGTCACAGTACACTGTAGAATAGGGATGAGTTTTGACTTCGAGTCGAACTCATGTTCGACTCGAACACGGGCTGTTTGCAAGTTCACCGAACAGCGAACAATTTGGGGTGCTGCAAAACACCCATTAAAAGTCTATGGCAAAAAATTTGTTCGAACACGCGAACACCGTTAAAGTCTATGGGACACGAACATGAATAATCAAAAGTGCTAATTTTAAAGGCTTATATGCAAATTATTGTCATAAAAAGTGTTTTTGGGACCTGGGTCCTGCCCCAGGGGACATGTATCAATGTAAAAAAAAGTTTTAAAAACGGACGTTTTTTCGGGAGCAGTGATTTTAATAATCCTTAAAGTGAAACAATAAAAGTGTAATATCCCTTTAAATTTCGTACCTGGGGGGTGTCTATAGTATGCCTGTAAAGGGGCGCATGTTTCCCGTGTTTAGAACAGTCTGACAGCAAAATGACATTTCAAAGGAAAAAAGTCATTTAAACTACTCGCGGCTATTAATGAATTGGTGGTCCGACAATACACATAAAAGTTAATTGATAAAAATGGCATGGGAATTCCCCACAGGGGAACCCCGAACCAAAATTAGAAAAAAAATGACGTGGGGGGTCCCCCTAAATTCCATACCAGGCCCTTCAGGTCTGGTATGGATATTAAGGGGAACCCCGCGCCAAAAAAAAAAAAAAAAAAACGGCGTGGGGTCCCCCAAAAAATCCATACCAGACCCTTATCCGAGCACGCAACCTGGCAGGCCGCAGGAAAAGAGGGGGGGATGAGAGAGTGCCCCCCCTCCTGAACCATACCATGCCACATGCCCTCAACATTGCTAGGGTGCTTTGGGGTAGCCCCCCAAAACACCTTGTCCCCATGTTGATGAGGACAAGGGCCTCATCCCCACAACCCTGGCCAGTGGTTGTGGGGGTCTGAGGGCGGGGGGTTATCGGAATCTGGAAGCCCCCTTTAACAAGGGGACCCCCAGATCCCAGCCCTCCCCCTGTGTGAAATGGTAAGGGGTACCCCTACCATTTCACTAAAAAACTGTCAAAAATGTTAAAAATGACAAGAGACAGTTTTTGACAATTCCTTTATTTAAATGCTTCTTCTTTCTTCTTTTTTCTATCTTCCTTCGGTTTCTTCCTCCATCTTCTTCTTCTTCTGGTTCTTCCTCCGGTGTTCTCGTCCAGCATCTTCCTCAGCGGCGTCGGCGTCTTCTTCCCTTCTTCTCCTCGGGCCGCTCCGCATCCATGATGGCATGGAGGGAGGCTCTCGCTCTTCTCTTCATCTTCTTCTCTTCATCTTCTCTTCATCTTCTTCTCTTTATCTTCTTGTCTTTCATCTTCTTTTCGGGCCACTCTGCATCCATGATGGCATGGAGAGAGGCTCCCGCTGTGTGACGCTTCTCCTCTTCTGGCGGTTCTTAAATAATGGGGGGCGGGGCCAAGGGGGGGAGGACCGGGATCTGGGAGTCCCCTTTGTTAAAGGGGGCTTCCAGATTCCGATAAGCCCCCCGCCCGCAGACCCCCACAACCACCGGCCAGGGTTGTGGGGATGAGGCCCTTGTCCTCATCAACATGGGGACAAGGTGTTTTGAGGGGCTACCCCAAAGCACCCTCCCAATGTTGAGGGCATGTGGCCTGGTACGGTTCAGGAGGGGGGGCGCTCTCTCGTCCCCCCTCTTTTCCTGCGGCCTGCCAGGTTGCGTGCTCGGATAAGGGTCTGGTATGGATTTTTAGAGTGACCCCACGCCGTTTTTTTTTTAAATTTTGGCGCGGGGTTCCCCTTAAAATCCACACCAGATCTGAAGGGTCTGGTATAGATTTTGAGGGGGGCCCTACGCCATTTTTTTTTTTTTTTTTTGGCCGGGGTTCCCCTTAATATCCATACCAGACCTGAAGGGCCTGGTATGAAATTTAGGGGGACCCCCCACGTCTTTTTTTTTTTTTAATTTTGGCCGGGGTTCCCCTTAATATCCACACCAGACCTGAAGGGCCTGGTATGGAATTTAGGGGGACCCCCCCCACGTCATTTTTTTTTTTTTAATTTTGGTTCGGGGTTCCCCTGTGAGGAATTCCCATGCCGTTTTTATCAATTAACTTCTATGTGTATTGTCAGACCGGCAATGCATTAATAGCCGCGAGTAGTTTTAAATGACTTTTTTTTCCTTTGAAATGTCATTTTGCTGTCAGACTGTTCTAAACATGGGAAACATGCGCCCCTTTACAGGAATACTATAGACACCCCCCAGGTACGAAATTTAAAGGGATATTACACTTTTAGTGTTTCACTTTAAACATTATTAAAATCACTGCTCCCGAAAAAACGGCCATTTTTAAAACTTTTTTTTGCATTGATACATGTCCCCTGGGGCAGGACCCAGGTCCCAAAAACACTTTTTATGACAATAATTTGCATATAAGCCTTTAAAATTAGCACTTTTGATTATTCATGTTCGTGTCCCATAGACTTTAACGGTGTTCGTGTGTTCGAACAAATTTTTTGCCTGTTCGCATGTTCTGGTGCGAACCGAACAAGGGGGTGTTCGGCTCATCCCTACTGTAGAATATAAGAGCTCTGAGGCTCGGTTCACACTTGTGCGATGCGGAAACCCTGCAAATCCACTGCGGGTTCCCGCATCACACCCGACTCGCACAGCAGTTTACACTGCCATATGCGAACTGCCGGGAGTGTCAATACATTGTTAATGACACCCCCATTTCAACTCGCATATCGCACTGTGAACTGTCAGTTCGGGCGTGAATCGGATAGTATGTTAAAGTACATTACGGTATGCATTAACATGCGCTGTGTTAAGGCAGCCTATTAATTATAAATGGGGTGCCAATGTACTGCAATGGATTAAATAAAATGCACATTTTCTTCAGTTCCCAAGACCCTGTATAGGAATTGGGGAGTTTGGTTATCAGTAGGACTGGAAGGCACAAACACAAAAGTACTGTTAGAACTTCTTCTCATTTTCACCCTACCAAAATGTGTCTCTGCTTTTCTCGGGGTCCCTGTTGGACAGATTTCTCATTGCTTCATGTCCTGACAGAGGATTTAATCCTTCTCCACACATCCAAAACAGGATAAAATGGTTTTGGTTGTAGCTGGGCTTTTTTTTAAGGCTAAAATAAACAATGATCATTTCATGGTCATGGTAATGGCTTGCATTTTCTTTATTGTAATGGCTTGCATCCCTGAAGCTTTCCATCAAGAAAATTTTCGCCTATAACCTCTTGTGAGGAGTGAAGCAGTGCTTAACACTTTTCCTTAGTCTTATCTGCTCTGTGAGACTCCTATGGAAACATATATTCCTACAATGTGGCATGTCTTCTTTCATGTGACCAATGGCTTTCCATTAGTTCACTCAGGAGTTGACAAGCAGCAAGTGGAGCAATGAGTTCTGCAAAGAGGTTTAAAGTGCAATTATAGCTAAAGCCTTTTTTTTATTTTTGGATATATTTTTCATGTGCCTGGTCTGGTTCCAAGCTTCCTTAATCTTTTCTAAAACTAAAAAAAATGTTTTGGCTACAGATACATTGTAATAGTCTAGAACAGGGTTTTTTTCCTCAGAGAATAGTTGCAGGAACCCACCCTCCCCAGTCAACTCCCCGCCCAACCACACCCCCAACTCCACCCACAACCCCACCCCTATTTACACCATTCCTCGGAAAAGAGAAGTAAAGCGATGCCAAATATTGGGTGTGGTCAAGGCTCACCTTCTCCCCCCTGTCCACAGCTCACCTCCCCCTTGTCCATAGCCCACCTTCTCGCCCCATCTACAGCTCATCCCCCATCCACAGGTCATGTCTCTCCTCTTGTCCATAGTTCACCCTCTCCCCCCTTGTCCACAGCTCACCCCCCCATCCACAGGTCACCTTCTCTTCTCTCATTCACAGTTCACCCTCTCCCCCCTGTCCACAGCTCACCCTCTCCACAGGTCACCTTCTCCCCCCCCCAGCTCAACTTCTCCCCCCATATTCCACAATTCACCTTAGCATGTGCCCCCCCATCCACAACTCCCCTTTTTACCCTCTGTCAACATGTCACCTCTGCACCCCCAACCACAGCTTGCACTCCCGGTCCACAATCACCCCTGCTTCTACAGCTCATCTCTCCCCTCTCCATATTTCACTTCTGAACCTCCATGTACAGCTATACCCCCCTCTTTCTCTTCCCTTGCCCTCCGCAGCTCTCTCACCTGCAGTTGCATTAGAGTAGTGCAGCCGACTCTGTTCTATTAGGTGAGCGGGCTTTCTTTTTTACCTCAGCCTATTGCAGTCCAATCCATGCAGCTCAGCCTGTCAGATCTGTGTAGCACAGAGCCGAGGAGGAGTTTCAGAGCACTTCACTCGGCTCCGTGCTACACAGATCTGACAGGCAGCTGCCTCTGGAATCCCTCATTTAATGCCGACAATTGCAGCATCTGAACCTGATCCCCAGGGCACCCATCAAATGGATGTGGAGTATGTGTGCTGGTGCTAGCATACAGAAGCCAGTGGAGGAATTGAGTGGTATAGAAAACTTCCTCCACCGACTATTATGTTATGTGACAGGCTGAAGAGGAGAGGGCTGCTGGAGGTGGCAGAATGGTGTTCCGCCACTTTCTGGCAGAAAAAAAGGTCTAGACTATTCTAAATTATCTGAACATTCATGTTTACTCCTTGGACACCTGTCTGAAATGTTAGAATATTATTTTTTTAACAATGTGTTCTCTCTACAACAGCAAAGGAAGAAAAATCCTACCTCTTCTTTTTTGAAGCCTGCTCGAACTTTCTCGTCCCTTTTAGCTTCAAACTTATTTTCTTTGTCTTCTCCCTTTCCATATTTAAAGTTGAAATGTAACTCTTGAAAACAGTCCACCAGTATACGTGCAGTGGCTATCACACCGTGCAAGATTGACTGTGCAGGCAACATAGTGCTTGGCAAAATACAAGATAGTGCCCTGCTCCACCTGGCAGGTAAGTGAGTGCACAAACTTAGCATCTTTAACTACCTTTTCGTATAGTATCCTATTACTAGTATAGCTGGTAACATCTAACAGTCTAAGGGTTTAACCACCCCTGTACCACCATATTGATAAAAAGTGGCAATGAGTTGGATGTGTATTTCTGGAGTGCCATTTATAAATGGTGCTTTAGAAAACACACTCAGGCAGCCTGTGAGACCGTGAATGACTGTGATTTGGGCTGTCATTGGACAGCTTAGATTGCAGCCAAGATGTACAGAGCCATTCAAAGTGGTTCTGTACCTTTTGATCACTGTAAACCAATCACAGCAGCCACCAGTGTAAATCCTAGAATTGTTTACAAACATCCAGTCCATTCACAACAGCGAAAGCTCCCTCTCTTCCATTGAAAATAGGGTGAATGTTTATAAATGTTTGCAAATAATGGTGGGGTTGCTTTTGTTAAAGATGGGGAGGGGGTTGAATTGCCACTGATCATCGATGACTGTGGGACTTTTTAAATGGTAGGGGTCCTAAATTGCCACTGACCACCAATGATTGTGGGGATAATTTTTAAAGAGAAAGAAATGAAAGGTAAGTGTAAGCAAACCTAACTTTTGTTTTGTTTTTCCTTATATAAAAAAAGTTTATCAGTCTCAAGAAATTCATATAAAATTCATTCGGGTACAGAGTTACATAACTGATTAACTATCAAACTATCACAGCACTGAAAACTGAAAAATTGCCTGGTAATAAAGGTAAATCTACAAGCTGGTACTCAACTAGTTAAGACCCGTAATCCTGCAACATAACAAATAATTCCAATGCAGGTAAAGGTCAGCTGCTTAGTTCAATAATTGAAAGGCTTAGAATGATGTTTCAGGATTAGGAGGTATTTTAAATCCTCAGACTTTTAGACAATACAATTTTATGAATGGCCGTTATGGTTTTCAACAAATTCTATATAGTAAAATATGGACTTTTATTGTTTATGAGATGGTGAAATGACATCAAATGGTGCATTCTTGATGATTATTTGTGTATTGGGCTGATATGATTTTGGTTTGGTTGTAAAAGCAAACATTTCTATATTTCTATAACAGGGAGTTAAATAAAGGAGCTTAGTCAGAGAGAAAGTAGAGGTTACAGCATTTAGGCTGGATTCACACCTATGCATTTTTAGTGCTTTTTGCATTTTGCCGATTTGCACTACAGTCCATTTAACATGGTTTCCTATGGAACACGTTCTGTAGTGCAAATCTGCAAAATGCAAAAAGCACTAAAAATGCATAGGTGTGAATACAGCCGTAGGGAGAATTTGCTTTTGATTGTCTCATTTTTTAAGTCTTGACATTTTTTTTTTTTTTTTGGATTATTGTTAACCCATGTAGGTGAGTTGGCACCTACAATGAAACATCATATGTATATTTAATACTTTAGATTGTCTTACTCTATCCTGAAAAAAAAACTACAAAGACAAAAATGAAACATGAATAATACTTTCTTCTACTTTATGAAAATGTTTTCCTGTTTTTAAGTCTTCTTAGGGTCATTTAATTTGTTTTTTATTTTATTTTCGTTTCCTGTGGCATTTTAAGTGCCTTTAACATAATTTTCCACCTATAGATATTTCAATAAGCTCTTTGAAAGCCATTTTGTTGATGTTCACTCAGCAAAGGTTTGTGGGGTGGAAGCTTGTGAAACACACACAAATGCTGGTTGCAAACGTAATGCCACACGTGACACCCAAAATCGTGACTCAAAATGCCAACCTATTATCGCTAGGGCATGCTAATTTAATCCTCCAACAAAGAAAAGCTTGAAGAATGATCATGCATTCAAAAAGGAAAGCAATAAGCAATGTGTTAAAGAAAATCCCAAGCAAATAAAATTCCTATGGAGGTGATGGTACATTTTATAGGCTCGCAAATTGTGTGCAAGCAAGGCACAAAACTCTGGCCAGCATTCCATTCTCCAAAAAACAGGTGCAAAAAGTGCCAGAGGGAATAAAGGTACCTGCTTCTTTAGGAAGGCCGGCTGAATCTTTTCCTCCACCTTCTTGTCTTTTACCTGTTTGCTGTCTGGTTTCTTCTCCTTTTTCTCATCCTCCTTCTTTTTGGCCTCTAACCTAGCTTTCTCCTCGGCTGCTTTTTTCTCTTCTGCTTTTTTCTTTTCCTCTGCTACCCTTTTCTCTTCTGCTTTTCTTTTTTCCTCTGCCTCTTTTCTTTTCCTTTCCTCCTCAGCTCTTTTTTGCTCTGCTTTTATCCTCTCTTCCTCCACCCTCCTCTCTTCTTCCATCCTCTTCTGACGCTCTCTCTCTTCTGCCTCGGCTCTCTCTTTTTCCCTTCGTTCTGCCTCTATCCTTTCCTGTTCTTCAACTGCCTTCCTCTCAGCCTCAAGTCTTGCCTCTTGCTCAATCCTTTCCCTTTCCTCAGCAGCCTTTCTTTCTGCCACAGCTCTTTCTCTTTCTTCTGCCTCCCGTTTAGCCTCCTCTATCCTTTCCCTTTCCTCAGCAGCCTTCTTCTCTGACTCAATCCGCTCAGTTTCCTCAGCCTTACTATGTTCCGCCTCTCTCTTCTCCTGCTCGCTATCTTCTGTAGATACTACTGCCTCTATCGTCACTTCCCCATATGTTTTAGCCTTCGATACTTCCACATTTTTAATTTGGAAAGTCACTTCTACCTGATTCTCCTCTACAAAAGGTTCCTCAGATGTCTCCTCCTGAACTTCCTGCTTGACCTCAACTTGATCTGTTTCTACTTCTTCCTCTTGCACTTCTCTACTATCGTTCTTCTCAGTAAATTCCTCTATTGTTTCAGTCTCTTCCACTTTGTTTTCTTCTTGATGAAGGTCTGAGTCATTCACTTTTGGAGAAGAATCGTTTTCCTCGACTTCATTCTCTCCATTCCTGGTGCTTCTAGAAATCGAGAAACTTTCATTGGTTGTTATAGATATGGTTGGATCATATTCTTTCTGACGTTCCATGGCCTCTTTTTGGCGTTTTTGGCGCCTCTCCTCTCGCTTGGCCAGCCTCTCCAACAATGAAGCCTCATCATCGACTGAAAGGTCTGAGCTTGTTATTGACTTGGTCCTGCTCTCTTCCACTGTAATGCTGTAATAAATAATTTTTAATGTATATTTATTATAAAAAGTCTGTAAAATATAAAAAATTGCTTCAACACCAAGGGCTCTGGAAAATACAATGCATTCAGGCAAAGAGCAACAATATACACACTTAAAGATAACTTACGTATTTTCCCTAGATTTCAGCACAGGACATGGCCTAGAGCAGAGGGAGAATGAGGATGCCCAACCCCCCACATACTGTCATCCCAAATGATGAATTCATGCTTGACCGATGCCTGCCTTGTCAGTGCACCCAAAATCTATAATTTTCCACTGCTCGTTTGATGTGCCCATGGCCTTGCCAATCAATCAACACCAAGTCTGCCATTCAGAGCTTTCCAGATTTGACACTGGGTACTGTGTGGTGCAGCTCAGACCCCACTATTAATTACAAGCTGTCACTCTGGTAAGGAAGTGTTCATAAATGGAGTAGAAGTGGAGAAGGCTGAAGGCAGGAAGTTCAATTTTAGATCAGTCACTGGGACTGATGAGGAGCAAACTTTTCCCAGAGGGGACACCTTTTACAACAACTGTCAAAGCTTTACTTTGAGGAGATGATATCTTCTCACTTTAAGCATTACTTAGGAGGAGATATCTTCTTACATTCTGGTCATGTCTTCAGGACAGGAAGTTAGGTTAATCACCCCAATGGGAAGACAGATTAATATACTGGAGTTTCGCTTTAAATATTGTGCAACAGACCAACAAAAATGTAATGCCATGTTATGCTTTTAATTTTATTTTCCCAGGGAATGGATAAGACACAACAGGAAGTGAGAGGAAATCTAATTAAAGTGTGGGAAAATTACCTCTTAGACAAATGGCCCCCAGAAAAGGTGTCCCCATTATTAGATTTCCCCCTATCTCTTGTTCTGGTGACAGCTGTAAAATGCTGGATTTCCCATTACGTTCTATCCTGGTGACAATAGTCACTAGGAAAATAAAGAGTGGGAATCTACTCAGCAGGCCCATATTTCTACAAAATCCAGTGCACTCCTTACAGCCATATATCCAAAAAATCATGGGTGCTAAGGTGAAATGATGGATGGTGCTGTCAGTAAACAGTCCAAAATGCAAGGTATCACCAGCACACAATTATAGGAATACAAAAATAGGACACTTAATCACCACCAAGCAACATGATGTTTCAGGGCCAGGGTTTAAATAGCCCAGACCCAACAATCAAAACACCAGTGCTACAAGAACACCCCAATGCCCCGAATGTAATCAATAAATACAAAACAGCAATCGGTCACAAAATAAATAGCCCAAAGTACATAGTGACAGATTTCTAAGTTGCATGCCTCGAGTCAAACAAGGTCTCAAAGAGGCAACCCATCCACAATGCCCAGGATCGGAAGTAAGAAGCTGATACAAGCAGAAGTGCATTACAAACACCAGGGCGCATGCCCACACAAAATCTCTCATAATCACAGACAGCAATAAAGACCTGGCTTAGGTTCTAACTCCTCCCCATGCTACCAAAAACAAAAAACAAAGTTTTCTTTATAAATATACATTAACAGCCAAAAACTATATACTATTTTTTGTAGTTTACTTATAACATTGTACCGCCATAGTGTTATTAGGTCCTTGAACACACCAAATAAGCAAGAATAATTGAAGAAATGCATTCTCGTATAACCATTTAATGTAAGTGATGTCTAACATACAAGCTGACAATTACCTCCAACCTCCCTTTTAACTATCTGCCATATTTACATTCTTAAAGGCGGCTTGAGATACTCTGGCTTTTCAGTCCTCTGCAGACAGTTTAGGCATTCCATAGACAGTTCACTATTTGTGTTATCATTTTCCCATGAGTTTTCCTTTCCTTAAAACAAATTGGACTTGTAGAATTTGAGAGTCAAAACATTCACTGTATGGCTGCATTCTTCTAATGTAAGTTTTCCTAAGAGAAACAAAGAGGCTGCCGTTGCTATTTTTAATTCTGCAAATGCTTGTTGCTTGAATCTCATTCTGAACCTCTGCATTCAAAACTTTGTGTCAGTGACCTAGAATATGTATGGACAGAAAGTGTATGTCCAGCCGAAACTTTTTTTTTAAAGACTTTGATAGAGTGGGGAAGGATCAGATCCCCTGTTCAAACTGTACTAGTATTTCGAGGATCCGACATAGAGATTTGTATTTCTGTAGTGCTTTTCTCTCTGGGGACTCAAAGCACTTAGGAGGTGAGGCAGTTATCCTGGGCTCACTCAGTTGGGCTAATTAACCTACCAGCATGTCTTTGAGTTGTGGGAGGAAACCAGAGTACCTGGAAGAAACCAATGGAAGCACATGGTATATGATTGAATATATCTGCCCCCAAGGTTATAGTGGTTTGTTTGATAATATATGCTCCAGGGAAAGTGAGTTTGGTTGTCAGGATCCTGAACATTTTGGGCTCTGGCATTTGGATGGGAGATTGGACGTGGGCTTCCTGGCCATTGCTTCAATTTGGTGAAATGGGTGCATTAAAGTGCCACTGTCCAAAAAAAATACAAAGCATGGAACCTTCACAGAAGACTATGAATGCTCACCTCCCCTCTCTGAAATTGGCTGGGCTCAAGTGATACATCCTCCAGCAATGTTTCAACACAGTTTTGGATGCCTGTGCCTTCTGTGAGCTTTGTTTCCTCCTTCCAACCAAAGTAAGGTTGTAAGGTGGCAGTGGGGGACCATGCATGCGATATACTCAGAAGGGTTGCAGATGTGAAGAATGTGCTGAAGGCTGTATCGGCTAAATACAGCAGGCTTTGGACTTGTGGTTGGATAGCTTTCACTGCATGGGCCATTCTTTGGATTTCCTTTGCGAAGAGAACAGGAATCAGGTGGAATAGACAAAGTGTAAAAAACTAGCCAGGTAGCTAAAAACCATGTTTGTTTCATATTTGGCTATTCCATGTACATAGAAATGCTCTAGTAGCCCCCTAAACTCCCTTCCTGATGACATGCTGCTTGGCCCTCCCTCCTCCAGCACTGTGTGGACACCGATGCCTCTTGGGATATGTGATGTGGATATAAGAGGCATCAAGAGCAAGGTTCAGGGAAAAATAATGAAGTAAAAACAGAAAAAATAGATTGGCTTCTTTTACATTGTGGCGAACAGAGGAATACAAGGGAGAAAAGTGCGAAGGCTAGCTGTAAGCTAGCTTTATTATCATATACTTGATGATAATTGGCTTAAGCAGTGTTTCTTTGTATTCCCCTGGCTTTTTGACCAATGAACAGGCACAAAACTACTAAGCCCTCCTACCATCCCCCCCCCCCAAAAAAAAAACCCAACAACCAATGAACTGTATTTACCTGTTCTGAGAGTTCACCTCATTCCCATCTCCATCATCTCTGTGCAGCCGTTGCCGTTCTTGACGAGCTCGCCGACGCCTCTCTCTGGCAGCTTCCTCCTCATCGTCGTCAACTCTCTCATAGGTAACTCTGCAGTGGGAAAGGTACAGATATTTTACATTGTGATAATGTTCTCATGAAAATTTTCTATTTGCATACATAAACAGATATCACAAAGATGTGAAATTGCCATTTGTTAGTCAAAAATGGAAATTTAAAACCCAACATTTTCATTTGTTTGGGTTGGGAAAGGTTAGCACCTGTCAGGTTTTTATTGCCAATTGTGTCTTTGTCAGGGGAGATTTCAGCTTGCCTATTCTAGTGACCACACAGGAAGCAATATTCCAAACAAGTACTAAAAAAATAAAGTTTTGGTTATAGTAGCGCAGACTTGGTGACTTGATTTTTTCATTAAAAATCTGAGTTTGCATATAACTTCATAAATTGCATATAATTTCCACTGCCTGTGTCTGTGCATCTACTGGTCATCATTTGCTCAGTTTGATATGTCTATCTGTCCTGGTGACCATTATCACGGAGACAGAAAGTGAAATTCAAATTCTTGAACTATCACAAGAGCAATAAATGATGAAAAATCCTTTGGTGAAGATACCTGTTCTTGTAACATTTCTCTAATATGGGAATTCCATTTACTTTGGAGAGATTTTCTGTTGTGCCTTCAGGACAGGAAGTGAAGAGAAATTTCCCGTGTGGGACACAGACCCCAAATAATAACTTGATAGGGGTTTTAATTTTTCCATAAACAAAAAGGTATTTTGTCTTTGCATACACTTCACAACTCACCATTTAGACTGGCAAAGACACAAGTTCAAAAGACATAATATCCATATTCAAATTATAGCAAACAAAGACAAGAACATTTTTGAAAAATGTTTGAGTCATTACACTGAAATGCATACTTAACAAGAGTTAACATACTGCGAATTAGAGTCACACATACCAATTATCGTTAAGCACACTTTCATTGTAAGCAATTCTGCAAAAAATGGTGAAATTCAATTGTGGTTTCATACACCGTATAATCTACAGTCTCTATAAAACCAACCTGTAATCCATCTCTCCCGTTTCTCATGTCTGCTGCCCTTCACTAAAAAGGATAGAGTTTCTTGGTGGAAGGAATTTTTACACGCCAAAGATACTTAATCTGCTCTATTAAATATGTATGTAAAGATAGGTAATCTGTGTAAAAATCTCAATTGTCTCTGCAGCATTAAAGCACTTGGATATAAACAGTATCTTGAGAAGATAAATCCTTTTCTGTCCCACCATACTATACATATCAAAAAGATTTTAACAAACTAATGCAAGGAGTACCTGCTTCTGTTCTGTAAATTAGGGGAACCTCTTTAACTGAACAAATCTCCAGAATAGCTTCCATGTATTTCTGTTTTGGAAACAAAGCCCTCTGTCACTCTTTCTTTTATCAGTTGCCCCTCTTTGGTATGAAGTATAGGCTGACCTCCGCTCTGGCTTGTGGTTGGGCCCTCACCCTCCTCCTTGCCTTGCAGTGGACTTTATGATGTCATTTTGCAAACTTGACCTGGAGTGCCTTATAGAAAAGGCTTTGAGGGACTAGATGCACAGATGGAGGTAGCCTGCCAGAGTGAGGTAAGTATTACACATTATTCATCATCCCCTAAAGTTAACAAGCATTTAACCCCTGCAGAGTGTGTATGTGGGGGACTACAAGGGTAGTTTCTTTGTAATTTCAAAAATTTTGATCTAAAGTGTATCTACAATGTATTAAGTTTTTTTATTTCTGTTTGTGCCCCTGCTCTGGTTTACTACTCCAGTGTTTCTGAACCTTTTTTTTCAGTCAAGGCACCCTTTAAAATTATGGACAATCTCAAGGCACATGCTAAAATTATGGACAGTCTCGAGGCACCCCAATCCAAAATGTAAAAAACTATTCTAATAGTTTTACATATTACATCAATATCCACACACATAGGACACCCAACGTTAGAGGTGTTTTATTCTTCCAAATCCAATACACTTTTACACACTGGTACTGACTAGTAATCCAGTGTTTCTCTTCTCCCTCAATTTTTCTTCATTACACAGCTAAAGTGACACCAGGGTTAATGGAGAGGGGCAGAAAAGGGTCATTGGTTGTTAGGACGCCAGCAGCTAGCAGGTCGTAATGGTGCACAATGAAAACCCGTGGCTTTGTGTAACTAAAAGGCAGGATTCATCCATCTGCTGGCTTGTATACAATTTTGGAGCATTTTTTAGGCATTTTGCCAAGGCATGCCTGAAGAAACCTTAAGGCACCCCAGGGTGCCTGGGCAGCGTAGTTGAAAAAACCTCTGCACTTACTCCATTTGTCCTAGTGGCCAGTGTCACCGGAAATGAAAGTGATGGTAAAATCCACATTTGTAAGTTGTCACAAGAAGAGGAAATCTTCTAATGATGGCACTAGTTCCTGTGGCAGGTTAAAGGTGGCCATAGATGGATCAACATTCAGCAGGACGAGACAAATTATGAACCATGTGTGGCCACTGCTGCTCAACAGACATCCATCTATCAAATGACTTCTGTTGAATGGAGCTGTTGAAAACTTTTGAGAGATTTCCTCTCACATCCTGTTGTAAGTGAACAGGATAGGAAGTAAAGGGGAATCTATTCAGTGGGACACAGATAGTAAACCATCCCCCGCTCTAGTAGATTATAATTTTTTTTTTTAATGCTTTAACAGCTAAATCCGTCTTTCTCAACCAGGGTTCAGTAGAACTCTATGATTCCTCCAGAGATTGCTAATGGGTTCCTTGAGCAGTGAACAATGACAAATTGACCTCCCACCTACAATGACTACCAATATAAGGGGGCAGATTTCCATTTATTGCAAGGGTTCTCTTTTATATTGCTCACCAGAGCAAGGGGGCTTTTTTCACCCAAAGTGTAGGGACATTTCTCCACCAACCACCCATGTAAGGAGGCATTACTCCACTGGCAACCAATGTAAAAAGATATTTCTCCACTAACCACTAAGTAAGAGGCATTTTCCACTGACAGATAAGACAAGTTAACAAATTTAGCAGTCTGTGTCTTTTTTAGCCATTATTATTTATTTATTTTCATGATTATTATACGTGTATAGAGCAAGGGGTTGTTGTAAAATAATCAGCTCTGGGTGTCATATATTCTATGTAATCCAAATGCTGTATTCTTTTATGTAAAACTTTTAACAGTTTATGGATAATGCTGGTTTACCATGAAATGTAGGTAGAATATTTTTTAGCAGGGGCTACCTGTGACCTGAAAATTACATCAAGTTACAAATTATCCAAGTTACAAAGGCTGCTCTAAATTACTGAAATTGTTATTTTTCTAAGAAAAGTATTAAGAAAAGTACTGGTGAAAAAAACACTCCTGGGTTAAAACAATATTTTTTTTTGCAAATTAATGTTTACATAAAGGCAACAGTTTTTATTTTAGTTTTGAATAGAGTAAGGAAAGGTTAGACCCTGTGTCTAGTTTTTTTTTTTTTGCCATCTTTGTTCCCCCTACCCCAAGGGTCGTCACCCAGCAATCACGATCTACCCTAACTGAGGGCAAGTCATGGGTAGACCTCAAGCCTTCCTTGCCAACCCCAGAACCTTCCCTGTTCCTCCTCTTTCTGCTGCCCAGGCCCCCTGTTTGCTCCCCTGGTCTCCCTACCCCCCACAGCACTGTCAGCTTCCCTCCTCTCCTCTTCAACAAGCTACTTTGGTACTTTCTGATCGAACACCACACATCTTACTATGTTTCAGTTTGTGAATGAAACGGAAGCTGCACTTCCCATTCATTCATTGTTCATTGTTCAGTGCAGCTGAGGAGACTGAGGAGTTTCTGTCCTCAGTCTCTTTCTTTGTCTCATAAGTGAGATATCAGGGGGTCTGTTTAAAATTGTAAAAAACTTATTAAAACATAGAATAATAAAAATAAGAAAATCTACTGAAGCTGTTGTTAGTTTTTGGAGCATTTAACCAGTTCTCACCCTACCTGGTCAGAGAGAGCTGCAAGACTATAGAAACTCAACAGCTTGAAGCGGGGTCGCTGAGATAAACAGAACCTAAAACTGACATTTCTGTAATCTGGCATCTGTTACCAACCAAGCCATCTGTTATCAGATTACTGATTTGTTTTTTAAATCACATGGATCAATAAAACTGTGTACTTTGAAGTTTATATAAACTATATCACTGAGCATTGTTTTATTTGCTTCCTTTTGGTCTGTTAAACATACAATTCAAAGCATTTTGTTATAGTTATTCGATATAATTGCATAAAAAAGTTGACCTTTAAAAACTTAGAGCTGTCTTGTGCACACCTCACATGTTATCTCAAGGAGAGTAATTGGAGAGTAGGAGTTGCTAAGTAGTTTAGCAAAAAAGGCACCTGGAAGGGCTGACACCACAAATAGCTGTATGTTATCGGCCCACAACAGGACTTACGATCTGACTGTATTTTTGGCAGGTCAACCGGTATTTTTTTATATTTGCAGGGTCTTTAAAGTGATAAAAGTTAGGGAAATGTGCAGTACTGCAGAGATGTAGCACAAAGTATCATTTTTTTTTGGCTTGACATACGCTTTAAAATAGCACTGCCCTTTCCCTTTAAAGTGCATCAAAACAGTGTTGTGCCTTATTTATCTAACACCTACCAAAATAGCTTTTTAGTATGTTGATATTGAAATTGATATACAAATCAAAAAATAATTAGTTATTAAATGCTTCAGAATTCCACCGAAATCAAGGCTGAACACAGCTAATTTTTGGGACGCACAGTCCCAGCCTGGGCCAGGGGAAACATTTCATTTGAAAAACTTGGAACAAGGTGACGCTTGTAAAATCATCTTTCTAAAAATGTCTTCTTTAAATGGCCTATAAACCCGTCAACATTGTTACAACAGCTAACCAAACTGAGTGTGAACCTGGCAAGCCCCACTGCATCCTCTTCAATCAGCAAGAGCAAAGGAGACACAGCCTGTATTTTTTTTTACATTCCGTCACCAAAACATCTAAAATTATTCCCTTATTAGGACAATGATTGTGCAATAAAAAATCCCTCCACAGGCCTTACACTATGACGATAACCATATGTTGAAAGAAAAGGGTAGTAAGATTTTAAAAAAAGAGAGCAAAAGGTCATGAACAAAATGTGACATGCAATAGTGGGCTCTGACTTTACACGATTTTGTTTTACAGCTTAAAGCGTTTATTTTGTTACATATATATAGTGCAAAAAAATATACTACAGCCCCTTATATAGAGATCTATTCATATCAGACACTGCCCCAGAAGACCCCTGTTATAGTAGTATTATATAGTACACCCCAATTACAGAAATATTGGTGAGTAGTAGTATTATTATTATTTTACAGGATTTATATAGTGCCAACAGTTTACGCAGCGTTTTACAATATAAAAGGGAAACAATACAGTTGTAATACAATAAACTACAAGAGGATTAAGAGGGCCCTGCTCAGAAGAGCTTACAATCTAAAAGGGTGGAGCAGGTGGTACAAAATTTTGTAACTGGGGAATGAGCTGATGGAAGTGGTAGGAGATTAGTTGGAGATGTGATAGGCTTCCCTGAAGAGATGAGTTTTCAGGGATCGCCTGAAGGTAGCAATAGTAGGGGATAGCCAGACAGGTTGAGGTAGTGAGTTCCAGAGGATGGGAGAGGCTCTGGAGAAATCCTGGGTACAAGCATGGGAGGAGGAGAAGCGAAAGCTTGAGAGTAGGAGGTCTTGAGAAGAGCAGAGAGGGCGGTTTGGGTGATATTTAGAGACAAGATTGGTGATGTAGCTCGGGGCAGATTTGAGAATGTCTTTGCATGTTGTGGTCAGTATTTTGAATATAATTCGCTGGGTGATTGGGAGCCAGTGTGGGGATTGGAGGAGAGGGTTGGCAGACACTGAGCGGTTGGTAAGGTGGATAAGTCTGGCAGCAGCATTCATAATAGACTGAAGAGGGGATAGCCTATGGAGAGGCAGGCCAATGAGAAGAGAGTTGCAATAGTCAAGGCAAGAGATAACAAGGGAGTGAATGAGGAGCTATTTATAGTATAATACAATACAGTAGTGATATCATGTAGCAGATTTATATATATATATATATATATATATATATATATATATATATATATATATATATATATATATATATATATATATATATATATATAGCAATGTAGCACTAACTCTCGTTGGAGCTGCTGGTTTAAGCGGGCTTGTTACCTTCACTCTCCTTCCCTCTGTTTTACCGGCACCGGGTCTAGGGTTCCGTTGAGTTTACCTCTGGACGATACACGCACCAACACTTGAATACGTTTTCAATGCTTTATTGAACGATTTACTAAGGAAGTAGCAGGAAACAGGCAGAAGGGAAACTGCAGAAGAAAATCAAATACCTTCTTGTAAGATTCTTAACAAACGTCCTGGTAGAATTTGGATAATATAATGGAATGCGCTCCCCTCATGGGACACACTCTTTGCTGGCCTGGATAGGCCTCTCTCACTTGCCTAGCAGCCAGTACGTAGCACGAACAAAAGTCTCTGCCACAGACTTGGTTGGGACAAACCTGTACGGTCCTCTGCCACAGGATGTATTGGTTTTCTTTGTAAGGAATGTCAGTCACAGTGCTTGAACCTTTAAGCCAACCCGGCAACACTATGCTGTATAGTTACTTTTAGGATACGTCCTCCAACCGAGTCACCAGGCCCATCTCCAGACCAGCATGCTGCGTGATCCTTCCATGACGGGTCCTCCCCTGGGATCTCCTCGGTTGTCCAGCTTCTTCCCTTCTGGATAGACAGCTCAGGACCATTCCTCAGCTGCTGTGGTAGGCCCCAGACAAGTTTATGGGCCCACCCCTGCGCCGCAGCGGCGTGGGCCTCCGGAACTGAGGACCACGAGATTGCTCTCTAACGCATACCTGTCGGCCAGGAGGGCCAGCAGGTGGCTGTAAAACGAACCCCCTAATATGGCGTCTATGCCATAAATACCCTCGCCCAGAATGTAACTCGGAGGACCACCTCCACCGAGTTGTCTCCGGGACAGAAGAGCATCCATACGCTTCGACACGTTGCCTTTCCAACACTAACAGTGATAACAGCGACACCCACCAGTCAGTATGGAAACACACACAACATCAGCCAAGCTGGAACAGAGGCAAACTTAACCTATTTAACGAACAAGTTACTAAATTTACCTAACATATGGTAGATCGCAAATCTACCAGCGCTACATATATATAATATATACACAGTTGTGCTCAAAAGTTTACATACCCTGGCAGAATTTATGATTTCTTTGCCATTTTTCAGAGAATATGAATGATAACACAAAAACTTTTCTTTTACTCATGGTTAGTGTTTGGCTGAAGCCATTTATTATCAACCAACCGTGTTTACTCTTTTTAAATCATAATGGCAACAGAAACTACCCAAATGACACTAATCAAAAGTTTACATATCCTGGAGATTTTGACCTGATAACATGCACACAAGTTGACACAAAGGGGTTTAAATGGCTATTAAAGGTAACCATCCTCACCTGTGATCTGTTTGCTTGTAATTTGTGCGTGTGTATAAAAGGTCAATGAGTTTCTGGACAATGTTCACCTTAACCAGTATGCATCTTCAAATGTGCTCAAATGCCTGTTATATAGTACTGCTACTTCAGGCTAAAAAGGCACCTAAAAGGTCACTAGTACTGTTATGCCCACTCAGGGATTGGGGCACAGCATTAGCATTAAGGAACGCAGCTGGCAGACTATCAGCTGTCAGACTTTTTAGGTGCCTCTTAGCTATAGTTTCTGCTCCAAATTCAGAAAACCTAACTATTTCAAAAGTAAGACAGAAAATAAGTAAGTAAAAGCAAATGGTATTCCTGACTGCAAACCTGAGATTATCTGTTATGTGACCAGGGCTTTTTTCAGTGGGAATGCAGTTTTGGCACCTCCAGCACTGACTGTATGTAATGGCAAGGGGTGCTGGGGTGTGCTGCAGGGTATATTGATGCTGACTGCTGGGGAATCTATTCTAGCTGGAGGGGATCTATTTTTAAAGGGAGGGAACTGTTGTTGCTAGTGGGGGATCTGTTGTCGCTGGGGATGGGTCTTATATTGCTGGGGGGAAGTTATTGCTGGGAGAGATCTACTGTTGAGGGATCGGTCTATTGTTGCTGGCTGCTGGAGAGTCTACTGATGCTGACTGTGGGGAGATCTGTTGTTGCTGCTGGGGGGGTCCATTGTTGCTGGGGGATTTATTGTCGCAGGGAGGGGGGTCTTTTGTTGCTAGAGGGGGCTCTATTGTAACTGGCTGCAGGGGATCTATTGTACTGCTTTTCTTGTTATCATTAACATATTGCATGCAAATGACTTATCGCCACAAAAAGATACTTGGTTCTGTATTTTCTAAAAGAGCAGTAATGGCAGGTAGGTAGGGGGTGGAACCAAGGAACAGTACTCGGAGATGGGTAGGTGTGAAGAAAAGGGGTTGGTGAGGGGGAGTTCCTACACCTATTCACACAGAAGGCCCTGCATGTGACTAATGCCTTCTAACATCAGCCTCCCAAGATCCCCTGATAGAGATCAGAAGACCAGTGCCATGGCATAAGTCATGTGACCGTGCATGGCAACTACACCATACCTGATGCAAAATGAATGTGTTACAGACATTCGACATTCACAAGATATTAAAATTACTGTTCATTCTTCCTCTGGGTCTTTATAGAACAATAGATGGATTCAGACAATGGCCATGGAAGTCTACATTATCCAATCAATGCTAACCTCCCCTCACTTATCAGACCATGGCTAGGATTCAGAACCTCTGGATCAGTGCCATCTGAGCACGTGTGGCAGAATCTATTGCAAAACTTGCTGGCACTCCAAGTGGCTGAACCACAGCCAGACCAATGAACATTTTATTACTCAAACACAAAGCGTGTCAGCCAGATAACTGATTTGCCTCTTAGGCTTGAAGATTGGTATCAAATACAAAGCAGAAAAATGGCAGGATATAGTACATAAATGAGCCAACAGTGACCATTGTTCTTATAACACTGAAACCTCTAGGGGCACAACTTCTGGATATCTAAGAAGAACACCATAGGACAGCTCAGCTGAAACTCCTCTAATCCTAAAGTGTATCTAGTGTATACCCAAATATTTTTTCTGTTTTGGATAGAGTGGCTGAGGAATAGTACTCCTGCTCAGTTCTACTGTCATCAGAGGCTACGATGGGAAAATTACGTCACTTCCTGTCTGGTAAAAAAGCTGTCCCCAAGACAGAAAATGATGGGAAAACTCTCTAACAGCAACATAGACAGAAAAAAAAGCATATTTTTAGTCCTGATCACTGTAATGTCACTGGCTGGCAAAAAAGTGTCAAAAATGTCAATTAGGTGTTCGAGCTGTCCGCCGCAATGTCGCAGTCCTGCTAAAAATCACTGATCGCCGCCATTACTAGTAAAAAATACATAAATAATAAAAATGCCATAAATCTATCCCCTATTTTGTAGACGCTATAACTTTTGTGCAAACCAATCAATATACGCTTGCTAGGGTATTTTTTTACCAAAAATATGTAACAGAATATATATTGGCCTAAATTGATGAAGAAATTAGATTTTTAAAATTTTTTTATTGGGCATGTTTTATAGCAGAAAATATTTTTTTTTTTTTCAAAATTGATGGTCTTTTTTTGTTTATAGCGCAAAAAATAAAAACCGCAGAGGTGATCAAATACCACCAAAAGAAAGCTCTATTTGTGGGAAAAAGAGGACATCAATT
Source organism: Aquarana catesbeiana (assembly GCF_042186555.1). Taxonomy (NCBI): domain Eukaryota; kingdom Metazoa; phylum Chordata; class Amphibia; order Anura; family Ranidae; genus Aquarana; species Aquarana catesbeiana. Next base: position 529,700,918 of record NC_133326.1, read on the forward strand.
TTATTTGGGTACAGCATCGCAAGACCGCGCAATTGTCAGCTAAAGTAACGCAGTTCCATATCACAAAAAATCGGCCTGGTCATTGAGGGGGTAAAACCTTCTGGTCTGAAGTGGTTAAAGTAAACGAATATGAAAAGCTCGTTTAAGCTTTGATGTTGTCCGTTTCCCTATTGCAGATTTCCCCCGTGTCCTGTCTGGTAAAAGACTGTCCCCAGAACAGTGAAGGAAAATGGAGTAAGGGATAGCAGTAAACCGAGGTTCTAACCTTTTCCCATTCTATCCAAAACGAAGGCCCCCTTCACACCGACATCATTCATTTAGTTACGTTTTTTTCATAGATAAGGCCCCTTTCACACGGGACGGACTGTGGTTGGGATCTGCTTGCTCAGCAGGGGATCCCTCTGCTGATCCCTGCTGAGCAGGTGGAAAACAGGTCCATGTCTGGTTCGCTCATGCAGAGCGGACACGGACACAGACCACTCTCCTCTATGGGCCGCCAGATATAGACAGACCGCTTGTTCGTTTACACGCAACTGCCATCTGATCCGATCAAATGGCAAACGCATCCTCACTCATCTGTCTTTGGCATATCGGACTGGATGTAGGTGGGTGTAAATGGACACATATCCGTTTATACCTGCCGGTCCATAGATTAGAATTGATGTTCCGATCGGGTCAGAACATCAGTGTTGAGGGATCTCTTGTCATGGGAGGTGTCCCTAATCTGCTGGCTGTGATGAAGTGCTACTGGTCGTTGGGGAAGCAAAGCTGCGGTTGTCCTACCAGAGGGATGGTGAGTGTCCGACCGAGTTTGGAAGCACCACATGAACCTTCCCACTGCTGTCCTGCCTTCTACCCTAAGATTGAGAACACACAGGAACTTTAATTGACAAGGAGCCACTTTTATGAGATGTATTCCATCCAGCAGAGTTCTGTAACAGAAGGATTGATATTAGTGGGAAGACCATGTATGGGACCAGAGACTTTGTATTGTTAGTGGAACCCTCAGGTATTTTGTATTTCCTCCACCCTCCTTCCCACTCTTCATGCATGTGCAAAATTAAAACATCTAAAATGTATTCAAAGTGACTGGTACCCTTAATTAATCCACCACCACCAGAAAAAAAGGACTTTCATCCTGAGAAGGAAAGTGCCTGGGACATTTATCACCAAGTAAGTGGGTCTGGGACATTCACATGTACCTATTGGGCATAGGTAGAGCCAAATGTGCCAGGACTGGTTACTGATAGCGTTACAATATTATCACTTAACACTGTGTTAATGTCACTGGTGATGTCAGTGGCAGTTAGTCAGTTCCTCCCAACATCAGTTAGTGTTAGATTGGCCGCCGCACTATCGCTGTCCCATTATAAGTCACTGATCACTGCCATTAGTAGTATTAAAAAAATAAAAATTCCATAATATATACAATAGTTTGTAGGAGCTATAGCTTTCGTGCAAACCAAAACCCACACACTTGTTGAGATTTTTTTTTTTTTTATCACACATTTTGGCCAAAATCTATGAAGAAATTTGTTTTGTTTTTGTTTTTTCTGTATTAGATATGCTTTATACCAGAAAGTAAAAAATATTGTTATTTTTTTCTTATTTAATTTTCTGTAATTTTTTGTTTATATCAGAAAAAATAAAAAACCCAGTGGTGATCAAATGCCACCAAAAGAAAGCTCTATTTGTGTGAAAAAAATGATATATTTGGGTACAGCATTGCATGACCACGCAAATACCTGTTAAAATAGCGCAGTGCCGAATAGCAAAAAATGGCCTGGTCATGAAGCGGGTAAAATCTTCCCCAGCATAAAGTGGTTGTAAAGTCAGAATGTTTTATTTATCTTAATGCATTCTATGCATTAAGATAAAAAGCCTTTTGTGTGCAACAGCCCCCCTCAGCCACCCTAATACTTACCTAAGACCCCTCTCTATCCAGTGATGTTGTAGGATTGTCTCGGCTGCCTGGGACTCCCCTCCTCATTGGCTGAAACAGCAGCACGGCACCATTGGTTCCCGCTGCTAAAAAAAAATTCTCTAGTAGCAAGTTGGTATTTTTTTGCAGTACCCAGCACTCTCTGTTTTCTCCACACATTTACTATTGATGACTTTCTGTAATGCCAAGACTTGCAGACTCTGACACAGAATTCCCAGTCCATGACCTACAAACCCTTCGAGAATCCACAGCTTTCACCCTTCCCAGCATGCACCATTTCTGAAACCTCAGGAGGCTCAAAGGCAAAATAAATAAACAGTTACAACAAAATGCCATTGTTATCCCTCCCCGTGCCACTTTCATAATAGCATCTTTTTTTTTTTCTTTTCCTATAAAATGGTTTCGCTGCAGACTTTCTCACCGGCTAAATCAGTCTGACAAGTTTGGCTGGTGATGTGATGCAGACGTTTTATGGGGATTATATTCCACAATGTATAATACATTCGATCAGATCTGTAAAGAATGCTTAGTAGAGGTGGGCTGTTCTGTCTAATATTTTCACTACGACCTTCAGATTTTTTTAAAGGGAAGCTATGTGGTCATTTTATTTCTAATTGTACAATCTACCTGAAAGAAGCTTCTGGTCTGTCATATCTGTACAAATGTATTTAACCTCTTGCCAACCACCCCCACGTACATTTACTGCAAGGCAGCGGCTCCTGTGCACAGAATCATGTACAGGTACGTGATTCTGCACGTCCGGGTCTGTGGTGCAGCGGGAATGGATTGGGCACAGCAGGAGTCAATCAGCCTCCCCGCCGATCTTTCCTGTGAGAGGCAGAACAGCAGTCAGCCTATGTAAACAAGGCAGATCGCCGTTCTGTGACAAGGGAAGATAGAGATCCTGTTTTTCTGTTAAGCAGGAACATGGATCTCTGTCTTCCCACAGTTAACGCACTCCCCCCACCACACACACACACACACACACACACAATTAGAAAGCACCCCCTGGGGACACATTTAACCCTTTGGTTGCCCCTGATGTTAATCCCTTCCCTGCCAGTGTGATTAGTGCAGTGACAGTGTATATTTTTTAGCACTGGTCACTGTTTTAGTGTCACTGGTCCCCAAAAAAGTGTCTAAAGTATCACTTAGCGATTTGCCCGCCGCAATGTCGCAGTCCATAAGTCACTGATCACCACCATTATTAGTAAAAACAAATAAAAATTCCATTAAAACATTCCATAGTTTGTAGACACTATAACTTTTGGGCAAACTAATCAATATACGCTCATTGGGATTTTTTTTACCAAAAATATGTAGCAGAATACATATTGGCCTAAATTTACATTTTTATTTTGGATGTGTTTTATAGCCAAAAGTAAAAAATATGTTTTTGTTTGTTTTTTTCAAAATTGACGTTTTTTTTTTGTTTATAGCACAAAAAATAAAAACTGCAGAGATGATCAAATACCACCAAAAGAAAGCTGGATGATTTTCTTGCTGGACAGCAGGCCACTCACACCACCTCAGCTCCCGATGGAGATGCCCCCCTTTGGGGGTCCACGATCTACAGTGCTACCCTTTTATTATATAGTCAACCTTGTAAGTATGGTAGAGAATGGGTTTTTATATTTGGATTTATTTTATATGAATTGTCTTTTTTCCTTGGGTAGGATCAGACCACACAGCAACTCCTATTATATATTTTTTATTGAACTCAAGTGCATGCTCCTGAAGACTGGATCAATCCACGAAATGCATAGAGCTATTATATGCCGTGTCCCTATGATTCAATTGATATCTGTCAGTATGTATCATTTTTAATATTAATCCTTTATAATCATGTGGCAACCCGTATATTTACGGTAGTATGTATGAATATATATTTTTATGAATTGTACCAGTTATTTGAATTGTATTGGCTATACACTCATTCATGATTATGTGTTTATATGTAAATCTATATAATAAACTGAATTCTTTATACCTACGTGCTTTATTCAAAGTCCCAATCCCCTTTTCCCTCCTTTTTGCACCTACATATGATATGAAAACAATGATTGCACCACACATGAGGTATCACTAAGAATGTCAAAAATTCTTGGGCCTTCATTCATGGTTAAAGCGATTGTAAAGTCTTGTTTTTATTTTCTATTAAAATATCAAACATGTTATACTTACCTGCCCTGTGCAGTGGTTTTGCACAGAGCAGCCCGGATCCTCCTCTTCTCGGGTCCCTAACTGGAGCTCCTGGCCCCTCTCTCCTGTTAAAGAGATTGTAAACCTCTGGAAAAATAAAAAACCTGCAAGACAAAGGCATAATGAGCTAGTATGCACTGCATACTAGCTCATTATGAAATACCTACCTTAGAACGATGCCCTGTAGTGCCGCCCGCACTACACTCCCATGGCCGACATCTTTCCCGGTGTCTTGTCAAATACAGTCCCCTATCATATAGTGTCCGCCCTGTACTGCGCAGGCGCAGTACGGAAGACAAATGAGGCGCCGAAAGTCTCCGAAGTTTAACAGCTGATCATCAGCTGTACACGGCGCCTGCGCTTTTATTCTCACCCTATGTCCAGGTTCATTCCCTACTATCCAAGTGGACATAGAGTTAGAATAAATAATTGTCGAGCGCAGCGAGGCCGTGCCCGAAGCGTGGCGAGCGAAGCAAGCCCGCAAGGGGCCCTCTTACAAAGCCATCGCCTAAGCGCCGTGTACAGCTGATGGTCAGCTGATCAACTTCGGACACTTTCGGCATCTCCTTCTGCTCCGTACTGCGCAAGCGCTGCGCCTGCGCAGTACGGGGCGGACACTATGCGATAGGAGGACAGTTCTAGTCAGAACACCGGAGTTACTTGCGGGTTCGCGGTCACTGGTGCTGTGATTGGCCGAAGCCGCGATTATGTCACTCCTGTGCATGCTCGTGGGTGCCGTCGGTCACAGCACAGGTCCTGAAGAAACGGCACGAGCGGGCCGATCCTTCAGTGCGCATGCGCCGATAACATCAGTGGCAGCGTATATAGTAAATATCTCCTAAACGGTACAAGTTTAGGAGATATTTACAGTACCTACAGGTAAGCCTTACTATAGCCTTACCTGTAGGTACAATTAAAGAGGAAGACTTTACTTCCTCTTTAAGTGCCCCCACAACAAGCAGTTTGCTATGGGGGCACCAGAGCCGAGCCGCAACTCCGTGTATCCATTCAGACACGAAGCTGGTTTGGCCCTGGCCCCTCTCTCTCCTGATTGGCTAACTGAGTTTGATAGCAGCGGGAACCAATGGCGCCGCTGCTGTGTCTCAGTCAATCAGGAGGGAGAGTCCCGGATGGCCGAGGGACTCGTAGACACTGCTGGATAGAGATGGGGCTTAGGTAAGTGTTAGGGGTGCTTCTGCACACAGAATTCTTTTTATCTTAATGCCTAGAATGCATTAAGACAAAAAACCATCTGCCTTTACAACCACTTTAACTCTAAACAGACAACCTGTGAAGGCTTTTAAAGTGTCATCTATAGACAATTTAGGGTACTGAAGTTTGTTGGCATTTCACGGGAGCATACAATTTTAAGACTTGATATGTTTGGTATCTATTTAATCTTTTCAACCTTATCTTTCATATTTTACCTAAAAACTGGGTAATATGCTGTGTCTGTGTACACTAAAATAAACTTTAGCACATTTTTTCTTTTTTTTTTTTTTTTCTTTTTAAGAAAATGTGCCATTTTCTTCTCTGTGGTCTTTGCCTTCAGAAAATATAAAATGTATGGGGGTTTACCGAATCTTCAGGCCTAAAATGTGCATTTTAATATTTGTGCAAAAACTAAAAAAAATGCTCTGGTAGCAAGTTGGTATTTTTTTGCAGTACCCAGCACTCTCTGTTTTCTCCACACATTTACAATTGATGACTTTCTGTAATGCCAAGACTTGCAGACTCTGACACAGAATTCCCAGTCCATGACCTACAAACCCTTCGAGAATCCACAGCTTTCACCCTTCCCAGCATGCACCATTTCTGAAACCTCAGGAGGCTCAAAGGCAAAATAAATAAACAGTTACAACAAAATGCCATTGTTATCCCTCCCCGTGCCACTTTCATAATAGCATCTTTTTTTTTTCTTTTCCTATAAAATGGTTTCGCTGCAGACTTTCTCACCGGCTAAATCAGTCTGACACGTTTGGCTGGTGATGTGATGCAGACGTTTTATGGGGATTATATTCCACAATGTATAATACACTCGATCAGATCTGTAAAGAATGCTTTTAGAGGTGGGCTGTTCTGTCTAATATTCTCACTACGACCTTCAGATTTTTTTAAAGGGAAGCTATGTGGTCATTTTAGTTCTAATTGTACAATCTACCTGAAAGAAGCTTCTGGTCTGTCATATCTGCACCAATGTATTTCTTAACCCCTTGCCGACCGCCCCCACGTACATTTACTGCGGGGCGGCGGCTCCTGTGCACATAATCTTGTACAGGTACGTGATTCTGCACATCCGGGTCTGTGGGCACAGCGGGAATGGTTTGGACACAGCAGGAGCCAATCAGCGGGCCCGCCGATCTTTCCCACGATAGGCAGAACAGCAGTCAGCCTATGTAAACAAGGCAGATCGCTGTTCTGTGACAAGGGAAGATAGAGATTCTGAGACACAGTTAACACAGTTAGAAAGCACTCTCTAGGGACACATTTAACCCTTTGGTCACCCTTGATGTTAACCCCTTCCCTGCCAGTGTAATTAGTGCAGTGACAGTGTATATTTTTTAGTACTGATCACTGTTTTAGTGTCACTGGTCCCCAAAAAAGTGTCACTTAGAGATTTGCCCGCCGCAATGTCGCAGTCCATAAGTCGCTGATCGCCACCATTATTAGTAAAAATAAATAAAAATTCCATTAAAATTTTCTATAATTTGTAGACGCTATAACTTTTTACCAAATGTTTATAGCACAAAAAATAAAAACCGCAGAGATGATCAAATACCACCAAAAGAAAGCTCTATTTGTGGGAAACAGCATCGCACGACCGTGCAGTTGTCAGTTGAAATAACGCAGTGCCGTATCGCAAAAAATGGCCTGGTCAAACCTACCGGAGCCGAAGTGGTTTAAGTAAAATTAAAGGTTAAAAGGACAAACATAAGTACCTACTCTCTGTGCAATGGTTTTGCACAGTGCAGCCCGATCCTCTTCTTCTCAGGTTGCTTTCTATGGGGGCATTGGTGCGTGCTCACTCCCGAGCCCCACTCTATGCCTCCATAAGACACATAAAGCTGTGGCTCCGCCCCCCCGGTCTCTCTTCATTGGCTCACTGGCTGTGATTGACAGCCAATGAGGATAGAGAGACCCGGGACAGCAGAGGCTCCCGTGCACATCGCTGGATCGAGAGGGGGCTCAGGTGAGTGTTAGGGGGCTGCAGGGGGAGCAGCCAACAGAAGTATTTTTTAGACTGATCAAAACTTGGCCCGCTTCTGCAGGAACTGGATGGATTTCGATTCGTATATGGGCAGGCTGGTTGAACTACAGCTGATCCATTAATCAACTTTAGCATAATCAGCCTGTTGTTACATTTTTTTTTTAACCCGTGATTGAAGGAAAGAAAATAGCATAATCTATGGCCAGCCTTAGTGTGAGTTCACTGACAGCTGCATTTGACCTCCCTGTAAACTGCATTAAAGCTGAACACCAGACAAACTGCTTAAAACAGAAATTTTTTTTGTAGACTGAGCTGCAAATGTACGCTGTGTGCTGGGATTACTGAACTTCTGCGTAAGAGTTACACCACCCTGCACTGGTCAATCAAGAAGGCTGAAGACCAACATCTGGAAGAAGTAGAAGAGAAGATGCTGGTACCAGGGAGGGACCTAGCAGACATCAGACCATTGGAGCCACAGTAACTATCTCAGTCTTTAGTTCCACTTTAATACACATCATGAGATATTTGAGAGTTGTTTTTTCTTCCAAAAAGACATGTACGTATTTCTGTCCAACCATTCCTGAGATTTACACAGACCAGCCACAAACTACGTCCCTGTCTGGCAGTAAAAAAACAGATTTTTTTTTGCTGCACCTAACTCAGGCAGGCCATAGATTGTGTGAATTTCTTTCATGCAACCATGGGTTGCAGGAAAAAAAAATGCTAGATTCCCCCATCAACACTGACTGTGGAGCTATTGTGTTCTCCTGCCGGGGGTGGAAGGTGGCCCGGGGAGCCGTCCCTGCCAGGAGAACACAGTGATTATTAATAGCGGCTACAGCCACTGGCAAAAATCTCATGCTGAAACTCCAACGTGTTGGTTGTACCCAAATCGATCCATAGGTCTACTTGGGTACATTCAGCCTGCCCATAGATGGTTCAAATTACAAAGGTTCCCAGCTGAAATGGCCGAGATTATAACGATCTATGGCCGGCTTAACACTTAGAGGTCTCCTCCCCACCCCCAACCTGTGATTGGGCATTAAAAGGAAAATCAGAAGCCTGATCAACTCATCTTTATGTCAATATGCTTTCTCCTCCTGTTAGCGTATTTCGTTGACTGCAGCACATCAAATTGGCTCCTTGTGCTGCTTCTCCCGCTCTCTGAGCACTGCTGTACAGGAATTGTAAAAAGGCTGATACCAAGTCAGAATTAGGTACATGCACTACTTGCATTTTGACATATATTCTAATGTATTAATGATTACAGAACTGCATTCAGAGTTTAGATTACCTTTGACTTGTATAAGGTGAGAAGCAGTTCTGATTCAAACAAAAGCTGGACAGAGATGGAGCACATTACGGACAACTTACCCCTTTGTTTGCCTGCCATGAAAGGTCTATGGTTGAATGAACCCAGTGGCGGAACTACCACCATAGCGACCCACACAGGCGCTATGGGGCCCGCAGCCGAATAGGGCCCGGCGAGACGGAGTGTAAGTGAGTGGGCGGCGGGTGAGCCGCCGAGCTGCCCGGCGGCTCACCCACTCGGCGCTCGTACAGTCACACTGACTGTGCGAGCGGACTCAGCTGGGTGGCTTGGCGGGGGGGGGGGTGGATGGAAAGCTGCCAGCTGGGAGGCTCGGTGGGTGGACTGGCCAATCAGCGGGTGGCGGAGCAGAGAGATGACATCATCTCTCACCGCCCGGCGCCCGCCCTGCATCCTGGCAGTTCCGCCCTCACTCACTGTGCAGGCAGCAGAGAGATGGGACACGGGAAGTGGCAATCCCCATTCACCACCTTAGCAGGAAAGTGACTTGTGGCAGGTGATGTGGCAAGTGGATAATCCGCAATGTGTGGCAGGTGACGTGGCAAGTGGACAATCCGCAACTTGTGGCAGGTGATGTGGTAAGTGGACAATCCTCAACTTGTGGCAAGTGACAATCCGCAATGGGTGGCAGGTGACGTGGCAGGTGGACAATTTGCAACTTGTGGCAAGTGACAATCCACAACTTGTGGCAGGTGACGTGGCAAGTGGACATTCAGAAATGTGTGGCAGGTGATAGTGGACAATTTGCAACATGTGGCAGGTGACGTGGCAAGTGGACAATCCGCAATGTGTGATAGGTGACGTGGCAAGTGACAATCCACAACTTGTGGCAGGTGACGTGGCAAGTGGAAAATCAGCAATGTGTGGCAGGTGATAGTGGACAATTTGCAACGTGTGGCAAGTGACAATCCGCAACTTGTGGCAGGTGACGTGGCAAGTGACAATCCGCAACTTGTGGCAGGTGATGTGGCAAGTGGACAATCCGCAACTTGTGGCAGGTGACGTGGCAAGTGGACAATCCGCAACTTGTGGCAGGTGACGTGGCAAGTGACAATCCGTAACTTGTGGCAGGTGATGTGGCAAGTGCACAATCCACAACTTGTGGCAGGTGACGTGGCAAGTGGACAATCCGCAACTTGTGGCAGGTGACGTGACAAGTGAACAATCCGCAATGTGTGGCAGGTGACGTGGCAAGTAATAATCTGCTACGTGTGACGATCTGCATCTGGTGGCAGGCGATGTGGTAAGTGACACACTCGGGGCTCCCACTGATTCTGCATTATTTTGAGTTGAACTATTTCATTTTCTATAACAATGTAGTAATAGAAATAATGTGTCTCAATCATCCTGACACTATAATAACCATGGTGTCGTGATGATTGCAGCGCCAACATCAGCCATTTCCCTGATAAATTGCCCCCAAAAAAACGTATTTTCTGGCAGTGCCCCTGCCGAGACTAGACTCTGGATCCGCCCCTGGGTGAGGGTGGGCCCATACAACATTTTGCTATGGGGCCCTGTGATTTCTAGTTACTCCCCTGAATGAACCCATAACAAATGAAGCAATAGTCAACAAGGAATTTAACCTCTTGTAAAAATGTGATCTCTTAGGATAGAACCATGACTGGTAGCCTTGATAATTTTCAAGGATCAAGCAACAGATCACCTTCACCTTTGTATCATAATGTAGCAAGTGTTAAACCTGGAACATGCACGTATCCAAGTAAAGTCTGGCCTCCCAACCTGCATATTTGTTTCAGGTCAGAATCCAATGCGTAGTGAAGCAAGGATGAGGTTGGCAAAATCATAAACCAGCAAGAAGTAACTGTTCTTTTATTTGTAATGCTATTACGTTCTATTGGTGCTCCTTTAAGCAGTAGGTTTCCTTAGTGCTGCTGGAAATTAAAGAGATTTGAAAACACTAAAGTACACTGTCCTTATTTAACTAATGGATTAGGTGCAGTGTGAAGCTTCTCCCGAATTCCACAGTCTTATCTGGTGAACTTTTAGAGCACACCAGTGCCAACAGCCATCCTGACAGCAAGTTCAGCGAAAAACAGCTTCTAAAAGCACATGCTGAAGAAATTAGAACAAGGCTTGAGATGAAATGCTGCTGAAATTGTACTAGATAAAATTGTATTTCATGAGCATCAAAGATAGCTGAAGCATTTGCTTCGGGACATTTACAAATGGGATAAACAAGAGGGCTGATTTGTTTGGTGTGATCACTTCCTGGTGCTTGGAACGGGCCCATTCTCTATTTAACAAGCAGATTTTTCACAGCTGTGTCAGTTTAACCATTAATAATGTTTTTTTTACTAGCAAACCTAGGCTCATTCATTGGATAGTTAAATGGAAGAACAGTAAGGAAAGTGATTATTAACAGCAAGGTTACGGAGATGACCAACATGCAATTCTCCATTCATGAGGCAGCCAGGGGGTTAACATGGTGAGGTGCACTGCACGATCAGGAACAGTATACAGCAGTGTATCTATCCTGGAGTAAGGGTTAGAGGGCTAGCCAGCCATCTGCCCTATATTTTGTGAAAGGTTTTGGTTCTTTTCCAAACCTCAAACCTGAGTTTGTATAGAGGTAAAAAGTCATTAATCAGAGGGATTTTAGAGGTATCTATGATCCTTTCCAGGACAATAAAATGGCTTTCTTCACATAGAAGTGTAGGATGCAAAGAAGTCTCTTAGCATGGGATGAAATGTGGAGATCACCAAAAATGCCTAGGAGGCAGTTTTTGAGGTGGAGAATATTTGGGAGGCCTACTGCTATGAAAGACCATATCGCCACCCAGAAGTCCTGGACTACTGGACAGGTCCAAAACAGTGTAAAAAGTCTGCCACTTGATCGCATCCTCGAAAACAGTCTGCTGTGTGAGCCAATCCCATTTTGTGTAACTTAGCAAGAGTAAGGTGGGATGGGTGAAAAATTTTTACGTTTATAATACGATCCCTGGAAGTTATTACGGAGGTCTTGTATTTTTCACTGAATTCTGACCAGTCATCATCTGAAAATGTAATGTCCATAGAGGCCCATTTTGTCTGGGCCACTCGAAATCTAGGGTTACAGTCAGTCATAAGGGCAGCATAGTATGTGGAGATAAGTTTAGTAGGGTTGCCCTCTGTATATAATGTTGTGGAGGGTCTCTAGAGAGGAGGTGATAGCTCCTTCAGTGGATGTACAGGCTTTCGCCGCAACTGGGTGCAGCTAGTCATGAATGTGGATCAATTGGGAGGCCAAATAGTATAAATAGTTAGGGAACGTTATACCCGCCAGATGCGTCAGCAACCTCAACGTCTCCATCGCCACCCTGGTGGGCCTACCATTCCACAAGAACGCCGTGCAGATTGTATCTATCCGCCTGAATATTGACTTAGGGATTTTACATGGGGAGTTGGCTAGAATATATATCAACTTAGGTAAATAGATCATTTTAACGGTATTGGCCCTTCCCATGAGGTCTAGAGGTAGGTCCAGCCACTGCTTAGTTTGTAGTTGTAATTGGGTTAATAGGGGACTGCACTATAACCCCCAGGTATCCAAAGAGGACACTACCTGTAGTCTAGAATCCGGGTGAAAATGCAGAGTTGCATCAGGGTCTAAAGGAAAAAGATTGGATTTGTCCCAGTTCACCTGGAACCCAGAGTAGTCACCAAAATTGTCTCAGATAATAGCGTTTTTAGTGAGTCCTGGGTGTCAGCCAGGTAGACCAAGGTGCCATCCGCATATTGCGAAACACGCTCCTCTATGGTGGCAATAGGGAGGCCCTTAATCAGCCAGGACCTGCGAATGCACACAGCTAGAGGCTCCATAGCCAGGGCAAATAGGATTAGTGACCCCTGCCTAGTGCACCTAGTAATGGGAAAAGTATCTGTAATATGGTAATTAACTCGTATACGGGCCAGTGGGGAGTTATAGAGGAGTCTTATCCAAGCTATAATGCGGGGGCCGAAGCCATACCGCTGTAATACCTGACAAAGATAAGGCCACTCCACGCTGTCAAAGGCCTTGCATGTATCCAAAGATACAATGGCCGGGTAGGGGTGCAGTCATGGAGATATTGAAGATTGTGGAACAGTCTACGGATATTCATCCTTGTAGGTCTACCAGGTATGAAGCCTCCTTGATCGCTCCTGACCAATTTTGCAACCACAGCAGTCAGGCGGTTGGCCAAGACTTTGGCGAAGTTTTTAACATCCACATTAATAAGCAAGATCAGGCGGTATGAGTCAAATTTAAGAGGATCCTTACGTGGCTTCAGTAATAGGATAATCAAAGCTTCCCGCATAGAGGGAGGGAAAATTCCAGTGTCTAAGGCCTTGTTATACGTATGCAAATAAAATGGGCATATTATGTGTTGAAACTGGGTATACCACTCATCAGGGAAGCCGTCTAAGCCTGGTGTCTTATGCGCTGGCAGCTCCCCACGCCTTTCAACAGAAAAAGAGGGGAGAGATATCTGGGCCAAATAGTCATTTAGTTGGGAGTCAGTGTAATCTGCTCTGGAGGAGTATAGGTCCTTGTAAAAATCCAGAAATGACTCCATGATATCCCTAGGAGCATCACTAATCTGGCCCTGTGTAGTCAAGATCCGAGAGATAGAAATAGGGGAGTGTTCAGGTCTAGTCAAGTAAGCTAAGAGATGTCCAGCCTTGTTACCATGATCAAATGATTTCTGGGTTATATGTAGCATGCGTTTTTGCATAAGGGCCAGCAGGCAGAGCTCATAACCCATACGGCACTGCAACCAGGTGTCCCTGTTAGCTGGAGTAGGGTCAGAAGCATAGATTCAGCAGAGGTCACGGCTATCTCCAATTCCACAGTATGTTGTTGGGTAATTTTACGTAAAATGCCAGTAATGGACATAAAAGTACCCAGCAACGTGGTCTTAAAGGCTTCCCATTCCGTAAGTTGGTCCTTATTCCAGTTCTTATTCTAGTATTTAACAATAACATTCCTACATTCCCCTCGTACTATCTCATCCTCCAATGAGTCAGAGTTCAGGCGCCACATACTCGGGCCAGAACCTGGAAGAAGAAGGAGATCCACAGACAGGGGGGCATGATCTAATACACCCCTGGGTAGGTACGATACTTCAGAAACCACTTGAAGAATGTCTTGTGTACCAAATGTCAGGTCTATGCAAGACATGGTGTGGAAAGAATCTGAGTGGCAAGAGTATTGACACATATCTGAGTGTTTCTATCGCCATATCTCAGTGAGTCCGTGGACCTGGGCCCAGTCAGTAAAGGAAGTGAAGGATCTACCCCCACCCCCCAAGTGGTCCAAAGCCGGGTTCATTACAGCATTACAATCTCCCCCATACAGCAGTGGGTCTGGGGGCTTGGATAAAAGCGTAAGTAACAGTTTTACTAGCACATCTGCGAAAAATGGAGGGGGTACATAAACATTCACCAGGGTGCGTGTCACAGAGGCACTTTGTATTATAAGGACAACATACCTGCCATCCGGGTCTGTTTTAATCTGCAATATCTCCGCAGGAAGAGATTTGGCCAACAAAACAAGAGACCCCTCTGGAGTAGGCTGTATGAGTAGCATGATAGGATTGAGCTAACCATGCACAACAGAATTCCTGGAAATGCCCCTGTCTCCACCCCTGACTAAGCAGCACAATGTACCTAGGAATAATAATGTCCCCCATCCAAACAACAGTAGTGCCTCTGCAAGCATCACAGGCTACCACCCCATCTCAGGCAGCAGTGCCTTTACAAGCATTATGGGTCCCCAATCCATTTTAGAGTCAGCAGTGTTTATTGCAAGCATAATGAGCCACTGCCCCTTCCAAGAGTCAGCAGTGCTTCTGTAAGCATCTTGAGCAACCTACCTATCCCAGAGTCAGCAGTGTCTCTGCCGGCATCACAGGCCAGCACTGAGGAGCTATAGTTCATTGAGGGAACCATGAATGCCAACATGTACTGTGATGTACTGAAGCAGAGCATGATTCCCCTCCCTTCGGTGACTGGGCCGCAGGGCAGTATTCCAACATGATAACGACCCCAAACACACCTCCAAGACATCCACTGCCTTGCTAAAGAAGCTGATGGTAAAGGTGCATGTCTCCAGACCTAACCCCTATTGAGCACCTGTGGGTCATCCTCAAACGAAAGTGGAGGAGCACAAGCTCTCTAACATCCACCAGCTCAGTGATGTCGTCATGGAGGAGTGGAAGAGGAGTGGCAACCTGTGAAGCTCTGGTGAACTCCATGCCCAAGAGGGTTAAGGCAGTGCTGGAAAATAATGGTGGCCACACAAAATATTGACACTTTGGGGCCAATTTGGTCATTTTCACTTAGGGGTGTACTCACTTTTGTTGCCAGCGGTTTAGACATTAATGGCTGTGTGTTGAGTTATTTTGAGGGGAGAGCAAATTTAAACTGTTTTACAAGCTATACACTAACTACTTTACATTGTAGCAAAGTTTAATTTCTTCAGTGTTGTCACATGAAAAGATAAAATATTTACAAAAGTGTGAGGGGTGTACTCACTTTTGTGAGATACTGTATGTGAACAGGGGCCATTGAAATGAATAGGATTAGGCTTGATGAGCATTTTAGAGTTACAAATTTCAAGCAGAAACTCCCTCAGTTGTGAACAGGGCCTTATAAAGCCTATGTGTGCCAGGACACATAGGCTAACATGGAGAAGAAAAAAAAAGAAATGCCAAACGCCTGTAAAACAGGCAATTTTGAGCTCAACTGTGCTTGAGGCCTAAAAAGTTTTCAACGGGTGGGTCAAGAAATGTGTAATTTTTCATTTTGCTCATATTTCTACTTTAAAAAGATACATTGTTACTTCACTGTAGCAGTGAGGTAGTTAACTGCTTTTTCAGAGAGGCTGATCTGAGGTCATTCTACCAGGCAGTGCCTCCTTATCCTATTATTACCAGATTACTGGCATAAACAGAAACATCCACTCTGCATAAGTATACAGTCATTTTTACAATAAGTTCTTCATACCACGATGTTACAAGTAATGCCCTAACTCCAGGTATACTATGACTGTACATAGCTTATTTGCACCAAGCTGGCCCAAATAAACTATCTGTTTTCCTAGTCGATGCAGTCGTTGTTAGTGCTGTATGTAGCATCAGCAACATGCAGTATACAGTGCTGTGTTCTGGCAGCAGTATGGGGGCATCCTGTCCAGTTCCCGGAACAAAATTGAGTAGGGCTGAACGCTGCTCAACCACTCAAAAACTGCTACCTGAAGTTGGGTTTGGCTAATGCACTGGGTGCTCTGGAACCACATTCCCAACCCCTTCAGGGGGGTACTTCTTTTTTCCCAGACTTTGATACAACAGTTTACAAATTTAGCAAATGATAAATCCTATATAAAATAAATCTGAAAGGTTCGTTGCAGTAGTTTCAAACAATTATTTGGATCAACAGGTCATCTGAGTGTAACTTATATTTGGTGCCTCCCCCACCATGGGTACTTGATAAATGTTGGCTTTTATAAAGGGGTGCATAAATTATTAATGTTGAGAAAAATTGTTCTAGAACAGGGGTCTCCAAACTTTTCAGTACGAGGGCCACATTGTATATTTTACAAATATTTGGGGGCAAAAAAAATCCCGATCAGGATCATCATCCATCAGAGGCCCCCGTTATATCAGAAGCATAGATCATAGGCAGCCTCTGCTGACCTTAATCCCCAATCCCTGCACATTGAGGATAATCCACTCACCCTAGCTGGAGGGTCGGATAAAATCTTGTAGCAAGCCAGATTTGGCCTGCGGACCATACTTTGGAGACCTCTATTCTAAAAGATAACTGAAGCTATTTTCCACCACCTCTTTGTACAACATAAGTGATACGTAGTACTACTATTCTGAATACATGAAAAGTGCATGGATTTTGGATGCACTGCTTGTAAGTAAAAATAATGTCCCATTCTGGGCCTGTAGCAATAAATCATAGCAATTTAGACACTAGACATAATTTAAAGTGGACCTTTGCTTTGCATATAAAGAAAGAAATACTTTTTTAATATTTCTAAGAATCAGGAGTATCTCATTATTTTCATTTCCTCCCACAATACAGCTACTGGCAGCCCAAACAGCAGCTCATTGTCAACTCTTAATATAAACTTGAGGTTGTAGTCATTGTAATTCCATAACCATACAAACTGTTTTTATAACTAGTTGGGTTCTAGTCCAAAGGATCAATATGTCATCTATATATCCATGCCACAACAAAAAAGGTAGCAGAGGTAAAGAGAAACATTGCCCCTTGACCAAATATCCTGCTCCTGTTCCCCTAGGAAGAGGTTCACATAGGATGGAGCACAAACTGTGTCTATCACAGAACCCTGTACTTGGAGGTAGTAGGACCAGTCGAAAGGAAAGACGTTATGCCTCAGGACAAAATCTGAAAGTATTACATAAAGTCATTATGTTCACATTACCAAATATCCAATTTTTCAAGGAACTTCCTCATCATCTTTAAACCCTTATCAAGTTGTATTGATGAGTAAAAAAGATTCCTTATCTAAAACCACCAGTAATGTATTGGGGAGACTTCTGAATCAGTAATTAGTGAAGTCAGGTGGGAAGTACCCTTATCGAAAGACACAAGTGCTTCTACATGGGGCTTGAGAAAGAACTCTACATATTCACTTATCCTCTCTGTCAAAGATCCATATCCCAATAAGATTGGCCTACCAGGTGGGCACCATTGGCCTTCCAGGTGGGCACATCTATAGCTTTTTACAATTGACATTTTTGTGTGACACATAAAGATCAGCATGATATAGTGACTCTCCAATATTGGGGGAGCTGTATATGTGTCATCCTGAGGCTATCATTTGATTTAAAGTGGTTGTAAACCCACTTTGAAAAAAAAACAAAAAACGAAGACATGCAAGACAAAGGCATACTGAGCTAGTATGCATAGCATACTAGCTCATTATGTAATACTCACCTGAGATCGAAGCCCTCGCTGTGGTGCCCGTACACAGCACCGGCCGGTGACATCACTCCCGGGGGTTACTTCCGGGTATCGCGGCTCCGTGCAGGTTTAGGAGATATCCTGGGTAGCTACAGGTAAGCCTTATTATAGGCTTATCTGTAGCAAAAAGTGGTCTGTAAGGGTTTACAACCACTTTCATACTGGGGTGTTGGGAGCGTCGGTGGTAAAACTTTACCGTTGTTGTAGCGGTGCTTTTCGGCCACTAGCTGGGCGCTTTTAACCCCTGCTAGCGGCCGAAAAAGGGTTAAAAGTGCCGCTGCATCGCTTTGCCGGCACTTCGACGGCACTGCCCATTGATTTCAATGGGCAGGGGCGTTTGAGGAGTGGTGTATATATCGCTCCTACAGTGCCTCAAAGATGCTGCTTGCAGGACTTTACCTTCCTGCCAGTGCACTGCTCCAACAACAGGAAGTCAGAGGAAATCTAACCCTCGAAAGGAAAATTCACTCCTTTTAGAATTATGAGGTAAAGATGTCTCCACTGAAGCTTTATCACCAATCCTTGTTTCCACGATAACCCCAAATTTTCAAAATCCTGTTGTCACAGGGACAGAAAGTGAGGTGAAATCTTCTGACAGGGACATAGACAGCAAAACAAACATTACAGGGGTGTTAACTCTTCCGTATGCTATCCAAAAATGTAAAAATATTATTTTTGGCTGGAGGCACACTTAAAAAATGAACCTGTTCCAACTTACATACAAATTCAACTTAAGAACAAACCTACAGAATCTTGTTCATAACCCGGGACCGCCTGTAGTTTATTGTTATTCTAAGTCTAGGTACATATAGCCATTTTTAAATGTCTCCAGCTAGAGGGATATGAGCTGTCGGCAAGCAATTAAAATACTGGATATACTTGCTTTTTTCTGAAATTTTTTAAGTTAGTGACAGAGTCTCTTTAACGAGCTCCTGGCATAGTAGGTTACATAGTTACAGAGTAGGTGAGGTTGAAAAAAGATACAAGTCCATCAAGTCCAACCTATGTGTGTGATTATATGTCAGTATTACATTGTATATCCCTGTATGTTGCGGTCATTCAGGTGCTTATCTAATAGTTTCTTAAAACAAACAATGCCCTCCGCTGAGACCACCACCTGTTGAAGGGAATTCCACATCCTTGCCGCTCTTACAATAAAGAACCCTCTACGCAGTTTAAGGTTAAACCTCTTTTCATCTAATTTTAATGAGTGGCAACGAGTCTTGTTAAACTCCCTTCTGCGAAAAAGTTTTATTCCTACTGTGGGGTCACCAGTATGGTATTTGTATATTGAAATCATATCCCCTCTCAAGTGTCTCTTCTCCAGAGAGAATAAGTTCAGTGCTCGCAACCCAGACCCTTTATTAGACCCTTTATTATTAGACTCTTTATTATCTTTGTTGCCCTTTTTGTACTCGCTCCATTTCCCGTACATCCTTCCTGAGGACTGGTGCCCAGAACTGGACAGCATACTCTAGGTGCGGCCGGACCAGAGTCTTGTAGAGCAGGAGAATCATCGTTTTATCTCTGGAGTTAATCCCCTTTTTAATGCATGCCAATATTCTGTTTGCTTTGTTAGCAGCAGCTTGGCATTGCATGCCATTGCTGAGCCTATCATCTACTAGGACCCCCAGGTCCTTTTCCATCCTAGATTCCTCCAGAGGTTCTCCCCCCAGTGAATAGATTGCATTCATATTTTTGCCACTCAAATGCATTATTTTACATTTTTCTACATTGAACCTCATTTGCCATGTAGTTGCCCACCCCATTAGTTTGTTCAGATCTTTTTGCAAGGTTTCCACACATAAGTTATTGCCCTGCTTAGCTTAGTATCTTCTGCAAATACAGAGATTGAACTGTTTACCCCATCCTCCAGTTCATTTATGAACAAATTAAATAGTATTGGTCCCAGCACAGAACCCTGGGAGACTCCACTACCCACCCCTGACCATTCCGAGTACTCCCCATTTATCACCACCCTCTGAACTTGCCCTTGTAGATAGTTTTCAATCCATGTACTCACCCTATGGTCCATGCCAACGGACTTTATGTTGTACAGTAAATGTTTACGGGGAACTGTGTCAAATGCTTTTGCAAAATCCAGATACACCACATCTACGGGCTTTCCTTTATCTAGATACAACTCACCTCCTCATAGAAGGTTAATAGATTGGTTTGGCAAGAACGATTCTTCATGAATCCATGCTGATTACTGCTAATCATACCATTCTCATGACTAAAATCTTGTATATAGTCCCTTATCATCCCCTCCAAGAGTTTACATACTATTGATGTTAGGCTAACTGGTCTGTAATTCCCAGGGATGTATTTTGGGCCCTTTTTAAATATTGGTGCTACATTGGCTTTTCTCCAATCAGCTGGTACCATTCCAGTCAGTAGACTGTCAGTAAAAATTAGGAACTATGGTCTGGCAATTACTTGACTGAGTTCCCTAAGTACCCTCGGGTGCAAGCCATCTGGTCCCGGTGATTTATTAAAGTTAAGTTTCCCATGTCTAACTTTAATTCTGTCCTCTGTTAACCATGGAGGTGCTTCCTGTGATGTGTCATGAGGATAAACACTGCAGATTTGGTTACTGAAGCCCGCCAATTCCTTTGTGAAGACTGAGGAGAAGAATAAATTCAATACCTTCGCCATCTCCCCATCCTTTGTAACCAGATGTCCTTCCTCATTCATTATGGGGCCAACATGGTCTGCCCTCCCTTTTTTACTGTTTACATACTTAAAGAATTTCTTGGGATTTTTTTTGCTCTCCTCCGCTATGTGTCTTTCATGTTCTATCTTAGCCGTCCTTATTGCACCCTTACATTTCTTGTTGCATTCTTTATAAAGTCTGAATGCTGATGATGATCCCTCAACCCTGCATATTTTGAAGGCCTTCTCCTTTGCTTTTATATGCATTTTTACATTGAAGTTAAGCCATCCAGGACTTTTGTTCGCTCTTTTAAATTTATTACCCAATAGGATGCATTGGCTAATGCTCTTATTTTATATGCTCTTAAAACAAACCCATCTCTCCTCTGTGTTCTTTGTTCCTAAGATTTTATCCCAATTAATGCCTTCTAGCAAGTAGCAAGGTTCGTAGTTTAGGGAAGTTGGCTCTTTTGAAACTCAGTGTCTTTGTATTCCCCTTATGTTTCCTATTTGTGTGATTTATACCGAAGCCAATTGACTGTTGCTATCAGACACTGCCAGGTGTGTCAAATAGCGTGCCCCCCAATAGGCACTGTGGTTCCTTCCACTGGCCGCTACAGCACAACACAACAGAACAATCATGTAGCAACCGGCAGGAGGAACCGCAGTTCCCAGGGGGGACTAGGTGGGGTTGTGGGATTTGCGCAGCGTGGGAGCTCTTTTATAACAATAAAGATTTCACTCGCTGTCCTCCGGTAAGGATGAACAAGGTAAAAGACCACCCAAGTAAGCCATAGGTTGTTGCCAACAACCCTGATAGATAGAAATAGAAATGATAAGTAACCCCCGGTACTATTGGGACTTTAAAGGCAACTGATGAAGACACAGATTTTATAAAACGTAAAATTTTATCAATACAAGTAAAAAAGGTGTATACATCACCAATAAAACATATATGTGATGAATATACAAAAAACATGTGATAATGGTTGTAGCATTCGTGGTCTTTCTTATGTGTACCCAGGGGTAGTGTAACCAAAACTTCTATGTACCCAGGGGAAGGGTAAACAAAACTTCTATGCACCCAGGGGAAGGGTAACCAAAACTTCTATGCACCCAGGGGTACATAGAAAAAAGACCACGAATGCTACAACAGTCATCACAGGTAAAACATCACCAATAAAACATATATAGTCAAAAAAACATGTGATGGCTGTTGTAAGATTCGTGGTCTTTCTTCTATGTACCCCTGGGTGCATAGAAGTTTTGGTTACCCTTCCCCTGGGTACATAGAAGTTTTGGTTACCCTTCCCCTGGGTACATAGAAGTTTTGGTTACCCTTCCCCTGGGTACGTAGAAGTTTTGGTTACCCTTCCCCTGGGCACATAGAAGTTTTGGTTACCCTTCCCCTGGGTACATAGAAGTTTTGGTTATCCTTCCCCTGGGTACATAGAAGTTTTGGTTACTCTTCCCCTGGGTACATAGAAGTTTTGGTTACCCTTCCCCTGGGTACGTAGAAGTTTTGGTTACCCTTCCCCTGGGCACATAGAAGTTTTGGTTACCCTTCCCCTGGGTACATAGAAGTTTTGGTTACCCTTCCCCTGGGTACATAGAAGTTTTGGTTACCCTTTACCTGGGTACATAGAAGTTTTGGTTACCCCTCCCCTGGGTACGTAGAAGTTTTGGTTACCCTACCCCTGGGTACATATGTTTTATTGGTGATGTATACACCTTTTATACTTGTATTAATAAAATTTTACATTTTATACAAATCTGTGTCTTCATCAGTTGCCTTTAAAGTCCCAATAGTACCGGGGGGGGGGGGTTACTTATTTCAATTTCCAGTAAGGATGTGTGGTTTTTTTTACTGGTTTCCAATGATTTCATTTTTTACTATATCAAAAGGGTCAAGAGAAACACTTCTGAACATTAAATAGCACATCTATCCTTT
This sequence comes from Aquarana catesbeiana, assembly GCF_042186555.1. Taxonomy (NCBI): domain Eukaryota; kingdom Metazoa; phylum Chordata; class Amphibia; order Anura; family Ranidae; genus Aquarana; species Aquarana catesbeiana. Next base: position 529,723,185 of record NC_133326.1, read on the forward strand.
CCAATTCACATGCCACTCTTTATAGAAGAAAGAGGGACTATCTCTGCACAAGAGGGCCAGCTGGATGCTGGGAAGAAGTTGTCCTGGATGCACAATGCATCGCCTATACTGTCCCTCCTAACAGCGCTGTGCAAACTGTTGGCACTGTGTAAATCCTGTATAATAATAATAATACATGTACACATAACACACAATCAGCATGCTCCAGCTGTGCTCTACTGCATCAGCCTTCTACATCCCTGGAGCAAGAAACAAAGGCCAGGTTACAGCTAGAACAGTTGCAACAAAAAGTTAATAACTCACTTGGACAGGGCGGAGAGGCTGTGCCTGTTGTAGGATCTGCTCAGCATGTCTGCCTGTGGAGAAAGTCATCCAAAGCCAGCAAGATGGAATGAGACAGTGCAAATGTCATAGTCCTGTCTGTCCAGAGCTGGGACTGCCAGATGCTCTTTGCACCTAGGCAGCAGAGAATGCCTTTGCCATGCCCATCAGTCCATGACGACAGCCTTGACTCTGCTGCCTGCCAAGCTGACCCACCACTTTTCATCACATGACTCCAAGAGAGTGTTCACTGCTCTCCCCTCTACCGTAATCACTGTAGTAGAGCTTCTTTGTTCTTTGTCTTCAAAATCCATATACATTCCACCCCCCCCTCCCCTTGATAAAACAGGAATGTGAACACCAAGCTTACATCAGCAAGGAGAAATTACTCCAGAAATTTTAGGATTTGCTATTAGGAAACCAGGAACTTTTTAAAGAAGAAGCTACTTTAATCCAATTCAATTATGTAATGCTATGTAGAAAACACAGTTCATTAAGCAATAAAACGCAACGCAGCACAATATGTAAAAAAAATTGAATGCCAAATCACATTGACGAGTTTTCTGTGAGTTTTATGCAAATTATGGTTGGAATGAGCCCCTATTATAATGTGCATCTTAAAGCAGTATTAAACCCGAAAGCAAACATTTATTATATTGCAGCTTACCAAATCTTAGATGTGATGGCTGCATTTGTTTTCTTTCTTATGCCCCGTACACACGGTCGGATTTTCCGACGGAAAATGTGTGATAGGACCTTGTTGTCGGAAATTCCGACCGTGTGTAGGCTCCATCACACATTTTCCATCGGATTTTCCGACACACAAAGTTTGAGAGCAGGATATAAAATTTTCCGACAACAAAATCGGAAATGCTCAGAATAAATAAAGAGATGAAAGCTATTGGCCACTGCCCCGTTTATAGTCCCGACGTACGTGTTTTACGTCACCGCGTTTAGAACGATCGGATTTTCCGACAACTTTGTGTGACCGTGTGTATGCAAGACAAGTTTGAGCCAACATCTGTCGGAAAAAATCCTAGATTTTGTTGTCAGAATGTCCGAACAAAGTCCGACCGTGTTTACGGGGCATAAGGCTTTCTTTTCTTTATTTTCACCTGGTGATTTGGCCAGTATGTTTTTTTTTTTCAACAGTACAAGCTGTCCTGCAGATGTACCAGTTAGAGGGATGAGACAAACCATTTACCACCGACATGGGTGCTTACAGTGATCAGCTTTTATTTATAGCTACATATTTAGTCTGGTTGAAAAAAGACCATTCAGTTAAATCCACAGAGAAAAACACACACACACAATCCTATAGCCATACATGATCCAGAAGAAGGCAAACATTTCCCTAATAAAGCATGATCCAATTTCCCCTAAGAGACAATCGGTTATTCCCTGGATCAACTTTACCTCTAAATGTTAGTACTCAGTTATATGTACATTTAGGAAAGAATACTTTTTTAAAGAAATCTGCTGGCTAGAATCTCTTGAGGGAGCCTATTCAACATTTTCACAGCTCTTACTGTGAAGAAACCTTTCCGTATTTGGAGATTAAATCTCTTTTCTTTCAGACGTAAAGATTGCCCCCTTGTCCTCTGCGATGACCTTAAAGTGAATAACTTAAAGGACCACTAAAGATATGTATATATTTTTTTTTTTTAAATAACAAACATGTTATACTTACCTCCACTGTGCAGCTCGTTTTGCACAGAGTGGCCCCGAACCTGGTCTTCTGGGGTCCCTTGGCGGCTGTCTCGCCCCCCCCGCATGAACTAAACACCTTCATGCGAGCTCCCTCGCATGGTGTTGAGTGCTTGCGGGCGCGCTCCCGTGATACAGCCAGCGGCCATAGCCGCTCACTGTATCACTCGGTACCGCCCCCCCGGCGCACCGCGTCATTGGATGTGATTGACAGCCAATGGCTGTGCTGCTTTCAATCCATCCACTCTAGCCAATCAACGGCCAGGCTGAGTGGCGAAGAGGATGTCGGGGGCGAGCACGGGACTTTCGAGGGGTCAGATAAGTAAAACGGGGGGGGCTGGGGGGGGGGGCTATATTGTCGGATTTTTTTTTCACCTTAATGCATAGAATGCGTTAAGGTGAAAAAACTTTTACCTTTACAACCCCTTTAACACTAAGTTCACTATATGGACCACTTATGTATTTATACATGTTGATTATATCCCCCTTAATCTCCTCTTTTCAAGGAAGAATAAATTAAGTTCCTCTAATCTTTCCTCATAGCTGAGCTCCTCCATCCCTCTTATCAGTGTGGTTGCCCTTCTCTGCACTTTCTCCAGTTCCCAGATATCCTTTTTGAGAACTGGTGCCCAAAACTCAACTGCATATTCCAGATGAGGTCTTACTAATGATTTGTACAGGGGCAAAATTATATCTCTCTCTCTGGAGTCCATACCTCTCTTAATACAAGAGAGGATTTTGCTTGCTTTGGAAATTGCAGCTAGGCATTGCTTGCTATTATTAAGTCCATGATCAGATCCTTCTCCACCATTGATTCCCATTGGTGAAACCTTCGGTTTTATGTAAAGCCTTTATCCTAAAAGTAAAGAAACGGTTGCACTAAATGCTTATAAAGTATTACCTGGAGGTTGGCTTCAATCTGTTAGTATATTTAAATCTGCTAGTACCCTAACACCCCCCTCCCCCCACACTGATAGTGCTGCTGTCCAAAGATACCCCTGTTATCCTTCATCCAGTAGTGTCTCATTAATAGAGGAGGTGTGTTACTAGCCAGATCACCAGGTGGAAACAGAGGGAAAAAAGCCTAACTAACCAGTTCAGGTCCGCCATATAGCAGTTTTACTACTACAGGGCGGCACCTGGGCACCGGATTACGTATACATTGGGGAAAATAATTATTTGATCCCTTGGAAATTTTTAAAGTTTGCCCACTTACAAAGAAACGAAGGGTCTATAATTGTTATCATACGTGTATTTTAAATGATAGAGACAGACTATTAACCAAAAATCCAGAAAAAATAACACATGACACAACACTGATGATACAACATGATGGCACAGTAATTATTTTAATAATAAAAAACATCTAAGTACCCTTTTCCTAATCGATATAAAGCTGTCACATGACCCCGCTCTTTCCCAGCCCGTCTGCAGGGAAACATAAGCAGGAAGAGCTTCAAGTCTGCTGCTGGTCACATGTTCAAAATAAAAAAACAGCCTTTGGAATACAAAGTACAAAGTAAAAATAAATAATATCAATAAACTGTTTTAAATTGCCATACAAATATATATTTGAAATCAAAAATTCATTATTTTTTGGCAATAAGATAGTGTGGGTGGATTTCTGCCAGTCGCAGGCTGTGTCATGCCCCTCCAGCCTATGTCTTAGAATAAGAGGGAGGTGAAGTTTCCATCAATCAAGATGTAATATCCCGCCCCCATTGTGTTTAGCTGGTTAGTGGGCATAGAGGAGGAGGGAGGGAGTGGGCTGTCATTTACCACTCACTGTGTATACACTCACATATGTGATTTTATAGTCACATGGGCTGCTCAGATGTGATAGGGAGGAAATGATCAGCATAAGAAACTCACTGAAAACTGAGCATGTGCAGAGCTGCCAACACTGCTTTGCAAAATCCCTAGCTGAATTGGGGACATGGACAGAAGGGGAGAGAGAACAGCAGGATCAATCAAGTTTTTTGCAGAATATAAAATAAGAATCTCATAGTGACTGAGTATGGACAGCATGTCATATAGCATTTATGGATAGTTTTTCATGATATGGGTTTAGTGACACTTTAAGCCCCGTTTACATTAGGTGATTTGGAATCGCTGACAGAATCGCTGTAATTCCAAATTGCGGCAAAATATACAACGTGAGTTTGGGTAGCATTATTCTTAATGGCTCCCCAAAAGCGGGGCGATTCTGCTGTTTGTCACATGGCAATTATGGCAAAATGCACATTTAAAAATTGCTCTAAGCTTGTCGCCCAAAAAAAAGCAGGAGCCCTATGCACAACGCGCAGAAAATCGTGTCTATAGGGTTTTAAAATTGCAAGCGGGAAAGTTTGTTCCCACAACCAATATCTGAATGGGGCCTTAAAGTGAAAGGATTTTTGTGGCCATACTTTTGTAAATGCTAATGCTGAAGTGCACTGGTATTTAAATGCGCATGTGCGTGCAACGTGTTTTCAGATTGACCCTTTGATGTACATATGGTAGTGCCATCTCTCTAGTACTGTTGAGAAAGATACCTTCATTATAACTGATGGAAATCATTAAGGAAAGATCTAAATTCTCACAATAAACAAACCAGGCAGCTCCACCGCAGTAGTCAAACTCGTCATTCAAGCACAAGTCTTTTAAGTACACAAAACGGAGATTATTTGTATAGAAATGATACAAAGCAGTCACGCTCCACTAAACGGCTGCAAATGGGGATTTTTTTTGTTAAAGGGTGCTGCTTCCTTTTTTTTTCCTATAGGGGGTTATAAGTCGGATCGAAGAATGTAGATATGTGAATACAGTTTGTTTTGTCTTCCTCTGGACCAAAACCAACAAGTCCGTGACAGGCCTATGCTTCAAGGATGTGGTCTTTTTTTCAGCTTATTTATTGTAACTTGAGTTAATGCACCATTGTACTTTTAAGGATGAATTTCAATATAGCATAACCTACACAATACAATATATGTAACCCTTCCTTCAAAGAGTCATTCTCTAACTCCAGGCTACCGTGATGTGCTTCAGTGGAGCATACAGTAAGGCTTCTATTTGTTTTATAGGGCAGCTACATGTTTTTTTTACAGACGGGATATATATAAATGTGACCCATTTTGGGCAAACTGACAGGTCTATGTTAAGGCCACCCTCCATCCACTTTATACTTACCTCTTCAGCACTTCCCTGTCACTCCTTTAGTCAATATATCCGGTATCAGCTAGTGTCACAGTGGTGACATTACCCCCTTCTGCCATTTGACAATGTTCGGGCCTGTCGATTGACCACTAGGCCCAAGCACTGCATCATGGGAGGAAATCACTTGATTCCCCATTTCCGGAAGCACTTAGTATTTGCAGCGGCAACCATTAAGGCCTCTCTTACACAGGGCTTTTTTTCAGCAGGAACGCGGGGGAACACCGTTCCGGCACCTCCAGCTCTGAATGTATGGAATGGCAAGGGGTGTTGGGGTGTACTGGAGGGTCTACTGATGTTGGCTGCTGGTGGATCTATTGTTGCTGGAGGGGATCTATTTTTACAGGAGGAGAGTCTGTTGTTGCTGGGGAGGTCAGTTGTCGCTGGTGGGGGATCTATTGTTGCTGGGGGACTCTTATGATACTGGGAGACAATCGTTTCTGGGAGACATCTACTGTTGAGGGAGAGGTCTATTGTTGATAGCTGTTCTTAGTCTATTGTTGCTGGGGGTGCTCCATTGTTGCTGGCTACAGGGGATCTATTTTACTTCCTATCATTTTCAACAAATTACATACAAATTACTTAGCACCACAAATTGATACTTGATTCTGTATCCATTACTGAGAGGTGGGTAGGCGGTGGAACCAAGGAATGGTGCTCGGAGGTGGGTAGGGAGTGGAACCAAGGAATGGTGCCCGGAGGTGGGTAGGGGGTGGAACCAAGGAATGGTGCTCGGAGGTGGGTAGGGGGTGGAACCAAGGAACAGTGCTCAGAGGTGGGTAGGGAGTGGAAACAAAGAATGGTGCTCGGAGGTGGGTAGGAGGTGGAACCAAGGAATGGTGCTCGGAGGTGGGTAGGGAGCAGAACCAAGGAATGGTGCCCGGAGGTGGGTAGGGGGTGGACCCAAGGAATGGTGCTCAGAGGCGGGTAGGGGATGGAGCCAAGGAAGGGTGCTCGGAGGTGGGTAGGGAGTGGAGCCAAGGAATGGTGCTCGGAGGTGGGTAGGGGTGGAACCAAGGAATGGTGCTCGGAGGTGGGAAGGGGGTGGACACAAGAGGTAACTCAGAAGGAGGGAGTTCCTGCACCTATTCTCTGAGAAAAAAAGCCCTGCTCATATATATATATTATATATATAAATATATATATATACTGTATTTATTGGCGTATAACACTCACTTTTTCACCATGAAAATCGGGGGCAAATAGCGTGTGCGTGTTATACGCCAATACTTCAATTTTAGCTGTCTCGGAGGGAACAGGGAGGGGGGCGGGACGAGCGCCATCGGATTACATACAGTGAAAATCTCCTGTTTTATTGGCGGCCTCTGTAATAGGAAGTCCCGTCTCCTGGGCCGCCATTGGACCACTGTTCTGTCTATCATAGGAGATTCTCACTGTATGTAATCTGTCGGCGCTCGTCCCGCCCCCTCCCTGTCCCATCTAGGCTGCAGATGGGCATCGATCAGGCTGCACTGATGGCAATGGTGAGGCTGCTGCATTGATGGCAATGGTAAGGGTGCTGCATTGATAGCAATGGTGAGGCTGCAGATGGGCATTGATCAGGCTGCATTGATGGCAATGGTGAGGCTGCAGATGGGCATTGATCAGGCTGCATTGATGGCAGTGGTGAGGCTGCAGATGGGCATTGATCAGGCTGCATTGATGGCAATGGTGAGGCTGCAGATGGGCGCTGACCCTTATTTTGCTTCAAAGTTCCTTATTTAAAATTTAATTTTTTTTTTCCTGAAACTTCCCTCTTAAAATGAATGTGCGTGTTATACGCCTGTGCGTGTTATACGCCGATAAATACCGTATATACACACACATACAGTGCCTTGAAAAAGTATTCCTACCTTTGACATTTTCCACATTTTGTCATGTTACAACCAAAAACGTAAATGTATTTTTTGCGGATTTTATGTGATAGACCAACAGGAAGTGCCACATAATTGTGAAGTGGAAGGACAATGATAAATGGTTTTCAAAAGTTTTTACAAATAAATATCTGAAAAGTGTGCCGTGCGTTTGTATTCAGCCCCTTTTACTCTGATACCCCTAACTAAAATCTAATGGAACAAATTGCTCTCAGAAGTCACTTAATTAGTAAATAGAGTCCACCTGTGTGTAAATTAATCTCAGTATAAATACAGCCGTTCTGTGAAGTCTTCAATGGCTTGTTATAGAACCTTAGTGAACAAACAGCATCATGAAGGCCAAGAAACACACCAGACAGGTCAGGGATAAAGTTGTGGAGAAGTTTAAAGCAGGGTTAGGTTATAAAAAAATATCCCGAGCTTTAAACATCTCACAGGGCACTGTTCAATCCATCATCCGAAAATAGAAAGAGTATGGCACAACTACAAAACTACCAAGACATGGCTGTCCACCTAAACTGACAGGCCTGGCAACTAGAGCATTAATCAGAGAAGCAGCCAAGAGGACCGTGGTAACTCTGCAGAAGTTGCAGAGATCCACAGCTCAGGTGGGAGAATCTGTCCTCAGGACAACTCTGGCCTTTATGGAAGAGTGGCAAAACGAAAGCCATTTTTGAAAGAAAGCCATAAGAAGTCCAGTTTGCAGTTTGCGAGAAGCCATATGGGGGACACAGCAGATGAGACCAAAATTTTACTTTTTCGCCTAAAATCAAAAGCTATGTGTGGCGGAAAACTAACACTGCACATCACTCTGAACACACCATCCCCACCATGAAATATGGTGGTGGCAGAATCATGTTGTGGGGATGCTTTTCTTCAGCAGGGACAGGGAAGCTGGTCAGATTTGATGGGAAGATGGATGGAGCCAAATACAAGGCAATCTTAGAAGAAAACCAGTTATGCTGGGTACACACGACCGGTTTAACAGTCGGAATAAACTCCGAAGGTTTCGCCGACGGAACTCTGACGGAATTCCATTCAAGCGGTCTTGCCTACACACGGTCAATCCAAAGTCCGACCAAAGTCCAACCGTCCAGAACGCGGTGACATACAGCACGTATGATGGGACTAGAAAAAGGAAGTGCAATAGCCAGTAGCCAATAGCTTCCATCCCGTACTTGCTTCAGAGCAAGCGTAGTTTTTGGTCCGTTGGAACAGCATACAGACGAGCGGTTTTCCCGATAGGAATAGGTTCCGTCGGAAATATTTAGAGCATGTTCTATTTCTAGGTCCGTCAGGATTTTCAAAAAAAGAAGTCCGATGAGGCCTACACACGATCGAAATAGACGATGAAAAGCTTCCGTCTGACTTTTTCTGTCGGACATTCCGCTCGTGTGTACAGGGCATCAGAGTCTGCAAAAGACTTGAGACTGGGGTGAAGTTTCACCTTCCAGCAGGACAACAACCCTAAACATACAGCCAGAGCTACAATGAAATGGTTTAGATCAAAGCATATTCATGTGTTAGAATGGCTCAGTCAAAGTTCAGACATAAATCCAATCTGTGGCAAGACTTGAAAATTACTGTTCACAGACGCTCTCCATCCAATCTGACAGAGCTTGAGCTATTTTGCACAGAAGAATGTGTAAAAATGTCACTCTCTAGATGTGCAAATCTGGTAGAGAAATCCCCAAAAAGACTTGCAGCTGTAATTGCAGCGAAAGGTGGTTCTACAAAGTATTGACACTTTTAAGGGATGCCAAGGCAGGCGGGATAGGGATAAATTCCTTCTCAGATCATTTTAAAAATTGACAGCTATGTTTGACCTGCAGTTGACCTCCTTCTGGTCTACCTCAAGCTGGTTTTGCATTCCCAAAGACTCGCCAACAGACCCTAAAGGAGATGTGCAATTGGATTGTAATGTGTATGGCAGGCTTTACACAGACACAGTCACGGGCAAGGATATAGTGTCACTTTAACCTCTTCCAAACTGCATAATGCTTGTATGCAGTGACAGGAAAAGTAGGCCTTTACACAAAGCCTAGGTGCATACGGTATGTGTCCATAGCTGTCTGGAGTTGTGTGCTAAGCATGCATTCACTGTTTCTGACATCTCTCAGTCACATCTTCTGTTTGAGAGCCAGCAGGACAGGATCTCGATCATGTGACAACTGTGAGAGCGGTGGTCACATGACTGGTAAAGCCCACCTTCAAGATCGGCCAGGAGGGAATGAAGTGTGTCTATAGCTATTTTTTTGTTTCAGAGTGGTAAAAAGTTAGAAGCGGTGTCAGAGTGACAGAGAGGCCTGATAGGAAAAAAAAACATGGGGGGACGATGTTCCCCTTTAACATTGTTTACCACACTAGTAAAACTACTAGGATCAGTGATGCAAAGCCCTTTGGAGGCATAGGCTGGTAGAACTTTTACTTATTAGTGCCCTCTAGTGGCTGACATTTCTTGCCACTGCAACACTAACTTTTAAAAATCTGACCTTTCTTTCTTCTGTGCCTGTGCAAACAGAGAATAACAGAAAAAGAACATCGCCTGAAATATATTACAGAATTCAGAACAAAAGGCCATTTTTACATGAAACTGGATGCCAATCAATAATGTAAAATGCAAACCTTTCCAAATATTCTCAGTATTGCTTTTGTACAGATGCCTGAAAGTCAATACACTTTTTTGTGTAAGTTGAACCAGACTCCTGTATTATTGCATTATGCTTGTGAGAAAACGCTTGGCAAGCAATTAATGAAAATTCAAGTTATTCAGAGCTAGCATAAAGGCAGCCAGAACTAATTTACAGCACAGATACAGCTTAAGGGCTCGTTCACACTTGGGGGCTTGGGGTAAGGTGACCAGATTTTTAAAATAAAATCCAGGGACATATTTATTTGTTTTTTATTGGCAAATGTTAAACTATTTTATAAGTATATTTTCCTCAAATTATATATGCAGTGTATGTGGTATGTGTTTATGGAATGATTGTATGATATATATACGTTATTTCTCACATTTTGCCCATGATATAAAAAAGATACTTGTTAGAATTTTTCGGGATAGGACTACCAAATGTTAAGAAGATAAGATAGAGAAAAAAAATTTCAATGCATATTTTGTATTTTATTCTTACCAAAGAAGCGCAGAGGTTCGCTATGTACAGAGTGCAGAGTTCAGGGGTGCGCTATGTACAGAGTGCAGAGTTCAAGGGTGCCCTATGTACAGAGTTCAGGGGTGTGCTATGTACAGAGTTCAGGGGTGCGCTAGTTCAGGGGTGCAGAGTGCAGAGTTCAGGGGTGCGCTATCTTCAGAGTGCAGAGTTCAGGGGTGCCCTATGTACAGGGTTCAGGGGTGCCCTGTGTACAGAGTGCAGAGTTCAGGGGTGTGCGATGTACAGAGTGCAGAGTTCAGGGGTGCGCTATATGCAGAGTTCAGGGGTGTGCTATGTGCAGAGTTCAGGGATGCCCTATGTACAGAGTTCAGGGGTGCCCTATGTACAGAGTTCAGGGGTGCGCTATGTACAGAGTGCAGAGTTCAGGGGTACCCTATGTAAAGAGTGCAGAGTTCAGGGGTCCCCTATGTATAGAGTTCAGGAGTGCCCTATGTACAGAGTGCAGAGTTCAAGGGTGCCCTATGTTCAGAGTGCAGGGTTCAGGGGTGTGTGATGTACAGAGTGCAGAGTTCAGGTGTGCGCGATGTACAGAGTGAAGAGTTCAGGCATATGTAAGATTAAGAGTGCAGAGTTCAAGGGTGCGTTATATACAGAGTTCAGGAGTGCACTGCGTACAGTGCAGGGTTCAATAGTGCTCTACGTATACAGTGCAGAGATTAGGAGTCTGCTACGTACACAGTGCAGAGATCAGGAGTGCGCTACGTACACAGTACAGAGATCAATGAGTGAGCTACGTACACAGTGCAGAGATCAGGAGTGCGCTACGTACAAAGTGCAGAGATCAGGAGTGCGCTACGTACACAGTGCAGAGATCAGGAGTGCGCTACGTCCACAGTGCAGAGATCAGGAGTGTGGTACGTACACAGTGCAGAGATCAGGAGTGTGGTACGTACACAGTGCAGAGATCAGGAGTGTGGTACGTACACAGTGCAGAGATCAGGAGTGTGCTACATACAGAGTTCAGGAGCATGCTATGTACACAGTGCAAGGTTCGGGAGCGTGCTATGTACAGAGTGTAGCATTCAGGCATGCACTACATAGAGTGCGGAGTTGCGTATTAGCTGATTATTTTGAAAAGATTGCATTTGGTGATGGTACTGACCACCAAACTCAATATGGGATATAATTTACACTAACATGAGAAGAGAGACATAGTACAGAGAGAAAGTTCACAATACTTTTATTGAGATTCAGGGCCCTTGCACACAGGTGGCTGAGCCCATTCAGTGCAATTGTAGTCCAGGTGCAATGTACAGCCCGTCACTGACATGAATAGTTGTATGCTGCTGTACTCATGTTTATGATCGCTTTATAGAGTAATACAGCAGCACACAACTATTCATGTCAGTGATGGGCTGTACATTGCACCTGGGCTGCAATTACACTGAATAGGCTCAGCCACCTGTGTGCAAGAGCCCTGGCCTGATGGCCTGGATGAAGGGAGGGGTGGTTGGATGGAGGGAGGGAGGGATGGATGGAGTGAGGGATGGTTGGAGAGAGGGGTGGATGGATGGATGGATGGATGGATGGATGGATGGAGGGATAGATGGACGGGGGTAGGTATAGATGGATGGATGGAGCAAGGGATGGTTGGAGGGAGTGATTGATGGATGGAAGGATGGATGGATATTTGGATGGATGAGGGAGGGAGGGATGTTAGATGGATGGAACAAGAGATGGTTGGATGGATGAAGGGCTGGTTGGATGGATGAGGGAGAGATGGTTGAAGGGATGGATAGAGGGAGGGATGGCTCGAGGGATGGAAGGAGGGATGTATGAATGGTTGGATTGATGGAGGGAGGGATGGTTGGATGGATGGTTAGATAGAGATATGGATGGAGGGAGGGAGGGATGGATGGATGGAGGGAGGGATGGTTGGATAGAGGGAGGGATGGTTAAATAGAGAGAGGGAGTAATGTATGGATAGAGGGGAGGATGGATGGAGGGAGGGATGGATGGTTGGAGGGAGGGATGGTTGAATAGAGGGAGGGATGATTGGATAGAAGGATGGATGGAGGGATGGAAGGAGGGATAGATGGATGATAGGAGGGATGGAGGGATGGATGGATGGAAGGAGGGGTGGATGGAGGGATGAATGGAAGGAGGGATGCAAAGAGTACCCAATCACGAGCTAGGAAAATAAAAAAACAGCATTTTTGCTTGCACATGATTGGATGATGGAAGTCAGTAGAGATTCTGCTCATTTACTAAGCTCTGGAGCAACTGCTCTTGCAGAATGCAATTCCACTTTACAAAGTGCACAGCCTATTTGCCTTTAGTAAAACAACCCAAAGTCATCAGACTGGCACTCAATAAGGGCTTTTGAACAATAAAATGTAGAAAAAATACTGTAAACTGTTGATGCCTATTGTGACATATCAGGAATGTATTCATGCACACATGTAAAGTTAATAAAAGGTCCATGTTAAGTTGTTATCTTAGAACCTCCCAATTAAGGGGGGACAAGTACTGCGCCTCTCCAGTCTGCTTATGGCTTTCTGCTGTCATCTTTTCAGGATCAAACGACCCGCTGAGGCCTGGAGCCATTGTCTGATGTTCTCTGTCTTCTGTCGGTCTCATGTTTGGCAGGGGAAAAATATATCTGCGATTTTTTAACTGACAAATTAAATAAGCTTAAAAAATGCAGGAGAGATCAATGTCTCCCCCGACGCACGCATCCAATAAATTTAATCTGTTTTCCATTTTCTGTCAGGAGAATCGCGCGTCCGTTTATCATGCAAAACAATACAAGTCACATGGACTGTTTGCTGGGAAACATAAGTAAGATAAAATGTAGCACAATGAGAAACAGCTGAAAATGTTAAAAGAAGGCCAGAAATTTAGGTAAAAACACGTAAATATTAACTGAGCACATGTTGTGTCAAGTATTGAAAAGTGTGTTTTAATTCTGTATAAACCAATAAATAGACTTATCCCTGTTGTATGCATTTGTTTTGCTGGCAAGTATAGGATGAAAAAATTGTAATGTGAAATTTCTCCTTCCAAAAGTGAATAACTCCGATTTGGGTGGACACAGGTCATTAACATAACCCATTGCCTTCTTGGAGGTATAACAGCCCTGCCAAGGTTGGAGCGACACAGTCTAAATGAGTGCGCAGCTAGGCTGTAGTCAGTCTAAGCTCTGACTGTTCTTGTGTTTGGGCCCTTTCACACTGATCTGTTTTTGGGGTAAAAAAAGTGGAAGAAAAAGGCATGAAAAATGTATCCCTTTAAATCAGGGGTCTTCAAACTACGGCCCTCCAGTTGTTCAGGAACCACAATTCCCATCATGCCTAGTCATGTCTGTGAATGTCAGAGTTTTACAATGCCTCATGGGACATGTAGTTCTGCAACAGCTGGAGGGCCGTAGTTTGAGGATCCCTGTTTAAATCCTTTAAAGTCCTGCTTGCTGCATTTTAGACTTTAGACTAAGATTAAAAATCGCACCAAAAATGCACCTCCCCATCGCAACGAATGAAAAGCACATAAAAAATGCACCCGCTTCTGAGTCACATGTCCATGTTTCACAGGTGCATGACTGGAAACAGGAGTCCAGAAAACACAGCAAAAATGCATAAAAACCATGGCAGATCCGTGGCAAAAAAAACAAATTCCCTTTTAACTTTTTTTCAATGGAGCAGTGTAAAAGCACCCTTTCTGGATTTGTTGAGATCCCTCTAAGTTTCTCCTAGGTATAGGGCATGGTTTCCTTTTGTCTGCTCCTGGGGAGTGTTCTCCAGCAAATAGAACAAGAAGTGTAATGGGTTATGAAAAAGTATTTCATCCTGGCAAATCACTAGGAGGTGTATTGCCAGTGATCTAGGCTAAGGAAGGAGATAAAAATTTGGGGCTCCTTGCCTCCTATGTTTGCCTGGAGAGGGAACAATTCCAGAGTCAAGTCCCAAGGCCTGGAAATGAGCCTAAGCTAGGGCCTGGAAGACAGGAAAGTGGCTACGAAGAGGGAGCACCTTCAAGTTTGCTCAGTCCATTGTTGGTTTTAGCTTAAAGGCACACAATTGAAGATTGCTAGTCTTGGCTTAAAGGCACACCTTCAGGGGCTGAATATATTTGAGCAGAGAGAATCCTAGTCGCTGTTTGGGTATCCTGTGAACCCCTATCTCTCTTTCCTCTGGACTTTGAGCCAAAAAAACATGCAAGTAAATACTGACAGTATGGATGTTGGTCCTTTGGTCACAACTGGTGGGTCGGTGAGTGTTTTGGGGCAGCTGTAGTCCAGATCACCAATAAGAATGCTAGAAGGGCCCATTACGCTCAGCAGTTCCTTAGAGCGTCACCATTACACAAGGCACCATTACCACAGTCGATAAATAGTAGTTGCCTGGCAATCGTGTTTGAAGCCAGTCTAGTATTTTATTATCGATGTTATTGTATTTTGTGAACAATGTAATATTAGCATTTGTTTAGGAATGTTAAGGGTGACTAAGGGGGTCAATTATAATGTAGAACAGATATCTCTATCCACTCTCCATTACATTTTGCAGGATTACTAAATATTGCGGCCTGCATTTTGCGGTCTATTCATAAAATGTAGGCTACAGAATGGAGCCTGCAGTATCCTGCAGAGTTGTCCCTGCTTAATATGATTGACAGATAGCTGGTCACATTACCATTACATGACCTGACTTTCTACCCAACCTTTATTTTTCTTTTCTCATAGACTCCATTTCTTTTTATAGTGCTCCTTTGGCTTTGTAGACTAAAAGCTGGTGGAGTGCTAAGCATATTTATGAAGCATATATGTGTGGCCAATTTTTAAAGTGGTATGGCAGTGATACAGTCACACTGCTGCTGTAGAAATTGGCCTCTCTCTCTCTGAAACTGCTTATCTCCTCCACGGGGAGAGGTCAGAGAAGCCATGGTGACAGCTAAAAAAGTGACTGTAAATTATAGAATTTGGGGCACCGGGGCACTTGCCGGGTGGTGAGAAAACAAGTCACTGCAGGCAACAGTCACTGGTCCCTATCCATCAGATATTGGGGCAATGCTAGTAAGAATGGGCACCTTTTATGGGTGCTATGTTACATAGGAGCTATGGATAGAACAAAGTTCTAAAAAATGGAGCATGTCTGGCAAAAATTTTTTGCCAGGCATGCTCCAAATTATATAATCGGGGGTTTGTGTTATTGCATCCACATATTAAAACACACACCACACTCCCCAGAGCTAAAAACAACTAATGTTGCAGCACAAAACTACAACACTGCACCCAGCTCCTCTCTCTGAAGCACTCTACTCCCCAGTGGAGTCCAATTGTACAACTGGGCTCCATTGGGGGGACATTACACCCAGCTCCTCTCTATGAAGCACTTCACTCCCCAGTGGAGTCCAATCGTACAACTGGGCTTCATTGGAGGGACATTCCACTCAGCTCCTCACTTTGAAGCACTTCACTATCCAGTGGAGCTCAATTGTAAAACTGGGCTCCATTGGAGGAACGTTCTACCCAGCTCCTCTCTCTGAAGCAATTCACTACCCAGTGGTGTCCAATAGTACAATAGGCTCCATTGGGGGGACATTCTACCCAGCTCTTGTCTCTGAAGCACTTGGCTCCCCAGTGGCATCCAGTCATACAACCGTGCTCCATTGGGGGGTACTCCACCAAGATCCTCTCTCTGAAGCACTTGACTCCTCAGTGGAGTCCAGCCATACAACTGGGCTTTATTGGGGAACACTCCGCCCAGCTCCTCTCTTTGAAGCACTTCACTCCCCAGTGGAGTCCAATCATACAACTGTGCTCTACTGCGGGGTAGAAAGAAAAGTAAAAAGGAGCAAAAAAAGGAGTTGGGTGGGGTGTCCCATCAATTGAGCCTAGTTGTATGACTGGGCTTCACTGGTCGGTGAAGTACTTCAGGGTGAGTAACTGGGTTGAGTGTCAAAGTTTGTGCTGGATTAATCGAGTTTGCTTTTACCCTTGTAGGGAGCGGTGTGCGGCCTCATATTTATGACTCAACTGGGAAGTGACGGATCCCAGGGTTGCCAGAACCTGCAGCTTGGTGATTGTGGCGGGGGTCCTGAAGCAGTGTCACAAAACAAGCGCGTACTACTTATTGTTATTGTGCCTGAAATTCAGCTTTAAAGCCATGGTGATGCAGTACTGGTGCTTAAATAGCATAATCCATTTACAAACAAGCTTAGACCTCAACAAATGTGAAGTATAAATGTATTAAAGTGACTACTTTTGTGGCAATAATTCATACATTCAATGGCACTTTCCCAAAAGCAGCAATAAAGGACTTGGCCTTCCTATGGGATTAAAAAATAGTTTGGCCGGTGTTATTGTAGGGAGTGTATTAGCCTGAAAGGCCCCATTCATTGCATATTGCGGTGACAGCTTAGTGAGATATCGAAGTTCTATTCAAATAGTTCCCTGAAATTCACAGAATACCCACAGGATTGCTTAAGAGGGGAATGTATATTTGTTTTAACTCAATCCAGTTCTGGAAACCTGCAGAGGGAGGAGATTAAAAGCCTTTAAAGGGAAACTATTGTGGATATTCAGTTAGGGCACATTTTAAATAATTCCTAAACATTTACCTTGAAGTGGACCTTTCAATAATTTTACATGTCTGCATTAATAAGTTACTGGCATGTCACAATGTACAGCAACAGTGTTATTTTTTTTTTTTTAAATCACCTGGTATGAAAAAGTAGTTCTTAAGCTCCAATGTGGTGACTTTGCCTAGGCTGAGAGGAAGTCATCAGTCTGCTGCAGGTAGGTGCTGCATGTCCCTAGTCTCTTCTCCTATATTGATAATCGTTGGAGACGTCTTCCCCCCTGAATGGGAGAACACAATGGCTCGGCGGGAGGGATTCCATTGTCAACACTGTCTGTGTTGATGGGGGAATCAAGCAAATTTCCACAGCTTGCACCAAAGAAATTTGCTCCGCCTATGGTCGGCCTTAGTCCAGGAAGTAGAGACTGACTCTAAACATTGCCTAAACAAAGGTGTCTATCCCTCTAAAGAGATAAGTAGATGAAGCTATTGTCAGGGGGAGCTAAAAGAGAATAAGCACGCAAGAGAGAAAAAACACACATATATGGCTGCCCACATGTACATATATCTGTTTACAAATCATAAAAATTAACAAGGCTTTTACCAAAAACATAGATGCAAATTTATAAAGCAGCGACTCTTACATGCAGCAAACATTCTCTGCAGGTGAATCTTCCAGGTGCATGTTTTTTTAAATTACAGTGACTGATTCTCTACCTGAGGATGTTTGGTGAAAGCCACATCCACTGCTTCATAAATATACCCCATAAACGATCACTGATACAATGAAAGTAGAAAAAGTGGAACCAAAGAGACAAATTTCAAAATTGCCTCCCTCTCCAGCTGCACGTGCTCATCTTTCCTTCTGTCTACTCCATTCAGGTGTCAGTAGCAAAGTGAATATCCAATGTTTCCAGGTATAGAGGAGCATTTGATTCAATCCCCTTCTTCTAATGTGCCAGTGCTGGTGCTTGGCTCATATAAACTCAGGGAAAGAATCCTCAGCCTTATGTAGGCTCCAAGTCACCACACAGACCTTATAGGTGGAAGGAGTGGGAGGAGAAGTAAAGTATGTGTTTCTACTTTAGCAGATGGCCCAATAGACTTTTACACTATATGGTTAGTTGTATGAGGACATCCCTCCAAATAATGAGTTCAAGTGTTTCCACTGAAAGGTACTGTTATTAATACTGAATATAGAGGCATTTTAGATGATTGTGCACTTCCAGCCTTTTGGTACCAGTTTGGGAAAGGTCCTTTCTGTTCCAGAATGACTGTGCACCTGTATAGCCAGCTCTATAAGGACATAGTTTGATGAGTTTGGTGTGGACGAATTCAAGTGGTCTGACTTCAACCATACTAACCACCTCTGGGATGAATTGGAACACTAAATGTGTGACAAGTTTTCACATCCAACATCAGTTCCTGACCTCACAAATGCTCTTTAAGCTGAATAGGCACAAATTCACACAGGCTGACCCCCCACCCCTTCAAGCTCTCCTGCAATGGCAGCACTCATACGTCTATTTTCCAAAGACAACCTCTGGATATGACGCTGTGAACGCGCAGTCAACTTCTTTGGTCGACCATGGCGAGGCCTGTTCTAAGTGGAACCTGTTCTGTTAAACCGCTGTATGGTCTTGGCCATCGTGCTGCAGCTAAGTTTCAGGGTCTTGGCAATCTTCTTATAGCCTAGGCCATCTTTATGTAGAGCAACAATTCTTATTTTCAGATCCTCAGAGAGTTCTTTGCCATGAGGTGCCATGTTGAACTTCCAGTGATCAGTATGAGAGAGTGAGAGCGATAACACCAAATTTAACACACCTGCTCCCCATTCACACCTGAGACCTTGTAACACTAACAATTTACATGACACCGGGGAGGGAAAAGGGTTAATTGGGCCCAATTTGGACATTTTCACTTAGGGGCGTACTCACTTTTGTTGCCAGCGGTTTAGACATTAATGGCTGTGTGTTGAGTTATTTTGAGGGAACAGCAAATTTACACTGTTATACAAGCTGTATACTCACTACTTTACATTGTAGCAAAGTGTTAAAGTGTTGACGCGTTTCACATGAGTGTACTGTGCTTGTTCACAAATCTCCCTAAGGCTGGATTCACACCTATGCATTTTTAGTGCTTTTTGCATTTTGCAGATTTGCACTACAGAACGTGTTCCATAGGAAACCATGTTAAATGGACTGTAGTGCAAATCTGCAAAATGCAAAAAGCACTAAAAATGCATAGGTGTGAATCCAGCCTTACTGTGGAACAGACAGCAATAAAAACCTAAGGCCTGGCTCACACCTATGCATTTGTTAGTGCATTTTCAGTATTGCAGACACACACTACAGTCCATTTAACATAGTTTCCTATGAGTCATGTTCACATCTGTGCATTTTATGGAAAGGGCCAGGGACTTTTTTCCCGGTTTTTGGTCCCATAGACTTCAATGGATCAAAAACGTGTATTGAAAAATGCAAAATGCACCTGGTATATGCAAACTGCAACCTGCATAGGTGTGAATTGGGCCTAATAGGTGATCTAATCCATCTCCACTCTATCCAAAACTAAAAAAAAATGTTTTGCATTTAGTTATACTTTAATTAGAGAGTAGTTAGTTAAATAGGGAGCTGAGTATGGGGGGATAGGGTAATTTGGATCAAGAGAGCTATACAGTGTGGGTAAGCGTACTTTTGTCTAAAAGTAAAGCCGCCCTTTAAATTGAACCAGTTGCTTTACCCCTGACAACATAACAACAGGCCCTGGCTATGGAATGCAGGAAGCCAACATTTGGAGCAAGGGAGGATGGGTTACTATAGGGAGTAGATGAAAAAATGCACTTTATTTTAAGTACACATATCTTTCAAGTTAAAAAGTGCAAAATGAACTCAGAATATGCACCTGCTTTAAATATGCCATACTTTCTCTTTAACTTCTTTGAGGTATGGTGTTTTATCTGTTATTGACAATGTCCTGTTATTTGGATTTTAAAGTGACTATAAAGGCTAAGATATTTAAAAAAATAAAAATAACACACATGTTTTACTTACACAGAGCAGCCCTTAACCTTCTCTGCTGCATTTTGCCCTGCTGGTGCTCTTGGCTACTCTTCTTCTCTGTGTGTCAACCTAGGAAGCCGTCTCCTAAGGGTGCACACATGCAGGCTGGCTTTGGGCAGTGTGCGTCCATTAACACACACAGTGCGGCTTTGCCCTGCCTCCTGCTCTCTGCTCACAGGATTTGATAAATAGCAGCAGGAGTCAATGGCTCCCGCTGCTGCCTCTCTGTCCTGGGAATACATGGAGAGCGGGGAGAGCTGCTAGAGATGGGCACAGGGCTGAATTGAGTGAAGTAAGTATAAGGGGGCAATACAAATACTGGGACATTTTTTAGCTTTAAGCAGGGAACGCATTAAGGTAAAAAATGCCCTGGCTTTAGAGCAACTATAAATTGTCATCTTCAACCATAACTTGGTCCAAAAAATGTATTGCTTTTTAAAGAGGACACTCTGTCTAAAGAAGAAAAAAGAGATTTCCACCTAACCTTTTTTTTAGCACAGCTCCAGTGTTAAGGGTTATGAAAAACGATTTTAACATAATCAAGATAAAACACTGAATTCCTTCAATGTTTACCTTTATTGTAGCTGAGATTTGCCCGCCGTGCTGTCTCCTGTCAAGGGGGATACTGTATGCTTGTTTTGGATTAACTGCAGACTAGCCACACACCAGAATGTTATGTGCACTGTAAACCATATTACCATACAACCCTTTCCTCTTTCCTCCTTCTGGTATGTCACAGACAAAAGCTGGCCATACACACAACATTTTCTCTCATTCAGCCCAGATTCCCCCATCCATGCCGCACAGCATGGACGGACTCATTCACAGCTGACGGCTTTTACCTGATACCCATGGCTGTTAAAATACCTGCACAGTGACTACAGCTGACTGGCTGCAGACACTGTTTGGCTGACTCTTTTCCTGCTCCTCCGATTTCTCAACTGAAGTTTGTTGAGCCTGGTGGTGTCGGCAGGGCCACCCACAGCTTTAAATTTGGCTGATTTACAGTAATAGGCTGAAATGTGAGCTGTGTCCGGCCAGCTTAAGCATGTGCATGCCTAACAGTGTCTGATTATTTACAGTATGTGATTAATATATGACAAAAAGGTTTTGGACATCTGATCATCATACCTATTTGAGTCTACTGGCCATACCCTTCCAAAATTATGGGCATTAATATGGAGTTGTTCCCCCATATGTGGCTATAAAAACCTCCACTCTTCTGGGAAGGCCTTCTACAAGATTTTGGAGTGTGTGTAGGCAGGTTGCCTACAGGTGTATTATATAGTTATTAGCTGGCCCAGATTGAGCAGGGAAAGAGTTAACGTGAGTGTGTGTCTCAATTCCTGGGCTTTTTGGATCCAGCCTACTCACCAGTAATATAAATATGGGAGAAGTTTGGGTTTGGGGCCTTCTTGCAGGGCTCTTGCTTACTGGCCTTTCATCAACTTTTGAGGCAAACCATGCTGTGAAGCGTGTGAAAGAGGTACCTGGGTTCCTGAAAACATCCAAGCACATGAAACACCAAGATGGACTATTACCTTGTAGAGGTATGCCTGGGCACTTATTCAGTTGTAGTTAGGGTCAGGATATGGACATTGTTTATGTTAAATTGTATTGCCTAAAATTTTCTAAGCAAATTTGCATCAACTGTTATGAGCCTGGTCTGAAGTTATTCAAAGGGGTGCATGTTGGTTCTGGTGTATCAAAAAAACAGGGTCTGTAAAGCACATAAGGGATATTAAGCTCAGCTACTACAAAAAGTCTACTCAGCAAGACAAACAGGAGGAGAAGTGTAGTTGCTATGGGTAGCCAAGCACAGTTCAAGACACAAAGCAAACAGTCATTAAGTGTGGTAACTGGTAAAGGTGACAGGTCCTCCAGTAGAGAGGGGGGTCAGTGTGCTGGCTCCCTCCCTAGCAGTTGGTTTACAGTAGCAACTGGAACTGAGACTGAGTTACGGAGATCTATGGCCTGGTCACAAGGTATAGGAAGGAAGGAGTTAACAAGTGCACGCATGTGGTCTGCGCTATGTGCACAGCGGGACCTCGTTCTGTTACTGGGAGTGAGGTAACAGAAGTACGCTGGACTGGTGGAGAGGGCGCAGGATCAGCAGCATCCCTCCTAATGCTACATACATCAGGTTACAGTGTGTAGTGACTTGGGAGAACTGCCTTATGTTAAACCTCTCACATGACCTCAGTCTCCACCTGGTCCCAGGTACCCCGGCGTGCAAGGCTAGAAGGCCCCACCCCAGGTACTAATACTGAACAAGAATATCTGGCGTACAATCAGTCTAGTTAATACCAAAGATTTTTCAGTAGGGTTGAGGTCAGGTCTCTGTGAAGGCCACTGAATTACCTTCATACTAAACAATGTCTTTATGAAGCTGGCTTTGAGCTCTGGGGCACAGTCATGCCAAACTCTTACTCAAGGTTGGAAGTACACAATAGCTAAAAATTACTTTGTAAACTGTAGCATTAACAGTACTCTTCACTGGAAACACCCAAAGTCAATAATTTAGAGGGGCTTCCGTATATATTTTGGCCTTGTACTAGGCAGGGGGTGTGACTACAATTTCCTGTTTAAATTGTGCAACCTGCCAATTTATTGGGTTATAGATAAAAATCATCATGGGGGTAAAGTCTTCTCTAAGCTCCCCTCCTTCTGTAAATGTATAAAACCCTTCCCCCCCCAGCTCTCCAGCTTGAAAATAATATAGGTTGGCATCATTGTACAAAAACCCATAGCCTGATTTGTTTACAGTTCATAACAACCCATTCTCAGTAATATTTTTGCTGTACAAAGTGACAGATTCTCATGACAGCACACACTCCATCTATTGATGCCCATCGTTGCTATTCTCCTCCACTGCACTTTTCATCTGCAGAATATATCTAGTATTTCCAGGAATTAAAGAGCATATGACCTTATCTTCTTTATCATAGGATGTAGTGTTTGGGCCTGAGCATCCAATTGTCATGCCCAAACATGACATGCATCCAGCACAGGTTAAAATTAGCATAGTGTCGCGACTCTTGCTATATGATATACAAATTTTGTTTAAACACAAGGAATTTATCAGAATCAGAGCTGTCCGAAATTGGAGCAGCTGTGCAACCAATCAGCTTATTTATTTCACTTATAAAGCCTAAAGTAGAACTATATGCACCTGTGGTGCCCTGGATCTCCTTCACCGGCCACTGATATCTTTGGCTGATTTTCACCTGGGTTCCAATCATCAGTCATTTTAATGTGCCAGGCCAAGGTGGCATCATACCCGTACATGCAGAAGAGTTTATTCATCTTGGCAAATGCCAAACATGTACACTGGGCTGCGCATATGCACAGGCGGACAGGCAGGTAAGACACTTTAATGCAAAAGAGGCAAAGTGTGTCTTTTTTTTCAAAGTTCCACTTTACGAAACGATCTGAAGATATAAGTTGATTGGTTGCCATTCCCAACTGCTTAAGATTCTGCCCCCTCCAGTTTTGATAAACTCCCCGCATTGTATCTATTTTATACATGCTGTGATACCTCCTCAGTGGCTTACCCCATAATTAGTTTTATTTCACCACTTGATCATCAAACATGCTCAGTGCCTATCTCTGTTGCAACGACAGCCCCTATAGAGCACACCTAAAGTCTGTCTATGAAATAGTCTTGTAAAAACACAGAACAGCATAAAAATGTGACAGTATTACATTAATAACTCAGAAGAACACTTGCTAAAAAGGACTTTTTTTATAGTTTTTCTGTAAATCCTTTTTTTAAATGCTGATTATTAGCATTTGCTAAGAACATAAAATTCCTGTAAGTGAAAATCTGTATTTTTAAAAAATCATTAAACAATGCATAAGTTGTATATAGCTTGTCGAAGAGCTGCAGTGTTTAATAAGTCCCTGTAGAAGGAGTGAATTTACAGAAAGCCCATTCTGTCTGCAGCTGCACAAGAGTTTGGATCGCCAAGCAGAAAAATCAACAAATACTGAATGCCAAGAAGCTTTTTAAGTGGGATTTGTGGATTACAGATCAAGCTGGAAGGTCATTTTTGCTATACAGGATGGGGACTAAAATATCTCCTAGGTGGCCGTGTGTGAGAAGGAGCATGAGGAATAGTTTAGTTTCACAGGCAAATTCTCTCAATTGATCCCCCGATATATCATGTTTAATAGTGAGGGGGAAAAATTCTATATAGCTCCGCTCTCCTTAAAAAGTAAAGTCCAACATTTTAATACTATATTTTTATAGCCGAAACTCACCAGCTTTGCAGACTCTCTATTAAGGGTCGGCACACCCATAATGTCAGTTTTTGCCAGATGCTTGGGAGTTACACCACCCAATTACTTTTTGCATCTCTTGGGCTGTGTTGATGAGATCCCTGGCTCTCTGCACTTGATTTCTTAGGTTTAAACATTTGCGTTATAGTAGGGTCACACACCACCTTTTGAATTTTTAAAGCCCAATTGAACCTTCAGTTTAAATCATGAATGCACATTCCAGGTGCATCAAAACAAAAGGTGATTATTGTCTCAAAGTTGGTTTTCTTTCTAATGCAGCCAAAGCCTGAGTAGAAAAGTCTATGCCCTGCTAGCAGCTCCAGGGTGGGACCCTTGTCGTCTATTGGTGAGCTTTAATCTATCTGCAAAGGGCTGACACTTCCTCTACTGAGCCAGAGCTCCCCAATCAGGAGGGAGCATGAGCTTTGCTGATTGCATAGCTATAGGTCTGTCTCAGCAGGAGACTTCTGCAGAGAGACCATTGTTTCAACTCCTATGCATTCTGTTTAAAAATGTTAAAACTGGTTGGAGTTCAGCTTTAATTCTTCTACATAATCCTAACTGGTAGACGCATCAGGCCCCACAAAAAAAAAAATTGTTTCCTTTGTTTCTCACAGGGAGATATGAAATTGTGTTGATGCTATGTCAATAGCAAAAAGTGGTTGTTGGGAGATTTTTTATATTAAATGATAAAGAAAAAAAATTATATTTATATTAAATTCTCTTGTTTGCCTTTATACTTGATTTCTGCAATATTTCCGCACCGCAGCATATTCAGGAAATAAAAGGAGCCATAAGAGAACAATGATGTCATCACAAATAGAGTTTATAAATAGCGACTTTGCTCAGAACACATTCCTGATGTACCGTATTTGGACCCTCTTCCAGCAGGCCTGGCCTGTCATTATTTATGACCATTTTTGGATGTACAACATGGCCGGTGAGTCCCTGGGGTGGAAAGTGTGCCTGCCAAGTGTGTCTGCCTGGCCGACATGAGAAACCTCCAATTCAAACATTCAAAGCATAATTCTGACATGATGGGCCATGGCAACCAAACACCAAACCACGTTACCTTTCAACTTCCGCACGCATCTCCTCACGCTTTTGTCTCCTGAGCTCTCTGCGACGTTCAAAGTCATCCATGGCAGCCGTTCAAGCTTGTCAATCGGGATCTTAAATGAGAGAATAAAAACGCATTAGAACAAACTCGCGTTCACTAAACATTAATAATAATAGACTCCACCAATAAAGAAAACCTAATGCCCAAGGCGTACCACTGTTTCTATCACTGGTGGAAATTTGCCAGCAACAGGATCATTAAACAGAATACCTACTTGCTTCCATGGCATTGTTCCCTTGCTGGTCATAACTTTGCCCAATCTGCTGGTGTGGCCATCAAGGGAGCGACACTATAGATAAGGTAAGTGTTTTATTTGTCTTCCTAGAGATCCTGATACTGACAAGTTGCCGCCGACAATAGGATTGCTAGTGTAACATTAGGTTAAATGCCATGTAACCAAACTTACCGCATAAGGGAGAAAGTAATATGCTGTAGCCCACAGCAACAAGTCATACATAATTTCCTTAGTAAACTGGAATCAGATTGGTTGCTAAAGGTTACCGCACTTTGTACATAATCATTTGTTCTTGCTCTACGTAACTTGATGTCCAAGCAACATAGAGTGAAAATACTTTATTCTGCAAACAATGCAAACTTTTTTTGCTTTTATTTTTGAATACCATATCAAAAACTGTGTGTGTTAAACTTTTGACTTTTTTTTTTTTTTTTTTAGCTGCTTTCCTGAACTTATGGTCTTCACAGTAAAGATTTAACCATGGGCAGTGCAGTCTGGAGCCAGTCTGTTAGGCTGGATCAGCTGTTATAGCACCAGCCTAAAAGATAAATTAACCTTTCATAGTATGTTACATGTTCCACCCATAATTCTGGTGTAACGTGTAACATGCTCCAGACCTGCTCCCTGCGCCCCTCATCCCCCCCTCCTTGTGACAGCGGGTGGGGATTCTTCTCTCATAGGTGCATCATTCATTCACAGCAATCTGTAACTGAGAGAACTACAAGTACTGTCATCCATGGCGGCTGATGGCTCTTAGTTCTCAATGGACTGTAAGGGCAGTGATGAGCGCTCTCGTAGTTCATTTACAGTACAAGCCCTGCAATTTGTAAACAGTCAGTCCATGTTGGAGGTACGGGCTGTACGCTGCCAGGCTTGTCTGCAGGATCCTAACATTGCCTCCACGGCTGCAAAGAGTTGCAGACTCCTTAGGGAAAAAATTATACATGCACATTTTTTTTTTCCTGCAAAAATATGTGCATTTATTATTTTTTCTCAAAAGATGAACTTAACCTTTAAACTAGAACATAGCCAAAAACATAAAGAAGTTGTATACTCTCAGTAAGTGAATAAATCAGCTGCGGAAAGTGCTAAATAACTGAAGGTTTAATATCACTTTAAGGCTGCTCAACAGTGTAGCAACTGTGAAAGTCGAAGGGCCCTTTTGTAAATCTAAACACATGAAGCTCATATGTCATACAATTTCCTTCAACAGTCTAGTTCAGTTCTTCAGTTAAAAATTGTTCATAAAATCAGTATATTCAGAGCTTTTAATACTTTTGTTCGCATTACCTCTTTTCTGCACAAAACATGTATTTGTTTTCCTTCTCCTGGCTTAGAATATAGTAATAATGTGTAATAACCTTATATAAGACTATTCCTTCTGCTGGCTAATAACTCTAAAGGAAAAAGCTGCATTTTTGCTGCTGCAGCCTATGGGCATGCGTCTATTGTGTCTAATGGTAAATTTGACCCTAAGGTACATTTCCTTCTTTTTATTAAAAATTCTATAAACTTAAAAAGTAAAAGAATGGAAAAGATGTAATTGTTGCTTAATTTTGTACAGCATAATGTAATGTGGACACGACACTGGTAAAGGAGGGGGGGGGGGGGGGGGGGGCTTATGGCTGGATTCTCTTCACCCCATGGACCAGAGATATTTGCACCCTACACCCTATGTGGTTATAATGCAGAAGACAAGCCGAATAGCACAGCTTCCAGAAAATCGCTGCTATGACTGTAGTCCTCAGCTGTCGCTCAGGTATGAGATATGCATACTTATATTTGTCCAAACTAGACCAAGTTGGACCAGTGTAATTATGCAACAAATATCATACTTGGAGTGCAGCTTGAAAGAAGTATAGCCAAAGCTAATTTGGCTATACTTCTCCTATGGATCACAGGAGTGCAATTTGTTTTCATTTCTGTCGGCTGACGTCACAGAACCAGTACAGGCTCTGAAAAGATCACGACCATATGGTTGGGATCCACCAAGAAACCGGGACTGACACCCAGCTCAGCCTTTAAGTGAGCTATTAGGAGCCTGAGCCAGCCCCTCCGCCCCCTCCACAGCCCAGCACAGTGAGCGTTTGAGGGAAGGAACAGAGAGCCAGAGCCTGACAGTCCCCTGCTCTCTGCTCACAGAATGCTGAGAACTGAGCGATCAGCAGTCTTTGATCACTCAGTTCTCAGTGCAGAGCCGGCGGGTGACAGATACAGCATCGGATCTATGCTACATCCACCTAGGTGATTTCAAATATCTTTTATTTTTTTTATAAATTCAATACTTCTCTTTTAAAGACCCTGCAAGTACAGAAAAATTGTTGATTTGCCAGAAATGCACCTACGTTTTAAGTCCTCCCGTGTTCTGTTTTGTGGACTGAGTTGTGTCAGCCCTGCCCAGCTGTTCTTTTTTTTTTTTTTTTTGCTAAACTACTAAAACCCTCCAACTGTTTGATCTCTACAATATATAAGCTAATCATTCTGTAGTCCCAAGATAAGAACTCAGAGGGCTAATTACTCTCCCTGATATAACAGATAAAATGTACACAGGGCAGCTCTGAATTTATATCATAATCAACAGGTTTTTTTTGGGGTTTTTTTTGCTCAGATATAGCAAAACACTTTCAGCAAGATCAAAGATTAGCAAATATGAGAAATACATTGTTAGGATTTACACACACTAAAAAAGAATATATCAAGTCCATACTCTTTTTTTTCTTTTTTCATTTTGGATAGAGTATGAAATTGTTCAAACATCTGTCTTTTTTTGGCATCTGCACCCCATCCTGAAGACACAACAGGAAGGGAGGGGAAATCTCTCTAAAGTCAAGGAAATTCCCTCTTAAGAGGTTGTCACCAGAACAAGTGACACCACTTGACAACTTTCCTTCTATTCCTTTTCTGGGGAAAACTCAAAATCTTGGATTTTCCTAACTTTCAGTCCAGTGGTTACTAGAAAAAAATAGAGAAGTTCTTATAACTGAGAAACTATAATAATAAAAAAATAAAAAATAAATAGAGATTTAAAAAAAATGTATTTATTATCTGTATGTACAGAATACATCTGCTCAGTTGTATCTCACTCATAGCGATTCTATGATCCAGCTTTCTGGAGATTTTTCATGACATGCCTGAAAGCCTTTCTAATTACATTTTCCTAGTAAATGTTCTACAAGTTAAATTTTCAGGTCTTTCTTCAACCCTCCTCCATTGCTTAGCTTAGATCTGGCTTTCAGATTGTGATAGTAAAGAGCCAATCTGTGCACACACATAGTTGCCAACATTGAAAAAAAAATATGTGGGACACTTTTTTTTGCTGTAGGCGGAGCCAATCAATAATTAGGAGGCGGGGCATTCGTTTGTAGGCGTGACCTAGTAAAAAATAATAGTTGCGGCGCGCAAAGCGCGCCGCGGCGAAAATTGGGCGTGGCTTACGCGGAAAGTGGGCGTGGCTTACGCGGAAAGTGGGCGTGGCTCAAGAGGGTATGGTTAGAGTCTGAGATGAATGGGGGAGGGAAAGGGGGAGAGGGGAATGACGGGACAGCAGCCCCAGGTCCTACACAACAATAGAAATATGTGTATTCTAGAAAGTTTAACAATCAGCAGATAAAGATACTCCAAACACCTGGTGTTAACGCTTCAATCATCCCGGCACCATGGTTGTTATGGTGTCAGGATGATTGAAGCGCATTATTTCTATTATTACATTGTAATATAAAATTAAATCATTCAACTCACCATAATGCAGAATCAGTGGGATCCCTGAGCGTGTCACTAGCCACGTCGCCTGCCACCAGCAGAGTCTGTCCTTGCATCAGGTGCCCCCGCCAGAGTCTGTCCTTGCATCAGGTGCCCCCGCCAGAGTCTGTCCTTGCATCAGGTGCCCCCGCCAGTGCAGCCCCCCCTCAGTTAGTGCAGCCCCCCCTCAGTGCAGCCCCCCCTCAGTGAAGCCCCCCTCAGTTAATGCAGCCCCCCCCTCAGTTAATGCAGCCCCCCCCTCAGTGCAGCCCCCCTTCAGTTAGTGCAGTCCACCCTCAGTGCAGCCCCACTCAGTTAGTGCAGCCTCCCCCCCTCAGTGCAGCCCCCCCAGTTAGTGCAGCCTCCCCTCAGTGCAGCCCCCCCCCAGTTAGTACAGCCTCCCCCCTCAGTGCAGCCCCCCCCCCCTCAGTTAGTGCAGCCCCCCTCAGTGCAGCCTCCCCTCAGTGCAGCCCCCCCTCAGTTATTGCAGCCCCCCCTCAGTTATTGCAGCCCCCCTCACTGCAGCCCTCCCTCAGTTAGTGCAGCCCCCCTCACTGCAGCCCCCCCCTCAGTTAGTGCAGCCCCCCCTCAGTTATTGCAGCCCCCCCTCAGTTAGTGCAGCCTCCCCCCCTCAATGCAGCCCGGCCCCCGCTCAGTGGAGGAGCGGCCGGTGTTCTGCCGAGAAAGTTCCCCTCGGCAATGGCGGACCCCCTGTACTGCGCAGGCGCAGCGCTTGCGCAGTACGGGGCTGGGGAACTTTCAGGAAGACACGGCGCCGGCGCCGTGTCTTCTGCTCGCTTCAGTGGAGAGGGGAGGGGCCGTGCAGCCAAAGAAGCCGCTTCATTGGCTGCACGGATCGAGCCCCCTTCCCCTCTCCACTAGAGGCAGCTAGAGCGGCAGCGCCGGCCGCCATTTTGCTGGAGCCCGCTGCTCCAAAAAAAAAAAAAAAAAAAAAAAAAAAAAAAAAAACCAACATTCCCGATTTTCCTTATGGAAAATCCCGATTCGGGACACTCTCCAATCGGGACGAGGGTCCCAAAATCGGGATTGTCCCGGGAAAATCGGGACTGTTGGCAACTATGCACACATACTATGGAAAGTTTAGACAGAAGCTGGCTAATCTACCAGCATGTCTTTGGAGTGTGGGAGGAAGCTGAACTACCTAAAGGGAATTCACATAAACACAGGGGGATTATTTACGAAAGGCAAATCCACTTTGCACTTCAAGTGCACTTGAAATTGCAGTCCCTCTAAATCTAAAGGGTAGATCTGAAATGAGTGGAAGCTCTGCTGATTTTATCATCCAATCATGTGCAAGCTAAAATGCTGTTTTTTTATTTTTCTTGCATGTCCCCCTCGGATCTACAGTGATTTTACTTCCAAGTGCACTTTCAGTGCAAAGTGGATTTGCCTTTAGTAAATAACCCCCAGGGAGTACATGCAAGCTCCATGTAGATAGTGCCCTTGCTGAGATTCGAAGCAGCAAGCTGAAATGTATAGAGGCTAACCACTGAGCCACTGTGCTGCCCCATCCCTTACCACTATATCTATAAAATGGCTTTGGATACACCTTGGGGCTTATTTATGAAAGGCAAATCCACTTTGCACTACAAGTGCACTTGGAAGTGCAGTCGCTGTAGATCCAAGGGGGACATGCAAGGAAAATAAAAAACAGCATTTTAGCTTGCACATGATTGGATAATAAAATCAGCAGAGCTTCCCCTCATTTCAGATCTTCCCCTTAGATTTAGAGCGACTGCACTTACAGGTGCACTTTCAGTGCAATTTCAAGCACACTTTGCACTTGTAGTTTGTACTTGTAGTGCAAAGTGGATTTTCATTTCGTAAATAACCCCCCTTAACTACTGAATATTCACAAAAGATCTGCTCATTTAAGCCTGGTAATAGAAAGAAGTTTTCAGCATGTACTCACTATCTTCTAGATGTGCAATGTGGTGGTTTAATCCAGCGGTTGGAGTGCAGGCGCAGTCACATAATGCACAGCACATCAAAGCGAACGTCTGTCTCCTTCACTGTGTGGATGAAGTGGAAGTGATACCAGAAAAGGCAAAGAGTTCTGTCCCGACTGCGTTTGTCTAAGCTGTCCAGTCATTGGTTATACTAGGATGTTGAATGCCAGATCTGCATTCAGTTTACAATAGAGCATCCTGTGAAGCTTTGCAGAGAGGCTGGACGAGTCCCAGCTGAAGCTGCTGGAGATCTATAGAAGGTACCAGCCAATGGATGAGTGCTGCATAAGCTGGGCTGTTGGGTACCCCCACATGCTCTCCCCCTCACTACTACATCCACATTTACTTTTCATTATCGATAGCTACTAGATTAATTAATTTGAAAGGTAGATTTTCAAAGATTTCACAAAAAGAATCCTCCTTTTCCAGTAAAGCGGGACCAAAGTCCACAAATATTCACCTTTGCTCCATCAATGTGATGTTTGTGAGCTCCATCTTGGCACCACCGCTGGTGAGTATTCATTGGTCTTGATTTGGCAAAGAAATGGAGTTTAACGTGTATCCTCACAGGGTGACACTGTGGATGCACTAATAACAATGTGCCAACGTCCCAATATTGATTGGAAAAGACCAAGAATTTTCAAAAATGGACTTTGTAAGCACACACATAGGATAAAAATTAAAAAAATGTCAATACTTTTTATCCTATGTGTGTGCCTACAAAGTCCATTTTTTCAAATTCTTAGTCTTTTCCAATTTGTCTTGATTTGCCATCTGGGGATGATGCATCTCCCCTGAATGCGCCTGGGAGGGCATTCCTTTCTGGCACCAAGGTATACTAAAATTGTACACTAAGCTGCACATGCAAAGCTCAGTGTACATTCTAATGAAGATTGCGAACTGGCAGGTAAGTTTGCTTTATTGCAGAAGAAACAAAGCACATCTCTTTAAAAAAAAAAAAAAAAAAAAGAGCTTGTCTGCTTGAAATGTTTAATTATGTCCCTTTAGTCTCCCACTTTAAAACCAAGCTTCAGCCAAAAATAAAAAATACATTTGAAATGACCCATTAAAAGATAAAATAACAAAACCAACTTTTGCTGCAATCCAGAGATTTCCCAGCACTACTGCTGCTAGATATCCACAGTCTGATAGCAATCATTATTTAATTAACCCACTTCCTTTGAGCCCACATCGTCCTGGATCCGCCCCAGCCTGTAACTGTACATTAAAAGGAATAGCAGCACGGTGATGGGCTTATCTCTTTGTCGCTCTGCTTTCTCCTTCTATCAGCAAGCTTCTTTTCACTACCTGAACTGATTGGCTCTTTGTACTGCTTGTACTGTACACTCCAACCCCTGTTTACAAGGACTGCAAGAAGCTGACACCAGGTCAAATTTAGGCGCTTACACTTCTTGCAAAAAAAAAAAAAAATACCTTTAACGATATAGTAATAAATACAGAGTTACAGTAATCTGTGTCATTTATACCTGCCTAAGAATTGAGCTTTACCATACATAAATCGCTTTATCCCAATTGTATTGCTATCACCACCATTGTACTTATTTTCCAAAAATTCTCTGGCACTTTTGCAAAATTACTATTTGTCTCAGCCATGTTTATGCATCCCCTACCTGCTTTTCCTATGGTATCACAGGCCATACTCTTCTTGTCTACCGTTTGTTTTGAATAGAGCGAGGATTAGTAGTTTCCCAAACTTCCTGCCCCAGTGATGGTGGTCACCAAGACAAGAAGGGAGTTGAATCTCTCCAATAGAGATGTAGCAAAAAGAGCAGTGGAGTGGGCAAGTGTTAGAACCTCTGTCAGGACTTTATTATAGTCTGTGTCCTTGGAGAAATGTCCAATGGAGAGCAATTTTTCTCAAAGTGGGGCATTTTTAGTACCTTGTCCTGTATTATTTCCCATTGCATTCTTGTTAGCTGAGTGAGTCCTCAGGACATGATTGGATAAGAATCTCCCTAATGAGTACCCAGACATCTATATAACAACCTGTATCCCCCCCCCCCCCAAAAAAAAATAAGTTACACTTTAACGGCTCATTTAATTCTTTCCAATTCATTGTGGTGAATTAATGCACATCATGTTGGGCGTTAACATTTACACATGTTGCATTAAGACACGCCATTCCTTTGAATTGGCTGACAGAACACCAAAATGGCAAAATTGGACATGTGCTTGGACATGCATTTTCTCCCGACGTAGTGCACACAAAATATGGTAGTGAATTTTTGGTGCACTGCACCACATGTGCACCTGAGGTGCAATGCCTTAGGGCAGTGATGGCGTACCTTGGCACCCCAGATGTTTTGGAACTACATTTCCCATGATGCTCATGGACTCTGAAGTGTAGTTGAGCATCATGGGAAATATAGTTCCAAAACATCTGGGGTGCCAAGGTTCACTATCACTGCCTTAGGGTGTTGGGTTTGCGGTTTAAACTTTATATCACCACAACACACGAATACAAGCATTGCATGTGTGATTTTGCGCACATTAAGTGCACAGTACTGCAATACACAGCATTGGACGAGTCTGATTGGGCTCTAAGTCCCTCTGCTTTGTTTTTTTTTTAATATCCCTCAGTAACAAATGAGCCAGACAAGGGATACCAGTAGACACATACATTTCAGACCATGGAAAAAGCTGCTGGAAAGGGAATGGCAATTGACAATAAACATATAGAAACACTGTTTTTCACTGACCTGAAAAGAAAGGGCAAAAACTATATATATATATATATATATATATATATATACCGTATTTATCGGCGTATAACACGCGCCGGCGTATAACACGCACCCCAAGTTTAGGAGGGAATTTTAAGGAAAAAACTTTTAGGAGGGAAGTTTAAGGAAAAAAAACTTACATTTAAATGCCCATCAATGCAGCCTCATCAGTGTTCATCTGCAGCCTTATTAGTGCAGCCTTGCCCCAGTGTCCAGTGCAGCCTTGTCAGTGCAGCTTTGCCCCAGTGCAGCCTTGTCAGTGCAGCTTTGCCCCAGTGCAGAATTGTCAGTGCAGCCTTGCCCCAGTGCAGCTTTGCCCCAGTGCAGCCTTCCCCAGTGCAGCTTTGCCCCAGTGCAGCCTTGTCCCCAGTGGTCAGTGCAGCCTTGTCCCCAGTGGTCAGTGCAGCCTTGTCCCCAGTGCCGCCGACATACACAAGTTTAGTGTGTACTTTTTTTTTTTGTGTACTTTTTTTAGTGTGTACTTTTAAATATGGCGCCGCGGAGTTCGGAGGGACTCGGCGGTGCTCGTTCAGCTGAACGAGCACCGCCGAGAACACAGTGACTGGGCCGAGCTGAGATACACATAGCCGAGGGTTCTCGGCTCTTCTCGGCGCCGTTCACAGTCACGCCCAGTCCCTATGATGGACATAACAGAGGTCCAATGGCGGGACTGGGCGGGACTGTGAACGGCGCCAAGAAGAGCCGAGAACCCTCGGCTATGTGTATCTCAGCTCCGCCCAGTCACTGTGTTCTCGGCGGCGCTTGTTCAGCTGAACGAGCGCCGCCGAGTCCCTCCGAACTCCGCGGCGCCATATTCAAAAATACCCGCTATGTGAATGTCGGCGGCGATCGCGGCAAACGCTCCGATAGATCACAAAAATAGCGGGGATCGGCGTATAACACGCACCCACGATTTCCCCCTGATTTTAAGGGGAAAAAAGTGCGTGTTATATGCCGATAAATACGGTATATATATATATATATATATATATATATATATATATATATATATATATATATATAGTTTTTTATCATAATATATTGATATATTTTACTTAAATATATAGTTATATTATGATTATATACTGTATTTATTGGCGTATAACACTCACTTTTTCACCCCGAAAACCAGGCGCAAATAGCGTGTGCGTGTTATACGCCGATACTTCAATTTTAGCTGCCTCGGAGGGGACAGGGAGGGGGGCGGGACGAGCGCCGTCAAATTACATACAGTGAGAATCTCCTGTTTACTTGGCGGCCTCTGTAATAGGAAGTCCTGTCTCCTGGGCCGCCATTGGACCAGTGTTCTGTCTATCATAGGAGATTCTCACTGTATGTAATCTGACGGCGCTTGTCCCGCCCCCCTCCCTGTCCCCTCTGGGCTGCAGATGGGCATCAATCAGGCTGCACTTAAGGCAATGGTGAGGCTGCTGCATTGATGGCAATGGTGAGGCTGCTGCATTGATGGCAATTGATGGCAATGGTGAGGCTGCAGATGGGCATTGATCGGGCTGTACTGATGGCAACGGTGAGGCTGCAGATGGGCACTGATCCTTATTTTGCTCCAAAGATACTTATTTAAAATTTAATTTTTTTCCTGAAACTTCCCTCTTAAAATTAATGTGCGTGTTATACGCCTGTGCGTGTTATATGCCGATAAATACGGTATATATATATATATATATATATATATATATATATATATATATATATATATACAGGGTTTTTTTTTCAGCAGGAACACAGTTCTGGCACCTCCAGCAATGATGTATGTAATGGCAAGGATTGCTGGAGTGTGCTAGGGGGTCTATTGATGCTTGCTGCTGGGGGATCTATTTTTGTGTGGAGGTCTATTGTTGCTAGTGGGGGGGGGTCTTATGTTTCTGGGGGGGGGGGGGGCAATTGTTGCTGGGTGGGAACTACTGTTGAGGGTGAGTTCTATTGTTGCTGGCTCCTGGAGGGTCTATTGATGCAGTCTGCTGGGACATCTGTTGTTGCTGCTAGGGGTCTATTGTTGCTGGGGCGGTATTTTTTTGCAGGGGGTCATCTATTGTTGTGTGGGGGATATATTTTTGCTATGGTGAGGTCTATCATTGCTGGGGGGGGGGGGGTCTACTGTTGCTGTGTGGGTCTATTGTTGCTCACTGCAGGGGATCTGTTTTACTGTCTTTCTTGTTATCATTAACAAAATCCATGCAAATGACTTAGTAGCAAAAATTATACTTGGTTCTGTATTTTCTAAAAGGGGCAGTACTGGGAGGTTGGTAGGAAGTGGAACCAAGGATTGGTGCTCAGAGGCGGGCATGGAGCAGAAACAAAGGGTGAAGATCGGAGTTCCTACACCTATTCTCTGAGAAAAAAAGCACTGTATATATATATAGATATATCTATATATATAGATATATCTATATGTATAGATATATCTATATATATAGATATCTATATCTATATATATCTATATATATATATAGATATATCTATATATATATATAGATATATCTATATCTATATATATATATAGATATATATATAGATATAGATATATCTATATGTATATCTATATATATATATAGATATATATAGATATCTATATCTATATATATCTATATATATAGATATAGATATATATAGATATATCTATATCTATATATATAGATATAGACATATAACTATCTATATCTATAGATAGATATATATCTATATCTATCTATAGATATACGTATCTATCTGTCTATCTATATAATATTCTGTATATATAGATATATGTACATATATATTATTATAAGTACCAAATCTACATCACTAGAAAAAATACACACGTTGGTTCTCACTGTTAGTGAAAGTTAAACACTGCCATTCAGGGTAGTAAATCCCATAGCAGTGTACACATTGACATACAAAACTTTTGTCCCTACAAATGTAACGGAAGTTAAAAGCAATAAATCGGCTTTGTCAAAGCCTCTTGACAAACGCTGAGCGCACTCTTTCCTGTCCGCAGACATCCATCTCCTGCCCTCCACTTCCATCACATCCTTTTTGCTGTCCTGAGAACCTTTCAGTGAAAGGTCATCAATATCTCTACGGTGCCAAAATGCCACAGGACAATGAGAAAGTCCCCTTTAGTAAAACATACTGACATTTCAAATAGGCCAACATATCATACAGGAAACACTTATATGCTGCTATTTATTTATTATTTTTTTATATATAATCATGTGACGTAAATCATTTTGGAAAATTATAGTTACAATTAAAAGCGTATGGTAGATGAATTTCATGCTGTGATATGAATGATGTACTGTACGTAAACCCTAACAATGAATTGTTTGCTCCCTCTGTGTCTGTTAAATATACTATCGAAAAAATATATATTTTTTATCTGTTTGATAAGTTAAAAAACATGTTAATCCTGCCAGAAATTCAGTAAGCTTGTTTCCCAAACTTCCTGCCCCAGTGATGGTGGTCACCGAGACAGGAAGAGAGTTGAATCTCTCCAATAGAGATGTAGCAAGAAGAGCAGTGGAGTGGGCAAGTGTTAGAACCTCTGTCAAGACTTTATTATAGTTTGTGTCCTTGGAGAAATATCCAATGAAGAGCAATTTTTATCAAAGTGGGGCATTATTAATACCTTGTCCTGTATTATTTCCCATTGCATTCTTGTTAGCTGAGTGAGTCCTCAGGACATGAATGGATGAGAATCTCCCTAATGAGTACCCAGACATCTATATAACAACCTGTATCCCCCCCCCCCCCAAAAAAAAAAAAAGTTACACTTTAACGGCTCATTTAGTTCTTTTCAATTCATTGTGGTGAATTAATGCACATTATGTTGGGCGTTAACATTTACACATGTTGCATTAAGACAAGCCATTCCTTTGAATTAGCTGCCAGTACAGCCCTCTGCAGTGCTATCTCGAGCAGTGTTATTAGCCCTTCTCTGTTCAGCTCTGTGAACTACATAACACCTCCCACTGTGTTATGAAGATGGAGAGAGGAAGAGGTATAACACTTCCTGTCCTAGGGTGAGAGTACAGTGAGTGGGCATTGTCACCCTTGGACAGAAAATGTATTACTAGCACTTTCGTCAGGTGAAAATAAAAGGGAAAAAACATTGAATAAAGAACGCTAATGCAGCCACCACATCTAAAAATTGGTAAACTGTAATATATTACATTTTTGTTTTTCAATTTGAATACACCTTAAGCAGATGCATATCAATTCCATTAAACCGGTAGTAAACCGTATAAAAAAAAATTGGGCCCCGGGCATTTTAAGTCATCATATGCTAGTATGACAGACTTACCTGAAAACTGAGCCCTCCAGCAATTCGCTGTCATCGCTGAAGGCGCTTCCATCTTCACTTGGTCTTCTTTCCGGGTTTGTGGGCTTCGGTGACAGGAATGGTTAAGCTGGCGATGATGTCACTCCTGCGCGGGAGTCGCTGTTTATGGCAGGGTTCTGAAGGAACGGCATGGGTAGGCCATTCCTTCTGAGTGCATGCGTCCGTGACGTCCCTGGCTGCATCTGAAGTAAATATCTCTTTAATGCTACATGTTTAGGAGATATTTACAGTACCTAGAGGTAAGTCTTATTACAGGCATACCCCACTTTTAAGTACACAATGGGGTTTATTTTCTAAAGCTGGAAAGTGCAAAATCAGGCTCACTTCTGTATAGAAACCAATGAGCTTCTAAACCCAAATTGTTCAATTAAGCTTTGGTAATAAAACATGGAAGCTCATTGGTTTCTATGCAGAAGTGAGCCTGATTTTGCACTTTCCAGCTTTAGTAAATAAACCCCATTGTGTACTTAAAAGTGGGATATGCCTGTATAGTAAACTCCCATGAATGATTTTTACCTATAGGTAAGCACCCATAGGTAAAAATCATACATGGGCGTTTACTCCCACTTTAAGCCACTAAGAGCTCCCACTAATGCCCAGTCTACAGGTCTCTATATTTAATGCCATAACAAAAATATTAAAGAGCAAGCATACAAACCAAATAAAACAGATAAAAATTAATAGACCATTAAAATATAAAATACCAAAACAGCTATTATTTATAATATTCACCTTAAGTCCAGAGATTTCCCACACTGTACTTTTTTTCTGCAGCTAGATATTTAGGTCTGATGATCAGCTACATTCATTCCAATTACTCTGAGCCCAGGTCATCTTGCCCCCCCCCCCCCCCCCGCCTGTGACTGAGGATGAAGAGCTCAGCTCCCTGTCACTCTACTCTCTCCTCCTATCAGCATTCTCCTTTTCAGCACAAAAACTGATTGGCTCTTTTTTTCACAATCTACTCCTCCTGTACAGGCACTATAAAAGGCTGATACCAGGTCAAATTCAGGTACTTACACTACACTTGCATTTACAATATACATTTAATGATGTATTAATAATGACTGTATTGACTTGTGTCTTTTATTGTCAGCTTCAACAAGGTAAGGAAAAGGTTACTTATGAATTCTGGACCATGCTGGCTCAATAGCATCACACAACTGCTGGACTGAACCACTGCACAGGCCTGGCCATTCTCGCCTGACCTCTCTGATCAGCTAAGTATTTTCCCAATAGAACAACCACTCTTTAGGGTTTTTTATACGATTCTCAGTAAAGTCTAGAGCAGCCTTTTTCAACCAGGGTGCCCAGGCACCTTGGGGTGCCTTGAGGTTTCTTTAGCGGTGCCTTAGCAAAATTCCTAAAAATTGATCAAAAGTTGTGTACAAGCCAACAGGTGGATGAAGCCTGCCTTTTAGCTACACAAAGCCATGGGTTTTCATTATGCACCATTACAACATTCTAGACACTGGCATCCTAACAACCAATGACGTCGTCAGTTAATAAGGGGGATGTCTGTTGCCTCCACAGCATCCTTGTTTGAACCTCCTGTGCCCCTCTCAATCAGCATTGGGGTGACATTAGCTGACTGATGGAGAGAAATTGAGGGAGAAGAGAAACATTGGAATACTAGTCAGTACCAGTGTGCAAAAGTGTATTTGCTTCGGAAGAATAAATCACCTCTAACATTGGGTGTCCTATATTTACATTTTAGAAAAGGGTGACTCGAGACTGTCCAGAATTTGAAAGGGTGCCTTGAGATTGTCTATAATTTTAAAGGGTGCCTTGACTGAAAAAAGGTTGAGAAACACTGGTCTAGAGCAGCTATTTTCAACCAGGGTTCCATCCAGAGGTTGCTAGGGGTTCCTTGAGCTGTGTCTGAGGACCTCCTACATAGTTCAGGTGCCAACAACACCACAGAATTGCACCATTGATCTTCCTCCTCTGTAAGGGTGGCATTCTAAACACCACTGTAATGGAGACCATCGTTTCCACTGGTGTATGGGACATTCTTTCCAATAAATTGGTTTTAGCAAGTGTTCCATGAGACCTGTAAATTATTTAAGGGGTTCCTCTGGAGTAAAAAGGTTGAGAAAGGCTGGTCTAGAGATTGAGGTTGTTTTTGGGTAGTCCTTTTCAGCACTATTTTTGAGTGTGAATTTCGAACCACAAGGAAAAAAAATCAAGTACAAGCCAAAAATATTAGTTTGTTTGATTTATAAGGAACATGTAAAACAAATAACAGCCAAACAATGACAGAATGAGATTCAGATTTTGTACCTGCTCCGTTGTGTATTTTGGCAAATAAGCGACTAATAAAATGCGTGTGGTGTTTGTAAGCGCAAGATTAATGGATGTTTAGGAAATTTTTCTCACCATTAAATGGACTACACCCTACTAGCATTTGTCATTGTTACAATGTATTTCTTAGCCACATCTGTCCTCCTTCCAGTACACTTGGAACATGCTGCTTGTTTTGTGTATAAACGGGGCCCATGTACACTCACATTTCATTTTTCTGTTTCTTTTTCCCGGACAAGATTCTTGAGGGAATTTGAGACATAAGATAAAAAAAAATATTAGCTCACTTGAACTTGCCCTTGAAGGTTACATTAGTTGCAGTGAATAATTCCATAACACCAAATATGAAGCTATGATGTGCTGTTACCCATACTGATCAGGTGACAAAAGGCAGGAGCATGACAGTTCAACATACATATTTACTTGCAATTTCAGCATACAGGTGACAACTCCATCTGATGCGTTTCGATTTTCCTAGTTACGACTAAGGACAATGTCTAAAACACGTCAAGTATGGAATTAGAATGGTTGGGTTAAAGTGACCTGGTTGCGGCATGGTTGATAAACTGACTACAGGAGACATAGGCACAGATGCTGATGCCCAGCATCTTGTATGTCTGTAGAGGACACACAAAGGCACAACTGGAGACAACAAGATGATCTGCTTTTGTGCTTAGTACAGTCAGAATAGTAAAAAAGAAGGGTAACCGGAAGGATCGCCAGGTATTTAGGAGGAATGGAAGCAGAAACAAACGAACAGGCTAGATTTACCTTATACAAAATTGATGAAATCACACACACATAGCTGAGATAATTATTTGGGGGTTAACATACCCTTTAACCACTTGCTTACTGGGCACTTATAC
Source organism: Aquarana catesbeiana (assembly GCF_042186555.1). Taxonomy (NCBI): domain Eukaryota; kingdom Metazoa; phylum Chordata; class Amphibia; order Anura; family Ranidae; genus Aquarana; species Aquarana catesbeiana. The sequence continues at coordinate 529,764,629 of NC_133326.1, forward strand.
CCCTTCCTGCCCAGGCCAAATTTCAGCTTTCAGCGTGACCACAATTTCAATGACAATTGCGCGGTCATGCAACGCTGTACCCATATGACATTTTTATCATTTTTTTTCTCACAAATAGAGCTTTGTTTTGGTGGTATTTAATCACCACAGGGTTTTTTATTTTTTGCTAAACAAACAAAAAAAGACTGGAATTTAATTTTTTTCATATTCTGTTATAAAATTTTGCAAACAGGTCATTTTTCTCCTTTGCAGATGGGCACTGATGAGGTGGCACTGATGGGCACTGATAGGCTGCACTGATGGGCACTTATAGGTGGCACTGATGGGCACTGATAGGTGGCACTGGTAAGGCAGCACTGGTGGGCACTGACGAGGTTGCACTGATGGGTGGCACGGAGAGGTGGCACTGATAGGCAGCAATGATTGACACTGATAGGCACTGGTAAGTGGCACTGGCAATATATAACTCTGAAACATGGTTGCTGGGTGTAGAATCCTTACTTATGTCCTCAGTGTTTTAGATCATGCACTAACTTTTTGGAAAGTTGCATTGATTACTTTCTGGATATATGTTTACACATAAATTGTGTTCTGTTTTCTTGTGTTGCCAGAAAAAATAAAAAAATATATATTTTAACCTTGTAAAAATCTCAGGATGGGATTGTAGTGCACTTCAGTCCTCCTGAACTGTGAAATTTGTAATTTGGGTATGTAGTTTCTAAAGCAGAAAAGTGTAGGGCCATGCCCATTGTAAATTAATGCCTCACCCCTAATTAAATGACATCCTTCCCCTACAACGACTTGCTAGACCCACAGCAGAAAAAGGTGTCCCTGGAAATGTTTTTGAAATGTTGGCTACTGTTACTGACTTGCCATGCCTTGTTCTGCGCTGTGTTACTGTGTGGAGGCGGCCATCTTGGTAAAGGCGGGGCTTTGCTTCCTCATGGTGCAGCCTCCAGCAAAGAAAATAGTAAGCAGCACAGTAGGGACATCAGCAAATCACAAAAGACTTAGGCTAATAAAGGCAGCGGTGCCTTAGATATCACACTGCAAATATACAGCAATGAGGCTCACAGGAGTTCATAGACTTCCCCATATACCAGGAAGTAATCTGCTAGTTTCCTGAAGGATTTCCAGACAAAAAAGAACAGTGGGCTTAGGCCCAATAAAGTGTTACTAAACCCAGGACCCTGCATTCGCTATATCTGGTCTCACACAGTACACAGATTTTAGTAAATACCTTTTCTCATCAGCAGTATAAAGCAGCCTTGTGTTTTCTATCAGTGTGAGTACTGGTTAAAGCTTGTAGGAGGAGTTTTCATTTCCTATGACTGTCCTATGAGCCTGCAGGACCCCTGACACTCTGTCTGGATAGTGCTGATTGTCCCTGTGCTCTTCACATCCATGCTCCAAAGGAAAAAAAAAAAACGAAACTCTCTAGCAATACACACCAAACTGAGCATGTGCAGAGTTCCTCCAAGGCTCTATTCTATCAGGAGATGGATTGGGTACTGTGGAAAAAGGGGAGGATCAGAGAAGACAGGATCAAACAGCCTTTTTTGTACAACGTGCAGGATTACCCCCTTAGGTTCTACAGTGAGTATAACAAGCATGCTTTGCTGCATATACAGACTGATTTTACTGTTGTGGGTTTAGTAACACTTAATGTTTCAAAATTTTCCCTATAACATAGCAAATCTTCACTTTTTGAGATCAGGTCAACTTTAAGTAAATATTCACAGATTATTAAAAATTGAACCAATCAGGTTTGATTTCATACAAGATTATGAAGTGTTAATTATTATAACTAATTTATGTCTACTGCTTATTGCCTTTCATACTTTGTCAGAGGAGGACACTTACGCCCCATACACACGATGAGATTATCGGAAGAATGATCGTCCGTTTTTTTATTGCATGCTAATCTCAGATTGAATCTGATGAGTTTACGAACATTCCCGCACGACAGAAATACAATTCGGAAGTGATGTCATGTGTTGTAATGCATTTGTATTGCTTTTTCGAACGATAGCTGTGCTGATTAAAGGAAAATTGTACGATCTGGCATCATACGAAAAAAGTTTTCCTGCACGTCCGATAGAATAATATCAGATGAACTGTCCTGATCGGCTCTTGAAAGCTCTGTGCGAACGATCCGATTATCGTACGATCGCTTCGAAAGTGGTATTTTCCGTACGATTTTCTGATCGTGTGTACGGGGCTTTAGGCCAAAGTATCAGTAGGTCAGAGGCTAACAGAAATCAGACAGCGGCTGCCTGTCAACTGCCAAACTTGACACGCTGCACACTCAGAAACTGGGAGACAGTGTGAGAAGCCTGTCTGATCAACCCAATTGTACTGAAACAATCTTGTTCACATGATCATCCAAAAAAAAAAAAAAACACTTGCACACTGCAGCTTGAAAAAGCTCAGTACAGCGTGTTTTTTTTAACTGATCTAAAATGCAGCCCATTGTTTACAATGTGCCTGTACACACAGGTGTGTAAACAAGCACTATATATTCTAGATAAAAAAAAATAGAAGAATCTGCATTCTCAGTCAGTATTTTGCGCCAGTACATGCAAATACGGGCACATGCACACAATTGTGCATATGAGCACAAATATTAATGAATTTTCCCTAGGAACGTATTTTGTGCGTGAACGCGCATATACGCACAAATATGTGCATAAATATGTGCGAATACACGCAAAACAAGCACCTGAAATGACATTAAAAAAAGCAGATGTTCAAACATCAGTACCGTGTGCAAGAGGCCTAAATGACATAGCTCCCAACTGTCCCTGATTTCGAGCAATGTCCCTCTGTCCCTCTTTCCTCCTCATTTGTCTCTCATTTTGGTCTGATCTATATAGTTGTATATAAAATGCACTTTTTATCTTTCAAAAAGTTTTCTCACTGCTAAACCTTTCATCCAAATTATAAATCTGTAAATTTTAAAAGCCAATATAAAGGAATAGTAATGGTAAAAAAAAGTCCCTTTTGGTTTAAATAACCTTTTTTTTTTTTGGTTAATTCTCCTTTAAGGAGGCGTGGCAGGGGGCGTGTCCTATGCCTACATACATTTGCTAGTAGGTGTCCCTCATTCCCATCTCAAAATGTTGGGAGGTATGCTAAATGACTATAGTTTCATCCACACTGAGTTCTTATGACTTTCCCTTCCAGATATTTAATTTATCTAACATTCTTCAAGATAACATATTCATGTCTTTCTTATGCAGTAAAATGAAAGTAAAGGATGAAAACTGATCAAACCTGGGAGTGGCTTTTTACAGCAAGCTGCAATTTCTGAGCTTTGAGAATGGGAGTTTTAAGAAAAGAAAAATCATTTTAGCTCGGATCATTCGGATCATCTGGAAAAGTGAACTGTGTGAAACCCGAGACAAGGCCAGTGCAGAATTAGAGACAACAACACAGGAAATACCCAAGCTGGAGGTTACGGCAGATACCATGAACTGTAACATTATCCCTGACCCCCAAAATGTTGTCTTTTCCTCATTAGCAAATTATTCTCCATGGATACTGTCTTTTTTTTTTTCACTTACAGCCCATAGCTGAGTTAGAGCTAAGTTAGTCATTGACAACATACACATTCCCAAAATGGTAATCTTCACCCCAAAATTCTGATTTAAACACTCACTACTGTGTTCTGTAATGACATAAAGGTTGGCAGGAGGAACCACAGCACCCAGCAGGGGGTAGACTCATTATCTGACAACCTGGGAAGTAGATAGCAGTGGCGCCAGGAGTGTTTTCTTTCAAATGCCGCTTTGTGAATTGACATACTGCTTTAAACTAGACATGTGCCCGATGAAAAAATTCATTTTTTTTAGATTTACATAAATTAGTTTAGTTAAATTTGTTTAATTCGTTTTTGGAATTTGTTTCCTTTATTCGTATTCGAATCTGTTCGAATTTTCAAATTTGAATTTGGATCGATTTGAAAAGTTTTCGCATCAATTTCAAATAGTTTTCTAATTCGAAAAGGTTTCGAATACGAATCATTTTCGAATAGTTTTCGAATTTCCTAAGAGAATAACATAGAATAGAAAATGAAGGATTAGAATAGAAAAAAATAGAATAGAAAAGAATATAACAGAAAATAAAAGAATAGAATATAATAGTGAAACACAGAACAAAATAGGATAGAAAATAAAAGAACAGAATAGAATGGAATAGAAGAGAATATAAAGAAAGAGAATATAATTAAAAAAAGGATAAAATTAAATAGAAAGTTTATAACCATTTTCTGAAATTCAAATAGAATAGAAAAGAATAGCATAAAAAAATAGAATAGAATAGAAATAATATAACCTTTTCCAAAATTGAAATTTGAATAGAATAGAAAAGAATAGAGTAGAATAGAAATAACACAATAGTATACAAAAAACAACAGAACAGAATGAATATTACCATCTTCCTATTCTAATCTATTCTTTTCTATTCTATTCAAATTCAAATTGATTTTGGGAAATGGTTATTTTATTTCTATTCTATTCTATTCTATTGTTTTCTATTATTCTTTTTCTATTTGTTTATTCTATTCTTTTCTATTCCATTATAATATTTTATTTTCTATTATTTTCTTTTCTAATCAAATTTATTCTATTCGAATTTCAGAAGATGGTTATATTCTTTATATTCCATTCTATTGTTTTTTTTCTATACTATTCTGTTATTTTCTATTCTATTCTAATCTATTCTTTCCCATTCTATTCAAATTTGAATTGATTCTATTTGAATTTAGGGAAATGGTTATATTCTTTCTATACCTATTTATTCTATTTTTTTTTTTATTCTAATATTTTTCTATTATAGTCTATTCTATTCTATTCTTTTTCTTCTATTCTATACTTTTCTTATGTATTCAAATTCATATTTATTCTATTTGAAATTCGAATTTCAGAATATGGTTATATTGTTTCTATGCTATTCTATTATATTCTATTTGTTTTTATTATATTTTAGCCTTTTCCGTTCTTTTATTTTCTATTCTATTTTGTTCTGTTTTACTCTATTATATTCTATTCTTTTATTTTCTGTTATATTCTTTTCTATTTTATTATCTTTTTTTTCTATTCTATTCCTTTATTTTCAATTCTATTTTATTCTCTTTGGAAATTGGAAAACTTTTTGAATTAGAATTTGAAAACTATTCGAATTCGAAAAGTATTTGAAAAATGATTCGAATTTCTTACAATTTTTTTTCGTTGTTTCTGATTCGTTTAAATTTGGTACTATTGTAATTCGGAAATTCGGGTGGATCCAACTTCCAAAAAAAGAAAATTCCTCAGAATTTCAATTCGGAACGAAACAAACTGCACATGTTTACTTTAGACCCAGCCTGTCCGGACAGTATGGTCACCTACTGACTTGACACCATCCGCAGGCAGCTTTTCGCTTCAATAAGACACAGAAGTTGAATCCAACAGAATTATACTTCAAGTAATTGTGGTACAGAGAAAATTGTTTCTGTCTTTTGAAGTGTAAGGCTGGATTCACACCTATGCATTTTTAGTGATTTTTGCATTTTGCAGATTTGCGCTATAGAACGTGTTCCATGGCAAACCATGTTAAATGGACTATGGTACAAATCTGCAAAATGCAAAAAACACTAAATATGCATAGGTGTGAATCAGGCCTAACTTGTTCTAAACAGGAGTGGAGGACCGAGGGGGATGCCAAATCACAAAGGTAATCAAGTTGTTGTGATGCCTGGTGCTCAATTTGTTTTGGAGGGAGCGGCAAACCTGGCCTCTCACTCTCCCCACCCCCGTCACTCCAACAATCGCCGCTTCGCTCGCTCGTCGCCCGCCAGTCCCACACTTATCCCATCCAGGTAGCCTCTCCTCCTGGCCAATTGGGTCTTAAGACTCCTGGCCAATCGTGTTTTAGGACTCCCTGGCCGGGAGGAAGACACACAAGTGGGAGGGCTCGGGGCACAGTGCTCTGCACCCCGAGCCCACCCTTTTTGAAGCCAATTAGAGCCTCCAGCTCTAATAATGTGCTTTAAGAAAAAACCCATTGAAATCCATTGCTTTCGGTACCCTGCATGGAGATTAGGGGCCAGGTGCATGGAAAGGGGGGCGCCCCTTATGAGCGGACACCACTGGTAGTGGCCCTAAACCACCACCAGATATCGGAATACATCAAATGATAGTAACCTGATACAGTTATTACCACACAGAAAAAATACAAATTGGTGGGACAGAACAAGGAGGGAGCATAGAATTTTCTTTAATGTGGCAACTTAAGTCCTCAGAGCAGCCTTTTTCAAATTTTTACCCCAGAACAACCCCTAAAATATTTTCAGGTCCCTGCTAAAACCAATTCATCTGAGGTTTGTTTAGAAAAATGCCCCAAACATTGGTGAGTAGTAGGAAGAAGGACCATCTTACAATAGTGATCCAAATGCCATCCTTAAAGACAGTTAGAAAGATCATTGCTTCTGGCTTTGCCAAGTTGTATTGGTCCCAGTACCCTGCAGGCAACATCAAATAGGAGGTCAATCAGCCACAACCCAAGGAACCCCTATCACCCTCTGAAGAAACCCTAGGGTTCCATAGAACCCTGGTTGAGAATGGTTGCTTTAGAGTGTTTCTGAAGCCTTCTGAAAAATCTCCACTTCTGGGTAAGTTAGTATTTGGACACATGATCTAAACTGAGGAGGATTGGGGGACTGGCGTTCACTTGGTGGCTTTGCCTGAACAATTATGGGCAGGGCCAGTTGATTGGTACCTAAGATAGAATAAAGGTCTACGGAGAACAAGGAAGGTTGCACAGATATTATTTTGATATGTTGAAGTAACAAATAACATGTGGAAGACAGCAGCAAGGTGCCCACTTTACAGATCCAGAAAATATGGCAGTGGAGTGTTAATATATCAGGCAACCCTGGTATAATAGCTCTTAACAACATTGGCAGTACTTTAACGCAGTCTCTAAACTTGAGAGGACACTTTGATAGGCTTACCTTACCGAGGCAGCAACTGATGAAGGGGGTGGCTAATAGGCAGAAATAGCGGTGCAGGCATCTTTAGTAAACTGTTAGGAAGGTCCTTGTCAAACTCTCTATAGTTCCCAGATACCAAAGCCAAGCATGGTATCCCTGCCCTATCCCTCCTCGACTGGAACCTCTCCCTAGTGCTAGGTACACTGTCCCTAGCCAGCGAGATCCTGTCCCTACACTATTCACTTCGCAAATGCACGCCATCCACAGTGGGACAGTACTAATTATTAGCATTTCCCCCACTAAAGATGGCCCAGGGGGTCAGCCAGGGCTGCAACATCCAATTGGGCTGATGCTCTTCTGATGACACCTATGAAGGCTTCAGAGGAAAAAAGTACCCCTCAACCTCCATTCCCTTCTGCATAGTGGTCAGCTGAACAGTTCCACCTACAGCAGGGAGGACAAACTGCACCTGCATATGCACTGATCCTCCAAGTAGGAGAAATTAATTGGACCAGATGCTAGCATTTGGTCAAATGACCAACACTTAAGGAGGATAGCAGCAGTGGTTTCCTCAGGGAAGGAAGACATATCAGGACTCCTTTTATAATGTACAGCATGTATACAGTGTGGCAGGAAAGCCAGGGAAGAAGTGGGGGCCTGATTCATGCAAGAATTTGAACTTAAAGCCCAAATGAAGCTATGTAATATAGTCATGATTCAAATACATAACAAAATATTCCTGTATGTTGATGGCCCAGACTGCTGCTCTCACACATAGCACAGTGACCAGGGCTCATGCTGTCCAATAAAGGGTGTTAATTAGAGCACTGGGCAGGGGGCCTTTCAGACTCTTAAAGACCTACTGTTGGTCAGACTATCTATGGTGCTGCTAGCACTGGGTATTTTAATCCTTGCTACAGTATAACGCAAGGAAAAAACTCAAAGGAAAAAATGTATTACTGTATATGTAGCCTGACTGTATTACAGTAATAAATAATGAACCTTTAACTGGGCTTTAAGAGTATAGCTTAAGAAGAAGGGAAAAAATATATATATCTATATATATATACTTATATCCACACACTAAATGCAAGTTCCCATTTTTTTACATTTCTTTGTTAAATATCAGTTTGTCCAAAATGTACCTTTTTTAACTATTCTGTCCCTACCATAGTCATATCATTATATCGAGTTTCATGAGAGTACACAGCCTGTGTACCGAGGGGGGATGTGTGTGGTCCTGTTTGATCTATGGAATTTGAATAATTGCAGATTCATATAACAATTAAGGGGTGTGGGCCTAAGCTGTATGTTTAACATGGATTACGAGTGGAGAATTACTTCATTTAAGAAAGCCTTGTTCAAGCAAATAGTACAGCATTGTACCTGGAATATATGCAGTTGGCAGCTACCGTATGTTGGCAGTTAACACTCTTATGTCAGCACTATTTCTAAATATGTGCATCTTTTTTTTTTTTTACAATTTTAAGTGCATATTTTAACTGTATTCATAAGTGGTTAGTGCTAAAATCATTTTCGCTGGTGATTCTGGCACAGATGAACCTAGATCATACTGTAATAAAACATGCTGAATCAATACAGAATTCACTTTTTCTATTTGAGCTCTAACCCAATGACTAAAGCCAAGTACACCTACCAAAGGTTGGCCAGTTCAGCAGGAACTGGCTGACTTTCTGCACATTTGTACGCCTCTCTGTTCAACAGAAGCTCACCTAATGACTGGCTTCCGTGAAATGATCATGCGGTAAAACCAGCATTGGAATTCCAATGGCTGCAGTGCTGATCTGTGTATTCTGACAGGGGTCATAATAAATTAATGTGGCAGGAGAGATCCCTCCATCCACATCACTTGAGTTTAACCAAAAAAAAAACTGTGCCTGTATACCTAGCTTTAGCCTAGGCCAGTGATGGCGAACCTTGGCACTCCAGATGTTTTGGAACTACATTTCCCATGATGCTCAACTACACTGCAGAGTGCTTGAGCATCATGGGAAATGTAGTTCCAAAACATTAGGGGTGCCAAGGTTCGCCATCACTGGCCTAGGCTGAGATGATATTATTAGTCTCTTGAAGGTAGGAGGAAGCATTTCCTCATTCTCAACCTCCCCTAGTGATCCTCCTAAACATATACCTTTGTAGTCACGTCACAAGGTGAGAGGCTGCAGCAGGGGCTGATCTGTTTCCAACATTTGTGAACAAAGCCAAGAACTGCAAAGGTAGGAGTATTTCGGCAGTAGATAGGGACAGCAGTAGACAGGGATGGTGCCTGAACAAACATGGCTCCATCACTATGGAGAGAAAAGCAGATGATGTTATTGTGGGCAACGCTGTGATCTCTGTGGGAGGTAACACATATCTAAAAGTATCAGTCTGGCCATACATAAGTCATTTTTTTTTCGTTCATCCATAGGGTTGAACAAAAGAAAATGACTCAGTTCCCCCATGCACACGGTCAATGTGCATAGGGGAATCCTTCCCACTGAGCTATTGTATTCTGACAGTGGGGAGACTTCCAGTTGTCAGAATACACTGATCAGCACCACCGGCTATAGAAAATTGTCCAACAGGCTGGTTCTACACAAGTCTATTGATAGATTGTCTTGTGTACAATCAGTCTATCCATACATGGATTGGATTTCAATCCATGTATGGCCAACTTTACAGCCACAATACTTATGCCCCGTACACACGGTCGGATTTTCCGACGGAAAATGTGTGATAGGACCTTGTTGTCGGAAATTCCGACCGTGTGTAGGCTCCATCACACATTTTCCATCGGATTTTCCGACACACAAAGTTTGAGAGCAGGATATAAAATTTTCCGACAACAAAATCCGTTGTCGGAAATTCCGATCGTGTGTACACAAATCCAACGGACAAAGTGCCACGCATGCTCAGAATAAATAAAGAGATGAAAGCTATTGGCCACTGCCCCGTTTATAGTCCCGACATACGTGTTTTTTACGTCACCGCGTTTAGAACGATCGGATTTTCCGACAACTTTGTGTGACCGTGTGTATGCAAGACAAGTTTGAGCCAACATCCGTCGAAAAAAATCCTAGGATTTTGTTGTCGGAATGTCCGAACAAAGTCCGACCGTGTGTACGGGGCATAAACTGTGTAGGCATTATAAAAAATCTGATGCTAGCTAGGTCCACTTTAAAAAGAAGTATGGACTATACAAAAAAAAACTCACCTAGGTGGATGCAGCATCGATCGGATTGTTGGCTGAAACAAATGTATGCAGCTTAGAATAATTCGATTTATGATAGTGGGCTGCAGCTGTGTTTTAATGCAACAGCTCGGGGTGTACACCTGACCCAAGGGCCTATAATTTACAATGTCTCAGCCCACTATCCTAAATGGGGAATAGACCCCTAATTTTCGGGATTTGTAAACAACAAAACCTGTCGACTGACTATGCTTTCGCTTTGCTCCCCAAAACCTAGTAAATAAAAACCATAATATGTCTGCCTATGCTTTCTGTTTGCTTGCCAAGCCAATTGCTTACTCAAAAGAATCTATTGTTTCTATACACAGCTCTGATTATTGCCAACAAGCTTGAAATGCCTGAATGCCCTTTGAAACAAATGACTTACTAAAATTAGGCTGTATCTATGGAAAAAAATAGTGGTTCCATGTGCACAATTGGCCTGGGTGGATGTTTGAATAATCTGGAAGGCTCCACCCACTCTCTTAATAATAGGAGCAAACGGCTTGTTTTTTGGGATTAGTGCTGGAACTGGGACATGTTAATACATGTGCTTGACTTATGATTTATCAATAATGTCAACTCTTAACTAAGCACTACCCCTGTCCCCAGCTGCACCCCCATTGACTCAAGCATAGTTCTGAATTGGGTTTACAGGTGCATCTAAAAAAATTAGAAAATTGTCAAAAAGTTAATTTATTTCAGTCATTCAATCCAAAAGATGAAACTTATAGAATATATAGATTCATTACACACAGATATATTTCAAGCATTTCTTTCTTTTAATTTAGATGATTATGGCTTACAGCTAGTGAAAACCCAAAATTCGGTATCTCAAAAAATTAGAATATTGTGAAAAAGTTAAATATTGTAGACTCCAGAAGACAATCATTGACACCCTCCACATGGAGGGTAAGTCAAAAAAGGTCATGGCTAAAGAAGCTGGCTGTTCACAGAGTGCTGTAACCAAGCATAATAATGGAATGTTGAGTGGAAGGAAAAAGTGTGGTAGAAAAAGGTGCACAAGCAATAGGGATAACCACAGCCTTGAGAGGATTGTGAAGCAAAGGCCATTCAAGAATTTGGGGGAGATTCACATGAGTGGACTACAGCTGGTGTACACAGATGTATCCAGGACATGGCCGACAACTGTTGCATTCCTTGTGTCAAGCAACTGAACCAGAGACAACGCCAGAAGCGCCTTATCTGGGCTAAGCAGAAAAAGGACTGGACTGTTGCTAAGTGGTCCAAAGTTCTCATTTATGATGAAAGTAAATTTTGCATTTCATTTAGAAATAAGGGTCCCAGAGTCTAAAGGAAGAGTGGAGAGGCACAAAATCCAAGTTGCATAAAGTCCAGAGTGTTGTTTCCACAGTCAGGGATGATTTGGGGAGCCATGTCATCTGCTAGTGTTGGTCCACTGTGTTTTAGCAAGTCCAAAGTCTGCGCAGCCCTCTACTCGGAAATTCTAGATTATGTCATGCTTCCCTCTGCTGACCACCTTTATAGAGATGCTGATTTGATTTTCCAGCAGAACTTGGCACCTGCCCACACTGCCAAAAGTACCAATACCTGGTTTAATGATCATGGTATCACTGTGCTTGATTGGTCAGCAAACTCGCCTGACCTTAACCCCATAGAGAATCTGTGGGGTATTGTCAAGAGGAAGATGAGAGACACCAGACCCAAAAATGCAGACGAGCTGAAGGACGCTATTAGAACAACCTGGGCTTCCATAACACCTCAGCAGTCCCACAGGCTGATCACCTCTATTCCACGCTGCATTGATGCAGTAATTCATGCAAAAGCAGCCCCGACCAAGTATTGAGTGCATACTATACTGTACATGGACATGCTTTTCAGTAACCCAATATTTCTTTAATAACTGTCAAATGACGGAGGGAGGGTGTGCGGCTCTTGTTCTGGGTGGACGTCATCTGACGTTCATAGGACACGGCGTGACCCCGATCTCTGTAAAGAGCAAATGACATGGCTCTTTAACCACCTGATCGGCTGTGTCCACTCACAGCCGATCATATGTAAATGCGGAAGTGCCGTTTATCAGCTCTCCTCGCCTCACACTGACAGGGTGTGTGGTGAGGAGTGACGATCAGCACTATCTCCTCACAGTGGAGACCAGGGCAGGTAATCAGTGCCCTGATTACAGGAAATACCCAGCAGTGTTCATCAGTGCCACCAACCAGTGCCCCATCAGGGCCACCAATAAGTGCCCATCAGTGACACCAATCAGTGCCCATTAGTGATGCCAGCCAGTACAGCCTTTCATTGCTCATCAGTGCCTGCTCATCAGTGCTGCCCATCAGTGCCACCCATCAGTGCCACCCATTATTGCCTATCCGTGCCACCTATCAGTGCCCACCAGTACGCCCATCAGTGCCCACCAGTGCCGCCTATCAGTGCCCACCAGTGCCACATATCAGTGCCCACCAGTGCCTCCTATCAGTGCCCATCAGTGCTGCCTATTAGTGCTCATCAGTGCTGCATATCAGTGCCACCTACCAGTGCCCATCAGTGCGGCATATTAGTGCCTCCTCATCAGTGCCCATAAGTGCCGCCTCATCAGTGCCCATCAGTGCAGCCTCATCAGCACACATCAATGAAGGAGAAAAATTACTTATTTACAAAATGTACTGACAGAAACTAAGAAAAACGTATTTTTTTTCAACATTTTCTGTCTTTTTTCTCTTTTTTAGTAAAAAATAAAAAACCCAGCAGTGATTAAATACCACCAAAAGAAAGCTCTATTTGTGTTAAGAAAAGTGTTGCATGACCACGCAATTACCATTCAAATCGCGACAGTGCTGAAAGCTGAAAAATGGCTTGGGCAGGAAGGGGTGGAAAGTGCCCTGTGTTGAAGTGGTTAAAAATCCTTTTTTAATTGGTCTTATGTAATATTCTAATTTTCTGAGATACAGAATTTTGGGTTTTCACTAGCTGTAAGTAATCATCAAAATTAAAAGAAGGAATTGCTTGAAATATATATGTGTATAAATATATATATTTATAAATGTATAAATATTTATTTATTTATAAATATAAATATATATGTGTGTGTAATGAATCTATATGATAATATATGAGTTTCACTTCTTGAATTTAATTACTGAAAAAAATTTACTTTTTTGATGATATTCTAAATTTTTGAGATGTACCTGTATATGCTGACTTTCACTAAGGGACCAGGCCCCTGGTAGAACCTGATGATTAGCTACAGGCCATGAAACGCGTAGAATCCCAGATAAAGGGTGCCAAGACAAGCCGGTTTTTATGATGAATTTTGGAATTTTTTGGAATTTTACATTTCCAGTATCATGTATCAATTTGTACTGGATGTATGTTATCCTTCTGATTTTAATCTATCAATCATGATTATTGCGATTTTGATTCTTATCAATTATGTTTACTGATTACCTGTATCAAATATTTTATGATTATCAATTGTTATGTTAATTAATTATTGAATAAACATTAAAACTAAATAATAATTATTATATTATTATTATTATTACTTCTATTTTTATTATTAGTAGTATATTTATCAATATTATCATTATCAGTATGAATCAATTTGTTATGTGTCAATCCATTTTTCACGTGATTGTGACACCTAAATAAATTAAAGTAGACCATATGTATCTCAATACTGTTTATATCTATATATCATCATTCCCATTGCATGCCTCAAGTAAAGTCCCAAATTTTTCTTCTTTTATCCACATTTACGTATAAGGGATGGAGGCATGCTCTTTCTAGGTGTTCCGGGTCACAGTTGTTCTCAAGTTTTCAACACACCAAAAGGAATCCCCATACCACCTGAAGGGTCCTGTTTTGTAATTATTCCAAGGGTTCCAAAAACCCTAACTCACCAAACTCTGTGACAAGAAAAACTCCTCCTTATGGCTGATAAAATCAAAGTAGGGCCAACCTTTCCGTAATAAATTCCCAGCAGAACTTTGTCTCTATCCCCGTGACTGTGGAGTTTTGTTCTGCTTTACCCCTTTTCTGTGGCTATTCCTCCTCTAAGTCATTTAGCCCCACCATCCATTTTCTTCTTCGGGGCTAACATCAGGTAAAATGTTTGAAAAGCAGCTTTCTGCATAACACATGGCTCCAGATCGCCAACGTTTTTCTTGGGAGCAAATGTTTTTTGCATGATTATCTTAACGGTTCCGTTCCATCAGAGTTTCACAGAAACGCCTGGATTACTCTTGTGCTGAGACCAATTACTTTACTATAAAGGAACAAATGCAGTATATTAGGATGTAAAATCTTATTGTATTAAAAGATTTCAGGTTAAAAAAACAACTCTGTTTTCGCCCTGTAGGGCTTGGCAGAAACAGAATGTTCTGGTGTCGCTGTTAAATAGTCATGTCATACAACAACAGATAGAGATCAGAACTGAAACATTTACTGAATACTTGTCCAGCAATCCCAGCTTGGACAGAGCATGGCCTAATTTCACCCACAGAAAGCGGCGGGAGCACAATCTGTTCAGCTGCATGAGTAAAAGCAATGCAATAGTGGAAATTCTGCAGTATAGAAGAAGACAAGAACTGTAGATTTACACCATAACTGAATAGCATTTAGTTTGCTAAAACGCTGTGTATTATAAATAATTTCCATTTTTTTAAATTAAAATCCTCATTTTCATTCTTTCTTCGATCTCAGCAACCTATTAGATTGTAAGCTCTTCTGAGCAGGGCCCTCTTAATCCTCTTGAATTTTATTGTATTATAACTGTATTGTCTCCCTTTTATATTGTAAAGCGCTGCGTAAACTGTTGGCGCTATATAAATCCTGTATAATAATAATAATGCTGATCTCCTGCAGCCAGGTAACACCATTTACGTATGCCCCAAATCTTGACTGAAAAACTCCCAGAGATGGCATCCTCCTATCCTGTGCCTTGTTGCTAGGGCATTGCCAAGACACTCCCAGCTGGTACTGCTCACCCACCCACACAATCACGGGAGTGAGATTTCAAACCCTTGCATATGTGTGGTCTACTATCTCCTCCTTTGTAGCGTTGCTGAGCTCAGAGCTACTGAGACAAATGGGAGAGAGCACATGCGAGGGGGTGTGAATGAGACAGGAGTCCTAGCAACAAGGCAGGATATCTTTTGTTTTTCGGTCAGGCTTCGGAAGGTACATAAATGGCCTACACCTATAGCAAAGGCATTATGCAACTTTAGTCAAAACTGCAGTTTGTTTTTATCTATAGACACCTCTTTCCTGCATAGGCAGTTTTTTGGTAAAGCTTTGGTAAGCTTTAGTTTATCTGCCCATGTGTCTACTAAATCACATAAAGAATATTTCAGAAAAATCTAAGGATTCCCTTGGGTGCTAATTATCCGCCATGACAGGAACATAGAGAACAATGATTTGTTGAAAGAAAGACTGGTGAACTCTGCCTGTGCCTGCACAACAAAACCCGTCAGAATCGTCCTCTGTTCATTAGGACACAGCCTTACGGGGGTGTACACAGACAGGAAATCCCGACAATCATTGTAAGCTTCTACATATTATTATTACGGGTTTATCAGAAGAACTCACTGCATTTCTATAGTTCTGAAATCCTGTTAAAAGCTTTTGCAAATTAATTTCTTATCAGATGCTGATGTATCCTGTCCACAACAATTATAATCCTTATCTGTAAGCAACGCCTGCAGTGAGTATTAAACAGGGTACAGTATTATGCAGTTATCTGATCTGGAATAAGAAGACTTCCATTTTGTCAGGTCACATGACCCCAGTTAACAAGACATATCCTTGAATGACCTTGGCCGATAACTGCCCACTATTGTGGCAAATCGGAGAGTCATGCAGGACTATTAACCTTAGTTTGCTATGAGGGCACCTGATTCAGTGAGCTGATTTCCATTTTGCTAGTGTAATGCTTGAGTATGAGTGGTCAGAGAATATAGCTGGTGAATGTAGCTTCACCTACACTAGCCCTGTTCCCTTAACCTCCCTGGCGGTATGATTCTTTCGGATTTTAGGTGCTGAAAGCGGTACAATTATTTTGCATGGAAATTTGGCGTTTTATATTGTAGATCTGTAAATCTTAACAATAACGCACTTAAATCTGTCCAAACCAGAGTCTAGTAGATATCCCGGGTATGATAAAGTTTGAAACACAAAAACATAAATTATAATATAATAAATAAAAATAAATAATTTAAAAAAATAAAAATAAATAGTAATAAAATTAATTTCCCCACGATTCACTATCGCTCAATTCTGCAAGTGTTCTAATTTACTATCGCTGTTTTCTAGCTGGTCTAAAGCCACTTTTGACGTAAAGGGACACTTTTTGGTTGCTATGGACAATCTCCAGTTTCCAGGCAGAAAGAACTGTGTATATCATGTAAAACTGCATGCAGGGCATGGGCCAGAGCACTGGGGACAAAAGGGATGTGAAATCATTTCATACAGTACTGTAATCTGTAAGATTACAGTACTGTATGTGTTATGATTTTTACTTTTTTTTTTAATTTGCCGCCAGGCTCTGCCCCCGTGCGTCGCGACGCTCGCAGGGAACGGAGCCTGGCACAGAGAGGCTTTGGAGGAGGACACAGCCCGCGGACACTGCGGGGGACATCGCAGGATCCCGGGGACAAGGTAAGTAAGGAGGCACCAGGATCCTGCAATGTAATCCCGAGTGTGGCTCGGGGTTACCGCTAATGGTGCTGAATTTTAACCCCGAGCCACACTCGGGAAAACCGCCAGGGAGGTTAAGGCAAGCAGGCCTACCATTACTCGGTAACCCCAGGGACTTAAAGAATAACTAAAGGTAAAACCTTTTCTTTAGTTTTGGATAGAGTAGAAAGATATTAGAACACCTGTCAGTTTTTATCGCTGTCTGTGCCGCCATTTGGGAGTTTCACCTTCTCTATTTGTCCTGTTTACCATTATGCTTGTAAGTAAAAGAAAATCCCAAATTTTGGGGTGTCCCCAGAAAAGTAATAGATTCCCTAAATTTGCAGGGATTTCCTCTTACTTCCTGTTTCGGCTATGGGACTTGCCTATAGTTCTACTATAATACACGATCCTATATTTTTTGGCCAGGCAGCACAGGTGGCAGAGCAAAGGTAGGACAAAGAGTCTTTGTGAAATAGGAGAATACAGATGTCCTCAGAGAATGGCAGGGAAGGAGCCTCAGCAAGAGCGTAACCAGAGGGACATGCAGAGTGGTTGGTACAGGTGGCATGCAGAGACATGGCAGATAAACAGGAAAAGGGTCAGCAAACAGAAGAACAGATACACATATTTGCAGCTAGTTAGGAACATATAAACCTAAAACAAGTGTCTGCTGACTGGGCAACTGAACACTCAGTGGCATCGCCGCTCCAGTCAGCAGAAGTGGGCTGACCAATGTGGGACACCAGATTGCTAAGAATGAGGGAGCTGCAGGGAGCCTATCAGAAAAGGTAAGCCTTTACAGTCAGGTCACATGATAATCTCTTAGCAAAGCAAAGCAAAGCGTCTCACATCCCATGTCCAATATATGTTTAATAAGCATGGCTTTGCATTGTTCCAACTAGGTAAGAGGGAAATTGAGAGTTGTTACCATTAATGGCTCTCCCTTATGGTCTACAATAAAAATGCGTCCATCCGCACTCAGTACTGGCTCATTGTTAAATGAGAAAAAGTGTAAATGGTGTATTTCCCATTAATGAAGAGATCCCTAATATGTTTCACCCATGTGGGGCTTAGCTGTTGATGAAATGCATTGGGGATCTCTCCATGGATTGGGAAAGAGAAAACGAGAACGAAAGCAATTTACACTTATTTCATTTATTGATGAGTTTGTAACGTGCCAGTACTGAGTAAGGACGGGCACAATTTTCTTGTAGTCCAAGTGGAGCTTGATGAGCCAGCGTCTTCCTGACCAGCACCAGCCATCAATGTAGCCAGCTAGGCGGAGACGCTACTCACTGAGGCATCTAGTCTTTAATATTTTTATGTTTTCTCCCTTATGGTCCCCACTTTTCAATGTTAGGGATATAAAAAAATGAATACCCAAGAAAAAGAATACTAATTGCTGATTGGTTGCTTTCATTACTGTTTGGTATATTCTCTGGTCATGGGCTCTTCTTGTGTGTATCCTGGGTGGTCTGGTTCCGTCATTAGGAGTGCTGGGTTGGTGTTTGTAATGCAGCATAGCTTTTCTGTTTGGGGTGACATCATGTAACAGGATATTGCTGAAAATATTTTTATTTAATCATGTTAATATATCTAATGTATGTTTTTGTTATAGCTCATTTGTTCTTTATTAGAGATCACAAAAAGGTATCATACATGTCAATGGTGGTTGATGTCACTGCAGGTACAGAAAGATAATACACAAATCACAGATTACAGGGTACAAACAGAGTAGACATGTAATATTAACAAGTGGCGTCAAGCGTGTGTCAAGAACATTGAGCTCTGTAATCCTGCGTTAAATACCTTGTGCTCAAAGTAATGGTGACATCATGATCATAGTCCAAACAGGGATTTTAAAGGATAACTTCACCTTTTGTAAAAAAATAATAAATACATTTTTTAAGGCAGGTAAAAAAATCATGCATTTATAATTTTTCTCCATTGCAGCCTTTAAAGCATTGCACATTGCGATCAGCAGATCACAGGTGCAATCCTTGGATCCTGCAGACTCTCAGTACACTGTCTGCCCATACCTCAGATATGGGCAGGCCTTTACTGAATGGCAGGAAGAATTAATGGACTACGAGAGCACTCACCAGCGCAGTTTTTTGAGATCTACAAGCCTTCAGTCGCAATGGCTGTTGGTACTAATCTAATTTATTCACAGAAAATTATGAATAGATGACTGTTTTCAAATTGTGATAGTGGGTGCAAGGAAAAGATCCCCTGCCAGCTGTCACTGAAGGCGGGTCACTAGAAGAATGTTACATGTTACACACTAGATATAGGTGTAACATGTAACATGTTCCTAAAGGTGAACCTAGCCTTTAAGAGAAGAAGAACAGGGGAAACTAATAGGTGATAAATACAAAGAGGTGATAAATACAAAGAGAACTTTAAGACCAGTATGCCCAATTAAGGATTGAGTGTGAGTAGTCATAATGTATGCTTTTTAACATATAATGTTATAGATAAAATTTCATCTGGCTCTTGAAGAAGCAAAATTGTAAAATGTGTCAAGGAGATTGCTCCCCTCCCACCACTGGGATCTCTTACCTTTGGACTTTGAGTACAATTACAATTAATTATATAGAGTGGTGGTAGAGGGTCTTTACAGAGAGGGAGTATTTTATCAAGGTCCACCCAAGTTGATTTTCTGTACTTTGTATAATAATCTTTTAATATAAAAGATGGTTGAAAACCCTCACATATACCCCTGAAGTGACTAGCTTCAGATGAAACAAATCCTCCTGAATACGTTGTTCCTGTTTATCTGCAGCCCTCTCTCTTATAAAGTCTCCTAAAGCACACATTTTACACAGCATTTATGAGCTTCAGAAGGCAGGGGGACGGTGATCTGATGTCACATAGAGTGCAGCATAGAGGGGAGAGCTGAGTGTAATCTGAGACCTGAGTGCAGAGAAAGGACACATCCCATCTACACAGTCTCATAGGGAAACATGAACAGCTGATACGGTTAATTACCTGCTGTATGCTGGGGGAAGGGGGGGGGGGGCTGGGCCGACTCCTGATTGTCAGGTGTTGGTATAGACCATTGATGGTGAACCTTGGCACTCCAGATGTTTTGGAACCATATTTCCCATGATGCTCATGCACTCTGCAGTGTAGTTGAGCATCATGGGAAAAGTAGTTCCAAAACATCTGGGGTGCCAGAGTTCGCCATCACTGGTATAGACTGTCAGAAGTGACTCATATGGATAGCAAAGGAATGAGAGAGGAGACAATAATCACACATGGTGCTTTGAAATGAGACACACTATCGAAGAATATGCTTTTTTCATTTTTAATTTCTGGGGTTTACAACTACTTTAGTATTTCTGTATTCATTAAAAAGTAAATATTTTATTACTATATACTTGGGTCTGTTTGGCACCCTGAAAGTCCTATTTGTCAGTATGCGTTTTCTTGTTGATACTGCTTGTTATTAAAGGACCAGTCCCCCAAAAGTAATATTTATAGGTGCAGAGTGGTGGGCTGAATCAGCCCTTGGCTCCCTGCCATAATTTCTGACTCTGTTCCTGTCCACCTGGGAGTTTTCTTTGCTCCAGCTCCTCTAGTTACATTCTCCATAATCTAAAATATCAAACAAAGGAATCCAGCTAGAAGAGTTGGAACCCTTTATAATAGCCACAGCAGGTGTGTAGACCCAGGAACGCAGAGCAGATATCGCCCCTATAGATTGAAGAAATCAAGAAACTGCGCAGTGGTTTAAGGGCTCATATCAATGGCAATTAGCTTCTCTACCAGCAAGAATCTGCTGTAGGGAAACTTCAGTCCCATACACAAGTTGCGTGCAAAAAGCTGCAGCCAGCAGCTGCACTGCCAGATTTGCACCCTGTACAAATGGCCAACACTGCCGTTGTTCACATGCAAATCCCCATACAAGCAGACACAAGAGATTAGGGCCTCTGATCAGGTCTGGACACAGATAGTTTGCATCCAGGGCCGGTAGTTTTGGCTGCAAAAAATCATTATGTAACCACAACACAGAGTACTGCTGTGTCCAGATGCAGTGCCTGCCCACATCTGAAAGCAGCAGCTTAATCGCCATTTTGAACTAGCCCTAAATCTCCAATATCTGCCAAAGTCTGTGTGTAAGTTCTGAGTAAACTAACTCTTGAAATGAAATTTTTTTGAATCTGAAATTGGTTTATCTTATAGGGATAGGACCAGGCTTTTTCTGGCACATTTTGTTTACAAGTTTAAATCAGTATTTTTTGCTAGAAAATTACTTAAACCCCCAAACATTATACATTTTTTTAGCAGAGACGATCTTTGCAATTTTTAATGTCACACGGTATTTGTAAGGTGGTTTTGCAAATGCAATTTTTTGGGGAAAAGATACACTTTAATTAAACAAAAAAACAAAACACAATATTTACCCCATTTTTTTGTATAATGTGAAAGATGATGTTACGCCAAGAAAATAGATACCTAACATGTCACATTTTAAAATTCCACGTTTGTGGAATGGCGACAAACTATGGTACTTAAAAATCTCCATAGGCAACACTTTAAACGCCTTTACAGGTTAACTCTTTAGAGTTACAGAGGAAATCTAGCTCTCGCTCTAACGTTCACGATGATACCTCACATGTGTGGTCCGAATACCGTTTACAGAGGGATGGGAGCGTTTTACCTTTTTTTTTTTTTATTATTGTTTATTTAACTTTTTTTTTTTTACACTGTCCCTTTAATTTTTTTTATCGCTTTTATTCCTAATACAAAAAATGAAAACATTCCTTTTAATAAAAATAAGAATGACAGGGTCCTCTTTATGGAGAAATTTAGGAATTAGAATGTGCCAAGATTTGACCTTTTCTTTATAAATACGCTTCTAACTGGGGAACACTTGCCTCAAGCTACAGGCAATAAAGTATGTCATGGCTGCCACCTACAACACACCACCTGGAATTCCTGAGAAGTCTTGTAGACACAAGCGGTGACAGATTTGTGTATGTTAGGGTAAGTGCCGGTTCACACAGGGGCGACCTGTCAGGTGACTTAGCTACCTGACAAATTGCGCTCCATGCATTGAAATGGAACTGTTCTAATAGGAGCGACTCAAGTCGCTTTGACTTAGAAAAAGGTTCCTGTACTACTTTGGGGCGACTTCAGAGTAGGGATGAGCCGAACACCCCCCGGTTCGGTTCGCACCAGAACCCGCGAACGGACCGAAAGTTCGCACGAACGTTAGAACCCCATTGACGTCTATGGGACTCGAACGTTCGAAATCAAAAGTGCTCATTTTAAAGGCTAATTTGCATGGTATTGTCCTAAAAAGGGTTTGGGGACCCGGGTCCTACCCCAGGGGACATGTATCAATGCAAAAAAAACTTTTAAAAACGGCCGTTTTTTCGGGAGCAGTGATTTTAATGATGCTTAAAGTAAAAAAAAAAAAGTGAAATATTCCTTTAAATATCGTACCTGGGGGGTGTCTATAGTATGCCTGTAAAGTGACGCGTGTTTCCCATGTTTAGAACAGTCCCTGCACCAAATGTCATTTTTAAAGGAAAAAATCTCATTTAAAACTGCTTGCGGGTTTAATGTCATGTCGGGTCATGGCAATATGGATGAAAATCAGTGAGACAAACGGCATGGGTACCCCCCAGTCCATTACCAGGCCCTTTGGGTCTTGTATGGATATTAAGGGGAACCCCGCACCCAAATTAAAATAAGGAAAGGTGTGGGGCCACCAGGCCCTATATACTCTGAACAGCAGTATACAGGCGGTGCAAACAAGACAGGGACTGTAGGTTTGTTGTTAAGTAGAATCTGTTTGTAATTTTGAACATTTTTAACGTGTTTAGCTCCAGCCAAAAAATCTTTTCTAAGCTTTTTGGAAAACATAGGGAAGGGTTATCACCCCTGTGACATTTGTTTTGCTGTCTTTCCTCCTCTTCAGAAGATTTCACCTCACTTTTTTGTCCCAATGAAAAATGTTTTTTGAAAATTTGGGTTTTTTTGTGGAACAAGGATTGGAAAGCATCAGTGGAAAGGAGAAATTGTTTTCCCATATTAACTCTTACAGGAGAGAATTTCCCTTCCTAGGGGTAGATTTCATCTCACTTCCTGTTGTCTCCTTCCGTTTGCAAGTAGGAGTCGTTTGTAAGTTAGATGTTTGAAAGTAGGGTCCTGCCCTATATACTCAGCAGAAATTTGGGCCTTAGGTGTTGCTGTGGCCACAACACTGTAAGCCCTCACAGGGCCCTGCTGTGAAATATTAGATCAAGAATTGTAATTACATGCCCCTGTTGAACAGGAGCTGAAAAATTAGGCCTTAGGCACTGGTGCTGGTGCCACAACACTGCAACCCCTCACAGACACTCTAGTTGGAACGCAGGAACGAGCCCTGCTGCAAATTATTGCTTCAAAAATTGTAATTACACGCCCCTGTTAGACAGGGGCAGAAAAATTGGGCCTTAGGCACTGGTGCTGGTGCCACAACACTGCAACCCCTCACAGACACTCTAGTTGGAACGCAGGAACGAGCCCTGCTGCAAAGTATTGCATCAAAAATTGTAATTACACGCCCCTGTTAGACAGGGGCAGAAAAATTGGGCCTTAGGCACTGGTGCTGGTGCCACAACACTGCAACCCCTCACAGACACTCTAGTTGGAATGCAGGAACGAGCCCTGCTGCAAAGTATTGCATCAAAAATTGTAATTACACGCCCCTGTTAGACAGGGGCAGAAAAATTGGGCCCTAGGCACTGGTGCTGGTGCCACAACACTGCAACCCCTCACAGACACTCTAGTTGGAATGCAGGAACGAGCCCTGCTGCAAAGTATTACATCAAAAATTGTAATTACACGCCCCTGTTAAACAGGGGCTGAAAAATTGTG